>NC_084608.1:3601449-4218949 GCF_033807715.1 Cololabis saira
CTAATTCTTACTTTACAACTGTCCTGAACGCATCAGGGCTGTGAGCCAACGCTGATTGGCTGTGAAGCCTGATTTATGGTTCCGCGTTAAATCGACACAGAGCCTTCGCCGCAGGGTATGGCGAAGCGTACGGCGTAGGGTACGCGGCGACACGCATCGTACGTGCGCATTGCCGCGTGTTCTACGCCGTAGGCTCTGCGTTGGTGTAACGCGGAACCATAAATCAGCCTTAACAGTTACAGGCAATTTGCAGACTCTGCAAATTTGCGGCCATGAAGGAGATGAGCGCTAAACTTTAAAAGAGGACTAAGCAAGTACAAAGTTTTAGAGTCAACTGCCATTGGTGAGTCAGTGTAACCTTCATAAATAATTTCTTTATCAGAATGTTGTGGTAGCTTTGACCAGCTGCCTATTTGAATGAGCTTTGTGTTTTTGTCAACTAGACCGCCGAGTCTATTCTCTGTTATAGAGCTCAGAAATGATGTTATAGACTGCTGTGTCTATATCTATCTAAATAGATTGTGTAATTTTAGACCAGTTATGTTTTTTTTTGTATTTAAGCTGTATCAAAACTGAGTCAGTCAGTGACTGAGTTTTCAGCGCCATGTGATTGACAGCTGTCAGGCCTGTGTGTGTGTGTGTGTGTGTGTGTGTGTGTGTGTGCGTGCGTGCGTGCGTGCGTGCGTGTGTGCGTGCGTGCGTGTTCTTCTGAACAAGTTTGTGACTTTACTCTGCTTTCTGCAGCATAGGCCTATAGGCTTGGCTCAATAAAAGTGAGAATAAATGTTGTTTGATGGGTAGGATGAGGTGTTGTTGAACGTTAAAATGACTATCAAAAGGGCCCATGGAGAATGCTCCGCCCCCTCTGGACTGAGACCCGCGCTCCACCACTGCCTGTGATTGTGGATTCTCTCCGCTATTGTGTGACCAAACTGAGTGATTGGGGAGGGGATGCACCATGCACGTAGGATATTATTGTAGGTAGGGGCCCATAGTGAGTTTGTGTCCAGGGCCCGTGGTCATGATAATCCGTCCTTGCCTAGGCGACGTCTTTACGTATTTACGTCTACCGGAAGAAAAACAAATTTACTGGATTAGCAACAACATGGAGGACCACCTTTTTGGATTTGTTTTGATATAATTTTGAAGCAGCACCACGACAACATCATGTCGATGATTTTCTTTCGTGTGCTGAGGAGGAGGGAGGCAGAAGACCGTGCTTTGGCACGACCACCGTTTACTGCGTGCTGCCATCTTGAAACTTTGTTTGGAAAACAAGCCCAGCGTGGAATATAATGGCCCTTTTGCACCAGTACTTACCCAGCCCGACTCGGCTCGTCACGCCTCTACCCGTTTTGTCCCCGTTTGTTTCCCCCCCCCAGGGGAGAAGTGGGCAGGTTGGGGTGAAGCTGCTGTGACGTACTCGATTGCGCAACCGCTTTGTTCATGTCGGCGCTGATCAGAAATCAGCTGGAGCCGCGAGCGGCTGAGAGTAAAACATCCCTTTTTTAATTCTCTCGTCAGCACCAGGTTTATGAACATCTGCACCTCAGAGTTGGATCACCAAACAGACGTTTTGCGCTTTATAATAAAATTGCCGCGAGCCGCGAGTCGCTCTCGCGCTGACTCCCGCTTCCTGATTCAAACGTCTGACGGCCCTGCCCCCCGACCAATCAGTGGCGCGGAGGGTGGTGACATCAGAAATAGTCCCGGCTCAGCCCGGTTAGAACCTCGCCAGAATGGTTACAGAAAAAGTATCCGCTTGGTGCGGCTCGGCCCACCTTGGCCCGTAGTGAAAAAGCGAAAGACGGGGGCGTGGTGGGTAGAAGCGAGCTGAGGTGGTACTAGTGGAAAAGGGCCAGCGTCATGGAGACAGACGGGCGAGGGAACGAGCAGCGCAGAAAGACCGGAATTAATTTAAAGAGGAATGAGTGAATACATGATCACAGAATTGTTCTATTCGGATTAAAAATCAGAATAAACCAGCCACTTACTTCAATTCGGAATGGCCATTTTCATTTGGAATTAGGTGTTTACATGGTCATTTTTAATCATATTAAATTGGATTTAATTTTAATTCAAACTTCAATCAAATCCCTGACTGTGTTTTACAGGTAGCAGTAAAAAAAAAAAACCCACAAAAAACATTGATCACACCACAATAGACGAGACACACTCAACAGTTAGTCGTTAAGCAGACCGATACCAGCAGACACAAATGAGTTCTTCTGTCTGCTGGTCCAGCACCTTAAACATTGTTGGTGATGGTTGGGGGAAGGAGAAGGGTAGGAATGTGTGAGCAAAGGTCTTTACAGCACGGACGGCATTGATCTGGACAACACAGGCCTGCCTTGGGTTCTGGCTTCATTCACGTCGATCATATTATTAGTGGCTTTCCTAACATTACCACATACTTTAAAAAGAGCGTGTGGCCGTTTTTTGTTTTTTAAGGTGATTATTCCAGTCCAGCAGACAAAGGAAAGAATGAGTAGGAAAAGATTCAAACAAGAATGACTCTTGTTCATCCACATTAAAACTCTGTAGCTTGTGATTAAAACACTGTTGGACTTTCGATGCTTTAAAAAGAAAACTTGCATTTCATGAAATCTATATTCTGAATGTTGGCTGTAACAAGCATTTATACGGAGCAAGTGAAAGTGATGAAACACAACACACATCCCAGGGGTGATCGTCTGGTTGATAAAGGAACATTTGATGAAACTTTGGTGACCTTCTTTTGTTGCAAACTTAAAGTTAAAGAAAATCCAGCAGCCAACATTAAAGACCAGGGGCCTCATCTATAAAGCTTGCTTGCGCAGAAAAAGGGCCTGAAAGATGCGCAAGCCACCTTCTACACAAAGGCTGGAGCGGGGGCCTTCGCACAGTGTCTTGATGATTTGCAATCACAGGCTGAGCTTACCGTTAGTTTTTAAACTGTAAAAAGTGGGGGGCCCAAATACATGACTTTGAAAAGTGGGGGGGGGGGGGGGGGGCATGTCCCCCCTGTCCCCGGTGGAAATTGCGTCGTGGCACTAATGGGCAGCAACGGCGTGCTGCCACTCACTCGCTTTATTTTATACTATTAATATACTTTTTCTACTTTTACTGTGACCACCAAATAATGTCGTTTTCCTGTCCTCCACATCATCCACAACATCTAGATCTCAGTCTCCGTGAAAGTCAGTGTCACGGTTGCTCGACACGTTCATTCATTCTGACACCAAACAGGCTGTAGGAAGCCACTGCGCATGCTCAGCAGGCTCATTCATATGCAAGAACATACCATTTAAGGTAAAAAGTGGGCGTGTCGAGGGCGGGATATGAGGCGGATTCAGCTGCGCAGCCTACCAGCTGGACTGTGATTTATAAAGCGAACATTGCGTGCAAGTGCGCGTGCACACGGTTTTATAAATCCGGATTTTTTTTTGCGCCCGCCATTTTCGGCTTTTGGGTGTACGTGCACTTTTAGTATTAAAAATGGAGTGCGTAGGATTCATACTAAAAGTGCACGTACACCCAAAAGCCGAAAATGGCGGGCGCAAAAAAAAAATCCGGATTTATAAAACCGGGTGCACGCACACTTGCACGCAATGTTCTCTCTGTTCATGATCACATGACCATTTCATCATCGTGGTGGCACAGGGTAAAAGTTCAGGGGTGAAGCAGTCCTGGAAGTCACGACTCAGCTGAGGATTGAAATGCAGAAACAGCTGAACTATGTTTTCCTTTGCTGACTGACTTTTCCCTGCGTTTCAGGTTTGTTTCCTGCCATCTTTAATCTGGCCTCCAATGCTGACATCAGCAGTAATGCCACATGTGGAGATCCAGAACCTGAGGTTTACTGTAAGCTGGTGGAACATGTTCCCGGGCGAAGAATCAAGAACCCACACTGTCCCAAATGTGACGCCAACTCAGTCCTGTCCAAAGGTACAGAACCAGAACCAAATACCAAACTGAGTTCTACATAAAGGTTGTGGTTTGAGGTTCCACATACATCCTCATCAGTGTGATCCTTCTGCTCCCAGAACGCCATCCAATCACGAATGCCATTGATGGAACCAACCAGTGGTGGCAGAGCCCGAGCATCAAGAACGGACATCAGTTTCACTGGGTCATCATCACACTGGACCTGAAACAGGTGAGACATCAGGACATGGAAACATGGAAACGTCCTCACCTTAAACATGGTTGACAGCCTCATGGCAGGTTCCTGCAGGTCACATGATTCTGTTTCTTTGTTCAGATTTTTCAGGTTGCTTACATCATCATCAAAGCAGCCAACTCCCCCCGACCAGGTGAGAACAGTCAATTAATATTGATCTTCAAACATTAGTACTCACTCTTTCAATTCCTTTTTTCTTTTTTTCAATTGTCTGCATATATATTAATGGTTAATACCATGTTGGTATGTATGCATGTATATGTATATGTATGTATATATATATATATATATATATATATATATATATATATATATATATATATATATATATATATATATATATATATATATATATACATACACAGGACTGTCTCAGAAAATTAGAATATTGTGATAAAGTCCTTTATTTTCTGTAATGCAAAAATGTCATACATTCTGGATTCATTACAAATCAACTGAAATATTGCAAGCCTTTTATTATTTTAATATTGTTGATTATGGCTTACAGTTTAAGATTAAGATTCCCAGAATATTCTAATTTTTTGAGATAGGATATTTGAGTTTTCTTAAGCTGACATTTTTGTTTTTGTAATTGCATTACAGAAAATCACAATATTCTAATTTTCTGACAGTCCTGTACATAAGTCTTTTTACTATCACATGGTGTTTCCATTTTTAAAGAGAAAAAAATTTGATTTTTCATTGCTGTGCCTGGCTCTTCACCATCTTTTGACTCGTTTACAGTCTACTCACATGTGAGATGCCTCATCACACACATTTGTAGTGTGAATGTTCCAGGAATTCTTACGTGTTCGTATTGCAGGTAACTGGATCCTTGAGCGCTCTCTGGACGGTGTGAAATTTGAGCCATGGCAGTTTTATGCCATCCATGACTCAGAGTGTTTGACTCGTTATAACATCACACCGAGACTTGGTCCCCCTACCTACAAGAGTGACACTGAGGTCATCTGTACATCTTACTACTCTAAACTGAACCCTCTGGAGCACGGAGAGGTGAGACGATCTGAACACCTGAACACCAGTACTGGAGTTGAGGGGGGATGAGGGGGGATAAGGGGGATGAGGGGGATGAGGGGGATGAGGGGGGATGAGGGGGATGAGGGGGGTGAGGGGGGTGAGGGGGATGAGGGGGATGAGGGGGGATGAGGGGGATGAGGGGGGATGAGGGGGATGAGGGGGATGAGGGGGATGAGGGGGGATGAGGGGGGATGAGGGGGATGAGGGGGGATGAGGGGGATGAGGGGGGATGAGGGGGGTGAGGGGGGTGAGGGGGATGAGGGGGATGAGGGGGATGAGGGGGGATGAGGGGGATGAGGGGGGTGAGGGGGGTGAGGGGGATGAGGGGGATGAGGGGGGATGAGGGGGATGAGGGGGGATGAGGGGGATGAGGGGGATGAGGGGGATGAGGGGGGATGAGGGGGGATGAGGGGGATGAGGGGGGATGAGGGGGATGAGGGGGGATGAGGGGGGATGAGGGGGGATGAGGGGGGATGAGGGGGATGAGGGGGGATGAGGGGGGATGAGGGGGATGAGGGGGGATGAGGGGGGATGAGGGGGATGAGGGGGGATGAGGGGGGATGAGGGGGGATGAGGGGGATGAGGGGGGATGAGGGGGATGAGGGGGATGAGGGGGGATGAGGGGGATGAGGGGGGATGAGGGGGATGAGGGGGGATGAGGGGGGATGAGGGGGATGAGGGGGGATGGCATCCCCCCTGAAATAAAAACGGTCCAAATCATCCCCCCTGTAAAACTGACATCCCCCCTTTCCATCCCTTATGTCATTTCATCAATGAATGTGGTTTTACTGCTATTTCAACATTTAGAGTCATCACCAGAAAAATAACACCAGAAAAATAACTTATTTGACAATTTTCACCTGTTTCAAGTAGATTTTCACTTGAAATAAGTAGAAAAATCTGCCAGTGGGACAAGATTTATCTTCTTATTACAAGCAAAAAAATCTTGTTCCACTGGCAGATTTTTCTACTTATTTCAAGTGAAAATCTACTTGAAACAGGTGAAAATTGTTGTTTTTTCCAGTGATGGGTCTTGTTTTAAGTGTAATGAGAAGTTTTTACTAAAATGAGACATTTTAACTAGAAATAAGACAAATATTCATGTTAAGATTTAGAGTTTTTGCAGTGATCCATGTTACTTATCCTGTGAAGGACAGAGTCATATTGATAAGTTCAGAAAAGTGTTTTTTATTGTTGTGTTTTGATGTATTTGATGTAAGCCCAGTGGATATTTCAAGCTTACAGAAGGCTGCATTTAACTGCTGCTATGTCATTCCTGCAGTATTTCTGCAGCTGTTTTGATCAGTGCTATTATTTGTAATATATTATATTATTTGTAATCAGCACAGATTATTTTTTACAACTCGAGTACTGCTGAACACCATGTCTGAACGCCGGTCTGCATAAACCCCTGTCCGTCTGA
Source organism: Cololabis saira (assembly GCF_033807715.1). Lineage (NCBI taxonomy): Eukaryota > Metazoa > Chordata > Actinopteri > Beloniformes > Belonidae > Cololabis > Cololabis saira. The sequence goes on from NC_084608.1 coordinate 3,608,073, forward strand.
ATGACCTGTCAATCCATCTGCCAGATCCACACTTCCCTGATTAATGGCCGTCCTGGAGCAGATGATTTGACATCCGCCCTCCTGAACTTCACATCGGCCCGTTACATCAGACTGAGGCTTCAGCGAATCAGAACTCTGAACGCAGACCTGATGACGCTGAGCACCCACGACCCCCGAGATATCGACCCCAGTGTGACCCGGAGGGTGAGACAAACGGCAAATACGGACACATCCTCCTCCTTTCAATTCTTGAAAAAGATGCCCACGGTTTTTCTAATGGTAGAAATGCTGTGAGTTGATCTATGAAAGTCTTATAAGATGGAGGGGAATTTTTCTTCCAAAATAAAAGTATACATTTTTTGCAAGTAAGTGATCAAAATTAATATCCTGCATTTTTCGTTATCTAGTTGTAAATTATATGTGTCATTTAATAAATATAAACTACTGCTTAAATCATTTTTTTTGTCCAGGACTAATTGTGTAAGAGAATGAATTGAATTCCAATAACTTTGTAAACGGTCGCATTCCCAGAACATATGCATGAATGTCCCCTCCATCTTTTTACATCTGGGACACTTTGACGAAATATCCTTTGATATTTTATGCATTTTTATTGGAGTTAAGTAGAATTTGTGGATGAATTTAAAATTAGCTTCCTTAATTTTATTACTTGTAAATGGAAAATGTACTCTTTCACAGATATTTCTAGATAAAAGTAATCTCATTACACTTTAGAATGAACAGTAAATGAAAGTACAACTTATTGTAATCCATTTATAATACAATTTATTAGTTCAAATACATATATTATACGCATACTTCAAAATCACTCCTATTCTACTGCTGGAAATGAGCTAGGACTTTCAGTGTTTCATGTGTGAGGAGAAGGATTTATCAGGTGGCCAAAGAAGGATTCATTTTAGGACATCCTACAAATGAGGAACTGAGGTCTTCCGGTCTGGAAGTAACAGTGATGGGGACTAGTTTAAATGTCTCACTCTGAGACAGGATTTTCTTAATGTTTACAACATTACGTAAGTGGAAAGAGGCAGTTATAGTAACTTGGAGGATTAGAAACAACTGCTTGATTGGTGTTGATACACCACAACAAATAGAACTAGTGTCTGTCAGAGAAATAATCAGTAACTCAAATACATAGTTGTTGATTGTTGTTTCTAATCGATGATGTCTCTGTTGTGTCTCAGTATTATTACTCCATCAAAGACATCTCTGTGGGTGGGATGTGCATTTGCTACGGACACGCTCAGAGCTGTCCCCTGGATCCTATTACCAAGGTAACAAACCACACCTGTGCAGCTGTATAAATGAACACCTGTACTGACGGGTGATGGAAATCTGTGCATCTCTACTTTCACAGAAGCTGCAGTGTGTCTGTGAGCACAACACCTGTGGAGAAAACTGTTCCAAGTGTTGCCCCGGGTACCACCAGCAGCCATGGCAACCAGGAACCATTTCAGATGGGAACACCTGCGAAAGTAAGAAAGAAAAAGAACAGACATAGTTCCAGTTACAGAATCAAAACTAGTGTGAAGCTCACCTGTCCATCTCACCTGTCTGTGTGTCAGAGTGTAACTGTCACAACAAGGCAGTGGACTGTTTCTACAACCAGACAGTGTCAGAGCGCCATCTGAGTCTGAACAAAGACGGCATTCTTCAGGGGGGTGGAGTTTGTATCGACTGTCAACAGAACACCGCCGGTATCAACTGTGAGACCTGCAGGGATGGATACTACAGACCTGCTGAGGTACAGTACTAGACCAGGGGTTCTTAACTTTTCTGACCTTGGGGCCCAATTGTTGGGTATAGTACCTCGGCGGACCTGAAGCAAGTGGTCTAGTAACTAGACCACTTTCTTCAGATCCGCCGAGGTCCTATACCCAACACTATAGACCTGCTGAGGTACCAGTCCCCATACTGCAGGTCTGCCAAGAAAAACTAGACCTGAGGTCGGCAACCCGCGGCTCTAGAGCCGCATGCGGCTATTTAGCGCCGCCCTTTTCTCGACTTTTAGCGACTTTTTTCTCGACATTTTGACTTTTTTCTCGAGATTGTACTTCAACATTAATCTCGACATTTTGACTTTTTTCTCGAAATTTCGACTTTTTTCTTGACATTTCAACTTTTTTCTTGACATCTCAACTTTTTTCTCGATATTTCGACTTTTTTCTCGACATTTCAACTTTTTTCTCCAAGTGCATAATGAAAAAAAAAATCTTCCCCCAGTTATAACTAATATAGAAACATGCAGCATGTGTTGTCTTCATTCTAAGGCTTATACAAGACTTTTCATTTTTTGCGGCTCCAGACATATTTGTTTTTTGTGTTTTTGGTCCAATATGGCTCTTTCAACATGTTGGGTTGCTGACCCCTGAACTAGACCCAATACTACAGACCTTCTGAGGTACTAGACACCATACCGCAGGCATGCACAAATAAGAGACCTTATACTGAGGACCTGCTGGGGTACTAGACCCACATTGCAGGCCTGTACAGGTACTCAACCCAATACTGCAGGCTTGCCTAGCTAGTAGATCAACTATGCAGATGTGCTGAAGCACTATTTCAGAAACTTTATATCTGTATGTTGAGTGTATGTTGTGTTACACATTGTGTCTGCAGGTGTCTCCATACTCAGACTTTCCCTGTCTGGAGTGTGATTGTGATCTTAGAGGATCAGAGTCTTCGGTCTGCTCCAGAGACAACTCTCGGCCAGGTAAGCCTGCTCTATTACGGTTAGTGTTGTTGTTTCCATGCCTATATTTCCTACAACAGGTGTGTGTGTGTGTGTTTGTGTGTCCAGGTCTGTCTGCAGGTCAGTGTGTATGTAAGAAAGGTTTTACTGGTCGACGCTGTGATCGCTGTGTGTTTGGATACAGAGACTTTCCTCAGTGTATTCGCTGCGAATGTAACCTGTCAGGCAGCACCAACACTGACCCATGCAGCCCCTGCACCTGCAAGGTAAACCAGGGAGGGTCATCATTTGCATTTTCTCTAATGTCACACCAGCTGTCTGATATCATACCTGCTTGTGCAGATACAGCTGCTCTGTAACATCTCTCCTGTTCTGTCCTCCTCAGGAGAATGTGATGGGTGCTCACTGCGATCTGTGCAAACCAGGTTTCTACAACCTGCAGGGCAAAAACCCACTTGGCTGTACTGATTGTTTCTGTTTTGGAGTGTCTGATGTCTGCGAGAGCTCAGTCTGGAACACAACTCAGGTAACAAACCTGACATCAAGCATGTGCAGCTACACCTGAATAACAAACACTTGCATCTGAATAACAAACATCTACACCTTACTAAGAAACACCTGCACCTGAGTAATAAACATCCCATCCATCCAACCATCCATTACCGGGTCGCGGGGGCAGCAGTCTTAGCAGAGATTCCCAGACTTCCGTCACCCCAGACACTTCCTCCAGCTCTTCCTCCAGCTCTTCCTCCAGCTCTTCAGAGGGGAGTCCGAAACGTAACCAGTAAGACCCTGGGTCTTCCCCAGGGTCTCCTCCCGGTGGGACATGCCTGGAACACCTCCCTAGGGAGGAGGGACATGCCTGGAACACCTCCCTAGGGAGGCGTCCAGGAGGCATCCGATACAGATGCCCAAGCCACCTCAGCTGACTCCTCTCAATGTGAAGGAGTAGCGGCTCGACTCCGAGCTCCTCCCGGGTGACCGAACTCCTCACCCTATCTCTAGAAGATACAAATGCATGAACTAGTTTTTCTGCATCACTCTGCGAGAGGATTTTCCTAATCTTTGCAATATTACGGAGATGGAAAAAGGCTATTTTACAAACCTGATTGACATATGGTTTAAACGAAAAATCCTGATCGAAAATAACACCAAGGTTTCTCACAGTTGCACTGGAAGCCATCGCAACACCATCTAATCCCTTCCTAAGATGCTCTGGACCAAGAATGATAACCTCTGTTTTATCTGAATTTAGAAGCAAGAAATTTCTGGACATCCAGTCCTTGATGTCCCTAAGACATGCCTGAAGTTTAACTAACGGTTCTGTTTCATCCGGCTTCATAGACAAGTAGAGCTGCGTATCATCAGCATAACAATGAAAGTGTATGCCGTGATTCTGGATTATACTTCCCAATGGCTGCATGTATAAACTGAACAAGATTGGCCCTAGCACTGAACCCTGCGGAACACCATAACAGACCCTTGACTGTTCTGAAGAGACCTCATGTACATGAACAAACTGGAACCTGTCAGATAGATATGATTTAAACCAACATAGAGCTGTCCCTTTAATCCCAACAACATGCTCTAACCTGTGCAGTAAAATGCCATGATCTACAGTGTCAAAAGCAGCACTGAGGTCCAGTAGAACCAGTATGGAAACTAATCCCTTATCTGAGGCCATAAGGAGGTCATTCGTGACTCGAACCAGTGCTGTCTCTGTGCTATTATGCATTCTGAACCCTGACTGAAAGACTTCAAACAGATCATTTCTATACAAATAGTCACATAACTGGCTTGAAACTGCCTTTTCCAGAATTTTAGATACAAATGGAAGGTTGGAAATTGGTCTATAATTAGCTAAGGTGTCTGGGTCAAGAGAAGGTTTTTTAAGTAAAGGTTTAATTACTGCGACTTTGAAAACCTGTGGTACATATCCTAAACTTAGGGATAGGTTAATTTGGTCCAGTATTGTTGTACCAATAAGAGAAAAAATATGTTTGAATAGTCGAGTCGGGATGGGGTCTAACATACATGTGGTTGACTTAGCTCTATTAACGAGTGAAGTCAGCTCAGGGAGGTCTATAGGATCAAAATAGTCTAGAGACAAGTCAGAGCCTAGGGAAGTCGCTAAAGCTGAAGAAACACCTACAACCGGCTGGTTGATTTCTTCTCTAATTCTCGTGATTTTACTGTTAAAGAAGCTCATAAAGTCTTCACTACTGAGAGCTGCAGGAATGCACGGCTCAACAGAGTTGTGACTCTTTGTCAGCCTGGCTACAGTGCTGAACAGAAAACGTGGGTTACTTTTATTATCCTCTATCAACGTTGAATAATAAGCTGTTCTGGCTTTGCGAATGGCTTTTTTATATACTATTAGAATATCTTTCCATTCACGATAAGAGTCTACAGACCTACAAGAGTACCACTTCCTTTCCATCTTACGCACGTTTTGTTTCAACATGCGGATATCTGAATTATACCAGGGAGTTAAGCTCCTGTGGCTAGAAACCCTCCTTTTCAAAGGAGCAACTTCATCTAAAGCTGAATGCAACAAATCAGCAGTGTTACTAGCAAGGAAATCAACATCTGCAGAGGTAGAACCCAGGTCACTGGCCTCGACTACATCACTATTTCGCACTGTCGTAAGATAAGCAATGGCCTCCCTAAATTTAACAATAACTTCATCAGACAAACATCTGCTAAAATAATACCTCCTATTTTGCACTTCAACATCAACAAAATTAAATTCAAACGTTATTAAGTAATGGTCGGATAAAAGGGAGTTTACAGGTGACACCAACAGACCATCAGTTTCAACACCGTAGGTGAGAACGAGATCGAGAGTATGATTAAAACAGTGCGTCGGTTTATTCACTTTTTGTGAGATACCCATTGATTCTAGAAGAGAATCGAAGGCTAATTTAAGATTATCGCTTTCAACATCCATATGAATATTAAAATCACCCACTATGATGAATTTATCTGTGCTGATCAATAATCCAGAAAGGAAATCTGAAAATTCAGACAAAAACTCTAGATACGCACCAGCAGGGGGCCGGTACACTACCACTAACACAACTGGCTTTTCTGATTTCCAGCTCAGAAATTTCAGACCAAGCATGAGGCTTTCAAATGTATTATAATTGCACTTAGGTTCAATTTTTGTTTGGAGACTGGAGTTATAAATTGCTGCGACTCCTCCGCCTCGGCCCGTGCTTCTAGGAATGTGATGATTAAAGTAGCCGGGCGGAGTTGATTCATTCAAACTAACATACTCTTCCTCCTGTAACCATGTTTCTGTTAAGCAGAAAATATCACTCCTGCTCTCTGTAATTATATCATTTACTAACAGAGACTTAGAGCTTAATGATCGTATATTTAGTAATCCGCATCTAATTTTTCGGGCTGTAGTTGGTACCAAATGTACATTGGTTTTAATTTTTACAAGGTTATTTTGGTTAACGCCTCCAAAACGCCGCACCTGGTGAACTTTTGGAGGGCGGGGAACTGCAACCATTTCTATTTTGCTAGGCACCTGGCCAGAGTCGCCAATATCATGTAATCCTACAGTTTTAGAGTCGCTAATTACATAATGCAATCTTACAGTTTGATTGGCAGGCGTTGGTCCTCGAGAAGCAGCAGAGAAGTGTGTTAAACTACAGCTCTGCATCCTGGCCTGGACCCTGCATTGTCAGGGGGAGTGTCTAATAACATTGGCCAGATTTCTAGACATAAGAGCTGCACCATCCCGGGTGGGATGAATGCCGTCCCTTCTAATCAGACCAGGCTTTCCCCAGAATGTCTCCCAGTTGTCAATAAAGTCCACGTCGTTTTCTGAACACCACTGAGACAACCAGCGGCGGAGCGAGAGCATGCGACTAAACATGTCATCGCTGGTCAGATTGGGGAGGGGGCCAGAAAAACCTACGGAGTCCGACATGGTTTTGGCGTAGTTACACACCGAGACAATATTCATTCTGGTTACTTCCGACTGGCGAAGACGGGAGTCATTAGCTCCGACATTGATGATAACTTTACCATATTTACGATTACCCTTTGCCAGTAGCTTCAAATTTGCTTCTATGTCGCCCGCTCTGGCCCCCGGGATACACCTAACTATGGTCTCTGGAGTCGGCCTCACATGTCTCACAATAGAGTCTCCAATTACCAGGGTCGGTTTCTCAACAGATGTGTCGCTGAGTGGGGAAAAACGGTTAGACACATGAAGCGGGTGGTGGTGTTCCGTGAGCCCTTTAAGACTACCCTTCCTCCGAACCGTCACCCAGCTGCCCTGCCTGGCCGGCTGCCGGGGAGCTGCAGGGGAGCGGCTACGCTCAGCTGCTACGGGCCGGTCCGCAGAGGATTCTATCGGACTATGGTCTAGTTGGCCGAACCGGACCTCTAACTGACTGAGCCTCGCCTCCAGCCCTGCAAATAAGCTACACTTTAAGCACTTACCGTCTTCACTAAAGGAGGCAGAGGAATAACTAAACATTTTACACACTGAGCAGGAAAGAGGTGAAGCGGTGGGAGCCGGAGAGGCCATGCTAAGATGCTAACGGAGGCTAACGGACAGAAAATGTATCGGTGATTGGTGACAGTGAAAGTTACGGAAGAGAAAATGAGCGAGTGTTGAAATAAAGACAGTAATGTACCAGATATAGTGCTATTTTACCAGAAAACAGTCTAAGTTTTAGATAAAAAGTCGGGAGAGATCTGAGCCTGCACGCAGCAGCAGCACAGACCGCAAACACCAGTCAGTCGGATTGATCCTCGAAGTATTCCTTCCACCGTCCAGCGTTGTCCCCAGTCGAGGTCAACAGCTCCCCACCTGCACCGTAATCGGTGTTGGCACAGTACTGCTTCCCCCTTCTGAGGCGCCAAACGGTCCGCCAGAATTTCCTCAAGGCCGACCAAAAGTCTTCCTCCATGGCCTCACCTTACTCCTCCCAGACCCGAGTTTTTGCCTCCAGGATTCCATTTTTTTCAATTCAATTTTATTTATATACCATCTATTACAACAGAAGTTATCTCTAGGCGCTTTCCAGAGACCCAGAACATGACCCCCGACATGACTGCTGAATGCGAAATACCTGTACCTGACTAATAAATAGCTACACCTATGCCTGGCTAACAGTTGTAAGCTCAAAGATACGTGCTCTCAGCTAACTTCTTCTCAGGTAACACATTCTCTGAGCTAACACCAGCACCAGCAATGATGCCCTAATGATAAACTCTAATGCTATTTTGTTTCAGGTGTTTGTTCCAGATGTTTTGCTCCATCCATCTTCATCTCTCCAAACACCTGTTGCAGTCCATAGCAATGATGTCCTCTTCTCCAGTAACACGTCGTCAGGTGCTGACCACCAACAGGAGCTGTGGTGGGCAGCACCCCAAAGTTTCCTGGGCAGTAAGGTGGGCTGGGCGTAAAGTGAGGGTTGGGGTCTGTCTCCATCATGTTTGGGTGTCCCACTAAAAAGATGTCCTCCCATTCATCAGCTGGCTTCTTATGGAGGGTTTCTCAGCTTCTCTGTTCTGTATGACATCTCATTAAACAATGAAGACCGTTCCGTCCCAGCCCACTGTGACATCATCATCGAGGTAAGTGCAAAAAGCGACATCACCACGTTCACATTTGTAAAGTGCTGTGGCAGGTTTATTTCTGTAGTACAATTCAACAACAAGGTGATTCAAAGTGCTTTATAAAGACATTAAAATATAAATAAAAAGCATGATTTAAAATTTAAAGAAAAAAGAACGAAATAAGAACAATAGATCTGTACAAAGCCACTAAAACATAAATAAGATGCATGATTTAAAATTTACCAAAAAAACAATAGATAAAATCTATTGAAATATGATCAAGTTTCCAAACAAGTATAAAAGTAACTTCACTCAAATTCAGCTGAAATAGATGTGTCTTGAACCTGGACTTATGTGTTTCAGCTGATCAGAGGCTTTCTGGGAGTTTGTGGAGTATAGAAGGTGAATGCAGCTTCTCCATTTCTGGTTCTGATTCTGGGAACTGATAAAAAAACAGATCCAGATGACCTGAGGGGTCTGGAAGGTTCATACTGGGTCAGTAGGTCACTAATGTATTCTGGTCCTGGACCATTCAGAGCTTTATAGACCAGCATCAGAACTTTAAAGTCTATTCTCTGATGGACCGGCAGCAAGTGTAAAGACTTCAGAGCTGGACTGATTTGGTCCACTTTGTTGGTCCTAGTGAGGACTGGACTGATTTGGTCCACTTTGTTGGTCTTAGTGAGGACTGGAGCAGCAGAGTTCTGGCTGAGCTGCAGTTGTCTAACTGATCTTTTAAGGTGGACTGTAATTCAATTAAATTCAATTAAATTACATTTTATTTATATAGCGTCTAATACAACAAAGGTGTCTCTAGATGCTTTCCAGAGACCCAGAACATGACCCCTGAGCAATTATTACATAAACAATGGCAGGTAAAAACTCCCATAGTGGGAGCAAAGCCTTAAGCCAAACAGTGGCAAGAAAAAACTCCCCTTTAGGAGGGAAGAAACCTTGAGCAGGACCTGGATCATAAGGGGGGACCCTCCTGCTGAGGGCCAGACTGCGAGGTCGGGGACATCAACAGCACACAGCAGGCAGGTGGAAGCAGCAACAGGATGACCGAGGTTGGGGACAGCAGGCTAGCACGCAGCTCCCGAAGCTCCGGCCCAATCAGCAAGCCCCAGGTTAGGTTCAGGGTCGGGGAAAGGTTGAGAAGGGGCAGGGCCAGGGAGAGGAGTCTTGATGGACAAACCTCTCCCCCGCCTGGCCGGGCCGTTACCCTGCCCTCTCACTCCCACGCTGCAGGTTCCAGTGTTGTGCATTCAGAGATGCTCTTCGCCACCGGCAGAGGATGCTGCACCATGTACAAAAGAGAAAAAAGAGAAGAAAAGGGGGGGCCAGCACAAGAAACTACAGGAGCGACTCTAACACACTAGAGTTTACACTACCTAGAGATTTACCAACACCAGCTAGAGGTTTACTAAACACTAATTATAGGCTTTACTAAACATAAAGGTTTTAAGTTTAGTTTTAAAGGTGGAGGTGGTGCCAGCCTCCTTAACCCAGATTGGAAGTTGGTTCCATAGTAATGGTGCCTGATAGCAGAACGCCCGCCCTCCAAATCTACATTTGGATACTCTAGGAACTACGAGTAAACCTGCACTCCGAGAACAGAGAGCTCTGCCAGGAACATAAGGCACTATCAGGTCTTGCAAATAATGCGGAGCTAAGCCGTTTTGGGCTTTATACGCAAGTAATAAAATTTTAAATTGGATTCTGAATTTTACGGGTAGCCAATGGAGCGACGCTAACACTGGAGAGACGTGGTCTCTCCTGCTGATTCCTGTCAGTACTCGTGCTTCTGCATTCTGGATCAGCTGGAGCCTATTCAGCAAATTACTTGGACATCCTGCTAACAACACATTACAGTAATCTAGTGTAGAAGATACAAACGCATGAACTAGTTTTTCTGCATCACTCTGCGAGAGGATTTTCCTAATCTTTGCAATATTACGGAGATGGAAAAATGCTATTTTACAAACCTGATTGACATATGGTTTAAACAACAAATCCTGATCGAAAACAACACCAAGGTTTCTCACAGTTGCACTGGAAGCCATCACAACACCATCTAATCCCTTCCTAAGATGCTCTGGACCAAGAATGATAACCTCTGTTTTATCTGAATTTAGAAGCAAGAAATGTCTGGACATCCAGTCCTTGATGTCCCTAAGACATGCCTGAAGTTTAACCAACGGTTCTGTTTCATCTGGCTTCATAGACAAATAGAGATGCGTATCATCAGCATAACAATGAAAGTGTATGCTGTGATTCTGGATTATACTTCCCAACGGCTGCATGTATAAACTAAACAAGATTGGCCCTAGCACTGAACCCTGCGGTACACCATAACAGACCCTTGACTGTTCTGAAGAAACCTCATGTACATGAACAAACTGGAACCTGTCAGATAGATATGATTTAAACCAACGTAGAGCTGTCCCTTTAATCCGAGGACTGGGACTGTAAAGATGCTGTTAAAATAATCAAGCTACTAAAGACGGATGCTGGACTAGTGTCTCCAGGTCCTGCTGAGACACCAGATCTTTTTTAACCTTGATATATTCTTAAGGTGATAGTAGGTTGACTTTGTTGTTGCCTTAATGTGTTTTTCCAGATTTATGTCTGAGTCCATCACTACACCCAGATTTCTGGCCTGGTTGGTGGTTTTTAGGTGTATACATTGAAGCTCTGGGGTGACCTGTAATCATTTCAATTTGGCTCCAAAGACAATTACCTCATTATTGTTTTTGTTTAGCTGGAGAAAGTAATGGCACATCCAGTCATTAATCTCCTCAATGCATTAACCAAGAGGCTGTACAGGGCTTTGGTCTCCTGATGACATTGTAATATACAGGACTGTCTCAGAAAATTAGAATATTGTGATAAAGTTCTTTATTTTCTGTAATGCAATTACAAAAACAAAAATGTCATACATTCTGGAATCATTACAAATCAACTGAAATATTGCAAGCCTTTACTTATTTTAATGTTGCTGATCATGGCTTACAGTTTAAGAAAGTATCTAAAAAAAATTTGAATATTCTGGGAATCTTAATCTTAAACTGTAAGCCATAATAATAGACTAAGAAACTGTCTCTCGGCTGTTTACAGGGTAACGATCGAGCTCTCCGTCTCTCGCCTCCTCGCCTCCTCCGTCTCTCTCCACTGGCTGAGCAAACGGTTGCCGTGGCAATGGTCCCACAGTCCTTTGTAGATGACCACACTGGTGCTCGTGTAACCCGGGACGACCTGCTGTTTGTCCTTGCTCATTTGGAACTGCTTTTGGTCAGAACTCACCTGAACACCTCCACTGATGGACCAATACGGTAAGGAAAAGTAATCGGATTCCTAATAGTGTGCTTCTATAATTGTTTATGACCCAAAAAGGCTTGCAGAACTGTCCAGAAATTCAGAAAGAGATTATTAATAATAGTAGATTAGTATGAAGTGTGTTGCTCTCAGTCCTTAGTGGACACTGCAGTGTTTAGCTCTCTTCCAATGTAACTACAAACAGAGATTAACTACACTTTGTTTTCCCCTTGTCTGCACATATTAATGGTTAATACCATGCTGGTAAGAACCTAAGGCATGTATATGTGCATTTTTAACATAAAATACATATGATATATATATTTTTTAATATGTCACATATATTTATTTTATTAATATATATATATATATATAAATATTATGTATATATATTGTTGTCATACCGCATTCTCACCGACAAGGACACTCATTCACTCCCCGTTTCCCCCTCCCCGGGGGGTCCCGCACCGCCAGGCGGCACCCCAGGCTGCAGGGCTGCTTCACTTCCACTCTAATGGCGCTTTTGCACTAGTATCTACTCGTCTCGACTCGACTCTTCTTGCCCTTGTTTCTTTTCAATCCTCAGATCAGAAGTAGGAGGTTGGAGTGAAGCTGCTGTGACATATTTGATTGTGTGATCTAAACGGAGAAGACAAAAACACTAAAGATGTAGAACCTGGAGGAGATGATAGATGTGCTGCTAGGTCTGTGGCTTGTGTTTGATATCAAGTTAAAAAATGAGAGGGAGAGAAGATTCAGGCGGCAACGCTTTTCTTTTGTTTGTTTGTCTCGGTGCTGCTGAAAAGTCAGCTGGAGCCGTGAGCAGCTATGAAGAGACAGAGCTCCTGGTGGATCTGGTCGTTCCTTATCACCCGTCTAGATCCCTGTAGCAGGGCGAGTGCTACGGGGCCCGACCGACAGGATAGAGAGGACACAGAGTTTAGTGCAGAACCCTTTTATTCACCGCCAACAACTTCACCACACGTGCACAAGCACAGCATCAGCCAGATCACCCGCTTCTCAGTCTCAGACTCGCCTTATCAAAGCTGGCAGGGTGGAGAGGTTGATGGGCCACACCTGTGACCCATCACCTGAGTGGCTGCAGCTCCTCCACCCTGCCACAATCCCTTTTTAATTCTCTCCTCAGCCACCAGGTTTATGAACATCTGCACCTCAGAGTTGGATCATGAAACAGACTTCTGCTGCCATTACTGGTTGAATAAAATGAACCAGAATCCGTCAGAGTCTCTTTCTCTGATTTCCTCCTCCTGACTCAGACGTCTGACTCCAACCCCCCGACCAATCGGTGGCCTGTAGTGTGATGATGTCAGATACAGCCGACTCAGCCGCTTAGAACCTCAGCAGAATAGTTACAGAAAAGTATCTACTCGGCAAGTTAGACCCCTAGTGGGAAAGAACCAAACCGAGTGGAGGAGAGTCGGGCTGAGTAGGTACTAGTGGAAAATGTCATAACTGTAAACACAGATGAACTACACTTCCACTCCAACTACAAACACAGATGCTGGTGAACTGTAAGTCCCACGGGTCACGGAAGAGCAGTGCTATGCATGCCATCCAAAGCTGGTGCCATGCAGCAATAAAGAAGTGCCAGAAGCTACCGTTCACACTGCACCACTAAAAATATGCTATTGAATCCTGTCACTTTTCCAAATAAAACATCAACTCCATTGAGAGATTTAATTGATGCCTCTGTCTTCCAGTTTCAGCTTTGTCTCCCTGGATATTGCTGATTCTAAATCTGGTTCGGGGATTCAGGCGGTTGCTGTGGAGAACTGTGAATGTCCATGGGGTTACAACGGCACTTCCTGTGAGGTTAGTGCTTCATTTACGTAACCAGATGTAATTACATTACATTTATGTTTGCCACCATATCAGAACAGTCAGACTTCTCCTCCTTACCAAATGAGAGGGTTTAGACCAGGGGTCGGCAACCCGCGGCTCTAGAGCCACATGCATCTCTTTAGCGCCGCCCTGGTGGCTCCTGGAGCTTTTTCAAAAAGGTTTGACCTTTTTTTCTTCTTTTTTTTTTCTTCTTTTTTCCTCTTTTTTTTCCTTTTTTTTTCCTTTTTAATCCAGACATTTTGACTTTTTTCTCGAAATTTCAACTTTTTTCTCAACATTTCGACTTTTTTCTCGAGATTGTACTTCAACATGAACCTCGACATTTCGACTTTTTTCTCGAAGTGCATAATGAAAAAAATAATCTTCCCCCAGTTATAACTAATATACAGTAGAAACATGCAGAATGTGTTCTCTTCATTCCAAGGCTTATACAAGACTTTAAATTTTTTGCGGCTCCAGACATATTTGTTTTTTTGTGTTTTGGGTCCAATATGGCTATTTCAACATTTTGGTTTGCCGACCCCTGGTTTAGATCCTGGTCCTGGGGAGACTTTCTCCCGTGGGAATATGTGGTTAATATGTGCTTTTGTTTTTTTAGGCATGTCTCCCTGGTTTCTACAGAGTGGGTGGAGTCTTATTTGGAGGAAACTGTATGCAATGTGAATGCAACGATCACGCCACCGAGTGTGATGTGGATGGAATCTGTGTGGTGAGTTTTAATCAGCCCGCTAAGCAGCTAAGAAAATCCTGAAGCCTCCATCTCTCTTCCCTGGATTTAACTAACCTCCGTCCTGTATGTCTCCGGCCTGTCCGTCTCAGGGTTGTACCCACAACACCACTGGCCCCCACTGTGACCAGTGCATCCCTGGTTTCTATGGTGATGCCACGGAGGGGACAGCAGATGATTGTCATGTGTGTCCATGTCCTCTAACAGTGGCATCCAACAGGTGAGTGTCTTTACGGTCTGACTGAATACACTTTGTCCAGCAGGTTAGTGTCTTTATGGTGTAACTGAAGACACTATGAGACGTCCAGCAGGTTATTGTCTTTACGGTCTAAAGCCTGAATTATGGTTCTGCACTACACCAACGACTGTGACGCCGTCGTGAACCCTTCAGACTTCTCACTCCATTTCGCCCATTCCTACAGTTTAAGATTAAGATTCCGAGAATATACGCCGTAGGCTCTGCGTCGATTTAACGCGGAACCATAAATCAGCTCCCAAGAGTTCAAAAATAGCTACACTCAAAAATAGGGATAGTGTACGCTAAAACATAAGAAAATAAACAAATAAAATATTTTTAAAATAAATAAATAAATAAATAAACAAATAAAACATGAATAAAATTTTTTTTTTAAGAGAACATCAGTAAGTTAGTACAACAAAACCTGCAGTTGAATTACGCGACAGGGAAAAGAGTGCCAGTCTGCATAAACATACAGGATTGTCTCAGAAAATTAGAATATTGTGATGAAGTTCTTTATTTTCTGTAGTGCAATTAAAAAAACAAAAATTTCATACATTCTGGATTCATCACAAATCAACTGAAATATTGCAAGCCTTTTATTTTTTTAATATTGCTGATTATGGCTTACAGTTTAAGATTAAGATTCCCAGAATATTCTATTTTTTTAAGATAGGATATTTGAGTTTTCTTAAGCTGTAAGCCATGATCAGCAATATTAAAATAATAAAAGGCTTGCAATATTTCAGTTGATTTGTAATGAATCCCGAATGTATGACATTTTGGTTTTTTTAATTGCATTACAGAAAATCACAATATTCTAATTTTCTGAGACAGTCCTGTAGATGTAAGATGTATGCATATATGATGTATTGTATGTGAATGTCTAATGCTGAATGTCAATAAAAAAAAAGTCTGCTAACACGTGTGTCTTCCAGTTTCAGTCCCACCTGTGTCCTGGAGGCGTCTGGACAGGTGTTGTGTGACCAGTGTCAGCAGGGATACACTGGGAGCAACTGTGACAGGTGAGGGTCACAGACGGGCTGAGTGGTGACCGATGCACAGACAAACCTTACACCTGCGTGTCTGTCTCCAGGTGTGCCAGTGGTTTCTATGGTAACCCTCGTGTGGTGGGCGGAGCCTGTGTGGGCTGCGAGTGCAACGGCAATGCCAGGACCAGTGAACCAGGACATTGTGACACCAACACTGGGGAGTGTCTGCACTGCCTCAACAACACGGCAGGGAGACACTGTGAAGTCTGTCGGCCCGGTTACTACGGAGACGCAGTGCACTCTAAGGATTGCCAAGGTGAGCTAGACACCCACTGGTGTCTGAGCACACTTAAGCCTCAATTATGGTTATGCGTGTAATAGGGGTGTAACAATATATCGTGCCACGAAATTTTGCGATACAAAAACGTCACGATACGTGTCATGGAGGTGACAAACTGTATCGCGATATTGGGTTATTAATATTAATCTATTGTGTTGAGTAGAAACGCTCATCCGACCACGCCTCGACCCACGGACCAAAATCTTCCTCCGCTCAGAAGAAACTAGTCCCGTTCACGGGACTCTTGCAGGGTTTGGAGCTCTGAACTTTTACTTATGTAAGGCTGGTGGTAAATTAAACCTTTTTGGGGTGGTGAGTAGGATAAACACGGGGACAACTTCTGCTGAGTTCCAGTGTACTTTAATGTCCCTCAACAGTGTAGGATTTTAGAACATCAACACAGCACCTAGTGCCGTACTGTGGCGTATCACTCCGCCCAATCTAAAACAGACTAATCACTACAGATAAACTGACTAGTGTCATTATAGTCCCTGATTTACATCAGAATATAAAGAATATATTTATAAAATAATCAACCCTGAATTACCAAAATAACCTTCTTAACAAAAATAAATCTCCTCTTACACTTATAAGGTGAGCATGAATCAATCTTTTTTATGATGTAAAATTGTATGTATTTATTTACTTTTATTTATTTATTTAATTTTAGTTGTTAAATTTCTGGAAAAGAAAAAAGTCAAATCATAAATAAGAGAAACTATTCAGTTTGTGGCTAAATATTTGTACTTGTATGAAACTGAAGATCATAATGCAAACCTGACATTTACTTTCAGTTCAGTTTGTGGAAAATGGTTGGCCTGGCTTTCTTTTTAAAACTTAAACAGTTATAAAGCATTACAAACTGGAACAATAGGGTAAATGCACAGCATTGTTTTGTATTTTGTGTCTTTCAAATAAAAGACAATTTTTTCCAGTCACATGTTCCTCATTCAAGGTTGTTAAAAAAATACTGCTATAATATCGTATCGTTATCGTGACCTCAATATCGTGTATCGTACCTTATTGTGAGATTACTGTATCGTTACACCCCTATTGTTAGTGGAGGAGGTGCAAGAAGCTCACGTAGCTGCACTCAGATCCGTGTCAGTTGGAATGAATCACAGAAATGTGTGCAGAAACAAGCGTACATATGGATTCATGCAGCTGAACATTTCTGAGCGCACGTCATTTTTCAGTTTTAGGCGTCCGTCTTTTAGTATGAAAGAAAACAACAGCTACCGTTCAGAAAGCATTCAAACACAGAACCCACACACACACACACACACACACACACACACACACACACACACACACACACACACACACACACACACACACACACACACACACACACACACACACACACACACACACACACTAAAAGACCTCCAGAAATCATCTAACACTTGTGAGTCACAGCAGGAATGTGGATCTTTAGAAATCCAGATTAGTCCTGAGCTCTGACCTCCTGACACATAGCTGTGTGTTTAGGCTGCAATCCCAAGGTCACATGATCATGTGAGCCCAAAATTCAGAGCTTCGTTTTGCTCAGATCAATATGAAGACGCATGGCATCTGAATTGAACCGCAGACTTGATTAGAAAATAGGGGTGTAACGATACACTAATCTCACGATACGGTACGATACACGATATTGAGGTCACAATAACGATACGATATAATAGCAGTATTTTTTTAACAACCTTGAATGAGGAACATATGACTGGAAAAAATAGTCTTTTATTTGAAAGACACAAAATACAAAACAATGCTGTGCGTTTGCTCTATTGTTACAGTTTGTAATGCTTTATAACTGTTTAAGTTTTAAAGAGAAAGCCAGGCCAACCATTTTCCACAAACTGAACTAAAAGTAAATGTCAGGTTTGCATTATGCATCTTCAGTTTCATACAAGTACAAATATTTAGCCACAAACTGAATAGTTTCTCTCATGTATGATTTGACTTTTTTCTTTTCCAGAAATTTAACAACTAAAATTAAATAAATAAAAGTAAATAAATACATACAATTTTACATCATAAAAAAGATTGATTCATGCTCACCTTATAAGTGTATAAGCATAGGAAGATTTTGGTCCGCGGGTCGAGGCGCGGTCGGATGCGCGTTACTAGTCAACACAATAGATTAATATTAATAATCCAATATCAGATACAGTTTGTCACCTCCATGACACGTATCGTGACGTTTTTGTATCGCAAAATTTCGTGGCACGATATATTGTTACACCCCTATAAGAAAATGATATCAGCGTCGCTGTGGGTGTGTCTCTTTCACAGAGTGCGGCTGTGATGTCACCGGCGCCCTCTCCAGTGTGTGTGATGTCAGGACAGGTCAGTGTTTGTGCAGCGAGAACGTGACGGGACGCACCTGTGACCACTGTCAGGTAATGACCCCCACACACACACACACACACACACACACACACACACACACACACACACACACACACACACACACACACACACACACACACACACACACACACACACACACACACACACACTTGGTATTTTATTATTAAAATTATTATTATTTAGGGCCCGAGCACTTACAGTGCGAAGGCCTTATTGCATCTGTAGGAATTCTTTTCTTTCTTTCTTTCTTTCTTTCTTTCTTTCTTTCTTTCTTTCTTTCTTTCTTTCTTTCTTTCTTTCTTTCTTTCTTTCTTTCTTTCTTTCTTTCTTTCTTTCTTTCTTTCTTTCTTTCTTTCTTTCTTTCTTTTTATTTTTCCGACTAAATGAGGGCCTTTTTTCCCCCTAAACTTGCCCCAAAAGTCACCAAATTTTGCACCAAGCCAGGCCTGGTGAAAAATGTGATATTTAATGGTTTGCATTAATGGGCGTGGCCTAACGGCTCAACAGCGCCCCCTAGAAAACTTTGTGCCTCAAGCCCCACGATACGGTTTGACGTACATGCACGAAAATCGCTACACACCTGTATCATGTCGCTACTTAAAGAAATATCTCTTGGCTCCATGGCCGAAACGAACAGGAAGTCGGCCATTTTGAATTAATTGTGTCATTTTGGCACAATTTATGCCACTTCTTCGGCAGTTAATACGGCCCGAACCGTAACGTGCACCCAGGTGTGTTATACATCAAAATGTGCGTCTCGATTCTGCGACTACACGCATTACTTTTCTCAGTCAAAAGCGTTACCGTGGCACGCCCTCCCATCTGATTGGTCCATATTTGATAGTCCCAATTTTCTGCCATAACTTTTGAATGGTTTGATATAGAGAGTCGTGGCTGGTTTCATCCGCTAAATGTCCAGGCCTGAAGAATCTACATCAAGTCATACAAGCTTCCACTGCAGCCTGAACGTGCACAAGGGTGGAGGACCGTTCATCACTGCTTGCAGCTTTAATTATTATTGATATTACCATTTCTGCCATAAAAACGTCTGGACAGCAAGTTATTTTTTAAATCTTGGAAGCCTGACCAGAATGCTACAATATAACCATTTGCCTTTTTGTTAATGTCTCAAGAATTGTACAGAACTCTTAACTAGAACCAAATTTCTCTTTTCCTCCAATTTCTGGGAAGATCCTACAGAAGCGTATTGCATTCACTTGAGAAAAAAAAATCTGCTCGGTTTTTCTGATTTAACGAGTTAATTATCTCAGAATTCCGAGAAAAGTTTTAATAAAAAAAAAAAATCTCTGTTTTTTTGAATTAACGAGATAATTATCTCAGAATTCTTAGAAACGTTTTAATGAAAAAAGAAATCGCTTTCCATCTCGCAAAGTTCTGAGGTGCCTGCGCAAAGTCGACAAACTAATAACAATACCTTCTATAAAACTTAAAGACAAGAGTATCTCCCAATGTTTCAAACCAAAAGCAAATAAAACTGGATTAAACTGGACAGTAACATGTTTGCTTCCATGAAATCCAGCTCTCAAGAGAATGTCAGATTCTTGCAAGTTATGAGGTATCTGGTTAATTCAGAAAAACAGAGCAGATTTATTTTTTATTATAATTTTATCTCGTTAATTCAGAAAAACAGAGCAGATTTATTTTTTTATTAAAATTTTATCTCGTTAATTCAGAAAAACAGAGCAGATCTATTTTTTTATTAAAATTGTATCTCGTTAATTCAGAAAAACAGAGCAGATCTATTTTTTCATTAAAATTTTATCTCGTTAATTCAGAAAAACAGAGATTTTTTTTTTTCTCAAGTGAATGCAATACGCTTCCGTAAGATCCTGAGATGGGCGATTAAGACCAATGTATAAAAATTACAGTATCTAGAGCTGGAATAAAAAACGGAATTAGGGAAGGTGTGATAGAAAATGTAGCCTTGGCCTCCTGGATTGAACCAAAACTACTGTGATGAGCATTAGCCTTGGCCTGAGTACAGAGTGTGCAGACTGATACTTTGTCTCTTAAAGATTAGCTCTGACGTTACAATGATCTGTTTATCAGAATCGTAAAAATGAATCATCACTTATGCTTTAAAATCATTATCGTAGCAGCAAAAAAAGAGCTTATTTCCTCCCTTCTTTATTTTTCTTATTTTCCTGTGGCTGCTACTAAGGACAAAGTGCTTGACGCGCAGGGACGCACGCAAAAAACAAAAGGTCAGGAGAGTGAGTAGTGTTAGACGATTACTTTTTTATTATAAACAAAATTTTTTAATATAATTTAAATATTTTATTTTGAATCAACAGTTTTTGCCACTGATTGTGTCTTGGTAGGACCTGCCCTCACCTGAACTCTGACCCTTTTGCATGTGACTTTTTAATTAAAATTAGATGCAGTCATATTTTGTATTCAGATACAGATATTCTCCTAGTAAGGACATATTCTCCTAGGAAAGAACATATTAAAGAGCATTAACAGGATTTTCCACAACAAAAGGCGGCTTATTTGTATAAAACATTTAATCTACGAACCAATTCAAAGTGCATTACATAAAAAGATTTTTAAAAATGCATTAAAAAGTAAGAAATGTTTAAAAGCAGAAATAAAAAAAACAGACATACAGGACTGTCTCAGAAAATTAAAATATTGTGATTTTCTGTAATGCAATTATAAAAAACAAAAATGTCATACATTCTGGATTCATTACAAATCAACTGAAATATTGCAAGCCTTTTATTATTTTAATATTGCTGATCATGGCTTACAGCTTAAGAAAACTCAAATATCCTATCTCAAAAAATTTGAATATTCTGGGAATCTTAATCTTAAACTGTAAGCCATAATCAGCAATATTAAAATAAGGACTATGTGACTAAAGTAGACGTGGTGAGAGGCGGCTGGCCGATGCTCTGGACGCATGTGCAGCCTCTGTCAGTCAGGTCATCACTTTTACTCATTTTTGTACTTTCTCTTTTCTTTGATTTTCTTTCTTTAGTCAGGCTTCTTTGGTTTACAAAGTAGGGGTGGCTGTAAACCTTGTAACTGCATCCGATCTGGATCTGTCACCGAGTCATGTGATGAGGAAGGGCAGTGCCGTTGTGTGGAGGGCGTGGCCGGGACGAAGTGTGACCGTTGTAGCCGGGGCTTCTACGGTTTCCATGGCAGCGGCTGCACAGGTACAGTAGTTCACAGGTCATGTTCACCCATGATTGGGCCCATAATTGGGCTCGCTCCTCTGAATGAGTGTGGTCTGTTCTCTTCCCAGCATGCACCTGTGATCACACTGGGGGGAACTGTGATCCTGAGAGTGGGGAGTGTGTGTGCCCCCCCCACACTGAGGGAGACACCTGCGACAGGTGTGAGGCAGAATACTGGGGTCTGAACCCCAACACCGGCTGTAAGGTACACATTTACACACACGCACGCACGCACGCACGCACGCACGCACGCACGCACGCACGCTCGCACGCACGCTCGCACACACACAGTGATACACCTATCACAATAACCATAGACATATATACGTAGACGCCGCATCGAGCTGCTGTGATACGTCAACGTCGCCGCCATATTGGATGTTCAAGACTGCGCTGTAAACTAATACAAGTACATGGACTTATTTTCATAAAGCGCCTTTCTACAAAGAAATGTACGTTTTACGTCTCATTTATTCATTCACACACGCACTAATATACAGTGGCGAGAACAAGTATTTGATACACTGCCGATTTTGCAGGTTTTCCCACTTGAAAAGCATGTAGAAGTCTGTAATTTTTATCATAGGTACTCTTCAACTGTGAGTGATGGAATCTAAAAAAAAATCCAGAAAATCACATTGTATGATTTTTAAGTAATTCATTTGCATTTTATTGCATGACATAAGTATTTGATCACCTGTCAACCAGTAAGACTTCCGGCTCTCACAGACCTGTTAGTTCTTCTTTAAGAAGCCCTCCTGTTCTCCACTCATTACCTGTATTAACTGCACCTGTTTGAACTCGTTACCTGTATCAAAGACACCTGTCCACACACTCAATCAAACAAACTCCAACCTCTCCACAATGGCCAAGACCAGAGAGCTGTGTAAGGACATCAGGGATAAAATTGTAGACCTGCACAAGGCTGGGATGGGCTACAGGACAATAGGCAAGCAGCTTGGTGAGAAGGCAACAACTGTTGGCGCAATTATTAGAAAATGGAAGAAGTTCAAGATGACGGTCAATCTCCCTCGGTCTGGGGCTCCATGCAAAATCTCACCTGGTGGGGCATCAATGATCATGAGGAAGGTGAGGGATCAGCCCAGAACTACACGGCAGGACCTGGGGCCTCATCTATAAAGCTTGCTTGCGCAGAAAAAGCGCCTGAAAGTTGCGGAAGCCACCTTCTACGCAAATCCTCGGATCTAAAAAGAAAAAACTAACCGAAAAATCTGCTTATCTTTACGGCAACTAGGACCCTCCCGTAAGAATTTACTTAAGACACGGGGAACTGGCGACGCAGGCTGTGAGGTGGTGAAATGAAGCCAGATTCATGTCATACTCTTAATAATGTCATCACACATCACAACATATATCAGACTTAAAATAATAAAATAATAAAATAAAATAAAATAGCGCTGATCGTGTTCCTCTGTGTGTGAAGCTCAGTCAGTCAGGACTCTGGTGCTGCTGGAGCTTCAGCCTCCTCTGCACCGCTTTAGGACAGAACAAATGAGGGGCTGCGTTTAGGGAGCCCCACGGAGCCCCTCATTTCTTCCCTAAAGGGACTCAGATTTTTTTTCATATATATATGAGTTTTACGCGCGCGTGAAACCTTTAGGTGCGGGTGTATGGTGCCTAAATTAGGGTCCCGCGTTAAACGACGCAGAGCCTATGGCGTAGGGTACGCGGCGACGCGCACATACGCCGTAGGCTCTGCGTTGGTGTGACGCAGAACCATAAACCCGCCCTGAGCAGCTCTGAGGGGAGACGGGAGAGGAGGAAGGGTAACGGGGGGTGAAGCGGGGCTGCAGGGCCGTTTTCGTATCGCTTTCATACAGTTTCTTGATAATTTGCAATTTAAGGCTGAGCCTACCGTTAGTTTTTAAACTGTAAAAAGTAAGGGGAAAAAAAAACATGATTTTGAAAAGACGGGGGGACGTGTGTCCCCCTGTTGCGCCGGGGAACTCACGGCGTTTAGCGCAGCAACGGCGTGCTGCCACTCACTCGCTTTATTTTATTGTATACTATTTATATACTTATTCTAACTTTTACTGTGACCACCAAATAATGTGGTTTTTCTGTCCTCCACATCATCTACAACATCGCTGTCTCCGTGAAAGTCAGTCTCACGGTGGCTGACACCCTCTCTGACGCCTAACAGGCTGCAGGAAGCCACTGCGCATGCTCAGTAGGCTCATCCATATGCATTTATGGGCGTGTAGAGGGCGGGATATTCAGCTGCGCAACCTTCCAGCTGGACTGTGATTCATAAAGGAACGTTGCGTGCAAATCTGCGTGCACATGGTTTTATTGATCCAGATTTTTTTTAGCGCCCGGCATTTTCGGCTTTTGAGCGTACGTGCACTTTTAGTATGACTCCTACGCACTCCATTTTAAATGAGGCCCCTGGTCATGACCTGAAGAGAGCTGGGACCACAGTCTCAAAGAAAACCATTAGTAACACACTACGCCGTCATGGATTAAAATCCTGCAGCGCACGCAAGGTCCCCCTGCTCAAGCCAGTGCATGTCAAGGCCCGTCTGAAGTTTACCAATGACCATCTGGATGATCCAGAGGAGGAATGGGAGAAGGTCATGTGGTCTGATGAGACTAAAATAGAGCTTTTTGGTCTAAACTCCATTCGCCGTGTTTGGAGGAAGAAGAAGGATGAGTACAACCCCAAGAACACCATCCCAACCGTGAAGCATGGAGGTGGAAACATCATTCTTTGGGGATGCTTTTCTGCAAAGGGGACAGGATGACTGCACCGTATTGAGGGGAGGATGGATGGGGCCATGTATCGCGAGATCTTGGCCAACAACCTCCTTCCCTCAGTAAGAGCATTGAAGATGGGTCGTGGCTGGGTCTTCCAGCATGACAACGACCCGAAACACACAGCCAGGGCAACTAAGGAGTGGCTCCGTAAGAAGCATTTCAGGGTCCTGGAGTGGCCTAGCCAGTCTCCAGACCTGAACCCAATAGAAAATCTTTGGAGGGAGCTGAAAGTCCATATTGCCCAGCGACAGCCCCGAAACCTGAAGGATCTGGAGAAGATCTGTATGGAGGAGTGGGCCAAAATCCCTGCTGCAGTGTGTGCAAACCTGGTCAAGAACTACAGGAAACATCTGATCTCTGGAATTGCAAACAAAGGTTTCTGTACCAAATATTAAGTTCTGTTTTTCTGATGTATCAAATACTTATGTCATGCAATAAAATGCAAATTAATTACTTAAAAATCATACAATGTGATTTTCTGGGGTTTTTTTTTAGATTCCATCACTCACAGTTGAAGACTACCTATGATAAAAATTACAGACTTCTACATGCTTTTCAAGTGGGAAAACCTGCAAAATCGGCAGTGTATCAAATACTGTACACTGTACTTGGGAAACAGTTAGACACCAAATATAATATATTTAATTTTCTCAGATGGCAAAAATAAGAACTTTATTGATCCCACATAGGAGTAATTCATGTTATATCAGCTATAGAGAACAAGGTAGTGCCGAAAAACAATATATATCCCCCCTCACAAAAATAAGAAAAATAGAGAAACATACTTTCTCATCAACAAAACATATTTAAAAATTTTCAAGTAACAAAATAACATATTTGAACCATTTTTCAGACAATATAATAACTTTTGAACAATTTTTCAGACAACAAAATAACATTTGAACCATTTTTCAGACAATAAAATAACATGTTTTGGTGCCTAACTGTTTCCAAGTATATTAGTGCGTGTGTGAATGAATAAATGAGACGTAAAACATACATTTCTTTGTAGAAAGGCGCTTTATGAAAATAAGTCCATTTACTTGTATTAGTTTACAGCGCAGTCTTGAACATCCAATATGGCGGCGACGTTGACGTATCACAGCAGCTCGATGCGGCGTCTACGTATATATGTCTTTACAATAACCCCTTGTGTGTCTGCAGCCGTGCAGCTGCAGTGTCACAGGAAGCTCGGCCCCCCGGTGCGACCCACTCACTGGCCAATGTTCCTGCAACGATGGCTTCTCCGGCCGGTCATGTGACCGCTGTGCTCCTGGTCACTATGGTTACCCAGCATGCTCAGCGTGCGGCTGTGATGTGGCAGGAACCGATGCCACATTCTGCAACTCCACGACGAGGGCGTGTGACTGTGGCCCGACCGGGGAGTGTGTGTGCAAGGTAAAGATGGTAAACTGCACACACAAGTGTTGGTTTGAGTGGACGGCTGGGACCCGGGTCCAAGTCCACATTCAGGCTCAGATCCAGGTTCATGTACAGGGTTAGAATCAGATTCACATTCAGATTCAGATTCAGGTCGGATTAAAGTCAGATTCAGGTTCAAATTCAGATTAAAGTCAGATTCAGGTTCAGATTCAGATTAAGGTCAGATTCAGATTCAGGTTCAGATTAAGGTCAAGTTCAGGTTCAGATTAAGGTCAGATTCAGATTAAAGTCAGATTCAGATTCAGGTTCAGATTAAGGTTCCGATTAAAATCAGATTAAAATCAGATTCAGGTTCAAATTCAGATTAAGGTCAGATTCAGATTAAGGTCAGATTAAGGTCAGGTTCAGGTTCAGATTAAGGTCAGATTCAGATTAAAGTCAGATTCAGGTTCAGGTTCAGATTAAGATTAAGGTCAGATTCAGTTTCAGATTAAGGTCAGATTAAAGTCAGATTCAGGTTCAGGTTTAGATTAAGATCAGATTCAGGTTCAGATTCAGATTAAGGTCGGATTCAGATTCAGGTTCAGATTAAGGTCAGATTCAGATTAAAGTCAGATTCAGGTTCAGATTAAAGTCAGATTCAGGTCCAGGTTCAGATTAAAGTCAGATTCAGATTAAGGTTCAGATTCAGTTTCAGATTAAGGTCAGATTCAGTTTCAGATTAAGGTCAGATTAAGGTTCAGATTAAAGTCAGATTCAGGTTCAGGTTTAGATTAAGGTCAGATTCAGGTCCAGGTTCAGATTAAGATCAGATTCAGGTTCAGATTCAGATTAAGATTAAGGTCAGATTCAGTTTCAGATTAAGGTCAGATTAAGGTTCAGATTAAAGTCAGATTCAGGTTCAGGTTCAGATTAAGGTCAGATTCAGGTTCAGGTTCAGATTAAGGTCAGATTAAAGTTCAGATTAAGGTCAGATTCAGGTTCAGGTTCAGATTAAGGTCAGATTAAGGTCAGATTCAGATTAAGGTCAGATTCAAGTTCAAGTTCAGATTAAGGTCAGATACAGGTTCAGGTTCAGTTTAGATTGAGGTTTAGATTAAAATCTGTGTTAAAAGTAAGATTTGAATGTAAATCCCGGTGGAGGTTGATGTTTCCTGCTGTGGTGCTGGTGTGTGCAGTGATGTGTGTGTGTGTGTGCAGGCGGGTGTTTCAGTGATGTGTGTGTGTGTGTGTGCAGGCGGGTGTTTCCGGCCAGCGCTGTGAGGAGTGTGTTTCAGTGATGTGTGTGTGTGCAGGCGGGTGTTTCAGTGATGTGTGTGTGTGCAGGCGGGTGTTTCAGTGATGTGTGTGTGCAGGCGGGTGTTTCAGTGATGTGTGTGTGTGTGCAGACGGGTGTTTCAGTGATGTGTGTGTGTGTGCAGGCGGGTGTTTCAGTGATGTGTGTGTGTGCAGGCGGGTGTTTCAGTGATGTGTGTGTGTGCAGGCGGGTGTTTCAGTGATGTGTGTGTTGCAGGCGGGTGTTTCAGTGATGTGTGTGTGTGCAGGCAGGTGTTTCAGTATTGTGTGTGTTTGCAGGCAGGTGTTTCAGTGATGTGTGTGTGCAGGCAGGTGTTTCAGTGATGTGTGTGTGTGTGTGCAGGCAGGTGTTTCAGTGATATGTGTGTGCAGGCGGGTGTTTCAGTGATGTGTGTGTGCAGGCGGGTGTTTCAGTGATGTGTGTGTGTGCAGGCGGGTGTTTCAGTGATGTGTGTGTGTGCAGGCGGGTGTTTCAGTGATGTGTGTGTGTGCAGGCGGGTGTTTCAGTGATGTGTGTGTGTGCAGGCGGGTGTTTCAGTGATGTGTGTGTGCAGGCAGGTGTTTCAGTGATGTGTGTGTGCAGGCGGGTGTTTCAGTGATGTGTGTGTGCAGGCGGGTGTTTCAGTGATGTGTGTGTGCAGGCGGGTGTTTCAGTGATGTGTGTGTGCAGGCGGGTGTTTCAGTGATGTGTGTGTGCAGGCGGATGTTTCAGTGATGTGTGTGTGCAGGCAGGTGTTTCAGTGATGTGTGTGTGTGCAGGCGGGTGTTTCAGTGATGTGTGTGTGCAGGCAGGTGTTTCAGTGATGTGTGTGTGTGCAGGCGGGTGATTCAGTGATGTGTGTGTGTGCAGGCGGGTGTTTCCGGCCGGCGCTGTGAGGAGTGTGTTTCCGGCTGGTTCGGTCTGTCGGCTGAGAACCCCGACGGTTGTTCCCGCTGTTTCTGCTCAGGATTGAGTCGGGACTGTGAGGAGCAGGGAGGACTGAGCCGGGTCCAGGTGAGAGCATCAAACACAATCCCCCACAGGGGCCACGCTTACATCATGTTTTTTAATTCAGAATTCATTATTCCAAATTAAGAAATTCCGAATTAAACTATTTTCTTCGAGTTTACATGGAAGTATTAATTCCGAATTGAGGTTTACATGGAAAACACGTTTGATCGGCTTTATCCAATTCCTCTTATTGGGGCCCTATATTACTGCCAATAATAATGATTATTGATCATTCACACACCCACTATAAACTAATTTCATGTTCTTCCCTGTCATTACAAATACACTTGTAAAACTAGATGGAAGAACTTTTTGTTGTAGTTAGATTGTAATCCACAGTGATTAAGACCTTGGAAACTACAACAGATTAACAAACTTGCAGAAAAATCTTTCAATTAATATGTATCAAAGTCAGCAACTGCACCTACTGGCCACACAGAGAAGCAACAGGTCAAAGGTCAGAGAGCTGCACAGTTGCAGCAGTGTTGTTTCATCATCCTACTGTCAGCCTGGCAGGTTTTTACCATCTATGGTTTTTAATCTGAAATGGAGCAAATTCAGCTACAAGAGCGGCCTGGGGTTGATTTACACTGAATATTTAAAGTGATATAGTACTATAGTGTTTATGTAATAATATTAATTATTGCGTTTTTGTACAGTAACATACCTTTGATAATGTATACACCTAATTCCGAATGAAAATGGCCATTCCGAATTAAATTCTGAAGTAAGTGGCTGGTTTATTCTGATTTTAAATCCAAATAGAATAATTCCAGATCATGTCTACACTCATTCCTCTTTAAATTAATTCCGGTCTTTCTTTCTGCTCGTTCCCTCGCCCGTCTGTCTCCATGACACATATCTTCCGCGCTAGGCTGGTTTTCCAAACAAAGCTTCAAGATGCAGCACGCAGTAAATGCTGGTCAAGAGCAGAGAACATTTATTTAAATAATAGCTTGGAGGACCTGGAAATAATTCAAAGAACAGATGGAAACAGGAAACATCAAAATGGTGAGCTTTTCAAAGTTGTAGTTAGTTTTTCTTCCGGTAGTTTAACTTCCGGTCCCCCCCCTATCCAATCAGAACCTTCCTAACCCCCAGACCTGGAGAGGAATTGGAGAAAGACCATCAAACGTGTTTCCATGGAAACCTCAATTCAGAATTACTATTTCCATGTAAACTCGAAGAAAAATAGTTTAATTTGGAATTATTTAATTCGGAAAAATTATGTATGAATCATCACTCACACATAAAAAAATAATTGTATTTTTTATTTGTATTTTTTTAACTCTCGGGTGCCCCTTAGTGGTCAGGGGGGCCTAAGCAGCCGCTTAGTTGGTTTATCCCTTGGGCCGGCTCTGCTGGGGAGTCAGTATTCAGTCTCAAGATCTGAAGACTGAGACCCATCCTGTGTTTTCACTATGGTGCATGTGGTCGTATATGTACATGTTGTTTAATCTGGCTCCTCCCCCTCCACAGATCTCTCTGGCTCCACCTCCAGCTCTCCTGTCCCTCGTCAGCCTGTCAAACTTGAAGGGTGTTGCATCTGGAGTTTTCCTTCAGGGTGATGAAACGTTACTGGATACCCGCCAACTCAACACCAGCGGTCTGGCCGGCCCTCTCTACTGGAGGCTGCCTCCCCAGTTTGAAGGAAGCCAGGTAAAGACCAGTCTGACCAGTCTAAGGGCCAGTCCCAATCCCCCCCTAGTCCTACTTTTCAGTCCTACCCCTAAATTTTGCGCGTTCCCGTGAGGGTAGTGGTGTCCCAATTCCTCTTTGCATCTAGGGGTAGTGGAAGAAAATTTCGTTCATTTGCAGACTGAATCAAACAAAAAAACATGGCGGATATTTTCTAATTTTTAGTGAATAAAATCAATATTTTGAGTTAGTTTCTGCATAAAAATGCATTTTGATTACATTTATAGCGAGAAATATATATTTTACTTTCATAATATTCACTCAGTGAATGTACATAATCACTCGCTTGGTCGTTGTTGCGTTGTATCTTCAGATCTCGCCAGAATAAAGGCTGATTTATGGTTCCGCGTTACACCAACGCAGAGCCTACGGCGTAAGTTACGCGGCGACGCGCTGGGTACGTTGCGCGTCGCTGCGTACCCTACGCCGTAGGCTCTGCGTCGATTTAACGCGGAACCATAAATCAGCTCCCGACCCGGCGGCTCTTCTCATCCCGAAAACATCGGATCACATTTCTTAACAGGCGTTATTTGGATAACTGAGCCCAGGTTGGGGATCTTAACGGTTACTTTTACACCTGAAAAAATATTAAAACTTAATAAAGTGGCATATTAACAGCGCTACAGCTGAAATTAAAACAGCTTTTAGCTCTAAGCTTCCTGATATGGTGTGACGTATGTGCAAACGTAACTACGTAGTCGCTTACGTACCCGAACGTAAACCACGCAGTGACGTAGCAAGTGGTGTCCCAATCCCTAGGGAACATTACAAGGACCCTACGCCTGTGGCTTAATTTTTAGGGTGAAGTGGTAGTGGGTGAGGGCTAGTGGTAGAAAGTAGGGGGTGTATTGGTGTATTGGTGTATTAGTTTCACGTCTACAGACCTGGAGGCTGTGTTTTTTTTTTTATCGTGGCCCTGAGAGGCTGTAAACCAGGGGTCACCAATCCTGGTCCAAGAGTACCGGTGTCCCTGTAGGTTTTAGATGTTTCCCTGTTTCATTGCACCATGATACAAGTGACTGTGTCATTAACAGAATTGTGCAGCCCTGGATGACAAGCTGATGACGATGATTAATTAGAATCAGGTGTGTTAAAGCAGGGAAACATCTCAAACATGCAGGACACCGGCCCTCGAGGACCAGGATTGGTGACCCCTGCTGTAAACTGATGTTTTTCTGAATCAGACTAAAGCCAGCCGTCTTTGGGGTCTTTTTTTATCACAGGAAGATATAGGATTAGAGATCTGAACGCTTCCAGACTTTGAAACCCCAGTGATAGCTTGATGTTCCTGCAGACTTCAGATAGGATTCTGGATCCTTGAAACATGCACTTTGTACATATGATAAAGAAACAACTGGATCAATATGTACTAAACATTTATTTATGGTTGTTACATAACAATGCTAACAATGATATTATTCTACTACAATTATTACTACAGTGACTGGTATTCTGTCCCGTGTCATCATTCATCTTAGTCATGCAGAAACAAACATTCATGCTGTTCAAGCCTAAATTCTGCAGACAGGGGCCAACAAGAATTAAAAAATAGTCGTTAAACCCTCACCGTTAGATGTTAAAGTCCATGACACTAGAGTATTAGGGCCAGGCAGGAGAAAAAATATTTGAGATTTTTTTTTACTGTGCACTTTGAGAAAAAAGTCGAAATGTTGAGAAAAAGGTTGAAATGTCGAGATTAATGTTGAAATAAAATTTCAAGAATAAAGTCGAAATTTTGCTTTTTTTCTCAACATTTCGACTTTTTTCTCAAAATTGTTCTTCAACATTAATGTCGAAATTTTGACTTTTTTCTCGACATTTCAACTTTTTTGTCAACATTTCGACTTTTTTCTCGAAGTGCATAATTAAAAATATCTTCCTCCTCTAAAATATGATTTTTATTTTTCTCCTGCCTGGCCCTAATATTCTTCCGTAGATGGGGGGTTTCTGCTGATTGGGTTTTCTAAAAACAGGAAATGATGTTCAGCCCTCTGAACTTAAATCATGTGACCACAAATCATTTAAGTATTTGGGCCGGAGACAATAATACTCTTCCGTAGTTTGAAGTTTCCAGAGACTAAGAAGAATATGGAAGCAGGACTGACGTCCACAAACCTGGGTCCGATCAATCAAGGAAGTGCTTGGTTTTCCACCTGTAGTCTCCGTCTATTTCCATGTTTTAACATGTCAGATGTTTTTGGGTCGGGGGCTGGATTTAAAGAATGCTCAGCCCTGGTAAGAACCAGATTAGTTTTCCATGTCTTGATGTGCGTTTGTGTCCTGGTGATGCAGCTGATGTCCTACGGAGGTCTGCTGTCTTACGCCGTCACCTTCTACGCTGAGGACGGTTCCGGGCTGTCCAACCAGGAGCCCCAGGTGCTGATGAGAGGCGGGCCCGTGAGGAGTCAGGTCATATACGTGGACATGAGTGCTCCGAGCAACGGTGTGAGGACTCAGCACGGCGTCAGGCTGACAGAGGTGATCAGAGAACAACTGCTCTTAGATGGCTTTGTTTGGGCTTTTCTTTCTTCTCGTATAAGTGTAACAGCATTTTTACTGGTCTTAAAAAATGTCCTCAATAGTGTTCAGTTTTGTGGGCATTTTTTAATGATTCGTAATATTTTATACTTAATATATTTAAAGGAGCATGAGGCTCCTTTTAAGAAATGAGACTCTCTAGCGCCACCCTTCACCACGACGGCCGTTGGGGGTACTGCAGCCAACAGTGAAGCCGGCACGGGAGAACGGGGAGAACGTGCATGCAGCGTCATGTGACGTCACATCCGCAGGACAGCGCGGGAAATTCAGGACCGAATTGCAGCACATTTTGCAGCACACAGCCTGTTCAAGGCAACGGAGAGATACACTAGAGGAAACATTCTTTTTGGTTTGGAACGCTTCATCTGACATTATTACTAGAAAACTTAAAATGTATACAGATTTTTTTCATAAATCCTGCCAGAATCCGGCCTTAAGCTCCTTTAAGTCTATAATATTTTAAACTAAATTAACTTTAGAATGAAAGTGCTTCGGATATGTTTTCTCTTGAAAAGTTTTTTGGTGATAAATGAACTCTCTCAAATGAACTGACCTTTCCAGCACAAGTGGAAGTACTTTAACTCGGTGTCTCAGAGGGCCGTGAGTCACGCAGACTTCATGTCAGTCCTGAGTGACCTCCACTACGTCCTCATCAAAGCTTCATACGGGACCAGGCTCATGCAGAGCAGGTACTACACACTTATTATTTTTTTAAATGTGAAGGGGGGGGGGTCGGGTCGGGGGTGAGGGGTGACATCCTAGAGAGACATGCTAGTCTAAAATGCGAAAAACACAGGGAAACGCACAACGAGCACACAAGCCTTGGAGATCTGTAAGAGAAAAAACCCAAACACGAGAGCAGGCAGAGACACAAGCAGCAACCATTTCAGGTCCCTCAGTACGTTTACATGCAGCAGTTCAATCGGATTTCTGATCGTATAAGACATCGTTCGGACTTTTAAACTGCATGTAAACAGCTTAATCCGATCTACTTCGGACCAATCGGACATTTAATAATCGGATAGCAACACCTAGATAATTCGTTCAGAGTCGGAATGTTAACGCCTGTATACGGAGACATCTGATATTGCAGTCTGAGCAGCTGGAGAATTTCCTCTGGGGCTTCACCCGGAAGTGAAAGAAGACGGCGCGTGTTAAATAGTTGTTTAAACACCAACATGAAGATCACGAAAGAGATGGCAGAAGCTTCATCAGGACACCGGAACAGATCAAAATAAAGTGGAAAAATATACGGAAGGCGTAACGTTGGTGCCAAACAAAACAACCGTCAACCGGAAGTGGCTCTTTGTTGAAATGGTTACCATGGTTACCATGGTTACAGCGCCACATAGCGTCACGGAGTCAGCCATGCTCTGGACATTTATCCCATTCTCTGAACAGCATGTAAACTCAGACAAGTGATTGGGTCTTCTGGATGTTTATCTGATACCATCAGAAATCCCATCTCTTTGCTGCATGGAAACGTACTGCCTGAGGCTAAATCAAAGCTAGGCTACTGCGATTATCTGTATCTAGTGTTTATGACCTCAGTGGGTGCCATTTTTTGTGTGTCCTACTTTGTGAAGGATTTCTGGGGTTACAATGGAGACAGCTGTGGAGGCGGAGTCACACAGCAGAGAGGGCGTGGCCAGGCTGATCGAGTCTTGCGCGTGTCCGCATGGATATGGCGGTCTTTCCTGTCAGGTAACAAAGCAGCTCTTCTGTCCTAGAGATGCAGGTCTTTGTCTCCTGTCCTTTGTTCCCTGTCCTGTAGTGAACAAAGCAGGTCTTCCTTCATTAGTGTGGTTTCACGCAGCTCCAGCAAAGCCATTTCAGGGTAAAAGAGTAAAAACTTGGTCTCTGACCCGTATTTGTGACCCACGTTCCCACCCATGTGTGTGCAGGAGTGTGCGGCAGGGTTTTTCCGACAGCCTCAGTCAGAGATTTCATCTCAGAGCCAGAGGTCGACGTATGTTCGTCCATGTGTTCCATGTCGCTGCAACAACCACAGCCAGATCTGTGATGCCGAGACTGGAGACTGTCAGGTAACAGCACACACCTCCAACCAGGAGAACTCATCTACTGAAACTACTCAAACACTCACTTATCTATCGTTTAATAATGTCCTGGAACTCTTTACCTCCTCACATATCTCGCTCACAAAAGAAATTAACTTTTAAAAAACGACTTAACCCTCCTATTGTCCTCATTTTCTGAATACACCCCGTGTCCTCCGGGTCAAAATGACCGGTCTTCAAAAAAAAATCATTATAAGCACCTTTTAATTAGGGCCCGAGCACCTTCAGTGCGAAGGCCCTATTGTATCTGTAGGAATTTTTTTTCTTTCTTTCTTTCTTTCTTTCTTTCTTTCTTTCTTTCTTTCTTTCTTTCTTTCTTTCTTTCTTTCTTTCTTTCTTTCTTTCTTTCTTTCTTTCTTTCTTTCTTTCTTTCTTTCTTTCTTTCTTTCTTTCTTTCTTTCTTCTGACGAAAGGAGGGCCTTTTTGCCCCCCTAAACGTGCCCAAAAAGTCACCAAATTTTGCATGCAAGTCGGGCCTGGCGAAAAATTTGATATTTAATGGTTTGCATTAATGGGCGTGGCAAAATGGCCCAACAGCGCCCCCTAGAAAACTTTGTGCCTCAAGCCCCACAATACGGTTTGACGTACATGCACGAAAATTGGTACACAACCTGTATCATGGCACAACTTAAAGAAAAGTCTCTTGGCCTCATGCCCGAAACCGAACAGGAAGTCGGCCATTTTGAATTAATTGTGTAATTTTGGCGCAATTTATGCCATTCCTTCGGCAGTTAATACGGCCCGAACCGTAACGTGCACCCAGGTGTGTTATACATCAAAATGTGCGTCTCCATCCTCCGACACCACGCATTACTTTTGTCTTTCACAAGCGTTACCTTGGCGACGCTAGACGCCAAAAAGTGCGCCCACCCTTCATCTGATTGGTTCAGACAGAAAAAACTTTGCGCCTCAAGCCCCATAATACGGTTTGACGTACATGGACAAAAATCGCTACACACCTGTATCATGTCGCTACTTAAAGAAAAGTCTCTTGGCGCCATGGCCGAAACCGAACAGGAAGTCGGCCATTTTGAACATTCTGAATTAATCGCGTCATTTTGGAGCAATATATGCCATTCCTTCGAGAATTAATACGGCCCTAACCGTATCGTGAACCCAGATGTGTTATACATCAAAATGTGCGTCTCCATCCTGCGACTACACGCATTACTTTTCTCTTTCAAAAGTGTTACCGTGGCGACGCTAGACGCCAACAAGCGCACCCCCCTTCATCTGATTTGTCCATATTTGATAGTCACCAAATTTTGCATGCAAGCCAGGCCTGGCGATACATTTGATATTTCATGGTTTGCATTAATGGGCGTGGCCTAACGGCTCAAC
Source organism: Cololabis saira (assembly GCF_033807715.1). NCBI lineage: Eukaryota > Metazoa > Chordata > Actinopteri > Beloniformes > Belonidae > Cololabis > Cololabis saira. Next base: position 3,643,529 of record NC_084608.1, read on the forward strand.
AGCGCCCCCTAGAATACTTTTATCTGCCATAACTTTTGAATGGTTTGACATAGAGAGTTGTGGTTGGTGTCATGGGACTCGATATTGAGTCCTTGACCATAATTGGTGAAAATTAGCTCCGCCCCTTCTTCTGATTGGTTATCCATATTTCCTGCCATAAATTTTGAATGTTTTGACATAGAGAGTCGTGGGTGATGTCACCTGAATCGATATTGAGTCCTTGAGCTTCATTGGCCTGAATTAGCCCCGCCCCTTCTTCTGATTGGTTTTCCCGATTTTCTACTATAACTTTTGAATGGTTTGACATAGAGAGTCGTGGGTGGTGTCATTGGACGCTGTATTGAGTCCTTGACCTTCTTTGGCCTGAATTAGCCCCGCCCATTCTTCTGATTGGTTGTCCCGATTTTCTACTATAACTTTTGAATGGTTTAACATAGAGAGTCGTGGGTGGTGTCATCAGATTCTGTATGGAGTCCTTGACCTTCATTGGCCTGAATTAGCCCCGCCCCTTCTTCTAATTGGCGTGTACCTTTTTTCTGCTATAACTTTTGAATGGTTTAACATAGAAAGTCGTGGGTGGTGTCATTTCTGATATGCTTATGGGGGACGGTGGCCGTGAGTGCGAGGGCCCGTTCATCGCTGCTTGCAGCTTTAATTGAATTTTAAACACCAAATTTCCTCTTGCTTGAATAAACAACTTGTCATCCATCACAAAATGCGTGAATGCTTAATTCCCTCTTCATTTGTATTTCTATAGGTAAAGAAAGAAAATTGCAAAAAGGAGTTTTGAATGCATTTTTATTCCTCCCAATGAATCAGTTTTTTTTCTCCACTGAACAATTTTAGATAATGTACAACAATGTACAATACAAAAATATGAAATAACATATCCCATTGAACTAATTAGCACATATAGGGCAGCATGCAAGTGCAGCCTTTTGCAGATATTTATTACACCTGCAGCACACAGTATAGTCCTTCTTTTGAGGGCAGAACTGACATCTCTTCCTCTTACTTGCTCTAGCTGGGGAAGTTACATTTCAATTAAAAAACATATCGTTTAAAGAGCATATTGCAGGTTGGAGACCCCTGTGAATCAATGTGTAGGAAAATAAAGTAGGAACTGAATTTTCATTGAAATACGCATAAATATATACTACAGTGACCTCCGGAGTTGTTTTTGTGAGAGTATTTTACTTCCGCATCTGAAAAAGTTGAACCGGAAGTGACGTGACATCAGGGAGCGCGGTGAATTCAACAATAGGAAAAATAATGGATCTTAATGTTAGTTGTGACACTGAAGAGGTTGTGAATGTGTATTCACACCAATATGACGGGCCACAGCCTTATAATTACCAACCCGTTAGGCCCCCCACGTTCTTTTGATTGACAGCTGAAACTCGCTTTTTAAAAGGCTGATTTATGGGTCCGCGTTACACCAACGCAGACCCTACGGCGTAGGTTACGCGGCGACGCACAGAACGCTGCGTGCGCCGCGTACCCTACACCGTAGGCTACGCCGTCGATTTTACGCGGAACCATAAATCAGCCTTTATTCACTGCAGCACTCCTGCTCCGTGCTCCTGAAAGAAACTCTGAAAATAACTCCTTAAAAACGGGTGAGTACTTGTAATCTGTCTACGTTTGTACTTTCTAAACAGAAAACAGGCTTATTATCTTCTCTTTTTTCTGATTAAAAGCATCCGAAATAGCCGGGTATTTTTAAAACCGAATATTTCCCCGTATTTCCCCCCCTTCGTTTATAAAAAATGAGTATCCACATTACATCGTTGTTAAAAAAAAAAAAAAACCTTCCACACATAAACGAAGATCTGCGTTTTGGACCACATTTATAAGCATTCCAAACCTGTAGATCATCTGGTCATCCGGCCTCCGGGCCGCCTCTGCGGCGCAGCTCCCCGGAACGGCGCCTCCTCCTCGGGTAACGAGCTGGAGTCCCCCCGGTGTCCGCCGCGGAGCTGCCGCGTTAATCGACGCAGCCCAGCTGCAGCCCTGCTGCGCGTCGCCGCGTACCCTACGGCGTAGGCTCCGCGTCGGTGTAACGGTGTCAAGAGCAGAGACCATTTATTTAATAAATAGCTTGGAGGACAGATGGTGGATCATCTGCAGTTCTGGATCGCACGTTAGACGTCAGACTCAGAGCAGATTTGTTGTTGTTTTGGAGCATAATGTGACGTTGGAAAACGCAGAACTGCTCTCTGTCTCTGTCTACACGCATGTACATAAACAGAGTTTTCAAAAATCTTCACTTTGCCCGGAGTTTTTTTAAACATTAGTTTATTTGCGTTTTCATGTAGATGACAGGTCCAAACGTAGGAAAATATCTTCGGTTTAGCAGATACCCGGCTACGTGTGTACGGGGTCTGGGCAGTAACATGGGGCAGCTGTGGAGACTGCTCCCTGGTGTGACGTCATATGACGCGGTGTTCGAAAAAAAAAGCGTTTGTACGAGCTTGGCTAAAATCAGCCACTTTTTCCTCTGAATACGTGCCCTTATGTCTTGTAAAACATATTAAATCCTACATTAACTTCTCACATAGTCATTTTCACATAAGGTCAGGTATCATTTTTGAAAAAATTCTAACCTGCAATATGCTCTTTAAAGGATTTTGGGTTGTTTTTTAACACAGTGGCGGGTCATTGTGACCCGAGGACAACAGGAGAGTTAAGGCTCAGCTAATGCTGCAGACCATATGACTGGGAATTTATTATTGATATTGGAATTAGTAGAATTATTATAATGATAGCAGTGACTGAAAATATATTACTAATATAATTAGTATAATTATAATATAATATAATTATTGTGTAATTAATATATAATGATATTATGCATATATAACTGACTATTGTTGTTGTTTTTATTATAAGTGTAGTTATGCTAGGAATGCATGACTTTATGTATTTATGTCTTACATGTTATCATTTATGATTAGTGGTCGCCAAGGCGGCAGCTAATGGGGATCCATCCAATAAACAATAAACAATAAAAACACGCACACACGCACGCACGCACGCACGCACGCACGCACGCACGCACGCACGCACGCACGCACGCACGCACGCACGCACGCACGCACGCACGCACGCACGCACGCACGCACGCACGCACGCACGCACGCACGCACGCACCACGACTGTTAAGCTCAAGTGTTTCTGTCCAGGAGTGTCAGCACCACACCGTGGGCCAGCACTGTGAACTCTGCGGTGCAGGGTATCATGGGAAAGTCCGCGGCTCCATCAGCGACTGCTCGCTGTGTGCCTGCCCCCTGCTGGACAACAGGTAGCACTGCGTCATAGCTTTACTGCTTTCACTTTTTCACTTCCTTGTAATTCCAAATGTGGTAACTCCTTCAATAGTTACCCATTTTCCTGACTTCCTGTGACTGTTTCCTGACTTTATGTGACTGTTTTTTCTGTTTTCTTAACTTCCTTCGACTGTTTCCTGTTTTCCTGACTTCCTGCGACTGTTTCCTGTTTTCCTGACTTCCTGTGACTGTTTCCTGTTTCCCTAACTTCCTGCAACTGTTTCCTGTTTTCTTAACTTCCTGCGACTTTTTCCTGTTTTCTTGACTTCATGTGACTGTTTCCTGTTTCCCTAACTTCCTGTGACTGTTTCCTGTTTCCCTGACTTCATTTGACTGTTTCTTGTTTTCCTGACTTCATGTGATTGTTTCCTGTTTCCCTGACTTAATTTGACTGTTTCCTGTTTCCCTGACTTAATTTGACTGTTTCTTGTTTTCCTGACTTCCTGTGACTGTTTCCTGTTTCCCTAACTTCCTGTGACTGTTTCCTGTTTCCCTAACCTCCTGTGACTGTTTCCTGTTTTCTTGACTTCCTGTGACTGTTTCTTGTTTTCCTGACTTCATGTGACTGTTTCCTGTTTCCCTAACTTCCTGTGACTCTTTCCTGTTTCCCTGACTTCATTTGACTGTTTCTTGTTTTCCTGACTTCCTGTGACTGTTTCCTGTTTCCCTAACTTCCTGTGACTGTTTCCTGTTTCCCTGACTTCATTTGACTGTTTCCTGTTTCCTGACTTCATTTGACTGTTTCCTGTTTCCCTGACTTCATTTGACTGTTTCCTGTTTCCTTGAATTCCTGCGACTGTTTCCTGTTTTCCTGACTTCATTTGACTGTTTCCTGTTTCCCTGACTTCATTTGACTGTTTCCTGTTTCCTTGAATTCCTGCGACTGTTTCCTGTTTCCCTGACTTCATTTGACTGTTTCCTGTTTCCTTGAATTCCTGCGACTGTTTCCTGTTTTCCTGACTTCATGTGACTGTTTCCTGTTTTCCTGACTTCCTGCGACTGTTTCCTGTTTTCCTGACTTCCTGCGACTGTTTCCTGTTTTCCTGACTTCCTGTGACTGTTTCCTGTTTCCCTAACTTCCTGCAACTGTTTCCTGTTTTCTTAACTTCCTGCGACTTTTTCCTGTTTTCTTGACTTCATGTGACTGTTTCCTGTTTCCCTAACTTCCTGTGACTGTTTCCTGTTTCCCTGACTTCATTTGACTGTTTCTTGTTTTCCTGACTTCATGTGATTGTTTCCTGTTTCCCTGACTTAATTTGACTGTTTCCTGTTTCCCTGACTTAATTTGACTGTTTCTTGTTTTCCTGACTTCCTGTGACTGTTTCCTGTTTCCCTAACTTCCTGTGACTGTTTCCTGTTTCCCTAACCTCCTGTGACTGTTTCCTGTTTTCTTGACTTCCTGTGACTGTTTCTTGTTTTCCTGACTTCATGTGACTGTTTCCTGTTTCCCTAACTTCCTGTGACTGTTTCCTGTTTCCCTGACTTCATTTGACTGTTTCTTGTTTTCCTGACTTCCTGTGACTGTTTCCTGTTTCCCTAACTTCCTGTGACTGTTTCCTGTTTCCCTGACTTCATTTGACTGTTTCCTGTTTCCTGACTTCATTTGACTGTTTCCTGTTTCCCTGACTTCATTTGACTGTTTCCTGTTTCCTTGAATTCCTGCGACTGTTTCCTGTTTTCCTGACTTCATTTGACTGTTTCCTGTTTCCCTGACTTCATTTGACTGTTTCCTGTTTCCTTGAATTCCTGCGACTGTTTCCTGTTTCCCTGACTTCATTTGACTGTTTCCTGTTTCCTTGAATTCCTGCGACTGTTTCCTGTTTTCCTGACTTCATTTGACTGTTTCTTGTTTTCCTGACTTCCTGTGACTGTTTCCTGTTTCCCTAACTTCCTGTGACTGTTTCCTGTTTCCCTGACTTCATTTGACTGTTTCCTGATTCCTGACTTCATTTGACTGTTTCCTGTTTCCTTGAATTCCTGCGACTGTTTCCTGTTTTCCTGACTTCATTTGACTGTTTCCTGTTTCCCTGACTTCATTTGACTGTTTCCTGTTTCCTTGAATTCCTGCGACTGTTTCCTGTTTCCCTGACTTCATTTGACTGTTTCCTGTTTCCTTGAATTCCTGCGACTGTTTCCTGTTTTCCTGACTTCATGTGACTGTTTCCTGTTTTCCTGACTTCCTGCGACTGTTTCCTGTTTTCCTGACTTCCTGCGACTGTTTCCTGTTTTCCTGACTTCATGTGACTGTTTCCTGTTTTCCTGACTTCCTGCGACGTTTTCCTGACTTCCTGCGACAGTTTCCTGTTTCCCTGATTCCTGCGACTGTTTCCTGTTTTCCTGACTTCCTGTGATGGTTTCCTGTTCTTCTTATTTCCCGTGTGAGCTACAGCTTCAGCTCTACCTGCATGTCAGATGGATCAGGTGATTTCCGCTGTACTTCCTGTCAGCCTGGCTACCAGGGCCGGTATTGTGAGAGGTGAGAGTGATGACATCACGCCTGAAGACAGTACTGATAGCACTATCGTCCACTATTCCATCCTGTCTCATGCTGACTGTGGTCCTGCAGGTGTGCTGTTGGTTACCATGGTAACCCCTCCGTGCAGGGTGGGCGGTGTTCCCATTGCAACTGCAGTGAGTGGGGCTCCCTTCACCCTCGCTGTGACGTGCTGATTGGACAATGTGCTTGTAAGGCTGGCGTCAGGGGCCGGCTATGTGACCAGTGTGATGAGCGCCATGTCCAGCAGGGAGAAGAGTGTGTGTGTGAGTAACACAAGAATCCACATGGTCAGGTGTGGGTTTTTTTTTACAACCGATCATGCAGATACATCCAATGGACGCAAAGACAGTTGGAGGCATCGCCTGGACAGTGTTTCAGCCTCTAACTGCAACACTGACTACGTTTACATGCAGTCAAAATTCGGGTTATTGCTAATATTCCGGTTACTGAAACATTGGGAATATTCCGTTTACATGGTAATTAATCATTTGGGATATCTGGATCAAACCAGCGACGCGCGGAGAACTTGATGACACAATTACCGTCATTTCCGCTTCTTCTTCCTGTATCCAAATTCAAAACAAATCCTGCTTCGCGCAACTTTTCTCTCAGCTTCTTTTAAATCTTCTATCCCGGTACTTTCTACCGTCTACAAATGCAGAAATGTTCATATCCTTCATTACATTTATGAAGTGATTAGTCTCCTCCTGGTCTTGGTTTCTCCGTGTTTATAAGAACTTCCTGGACTCAAAAGACCAGGATTCCTTGTGAACAGAGCATGTGCAGAAAACAGATTCCTGTTCCGTTTGATGGGGATATTCCGTTTGGCAATTGAAATTGACCTGGGCACTTCCAACAACAGTTGGTTTGAGGATCTCAGCGTATAGATATATATATGTATATATATATATATATATATATATATATATATATATATATATATATATATATATATATATATATAATTAATCAGTATCAACAATATACAAAAAAGAAAATAAAACAACATTGCCTCAGATCTACACTCAGTCTGTACTGTTTGTATATAACGTCCTGGTTAGGTTGTGTTTGTTGTCTTGACCAGAAATGATCTGTTTGTGATTCTAGCGTGTGATGACAGCTGCACTGGCGTTCTGCTTGATGACCTGCACAACCTGCACCAGCGGTTCCTGTCAGTCAGCGGCGTTGCCATGGCACCTTACCGGCAGCTGGTGCTGCTGCAGAATCACACCAAACACCTGGAGGTAAAGTTGCTTCAACACCATCACAGCAAAGACCCAATAAACTGGTCATAGAAGGTCTGTATCAGACAAAACAAACTCAACTCACTCTTGTCACTGAACTATTTCTTATCTCACAAAACTGAAACCAGAAGGAAAGAAATGTGGGTAACACTAAGTACCCCTCACAGTTAGCATAGGACTTTACTGCTGCAGCCAGAGGCCGCCAATCATTACCACCCATGAACTGATCATCAGCAGGTGTGAAAAACTCTAGCGTTTTTCTTTTGAAGATGGTTTCTTGTTTTATATTGTTTGTTTTGTGCTTTGCATCGTTTCTCTATTTGCAGCGTTTGATGATGCTGCATTTGTCTTTGTTTTTTGCAGCAGGTTTTTTCATTTGCACCACGTTCCTCTTTTTGTACCTTGTTTAGAGTTTGTGAATTTGAATCGTTTCTGTACTTGAAGCCGTTTTCCTTAACTGAGACGCATTAGGCCGTTGCAGTGCGTTTGGCCCTTGTTGGCCACCGTAGAAAAAGGTTATGAAACCATTTCCAAAACAATTTGCTGATTAACATTCTACAGCAAAAATATTATTCTCATGTAGAAAACTTTTCTAGATTCTTGTTAATCTTCCTAGAAGTCCCAGCAGATTTACCCCGAGATTAGAAACCCGTGAGCCACATCTCAGAGTCTGCAGGTAAGCATGTTAGAAGTCCATAAAAGCACAATTAGAAGTGAACCAGGATGGCTTGTTTGGAAGAGTTTCCAGAGTCTAAGGGTGCTTTCAGACCAGTGGCCAGTTTGTTTTGTTCCGATTCAGGGGCTAAATCGATACAGTTGTTTCGTTTCTCGTTTGTGGCGTTTGTGTTCACAAGGCAAACGTCTGTAGCGGTTCAAAGCTGTTAACAAATGCCATGAGAACCAACTGTTCTCTCATTGGTCAGAAATGAACGCGGAAGGAGTTTCCTCTTCCGTACCCGGGAAAAACAACAAGCCCCTTTCACAGAGAGGGCACAAAGCGCCTGCTTTCCCAGTCATTGTGTATGTGCTACCGGCTCAAGAGTGGACCGCTCTGCCTCCGAGCTCAGAGGCGGGCGAGAGGCCGCCTGCCGCGGCATTTGCCTGCCTGCGCCCGAATTGAACATTTTTCAATTCGAGAGAGAGAAGGGGATGGAGGCTGCGTCGACTCTTCTCCTTGCGCCGCGGAGCACACACACAATGAATGGAGTTGTGTCGGTTGCTGTGTCGATTATATTCTCACTACAAATAAAAAAAACGAACCGCTCCAGGTCTGGAATGGAAGCGAGCCGAGACCACCTCTTCTAGGATCGCGGCTCGCTTGTTTTGTCCCGCATCAGAGTGCAATTGCTGTGTTCACATATACCAGGGGTCGGCAACCCGCGGCTCTAGAGCTGCATGCAACTCTTTAGCGCTGCCCTAGTGGCTCCAAAAATGTTTGACCTTTTTTTTTCTCTTTTTTTCCTTTTTTTTCTTTTTTTCCTTTTTTTCTTCTCTTTTTCTTTTTTCCTTTTTTCTTCTCTTTTTCTTTTTTTCCTTTTTTTTCTCTTTTTTTCCTTTTCTTTTTTTCTTTTTTTCTCTTTTTTTCTTTTTTTCCTTTTTCCTTTCCTTTTTAATCTCGACATTTCGACTTTTTTCTCGAAATTTCGACCTTTTCTCAACATTTCGACTTTTTTCTCGAAGTGCATAATGAAAAATAAAACTTCTCCCAGTTATAACTAATATAGATACATGCAGCATGTGTTGCCTTCATTCTAAGGCTTATACAAGACTTAATTTTTTGCGGCTCCAGACATATTTTTTTTTTTGTGTTTTGGGTCCAATATGGATCTTTCAACATTTTGGGTTGTCGACCGCTGATCTAGACCAAACGATCCGATCTTTAGGGGGAAACGCTCCCTGTTCCGGAACAACTGCTCCAAACGGGACAGGTGTGAAAGCACCCTAAGAAGAACATGGAAGCAGGACTGAGGTCCTCAGACCTGCTGCTGAACAACCAGCAGACATGTCCACCAAAGTGGAGATGTTTGGTCTTCATGTCCAGAACCAGGTCTGGAGGAAACCAGCAGAACCACCTCAGACCTGCTGTCAAGCACGGTGGAGGAGGGATGATGGTCTGGACCTGGACACCTGTCAGTCATGGAGTGGACCATGAACTCCTCTGTAGAGCAGTCTTATAGACACAGATGTGAGGACACCTGTCTGACAGATATGCTTAGCAATCTGGGTGAAGTGACATGAAATGATCCCAAACACAACAGCAGATCTACACCAGACAATATTTCACACACATCTTTACCATTGTGGTTTATCCTGTTTGATGTGTCATGTGACCTGTTGTGTGTGTTCAGGTTGTGATGTCACAGAACAGCTCTGCTGTACTTCTGTCCAGAGTGGAAGACGACATGAGTCACGTAACGTCTGATGTCAACGCTGTGCTGCAGCAGGTAGACACTCAAGCACATCTGTTCCTATAATGGACTTGACTCAAGGAGGACTCAAATGCACGACTCCAGGAACAAAAAGAGTATTTATTTAAAAATAGGAACCAAAAACGCTGCAGAGCAGGATCAAAAGGGTTGAACAAAAAGCGCTCTCAGGGAGGATCAATCTTTCACAAACTTCAGGTACAAACTAAATGTGGCGACGTGACGACACCTGACCACACTTGACATGAGGCAACAAACTGGCAACAAGACAAGGGGAGACACAGACTATTTATACATGAGGTAGGGGAACACATAGACATATATACGTAGACGCCGCATCGAGCTGCTGCGATACGTCAACGTCGCCGCCATATTGGATGTTCAAGACTGCTCTGTAAACTAATACAAGTAAATGGACTTATTTTCATAAAGCGCAAAGTATCTCTCATCAACAAAACATATTTAAAAATTTTCAAGTAACAAAATAACAATAACAATTTTTCAGCCAATAAAATAACATTTGAACAATTTTCAGCCAATAAAATAACATGTTTTGTTGATGAGAAAATATGTTTCTCTATCTTTCTTATTTTTGTGAGGGGGATATATATTGTTTTTCGGCACTACCTTGTTCTCTATAGCTGATATAACATGAATTACTCCTATGTGGGATCAATAAAGTTCTTATTTTTGCCATCTGAGAAAATTAAATATATTATATTTGGTACCTGTGGCCCTGCGATGGACTGGTGACCTGTCCAGGGTGTAATCCCTGCCTCTCACCTAAAATAAGCTGGGATAGGCTCCAGCAGACCCCCGTGACCCCGCAAGGGATAAAGCGGGTAAGATAATGAATGAAATATTTGGTACCTAACTGTTTCCCAAGTATATTAGTGCGTGTTTGGATGAATAAATGAGACTTAAAACGTAAATTTCTTTGTAGAAAGGCGCTTTATGAAAATAAGTCCATTTACTTGTATTAGTTTACAGCGCAGTCTTGAACATCCAATATGGAGGAGACGTTGACGTATCGCAGCAGCGGGCAAGAACACTCGATGGGGCGTCTACGTATATATGTCTATGGGGGAACACAGGTGGAGCCAATCAGGGGTGGGGTTGACAATCACAGTGGAGGGAAAATCACACAAAGGGGGAAGTCAGGATCTGAAACGAGAGGGAGAAGGTGAATATCAAAATAAAACAGGAAGTGCATGAAATGAACACAGACATGACATGAAACATGAAACACTAAACTTGAACATGACTGACACTAACACCTTTGACGAGACACAACAGTTCCCAGTCAGCATCCAACTAGCAGCAATAGTCTTGTCAACTCCTTGTCTCCTGACGGTCCAGGTCAAACATCTGTCCAACAAGCTGTTGGAACTGGGGTTGTCCAGCAACAGAAGCTTGATCCGAAGTGCACGCCTTCTAGAGAGCATCAGTGGCCTTCAAGACTACGTTGAGGGTAAAGAACAACACACACAACTGTGCCCAATGATTTTAGTACATGATAATGTTGTCTGACAACTGTGAAATGTGATTGGTCCAGTACTGCAGAGAGAGGCGGGGCATCTGAACCAGGCCCCTGAGGAGGAGCTTCATGCAACCAAACAGGAGCGTCTGCTGGAAGAAGTAGAGTCCATGTTGGAAAGCATCAGAGCTGTAAATCTAACAGCTGCCAAGTCTGCCGTCAGTCAGGAGCTCAGGTGGGAGCTCCGTCCTCCTCCTAGCTGCTGGCGTCTGCTGATGCTGCTGTTGTCCTGCCGGAACCATAACAGGCCTGTGCACGTTGCTTTTAGAATGTTCTGTATTCCTGTTACTATAATGTGTGATTTTGACTCTGCAGCTTTGCAGAGTTGCTTGTCAACTTGCTGCAGGTTGACTTCCTGTCCATCACGGTGGCACTGGAAGACAAGCATCACTCCTTCATCACCTCCCTCAGCGTTGCCGTGACAACACTGCAAAACACAAGCCAACTCCTAAACGAGGCTTCACAGAGAAACACGGAAAGCAACGTTCTTCTGGAGGAGGCCCACACTCTGCTGCACCGATACCAGGTAAACACACCTGCAGACAGATAAACACACCTGCAGACAGATAAACACACCTGCAGACATGTAAACACACCTGCAGACAGGTAGACACACCTGCAGACAGGTAAACACACCTGCAGACATGTAAACACACCTGCAGACAGGTAAACACACCTGCAGACAGGTAAACACACCTGCAGACAGGTAAACACACCTGCAGACAGGTAAACACACCTGCAGACATGTAAACACACCTGCAGACATGTAAACACACCTGCAGACATGTAAACACACCTGCAGACATGTAAACACACCTGCAGACATGTAAACACACCTGCAGACAGGTAAACACACCTGCAGACAGGTAAACACACCTGCAGACAGGTAAACACACCTGCAGACAGGTAAACACACCTGCAGACAGGTAAACACACCTGCAGACAGGTAAACACACCTGCAGACATGTAAACACACCTGCAGACAGGTAAACACACCTGCAGACAGGTAAACACACCTGCAGACATGTAAACACACCTGCAGACATGTAAACACACCTGCAGACATGTAAACACACCTGCAGACAGATAAACACACCTGCAGACAGGTAAACACACATGCAGACAGGTAAACACACCTGCAGACAGATAAACACACCTGCAGACATGTAAACACACCTGCAGACAAGTAAACACACCTGCAGACATGTAAACACACCTGCAGACAGGTAAACACACCTGCAGACATGTAAACACACCTGCAGACAGGTAAACACACCTGCAGACAGGTAAACACACCTGCAGACAGGTAAACACACCTGCAGCAGACATGTAAACACACCTGCAGACAGGTAAACACACCTGCAGACAGGTAAACACACCTGCAGACAGGTAAACACAACTGCAGCAGACATGTAAACACACCTGCAGACAGGTAAACACACCTGCAGACAGGTAAACACACCTGCAGACAGATAAACACACCTGCAGACAGGTAAACACACCTGCAGACAGGTAAACACACCTGCAGACAGATAAACACACCTGCAGACATGTAAACACACCTGCAGACATGTAAACACACCTGCAGACAGGTAAACACACCTGCAGACAACAGGTAAACACACCTGCAGACAGGTAAACACACCTGCAGACAGGTAAACACACCTGCAGACATGTAAACACACCTGCAGACATGTAAACACACCTGCAGACAGGTAAACACACCTGCAGACAGGTAAACACACCTGCAGCAGACATGTAAACACACCTGCAGACAGGTAAAAACACCTGCAGACAGGTAAACACACCTGCAGACATGTAAACACACCTGCAGACATGTAAACACACCTGCAGACATGTAAACACACCTGCAGACAGGTAAACACACCTGCAGACATGTAAACACACCTGCAGACAGGTAAACACACCTGCAGACAACAGGTAAACACACCTGCAGACAGGTAAACACACCTGCAGACAGGTAAACACACCTGCAGACAGGTAAACACACCTGCAGACAGATAAACACACCTGCAGACAGATAAACACACCTGCAGACATGTAAACACACCTGCAGACAGGTAAACACACCTGCAGACAGGTAAACACACCTGCAGACATGTAAACACACCTGCAGACATGTAAACACACCTGCAGACAGATAAACACACCTGCAGACAGGTAAACACACCTGCAGACATGTAAACACACCTGCAGACAGGTAAACACACCTGCAGACATGTAAACACACCTGCAGACAGGTAAACACACCTGCAGACAGGTAAACACACCTGCAGACAGGTAAACACACCTGCAGCAGACATGTAAACACACCTGCAGACAGGTAAACACACCTGCAGACAGGTAAACACACCTGCAGACAGGTAAACACAACTGCAGCAGACATGTAAACACACCTGCAGACAGGTAAACACACCTGCAGACAGGTAAACACACCTGCAGACAGATAAACACACCTGCAGACAGGTAAACACACCTGCAGACAGGTAAACACACCTGCAGACAGATAAACACACCTGCAGACATGTAAACACACCTGCAGACATGTAAACACACCTGCAGACAGGTAAACACACCTGCAGACAACAGGTAAACACACCTGCAGACAGGTAAACACACCTGCAGACAGGTAAACACACCTGCAGACATGTAAACACACCTGCAGACATGTAAACACACCTGCAGACAGGTAAACACACCTGCAGACAGGTAAACACACCTGCAGCAGACATGTAAACACACCTGCAGACAGGTAAAAACACCTGCAGACAGGTAAACACACCTGCAGACATGTAAACACACCTGCAGACATGTAAACACACCTGCAGACATGTAAACACACCTGCAGACAGGTAAACACACCTGCAGACATGTAAACACACCTGCAGACAGGTAAACACACCTGCAGACAACAGGTAAACACACCTGCAGACAGGTAAACACACCTGCAGACAGGTAAACACACCTGCAGACAGGTAAACACACCTGCAGACAGATAAACACACCTGCAGACAGATAAACACACCTGCAGACATGTAAACACACCTGCAGACAGGTAAACACACCTGCAGACAGGTAAACACACCTGCAGACATGTAAACACACCTGCAGACATGTAAACACACCTGCAGACAGATAAACACACCTGCAGACAGGTAAACACACCTGCAGACATGTAAACACACCTGCAGACAGGTAAACACACCTGCAGACATGTAAACACACCTGCAGACAGGTAAACACACCTGCAGACATGTAAACACACCTGCAGACATGTAAACACACCTGCAGACATGTAAACACACCTGCAGACAGGTAAACACACCTGCAGACAGGTAAACACACCTGCAGACAGATAAACACACCTGCAGACAGGTAAACACACCTGCAGACATGTAAACACACCTGCAGACAGGTAAACACACCTGCAGACAGATAAACACACCTGCAGACAGGTAAACACACCTGCAGACATGTAAACACACCTGCAGACAGGTAAACACACCTGCAGACAGGTAAACACACCTGCAGACAGTTAAACACACCTGCAGACAGGTAAACACACCTGCAGACAGGTAAACACACCTGCAGACAGATAAACACACCTGCAGACAGGTAAACACACCTGCAGACAGATAAACACACCTGCAGACAGTTAAACACACCTGCAGACAGATAAACACACCTGCAGACAGGTAAACACACCTGCAGACATGTAAACACACCTGCAGACATGTAAACACACCTGCAGACATGTAAACACACCTGCAGACATGTAAACACACCTGCAGACAGGTAAACACACCTCCAGACAGGTAAACACACCTGCAGACAGATAAACACACCTGCAGACAGATAAACACACATGCAGACAGGTAAACACACCTGCAGACATGTGAACACACCTGCAGCAGACATGTAAACACACCTGCAGACAGGTTGATGCCTTTATTTTGACACATTCATTCATATACACCTTGTATTTATACTGGCCAAGCCAAGATGAGATAAAGGAGAGCTGTGGCTTAAACGTCTGGATGGAAACCGTTATCTCGCTTGTGACACAGTTCCTATGGTTTTAGAAATGAACACAGGAAATAGAAAGGAACCAAGACAAGGTACAGAGTTCATGAAGAAGATGCCAGCATCTAGAGATAAAGGTTAGGTTTCTCACCGTGGTCTCTTTTTCTTCTCTTGGTCAGTCGACCCACCAGAACCTGACTGAAGAGTGTGTGTTGGTGGACGGAGTCATGGAGGACAGTCAGCTGATATTGGCCAATGCAGTTGGTGGGATGGAGGACTTAATGAACAGTAGTACCGTAAGAGAACCTCCTCTCATTGTTCTGGAATGATGCCAGCAGCAACAGGCTGCCATGATGACTAACATTGCAGTTTTGGTTCTTCCCAGCAGGTGGAGCCGTTGGCCACTCAACTGGATCAGTGGCGTCCCCTGCTGAGGAAACATGTAGACAATTTGGTCGTCAGACTGAAGATGACCGACGCACTGGAGAGTGTTTATCGTGCAGAAAACCACACCCATCTACTCCAGAACCACGCCCACTCCTTGTACAGGTAGCTGTGGGCCAGGTGTGTGTATATATAGTTTGTCTTTTATTGTTTTTCTGATAAACTGTTGTTGTCCAGCTCCCTGTTGTCGGTCAGTAACATGACTCAGAACAGCAGCCATTTGGCCCAGCTCGATGATGACATCCCAGACAAAGTGGACTCTGCCCAGAAGGAGGCAGCAACAGCACTTCTCTCTGCTTCCCTCGCGCTGAATATGGTACTGAAAACTACAGAAGAGTATTAGGGCCAGGGAGGAGAAAAATAAAGTTGAAATGTCGAGAAAAAAGTCGAAATGTCGAGATTAATGTTGAAGTACAATTTCGAGAAAAAAGTTGAAATGTTTTTTTTTTTTTTAAATATTTTTATCCCGGTTTTTTTCCCATTTTTTTTATCACCCAGTGCTCTTACCTAACAGTCCTGGGCATTGCCATCCTCTACCAACCCCGGGGGTTCCTGTACTGAGCTCAGGTCTCCTCCTTAACCTGAGGAGTGAGCAGCATCTTTTCACCAGACAGGGTGGGGTTTCTCCGGCCGGACGTAGCGCGTGGAAGGATCACGTTATTCCGGCCGGATCCTCCCCACCCCATCTGGCGCCCCGGTTGGCCAGAGGGGGCATGTATAGCCCAGGACTGCTGCATGTTTTTGTGAGAGTAGCTCCCATTAGCTACCCAGGGGAACATGGGGAGAACATGCAAACTCCACACAGAAAGATCCTTTCACCAACCCCACCCATGGTGTGGGTGCTGAAGTCATGGGGGAACTAACACGCACTTCAGCGCCCACAGCGTCCCCGGCGGGAATTGAGGACCTTCTTGCTCTGAGACGGCTCCACTACTTGCTGCGCCACCGTGCCCCCCCAAAAAAAAAAAAAAGTTGAAATGTTGAGAAAAAAGTTAAAATTTAGTGAAAAAAGTCAAAATGTCGAGATTAATGTTGAAGTACAATTTCGAGAAAAAAGTCAAAATTTCGTGAATAAAGTTGAAATGTTGAGGAAAAAGGCAAAATTTCGACTTTATTCACGAAATTGTACTTCAACATTAATCTCGACATTTCGACTTTTTTCTCAAAATTTCGACTTTATTCACGAAATTGTACTTCATCATTAATCTCGACATTTCAACTTTTTTCTCAACATTTCAACTTTATTTTTCTGAATATTTCAGAATTATTCCTGAAATGGTATTTCAACATTTATCTCGATATTTCGACTTTTTTCTCGACATTTCGACTTTTTCCTCGAAGTGCACAATTAAAAAAAAAATCTTGCCCTCTCAAATATTTTTTCTCCTCCATGGCCCTAATACTCTTCCGTAGAAAACTTCTCTGATCAGATATAAACTTTAATTCAGATGTTGCATTTGTTCACAGTCAACTCACCCCTACCTGTGTTTGTGTTTCAGACTAGCCAATCAGAGAGTCAGGCCAGTCTCAACACCACGGCTGCAGTTTTAGAGGAATGTCAACAAATCAGTGCAGTGGCCAAAGGTGTGTACCCCTAACCCTGTCGAATGCATGACAACATGTTCCATATGTGGGTTCAGTTAAGCTGGGCATACACTGTGCGATATTTTAAATCGTTTGATTCAGCCCCATCTCAAACTGCATGACTAGATCGCTGAGTTCAAAAGTTCACAGTCCACGATTTATGGTCTCACACTGTACGACCCGATGCTCTGATGCTCCGTCTGCTCACACTATACGTTCATAATCCTCACGTCTGCTCACACTATACGATCATAATCCTCACGTCTGCTCACACTATACGATCATAATCCTCACGTCTGCTCACACTATACGATCATAATCCTCACGTCTGCTCACACTATACGATCATAATCCTCACGTCTGCTCACACTATACGTTCATAATCCTCACGTCTGCTCACACTATACGATCATAATCCTCACGTCTGCTCACACTATACGATCATAATCCTCACGTCTGCTCACACTATACGATCATAATCCTCCCTTCTGCTCACACTATACGATCATAATCCTCACGTCTGCTCACACTATACGATCATAATCCTCACGTCTGCTCACACTATACGATCATAATCCTCCCGTCGGACTTCTGTTACTGGAACTGCAACGTCAAAAAGAAGTGGAAAAGGAGGAACCCCGAAGTGGGAGACACCGAAGATGCTCAGCAAAAACAAACGCGCTGCCTTAAACCGGAATTATGGTTCTGTGTTAAATGGACAGCGTAACCGTACGGTGCGGGTCGCCGCGTAACCTACGCCGTAGACTCTGTGTTGGTGTAACGCGGAACCATAAATCAGCCTTTAGCAATTTGTTACATTCTGTGTGGCGATAAATGAAAAAAGATTAGACAACGCCGTGATTGGACAAGGAATTGGCCGGGCAGACGTGGGAAATGTGGTCTTTTTTTCTGCTATTAAAACATGATTTGTAATGTGAATTTGCAACACTTTAAACTACAAATAATAGTTTTTTTTTTTTTTTTTTTTTTTTTTTTTTTTTTTTTTTTTTTTTACCTTGTCTGCACACATATTATTGATTGATACCATGACGGTAGAAACCAAAAGTGTATATATGTGCATTATTACTATATGTAATATATACATATATATATACGCACACATATGCGTACACATACATAAATATACACATACAAACCCAGTGTTTTTTTTTTTTTTTTTTTTTTTTTTTTTTTTTTTTTTTTTTTTTTTTTTTGGGGGGGGGAGGGGGTGGGGGGGGGGGGTGGTGACGACATCCACTGCCAATCCAGGAAGCAGGAACACACGGAGACACACGTCAAGCACTGGAAATCTGCAACAAAAAAACCACAAACAAAGCACGAAACCGGCACGGAGCCATCCAAAACACGAACAGCAATCGACCTAAATCTTGAGATCTGATCGCAGTCTGAGCTAAGCTATCGCTACCGCTACCTAAACCCAAAAACTAGAGAGCCAGCATGCAGGTGAACAAGCCAGTGTGTATGTCTTTGTGTGTGTGTGTGTATGTATATGATCATGCATGTGTGAGTGTGTGTGTGTGTGTGTGTGTGTGTGTGTGTGTGTGTGTGTGACTAAATTACTATATGTGTGTGTGTGTGTGTGTGTGTGTGTGTGTGTGTGTGTGTGTGTGTGTGTGTGTGTGTGTGTAATAAACCAAACAAAGCTCCACCTGAAGTGTATCTATAGTGGGGGAGGGGGGGGAGCAACCCCGCCACCCGCGAGACCAGAGGCCGACAAGGAAGAGCCCGGAACCCAGGCCACCGGCAACCCCACAGAGGGGAGAAGTAGGAGGGAGGCAACCCACCGCCTGCGAGGCCCCCCCCCCACCCGGCGGCGGCCGAGGGGGCCCGCGGGCGGGGCCCCCACGGCGCGGAAAGAAGCAGCCAGGGATCCCGCGGCGGCGGACCGCGACCCAGGCAATCCCCGGCCACCCGGTCCGGGCCGGACACGCGGCCAGGAGGCCCCCACCCTTCAGGCCAGCGACCCCCACCCGGCAGGGGGCCAGCCCGCCCGGAGAGACAGAGCCGCCCCGGCCGCCGACGCGGGCAGGCGCACCCGTCCCCCACGAAAGTGGCCCTCCAAGACCAGAGGGGCGCCCCGCCGTAGAGGCAGCGGGGGGGACCGGAGACGGGCCCGGAGAGAGGGAACCCCCCAACAAGGCGACACCCGCGCAGGCCCGACAACGGAGGGCCCCAGACCCAGGCATCCCATTCATTCATCCATTCACCTATCCGATACCTATACTAATAATAATATAATATACTATACATAATAATAATAATAATACTAATAATAATACTAATAATAATACTAATAATAATAATAATAATAATAACCATCTTTGTATAATATAATATTGATAAATTATTAAGTTTTTGATGTCCTGCCAATGGAGGCTCAAATCCTCCATGGCAGGACCCTTCCATACCGCATTCTCACCGACACAGACATACAATCACGCACCGTTTCCCCCTCCCCGGGGGGATCCAGCACCGCCAGAAGGCACCCCAGGCTGCACGGCGGGCCCCGCCAGGCCCGGGTAACCCGACCCACCCGTCCCAGGCCCAGGCCGGTGAGGGAACGCGGGTGATGTGGGACCCCCTCCCGCCCCTTGTGTTGAGTGCATGTGATTAATGCCATAAAAACAGGGAGGAGGGAGGGCCAAGTATCGATTGACACAGACCCCCCCCCCTCCCGAACTACGTGTCCTTGTCAAATGTATTTATTAAGTGTTGAATGTGCAGTGTCTATTTTGCTGTTAAAACCGTGAGGCGGGGAGTGCCAGGCCCCGCGGGACAGTGCCCCCCACGACCCGGACCCCCCGCCTTTCGCCTATGTGCGTATGAATCGTGTAGGGGGGGCAAGAGGGGGAGCGGAGGCCGAAGCCAGGAAGCAGGACCAGCAAAGCCGGCCCTGATAAGACACCCGCGTCCCCCCACCGGCCGTCCAGTAGACGGGGGCCGGCCCCCCGAGCCGGGCAAGGGCCCCACCGTACCTCCAAGGGCGCCCCCGGCGCCGCCGGAGCCCCCAGACGGAGGAGGAAACGGTCCAACATCCTCCCATTCATACTGACAACATAAGACATAGATACCTGGGAATGGTGCCACCCCGCCGCCGCGCCTGCCCGTGCACCCCCCAGTCAGGGGAAGCCCGCTCCCCGGACCCGGCCCCACCCCCCCCCGAGGCCACCCCGGCGGACACCCCAAGGGTCCCGGAGTCCCCACATCCGCAGGGGCACTTGGCCCCCGCCCAGCGACGGAGGACCAAGGCAGCAATGCCCCCCCAGCGCAGACAGCCACCCCCCACCCAGGCAGGGCCGGGCCCTCCGGGTGGGACCCCCACGTCCACGGCCCCGCCCCCCCCGGGAGGCCCGGAGACGCCCCAGCCACAGCCCCCCGCCCGAGCCCTCCCCAGCCACCCCCCCCCACCGCCATGAGGTAACCCCCCCCACAGGCCCCCAAGGCCCCCCCCCGGCTAGGGACAGGGCCCCGCGGCCCCCCCCACCGCCGCGACCCCCACCAAATAATAGTTTTTGACGTGAGGTGTTAATCTCTCGTCGTGAGGTGTTAATCTCTCGTCGTGAGGTGTTAATCTCTCGTCGTGAGGTGTTACTCTCTCGTCGTGAGGTGTTAATCTCTCGTCGTGAGGTGTTAATCTCTGGTCGTGAGGTGTTGATCTCTGGTCATGAGGTGTTAATCTCTGGTCGTGAGGCGTTAATCTCTGGTCGTGAGGTGTTAATCTCTCGTCGTGAGGTGTTAATCTCTCGTCGTGAGGTGTTAATCTCTCGCCGTGAGTTGTTAATCTCTCGTCGTGAGGTGTTAATCTCTCGTCGTGAGGTGTTAATCTCTCGCCGTGAGTTGTTAATCTCTCGTCGTGAGGTGTTAATCTCTCGTCGTGAGGTGTTAATCTCTCGTCGTGAGGTGTTAATCTCTCGTCGTGAGGTGTTAATCTCTCGTCGTGAGGTGTTACTCTCTCGTCGTGAGGTGTTAATCTTGTGTCGTGACGTGTTAATCTCTCGTCGTTACCCCACGTTTACTGCACAAGGCACGACCAACGATTGGGTCAAAATCCGGCCCGATCCAAAAAATAGTAGCACAACTGGAAAATCGGTTCAAAACGAGCCGATAATCGCACAGTGTCTGCCCAGTTTAAGTGTGTTTCTACTTCTCTGGTTGGTTTAACATAAAGTGCTGTTCATCAGACTAAGTTCAAAAGTGTGTCATTCTCTCTGGTAGACCTCATGCTGAATGTTTCCACGGGGACCAGCAGACTGCAGTTGGTCAGGGATAGTGTGCATAACTCCACCCACCTCCTCCAACAGCCAATCAGAGATCTGCATAGCCTCCCAAATGGCAAGTGTCCACAACAAGGGGAAAGTCAGTGTTGATTGGATTAAATCTTAGAAAATCTGCATATTGACGAGCTGCAATATTTTCCCTGCATTGGTCAGGTTCGTCGGTGCTGCTGCAGCTGGCTCACGTTCAGGCTGGAGCAGCGCGTTCTGGGCTGCAGCAGGTGCAGCAGCGGCTCCACAGGCTAAGAGAACAAGTGCAGCACGTTTCTTCTGTGGTGGACAACACCAACAAGACCGTGAGGGAGACCAACTGGCTGATGTCTCACACTCACTCCGCAGGTCTGTTAACCTACAAAGGAATGGATGAGTAAGCAGTACTGGAGTTGAGGGGGGATGAGGGGGGATGGCATCTCCCCTGAAATAAAAACGGTCCAAATCATCCCCCCTGAAATAAAAATGGTCCAAATCATCCCCCCTGTGAAACTGCAACCCCCCCTTTCCATCCCTTATGTCATTTCATCAATGAATGTGGTTTTACTGCTATTTCAACATTTAGAGTCATCACCAGAAAAATAACTTTTTTGACAATTTTCAGTCAGTCAGATTTTTCTACTTATTTTAAGTGAAAATCTACTTGAAACAAGTGAATATTGTTGTTTTTTCCAGTGATGAGTCTTGTTTTAAGTGTAATGAGATTTTATTTACTAAAATAAGACATTTTAACTAGAAATAAGACAAATATTCTTGTTAAGATTGTGAGTTTTTGCAGTGATCCATTTTACTTATCCTGTGAAGGACAGAGTCATATTAATAAGTTCAGAAAAGTGTTTTTTATTGTTGTGTTTTGATGTATTTGATGTAAGCCCAGTGGATATTTAAAGCTTACAGAAGGCTGCATTTAACTGCTGCTATGTCATTCCTGCAGTATTTCTGCAGCTGTTTTGGTCACTGCTATTATTTGTAATATATTATATTATTTGTAATCAGCACAAATTATCTGTCTCCATATGATAAAATCCACCATCCCCCCGATTTTTTTTACAACTCGAGTACTGTGAGTAAGTATTTCAGAAAATACAGCAGGACTAATACTGTGTTTGTTTGTGCTCAGCCAATGAGGTGCAGCGCAAGCTGGAGGAAGCGGAGCATCAGACTCAACATCTGATGGAGAAAATCAAGCCGCTGAGCATGCTGGGAGAAATGCTCAGTAGGAACTTGTCTGACATCAGAGAGCTGATCGATCAGGCTCGAAGACAGGCAGCATCGGTACATATGCACACAATAGCACACAACTGACAAGCACACAGACTACTGTTTCACGCTTTTACAGACGAGCTGACACTTCCTGAATGAAATGCTCACTGATCAGTGATGTTCAGTGTGTTTACCCTAAAACAGCTCATCTAGAAATGTTCATGGCATCGGTCGTCTGGAGTATTCAAATCTGTTTTCTTTAGAATTGCCTGAAAATGACGTTCATGTTTGTTACCCAGAATCGTTTACAGGTTGGTTTCTGTCAGTTTCTCCCCCAATATTTTTTCAAGAGTCAAGAAGTATATCACATGCAGTTTAATAGACCCAGTAGGGGTAGGTAGGAGGTAGTAGCAACGGGATGACCGGGGGTGGGGACCGCAGGCAGGTGGAAGCAGCAGCGGGATGACCGGGGGTGGGGACCGCAGGCCAGCATGCAGCTCCCGAAGCTCCGGCCCAATCATCAAGCCCCAGGTTAGGTTCAGGGTCGGGGAAAGGTTGAGAAGGGGCAGGGCCAGGGAGAGGAGTCTTGACGGACAAGCCTGCCCGGGCCGTTACCCTGCCCCTCTCACTCCCACGCTGCAGGATCCGGTGTTGTGTATAAGTGGTGATGATGATGATGATGATGATGATGATGATGATGATGATGATGATGATGATGATGATGATGATGATGATGATGATGATGATGATGATGATGAAATGTCATCATGATGATGATAGTGATGGCGATCTGAATATGGTGATGATTTCTCCAGATAAAGGTGGCGGTCCAGGTGGACAGAGACTGCGCTCGTTCCTACAGACCCCAGATTCGCTCCAGTAACTTCAACACTCTGAGCCTGACCGTAAGGACTTCCAGTCCAGACAACCTGCTCTTCTACCTGGGCAGCAACACTACTGTACGTCCACACACCCAACCACACTCATTTCTAAGTCTTTAACATGATACGTTGGAAGATTTGTAGTGTTACATTAAAATTAGGATTTTATTCTGAACTCTAACTTTTACAGGAAGCTAAAACAGGAGACGTGGTCTGTTCTGGGTTGGGGTTAGGGTTAACCTTTTGAATCATCTGTAAGATTTTAAGGGAAGTCATTCTTAATCTACGCTGGATGTGATGAAGATCTGAGTCTTCCAGTGTCTGTGGCATTATATGAACAAATGTACTCTAAAAACGTCCTAAACGTGTGCATTATTAACGTGTTCATAGGCAAGCGATAAGCGTATGTGGCCCATTCAAGCAGCATAGCACATGTCCACTGATAATAAGCCAACAGTAATTGTGCCTGACTATAAGACAAAATGGTCGGAAATAGGAAAGTGAGCTTTTTACTTTGTTCATTTGAGCACTAGTAGGTGACTTCTCTTTTGACTTACGAGGGCAAAATAAAACCCTGTATAACTGAAGACTGTGTTTCAGGTGGACTTTCTGGCTGTAGAAATGCATCGTGGAAAGGTTTCCCTGCTGTGGAATGTGGGTTCAGGTAGCGCCCGTCTGGAGTTTCCAGGACTGGACATCACCAACAACAAATGGACCCGAATCAACGCCACTCGGTAAAACCTGAGCGGAGCTCACGTTTATAGTTTATAGTTTATAGTTTATAGTTTATAGTTTTATTTGGATCCCCATTAGCTGCAGCAAAACTGCAGCTATTCTTCCTGGGGTCCGACACATAATATACAAATACAAAAATTAAAAGCAAACCTAAAGAGGTAGTAAAGAAAAAGAAAAGAAACATAGAAGAGAAAAAAAGGAAATTCTACTACAAAATATATTCTAGATTTCTGTCAAATAAGACCAGTGCTCCTTTTGACACTCACATTAAAGTTACAGTCATTCCGTTAAACATTTAGATGTAATGCATTATAATACAAAATCATACATTCTTTAAATAACATCAACCAATTCAAACAATGTTTAGTCATAGACAATGCGTTTAAGTTATGATGACTTATCGTAACTTGAACCCATGACCATTTTTAGTAAACCAATAGCCATTTAATAATAATTAAATACGTTTTATATGTATTTATTTAACCTTCGTCTGTTGTTAGGGTCGCCACCGACCCGTTCTTAGGTTTTAAATTCATAAAACTACCACAAAAATGCGTTTATTGCATCAAGGCTTTTTGACTTTGTCAGGAACCTTTATTTCAACAAAATAATATCCAACATTTTTTTTTTCACTAAATTATAAAATGCTCTGGTTGAAATTGTTACGTTTTACTTTTCTTCCATTTCCTTGAAGTAAATGGGTCGAAATTTATCCATAACACCATAGATGTTACTATACCTGTAGTTAATAATATTAAAATGAAAAAATAACTGAAACAAATTTATTTAAGATATGTGTTCTAATACCTCTCCGTAATAGCCAGGTAACACAACAACCTTTTATTTATTCATATGATTCTCTTGAGGCTCATTTTACCAGTTTTTAAAATTGAAATTAAGGGCTGTACTGACAAAAAAAAAAGGCCCAGAGTCCCATACCAAAAATATTAAAACCAATATTTTCATGGATAAGGAAGCCTAACAAAGTAACCAAGAGATGAGAAACAAATTGGATGATGGATAATTGCTTTTAGTGTATTTTAGAGATAATTTAAAACACGGGTCAAAACCGACCCGTTAACATCGGAGATGGTAACAGAAAGCTAACACCAGACAAAGGTTAAGAGATGTTTCTTCAATAATTTGAATTCTCTTATGCTAGTAGTTCACTCAAAGTGTTTGGGAAGTAAGTTCCATTCATACATAGCTCTGTACATCACCGTTCTCTTCTCTATAGTTTGTCCTTGTTTTTGGCAGTGAAAAATGACCTCTGGCAGCGTCTCGTGCTATAGCTGTGATTTTCTGAACTGTTTGTGAACGTGACTAAACCCGTCTGTCTGTGAATGCGATGATGTCATACAGTGATGTCCTCTTGTCAGGTTCGGGGCCCGTGGTGCTCTGTCCGTCCATCAGCTGGACTCCCAGTCTACTCTGTTGCCAATGGTGACATCAACATCTCCAGGTTCATCCCGGATTTTGGATCTTGACGAACGTACGATGATCCACATCGGAGGAGTAGCAGCTCGCTCCCAGGTACGACCGGTGAGGTGACAGGTATGTGGGGGAGAGGGTGGAGACATACTAACCCTGTGTGTTTTCAGAGCTCTGCGGTTCTGAAGTCCTCCTCCTTCAGCGGTTGTCTGGGTGAAGCTTTGCTCAACGAAAGAAACATCGGACTGTGGAACTACCACAGCCGGCGGGGGAGCTGTGGAGGCTGCTTCAGCAGGTACGCAATAATCATTTTTCATTATCATGATATATTGTTTCATATGTATTATTATATTAAGTTATGAAATCTCATGGGATGTTAAACTATAGTATTATTATATTGTTATATATTATAGTATGGTGATATCATTTTGTTATATGTTATAATATTATAAAAATCATTATGTTATATTAGGATATTACTATATTATTATGCTTTATTTATATTATATCGTGCTACACCACTCTATACGATAATTATTCATTTGTTTACTTATTTATTCTCAAATAAATATTCTTAATTTATGTATCTACTTTCATCATCTTATTTACACGCACACACACACACACACACACACACACACACACACACACACACACACACACACACACACACACACACACACACACACACACACACACACACACACATACACACACACACACACACACACACACACACACACACACACACACACACACACACACACACACACACACCTAGATACATATCATTGTAACTGATGTTGTCTTTTGTCGCTGTTTGCACTGTATGTTAATAAAAAAAATAAAAAAAAAGCTGTAAGCAATCAGCAATATTAAAATAATAAAAGGCTTGCAATATTTTAGTTGATTTGTAATGAAAAAATAAACGACGGCAGTAAATGTAGTAATTTATGCTGATGATGATAAAGTTGGACATTTTAACATGGAGGTCAATGGAGATGGATTCGCTGTTGGATCCAGATTTAGTGGTCAGGAGAGGAATTTCAGGTCTGGATCCAGACCCTCGTTGGCAGGAGAAGACCTGCAGGTTTTGACTTGAGCTCACACGTGTAACACAGCTTGTCCATATCGTCCTACCTGTATCATCTGTCCGTCTCACTTGTCTGTCTCCCCTGCCTGTCTCAGTCCCCAGGTAGAAGAGACTTCTTTCCACTTCGATGGCTCTGGCTTCTCATTGGTCCAGAAGTCCCTGAGAGCAACGTCCACGTCCATTGTGCTGCAGTTTAAGACTTTGTCTCCAGGTGGACTGCTGCTGTACCTGGCCTCCAACAACACTGTACGTATACAAACACTCATGATACTGTTACTGTAAAGGAACACAAAGATGAGTTCAGTTCTTGTGTCCTGCAGAGGGACTTCCTGTCCATAGAGCTTGTTGAGGGGCGTGTCCGTCTGACATTCGACCTGGGCTCAGGTGCTCTGGTCCAGACATCAAACAGGAAGTACAACACAGGAGTATGGTACAAGATCACCCTGCAGAGGAACAAACGCAAAGGTACTGTGTCACATGAGTCAAATTGAGTCAAATGTTTTTCTTATTTTATTTGATCTGAGAGAGCAAAGATCAATTAAAGCTGCAAGCAGCGATGAACGGGCCCTCGCACTCATGACCACCGCCTCCCATAAGCATATCAGACATGACACCACCCACGACTTCCTATGTCAAACCATTCAAAAGTTATAGCAGAAAGTAGGAACTATGAAATATCGACCAATCAGAAGAAGGGGCGGGGCTTATTTGCACCAATTATGGTCAAGGACTCAAAACCATGTCCGATGACACCACCCACGACTCTTTATGTCAAACCATTCAAAAGTTATTGCAGAAAATCGGAAGTATCACATATCGACCAATCAGCAGAAGGGGCGGGGCTAATTCATGCCAATGAAGGTCAAGTACTCAAAACCGAGTCAGATGACACCACCCACGACTCTCTATGTCAAACCATTCAAAGGTTATGCCAGAAAATACGGACTATCAAATATTGACCAATCAGAAGAAGGGGCGGGGCTAATTCAGGCCAATGAAGGTCAAGTACTCAATACCGAGTCCGATGAGACCACCCACGAGTCTTTATGTCAAACCATTCAAAAGTTATGGCAGAGAAAAGTATTCTAGGGGGCGCTGTTGAGTCATTTTGCCACGGCCATTAATGCAAACCATGAAATATCAAATTTATCACCAGGCCTGGCTTGCATGCAAAATTTGGTGACTTTTGGGGAACTATTAAATATGGACCAATCAGATGAAGGGGAGGGCGCGCTTTTTGGCGTCTAGTGTCGCCACGGTAACACTTTTGAAAGAGAAAAGTAATGCGCGTCGTCGCAGGATGGAGAGGCATAAGAATTGATAAGATTTTTCCGATTCCGATTCCATTTTCGATTCTGCTTAACAATTCGATTCTTTATCGATTCTCTTAGCGATTCTCATTTGGAAAAAAGGAGAACAAACAATTTTAGTATCAACTTTGTTTTATATCTTTGAACAAAAAAATATAAGTGAGGTCTTAAGACGCCTCCAGCCTTGGGCTCCTCCATGGTGCCAGGGGGTCCCCACAAAATTATTTGTAATATAAAATATGTATTCAATATAAAATAATAATAATAAAATAAATATTCTTCTGTAGAAATTAACTAAATACAAAAAATTATTTTGTGGCAATTACACAAGAATGTCCAGTAACATGTTCAACACCACAAACTTAATCTCTGCTCGGTGACATTCATCTATTCTGGCCTGATACTCTTCCCTGCCTTGATGAAAGGAGAAGCTAGTGGTAGATGCTCTTTAACTTCTCCATAGATGAGCTGATGAGCTGCAGCTGTCAGGAGCTCTGCTGTCCGACGGAGCGCCCGGAGCGAATGCAACTACGCAACGTGCGTGGTGACGTCATTCGCGCCCACTGGAATCAATAAGGGAATCGTTTGTGAAAAAGGCAAACGATTCCAAGGAATTGAAACACTGGGAACCGGTTCTCAACAAGAACCGGTTCTCGATTCCCATCCCTATCTATGATACTTACATGATGCTTGGTGTCCAGGTTACCTGTCCATCATGGCAACAGGCCACTCATCAGAGAAGGAGGTTTTGGAGGCTGAGTCCCCTGGAACAGCGTCTGACCTCAACCGCTCCGACCGTGACCCCATTTACATCGGAGGACTTCCTGCCTCCAGACCAATCAGGTAAACAAGGCAGGCCAAACTGATATGAGGACAGGTTTGTGCCAAATGTGTCCTCATCTGGTCGGTCTCTCTGGTTGCTAGGCGACAAGTGGTGTTCCGGTCATACATGGGCTGCATAAAGAACGTGGAGATCGCCCGGTCCAACTTTGATCTGCTCAGAGATGCGTACGGAGTCAGAAAAGGCTGCATTCTCAAGGTACTTGTCCTCATCCATTTCAGTACTCACGGATACCTCATTACTCACACAAACCTTCGTACTCACAGATACATCAGTATTCACAGATACCTTAGTACTCACAGATACCTCATTACTCACACAAACCTTCGTACTCACAGACACATCAGTATTCACAGATACCTTAGTACTCACAGATACCTCATTACTCACACAAACCTTCGTACTCACAGATACATCAGTATTCACAGATACCTTAGTACTCACAGATACCTCATTACTCCCACATACCTTAGTACTCACAGATACCTCATTACTCACACAAACCTTCGTACTCACAGATACATCAGTATTCACAGATACCTCAGTACTCACACATACCTTAGTACTCATAGATATCTCAGTATTCACAGAGACTTTAGTACTCACAGATACCTCGTTACTCACACATACCTTAGTCTTCAAAGATACATCTGTAATCACAGGTACATGAGTACTCACAGTTACAAGAGTACTCACATATACATCAGTACTCACAGTTACATCAGTACTCACAGGTACATGAGTACTCAGATACTTCAGTACTCACAGATACCTTCACCAGGATCCCACTAACATGGAGTGGTAGCCCCCGTGGTTGCATGATTTCCGTGTAGAAAGCCTTTCCCCTAAAGATTCTTTTGAAATTGACAAAGAGCAAAGTTTCCTCAGGTTTACATAGGCACAACGTCCCACCTCAGGGTTCTGCATACACACAACATAGTGGACTATGGACAACATGGTGGACTATGGACAACATAGTGGACTAGTGACATCATAGTGGACTATTGACATCATAGTGGACTAGTGACAACATAGTGGACTAGTGACAACATAGTGGACTATGGACAAAATAGTGGACTGTCAACATCATAGTGGACTATTGACATCATAGTGGACTATTGACATCATAGTGGACTATTGACATCATAGTTGACTATTGACATCATAGTGGACTAGTGACATCATAGTGGACTAGTGACATCATAGTTGACTATTGACATCATAGTGGACTGTCAACAAAGTAGTGGACTATGGACAACATAGTGGACTGTCGACAACATAGTGGACTATGGACAACATAGTGGACTGTCGACAACATAGTGGACTATTGACATCATAGTGGACTATTGGCAACATAGTGGACTGTCGACCAAATAGTGGACTATGGACAACATAGTGGACTGTCGCCAACATAGTGGACTATGGAGAACATAGTGGACTATTGACATCATAGTGGACTTTAACTTCCCTAACCCTAACTCTTCCCTAACCCTAACCCTAACCATAACCCTAATTTCCATAACCATTGCTGATTTATTGATTGTTTCAGGCTGTGAGGAGCGTGTCGCTGTTGACAGGAGGCTTTGTTCAAGTCACACCCCCATTGTTTGGTCATGAGGTGGAGCTCCTGTTCTCCTTCACCTCCAGAAACCAATCAGGTGTCCTCCTGGCGGCCTTCAGTGATGACCGTCCCCACAGACAGGTGAGACTGAAGTCAAATGAGACTCAAGGATACCACATCTCTGTGTAACGCATAATGTAACCCAGATCCTTCTGTTTGCATGTGTCCGTCTGTGCATGCAGCATTTCCTATCTGTTCACCTGGCCTCAGGTGCTGTAGAGGTTGCGTTTGGTCAGGTGGGCGGAGCCCACCGAGGGGTTGCGGTGATTCAATCTAATGGAGGGTCCTTCAGTGACGGACACAAACACTCTGTGATTTTGACTTTCCACCGGAAGTAAGTGTTGCCGTTGTAATGGTCACCTGTCCCTCCAGTCTCACCTGTATGACATCTCCACCTTTTCTGTGTACCAGGTCTCTGTCCTTGCAGGTGGACGAGGAACATCTAAAATCCATCTCTCTTTCGCCAGAAGTTTTTTCTCGTTTTTTGCCTTCTTCGTTCTTCATTGGTGGGGTTTCTCCAGAGAAGGAGGTCCTTTTGCCTACCAGATTACAGGATTTATCCAGGTCGTTCAGGGGCTGCATCCAACACCTGGCAGTGAGCGGAGTGTAAGTCCACCTCTCAAAGACACTCTGCACTCTGGAAATGAAGTAGTATCCAGTATGTAGATATTCCTAGAAGCACGGGCCGAGGCGGAGGAGTAGCAGCAATTTTTAACTCCAGTCTCCAAACAAAAACTGAACCTAAGTGCAATTATAATACATTTGAAAGCCTCACGCTTAGTCTGAAATTCCCGAGCTGGAAATCAGAGAAGCCAGTTTGATTAGTGGTAGTGTACCGGCCCCCTGCTGGTGCTTATCTAGAGTTTCTGTCTGAATTTTCAGATTTCCTATCTGGATTATTGATCAGGCTTTTCTCCCACTATGGGAGTTTTTACCTGCCATTGTTTATGTAATAATTGCTCGGGGGTTTATGTTCTGGGTCTCTGGAGCGTCTGGAGACAACTTTTGTTGTATTAGACGCTATATAAATAAAATTGAATTATGAACTGTATAGTGGTCTGGCAGTTGTTGGAGAAGGTAGTATGCCACCACTAAAAGAAATCTTGCTTTGGTTCAATCAGAAGCCGGTCGCACAACCAATCTTTGTCCTCAGGACCCAGAGCCATGAATGTAACCAGATTCATATGACTGGATCACCATCTTGTCATCATATTATGAAGGTCTGTTTATGATCTGTTTATTTGAGCCAGGTGTGTTGAAGCTAGAAGCTAGAAACATGCAGGTCAATGGGCCCTGAGGACCAGGACTGCATTATTGATGTCTTATGCTAGGTAGACTTCTCAGTTGCATACTGGAGATCAACCCGAGTACTCTTCACATACTGCGATTTGTGTAATTGCTCATAACCAGTACTGGAGTTGTGGGGGGATGAGGGGGGGTGAGGGGGGATGGCATCCCCCCCTGAAATAAAAACGGTCAAAATCATCCCCCCCTGTAAAACTGCCATCCCCCCTTTCCATCCCTTATGTCATTTCATCAATGAATGTGGTTTTATTTAGAGTCATCACCAGAAAAATAACACCAGAAAAATGTGACAATTTTCACCTGTTTCAAGTAAATTTTCACTTGAAATAAGAAGGAAAATCTGCCAGTGGGACAAGATTTATCTTCTCATTACAAGCAAAAAAAATCTTGTTCCACTGACAGATTTTTCTACTTATTTTAAGTGAAAATCCACTTGAAACAGGTGAAAATTGTTGTTTTTTCCAGTGATGAGTCTTGTTTTAAGTGTAATGAGATTTTTTTTACTAAAATGAGACATTTTAACTAGAAATAAGACAAATATTCTTGTTAAGATTTTGAGTTTTTGCAGTGATCCATTTTACTTATCCTTCAGAAAACTGTTTTTTATTGTAGTGTTTTGATGTATTTGATGTAAGCCCAGTGGATATTTAAAGCTTACTGCTTTAAAGCTTACTGAACACCTGCTTTCTGCAGGTGTTTTGGTCAGTGCTATTATTTGTAATATATTATATTATTTGTAATCAGCACAAATTATCTGTCCCCATATGATCAAATCCACCACCCCCCTGAATTCTTTTTTACAACTCGAGTACTGCTCATAACCACGTACTCAATGCTATATTTAGACAACAGTGCATATTCACCAGTGTAGTATGAGTATGGCAAGCCTTTTCAAAAACTTCAGACTGATTACATTCTTTCTACAGGCTCCTGGACCTATCAGCAGCTGTTAGATATGAGGGGGCGGAGCTGGACAGCTGCCTGTTGGAAGAGAGGGCCATGGGGGCGGTGCTTCCTGAGGACCTGGATGTAGAGCCAACACCCGACCCGGCAAACCTGCTTTTAGCTCCACCCACACTCCTTAGTGCCCAAACACCTGGAGCAATAATGGTAAACAACACGCCTGTTGATGACTGAAGATGAACCTACTGTGTGATATTATTGAAATACATAATGACTTATTGTTGCCAATTATCAGTGTGCATCACAGGAAGAGCCAACATTTCTGCCATCAGCAACTCAGTTTGGTTTGTCTAGACACAGTCACATGGCCTTCAGGATTGATCCCAACATGGTCCGCAAAAAGTGAGTCTCCATAACGACATTGTGGGCAGGGTATTATATGATTGTGGTGGGTAGGGGTGTAACAATATATCGTGCCACGATATTTTGCGATACAAAAACGTCACAATACGTGTCGTGGAGGTGACAAACTGTATCGCGATATTGGATTATTAATATTAATCTATTGTGTTGACTAGTAACGGCCGCGCCTCGACCCGCGGACCAAAATCTTCCTCCGCTCAGAAGAAACTAGTCCTGTTTTGGTCCCGATCACGGGACTCTTGGGGGTTTTGAGCTCTGAACTTTTACTGATGTAAGGCTGGTGTAGAGTTAAGCCTTACCTTATTAAATTAAACCTTTTTGGGGTGGTGAGTAGGATAAACACGGGGAAACTTCTGCTGAGTTCCAGTGTACTTTAATGTCCCTCAACAGTGTAGGATTTTAGAACATCAACACAGCACCTAGTGCCGTACTGTGGCGTATCACTCCGCCCAATCTAAAACAGACTAATCACTACAGATAAACTGACTAGTGTCATTATAGTCCCTGATTTACATCAGAATATAAAGAATATATTTATAAAATAATCAACCCTGAATTACCAAAATAACCTTCTTAACTAAAATAAATCTCCTCTTACACTTATAAGGTGAGCATGAATCAATCTTTTTATGATGTAAAATTGTATGTATTTATTTACTTTTATTTATTTATTTAATTTTAGTTGTTACATTTCTGGAAAAGAAAAAAGTCAAATCATACATGAGAGAAACTATTCAGTTTGTGTCTAAATATTTGTACTTGTATGAAACTGAAGATCATAATGCAAACCTGACATTTACTTTTAGTTCAGTTTGTGGAAAATGGTTGGCCTGGCTTTCTCTTTAAAACTTAAACAGTTATAAAGCATTACAAACTGTAACAATAGGGCAAACGCACAGTATTGTTTTGTATCTTGTGTCTTTCAAATAAAAGACCATTTTTTCCAGTTATATGTTCCTCATTCAAGGTTGTTAAAAAAATACTGCTATAATATCGTATCGTTATCGTGACCTCAATATGGTGTATCGTACCGTATCGTGAGATTACTGTATCGTTACACCCCTACATATGATTGTGGGTCATGTGTGTGTTGTGTTTCCTCCCCTTCAGTGTGTCTGTGAGGTTATCTCTCCGGAGCCGGGCTCAGGACGGGCTCATCCTCCTCCTGTCTGACTCCAGACAGACAGACTTTGTGGTCCTTGGTCTGAAAGAGGGGAAGGTCCGGCTGTCAGCTAACCTGGGGAAAGGCCCTGCATCCGTCACCTCCCTCGTTAGTGTTAGCGATGGAGAGTGGCACTCTGTAAGTGGCTCGCACCTTGGGTTGGAGGTTTAGCAGTGATGTGGAAATGTTAATGCGTGGTTGACTGATCTCTGATCTCTCTCTCTCTCAGGTAAGGGCGGAGGTGAAGAGGCAATCAGTGGCCGTCTCTGTCGACGGCTCCCGCCCACAATCAGTCTCGGTTAAAGGGAACCAGTTGAACGTTCTCAGCACGGTGTACCTGGGAGGATTACCTGACCATGTGACCACCAGGAGGATCAATGTATGTCTACTTATCAGAGTACTACTGCTTATACAGCCAGTACACACCAGAGTACTGCTACACATAGTCTGATGAAAGAGCAGGGGCCAAAACATTCTTAAGAAAAACAATCTTCTTCAGTGTAATTTTTTTTCTTAAGTTCAGTCTTAAGAAGAAAAAAGAGAAGAAGTCATATTCTCCAAAAAAGTTCTTAAGTATTTTCTCAACTTTCTTCTTAAGTTTCTTCTTAAGAAAAAACTTAAGAATAAATGGTATTCTTGAAATAAAAGTTCTCAAATTTGTTCTTGACTTTTTTCTTAACTTTAAGACAACCTTGACCTGTCTTAAAATTTCTTCTGTGAAAAGGCAAGACTCTAATAATCACCATCCATAATAATCAAACTCTCATCCACCATAACCTTGAAAAGTTCCTGCATCTCTTTTTCTCCTTCTCCATGTTTAGTGAGTGACTGACGGTTAAGACCAAACTACCTGTATAAATGTTGTTTGTTGGAGCGTGCAATGAGATGACATATTTTAAGAAGTTCTTAAGGAGGAAAAATAAGAAATTCGTAAGAAAATATTGAGGAATTGCACTTAAGAACTTTCTTATGAACTTCTTAATTTTAGATCTTAAGACACTTCTTAAGATCGTTCTTAAGAACATATTGGTGAATCCGGCCCCAGAGCTTCAGTTCTCAGCTGAGCTTCAGCCACACAGGTGTAGCTGCATCAATGTGACTGATATTAACGTCCTACTTGAATGTTCTTCTGTCTCTCAGGTCAGTAGCGGTCTCCCTGCGTGTATTCGATCCGTCAGCCTGAATGGTGCCACCTTGGATCTTAGCAAGCCGATCTCAAAGCACAGTATCGCCTCCTGTTTCACCAAGGACCAGACAGGAAGTTACTTTAACGGCAGTGGATATGCTGAACTGAGTGAGTGTAGATGATGTTGGTATAAAAGAAGTTTATTTTTATATACATATATATATATATATATATATATATATATATATATATATATATATATATATATATATATATATATATATATATATATATATGTATGTATGTATGTATGTATGTATGTATGTATGTATGTATATATATATATATATATATATATATATATATATATATATATATATATATATATATGTATGTATATATATATATATATATATATATATATATATATATATATATGTATATGTATGTATATATATATATATATATATATATATATATATATATATATATATATATATATATATATATATATATATATATATATATATGTATGTTATATACCCTGGACCTGTAAAACTGATGGAGGTTGATGAAATAAAAGTTCCTGTCTGGTTATTTTCTCTGATTACTTCTTACAAGAAATATACAGGACTGTCTCAGGAAATTAGAATATTGTGATAAAGTCCTTTATTTTCTGTAATGCAAAAATGTCATACATTCTGGATTCATTACAAATCAACTGAAATATTGCAAGCCTTTTATTATTTGAATATTGCTGATCATGGCTTACAGTTTAAGAAAACTCAAATATTCTATCTCAAAAAATTTGAAAAATTCTGGGAATCTTAATATTAAACTGTAAACCATAATCAGCAATATATAGCATTCTGAGACACAAAATGTAGAACTCTGGACTGAAAATGAACATATACATGACATTATTTGTCAAGTATTACATTATCAGTTTTGGAAAAAAAAAAAAAGAAAAAAGACCCACCTGAAAATGTAATAAATTCCCAATAATGTAATAAGGTATTACATTATCTGTAAAAATGTTATTACAATATCTGTCAGGATATTTTATTACATTATTGGTGAAGTTATTACATTATAGGGTGCTGGATATACATATATTAATGGTTATTACCGTACTGGGAGGAAGTTTTTATGACTTTTATTAAGGTGACAATCAGCCAACTTTTGATGAGGAAGAGAAGTGTGAGAACAGAACCAGACCATGAAAACAGACAGAATCCAGCAGAAGTCCAGTCTAAAAGCTGAATCCACCTGCTGCATACAGTCTAGTCTGTAACTAAGCTTTTAGATGGACCAGAACCAGAACATCCATCCATCCATTCACAGGCGACAGACCGGTGAATCTCTCTCTACCAACACGGCTGCAGAAGTCACGTGACTGAACAGCGATTACTTGAGACAAGAGTCTGTGGGGATTGGCCTGAAAGGCCGAGGAGGAGTGTGAATCATGTTTCTCCAGGTAAACAGGTGTGTGTTTGTGTGTGTGCAGTGCATCGAGGGTACAAGGTCGGCTCTGACATGTCAGTGTCTCTGGAGTTCCGGACGAGCCAATCGGATGGAGTTTTCTTGGGAATCAGCAGTGCGAAGGTGGATGCTGTGGGACTGGAGATGGTTGATGGACAGGTGAGCTCATGTCTGAATGGTCAGCTGACGCGTCAGGTAATAAAAAAATGTCATACAATATGGCCATCAATGATAGCTGCAGCATCACGAACATGTTCTCATTTATAAGTAGTGCCATTAATGGTGCATGTTTCCCCACATCCATGACCTTTACCACATCTGAACACACCTCCCTCAGAACTCGGGGTTGTAGTCAGGTTTATCCTCACCACAGAACTACTGACTAACAGCCATCCTATTAGTTTTTTCTTTTACATTTTCACATTCATTCTGATATTTTTATGTACATATGGAAGTGAAACAGCTGACCTCCACTCTAGTGCAGACATGGTAATGGTATCAAACAACTGCTGCAGTCACCTTTTCATCCTCCAGGAGGATGAGGAGGATCAGGATCAGGATCTTCCCTGATGACTAAGTTTTATCGTTCTTTCATCGAATCTGTTATCACTTTTTCTTTCATTTGTCCTGTCGCGAAACTAATCGCCCTCTTGGGGACAAATAAAGTAATTGATTGATTGAGGCAAAAAATCCTGGACAAGCAAGACCTTTTCCTGAAAATGAGGTTGCAGTATCAACTGGACTCCAGCACCCTGACATAGACAGTAGGGGTGTGACGTTACGGGTGTCACGGGGTGGTTGGATGAGGACCCAGATGCAGGGGAGCCAGAGGCAGGAGTTCAGCAAAAAAGGTTTATTTAAAAAAAAGGCAAGAACCAAAAACGCTGCAGAGCAGGATGAACAAAAAACACTGGATCAAAAACCGAAAACTTGGCAGGACACATGGAGGAAGGAAACAGTACGGAACCACAAGGAGCAAGGGCAAGACCAGACCAGATATACACAAGGGGGTAACGAGACACAGGTGCAGACAATCAGGGCAGATGGAAGACAGGCGGGGCAGAACAGAAACACAAACTGGGGGAAATGTCAACCACTGACATAACCCCCCCCCCCTCAAGGGACAGATCCCAGATGTCCCCATGGACAGACCACCCAGGGTGGGTGGAGGGGGCCTGGAGGAGGGCCCAGGCCAACACACGGCCAAAGTTCCAGGGGCCGTCCTCGGGGCCGGGCAGACCGGCGAGACAGCTCGGGGATTCGTCCACAAGGCCTAAGCTTGGGCCTTGGCGTGAGGCTTGGACGACTTGGCGTGGGGCTTGAACTTTGACTTGGCGGGGGAACTTTGACTTGGGGGGAACCTTGACTTGGCGGGGAACCTTGACTTGGCGGGGAACTTTGACTTGGTGGGGAACCTTGACTTGGCGGGGAACCTTGACTTGGCGGGGAACTTTGACTTGGTGGGGAACCTTGACTTGGCGGGGAACCTTGACTTGGCGGGGAACCTTGACTTGGTGGGGAACCTTGACTTGGCGGGGAACCTTGACTTGGCGGGGAACCTTGACTTGGCGGGGAACCTTGACTTGGTGGGGAACCTTGACTTGGCGGGGAACCTTGACTTGGCGGGGAACTCAGAATACGAGGAGCCGGCTGAGGGGGAACCCGGGTCCGTGGCGCTGGCTGCTAATTAATACTTGTGATTGGTCATCATGTCATAATATAACCAATCTTCATTCCTCCAGTCATGCATCCACCCTAACCCCCCAAACCCAACCCAGTCAGAGGGGCTATAGGGAGTCCCTAACTTTGTAAACTTGATGTAAAACCAATTTCTTGATGTGTGTAAACATTTACTGTCTTGCAAACAAGACTGAGGGTTACCCAGGGTTACTGAGGCCTCAAGAGTTTTAAAAGAAACCTCTTGAGGTCCAGCCTCAGTAACCTCCTAGCCAGCCATCACTGTGATGTAGATATGTAGATATGTGAAGGTGCAGCTGTGACTTCTCCCCAGGATATGAGAGCTGTACCTGTGTGTGTTTCCTCAGGTGGTGTTTAACGTGAACAACGGGGCGGGCCGAGTGTCGGTGCGTTCCATTGGGCGGCTGCTGTGTGACGGGCAATGGCACACCGTCCTCGCCAGGAAAACCAAACATCATCTCCTTTTGACCGTTGATGGCAGGAAGTATTCCACCCCTAACCCCTACCCACAATCCACCTCTGCTGAGACCAACAACCCGGTGTATGTGGGAGGATATCCAGGTGAAGTCAACACACACACACACACACACACACACACACACACACACACACACACACACACACACACACACACACACACACACACACACACACACACACACACACACACACACACACACACACACACACACACACACACACACACACACACACACACACACACACACACACACACACACACACTGTAGATGGCTAGGTTGAATCTAAATAGATAGATAGATAGATAGATAGATAGATAGATAGATAGATAGATAGATAGATAGATAGATAGATAGATAGATGAAATGAAGAAGATCATGGACAACCCTGGACATTGACATTGAAAGTCTTCGGATCTGCTGAAACATAGACCTGTTTTTTTTTTAAAGATTTTTTTGGACTCTAGTGGCCCTTTATTCAAGTTTCAGACAGGAAGGTTCTCGGCATTTTCATTACGTAACGAAAATGCAAACCACGCCCACAGCTATAAAACCGTGTAACTGCATGAGCGTCCGAC
This sequence comes from Cololabis saira, assembly GCF_033807715.1. Lineage (NCBI taxonomy): Eukaryota > Metazoa > Chordata > Actinopteri > Beloniformes > Belonidae > Cololabis > Cololabis saira. The sequence continues at coordinate 3,683,191 of NC_084608.1, forward strand.
TATCGTAGCACTGCGTGACATCGGACGCTCTCTGTCCATCTCCCTCCAGCAGCTGAACTTTATTGAGGTTTTTGTAGTGAAATGAGGAGGAATCATAGTGGTGCAAAGAGGAACCTCCCACTCTGAGGAACTGGCTGGACATTATAGAGGAGATATTCGATATGGAGAAACTCACACACATACTGAGACTCCAGCAAGCTCAATTTAACATGAAATGGGACAAATGGACATCATATAATAAGTACTCGAGTTGTAAAAAACATCAGGGGGGATGGTGGATTTTATCATATGGAGACAGATAATTTGTGCTGATTACAAATAATATAATATATTACAAATAATAGCAGTGACCAAAACACCTGCAGAAATACTGCAGGAATGACATAGCAGCAGTTAAATGCAGCCTTCTGTAAGCTTTAAATATCCACTGGGCTTACATCAAATACATCAAAACACAACAATAAAAAACACTTTTCTGAACTTATCAATATGACTCTGTCCTTCACAGGATAAGTAACATGGATCACTGCAAAAACTCACAATCTTAACAAGAATATTTGTCTTATTTCTAGTTAAAATGTCTCATTTTAGTAAAAAAATCTCATTACACTTAAAACAAGACTCATCACTGGAAAAAACAACAATTTTCACCTGTTTCAAGTAGATTTTCACTTAAAATAAGTAGGAAAATCTGCCAGTGGAACAAGATTTTTTTGCTTGTAATGAGAAGATAAATCTTGTCCCACTGCAAGATTTTCCTACTTATTTCAAGTGAAAATCTACTTGAAACAGGTGAAAATTGTCAAATAAATTATTGAATGAATGAATATACTGAATGAAACCGGAGAATCATGGATGATGTATCATGTAATTGTGTATACCACTGACACTGTCAATGTTCTTTGTGTGTATTCTTGTCTGCTAAAAATCAATAAAATTTGAGTAATAAAAAAAAGAAAAAGATTAGGTTGTCCAGATAGTCTCACCACTGACAACACATCATTTACTCACTCACTCCTTGGTTTGTGTTTTGCTGTTACAGGAGGGGTGAAGCAGAACTGCCTGAGCATCAGAACTGCGTTCAGCGGCTGTGTGAGGAACCTGCAGCTCTCCAGAACTCACCAGAGCACCAACCTGGACATCAGCTCCGCACACTTCCTGTTGGGCGTCACACCAAACTCTTGTCCTGCTGCCTAGTAACCATCAGTCAGCTGTTATAAACCCTGGACCTGTAAAACTGATGGAGGTGGATGAAATAAAAGTTCCTGTCCGGTTATTTCTCTGATTACTTCTTTCAAGAAAAATAAAGTATTTTTGCAAATGCTTCAATCTAAACTACAGGACTGTCTCAGAAAATTAGAATATTGTGATTTTCTGTCTTAAATACAAATCAACTGAAATATTGCAAGCCTCTTATTATTTTAATATTGCTGATCATGATTTACAGCTTAAGAAAACTCAAATATCCCATCTCAAAAAATTAGAATATTCTGGGAATCTTAATCTTAAACTGTAAACCATAATCAGCAATATTAAAATAATAAAAGGCTTGTAATATTTCAGTTGATTTGTAATGAATCCAGGATGTATGACATTTTTGTTTTTTTAATTGCATTACAGAAAATAAAGAACTTTATCACAATATTCTAATTTTCTGAGACAGTCCTGTAAAGTATTTTTGTAAATGCTTCAATCTAAACTACACTCAAACTCCATCCCAGCATTGTAACAGAAAACCTTCAAGACAGTGTCTTCACAGAACCATCACCAACATAAAAACAGAGGCAGACTTTTGGTTTGGTGATCATTTATTGGCATTTGAGGGTAAAGACATTCAGAGAGACAACAGGAAGCAGAGTCCGTCTGATTAACATTACAAGTACACATTTATCAATAAATTAATCCATCAAAATAAATAAATCCAAGAACAGATAAGTACTATCATTCAGACATAGTTTTCAGAGGAGAGAATGGCACATAACTGTTGCATTGTGGGTAAATACAGAAGGAGCGTTAGCTGTTGACTGTTGCATCATGGGAAACGAAGAGCAGCGCCTTAGCTGGTGAGTTCAGACAGGAAACAGAGGAGAACCAGCCAATCAGACCTCTTCACCCTGCCAGGACCAGCTGTGCTGTGTGAACCCCTTTCTAATCGGGCCTGTCTTTAACATTCCTGCTCAAAATGGCAGGTGATTTAAAATGAGCTGATGTGGATCAATGAGCAGCTGAGTAAAGCCTGAATTAAGGTTCTGCGTTAAACCAACACAGAGCCTACGCCGTTAACGTTGCGCCGTCGTGAACCCCCCGGACTTCTCCGTCACTCCATTTCACCGCGGTGCAGTACCCCCCCAGAGCACTAGGGGGCTGCGTTCCTTTCCTGAATGGTTTATCGTCGTCTCTAGTTGATTCTTTGTTTAGCTTCCGGCTTTTCTGGTCACTGACTACGTTTACATGCAGTCAAAATTGGGGTTATTGCTAATATTCCGGTTACTGAAACATTGGGAATATTCCGTTTACATGGTAATTAATCATTCAGGATATCTGGATCAAACCAGCGACGCGTGGAGAACGTGATGACGCAATTCCCCTCATTTCTGCTTCTTCTTCCTGTATCCAAATTCAAAACAAATGCTGCTTCGCGCAACTTTTCTCTCACCTTCTTGTAAATCTTCTATCCCGGTACTTTGTACCGTCTACAAATGCAGAAATGTTCACATCCTTCATTACATTTATGAAGTGATTAGTCTCCTCCTGCTCTTGCGTCTCTTCACAATCACAGCCCTCTCGGTCTGTGTTGGGTCTGCATCGCTTCGACGCGTAGTTACAGTTTTTGGGAGGTGCAGGTCAGGCTACGGCGAAGGCTACGGAGAGACTCCCACGTAGCCGCGTACTACGGTGGCCGAGACCCGCCATTGCTGAAAATTAAAGAAACGCTGCAAATAAAATAAACGCCGTTGCAAATAAAATAAACGCTGCAAATAAAAACAAACGCTGCTGCAAATAAAATAAACGCTGCAAATATAAAGAAACGCTGCTGCAAATAAAATAAACGCTGCAAATAAAAACAAACGCTGCTGCAAATAAAATAAACGCTGCAAATAAAATAAACGCTGCAAATATAAAGAAACGCTGCTGCAAATAAAATAAAAAAGACGCAAATAAAAAAGCCACAACGGAAGTGAATTACCGGTGTTTTTTACGTGAGAGGAGAAGAAGAAGACGAAGAGGACGTAAGTGAAAAGGAAGAAATAAGAAGAGCGAGGAATTAGAAGAACAATGAACGAGAAAATAAGTGAAAAGGTTAGTGTTCAACGTCGCTACGTGTAATTTTTAATGTGCAACACCGGTGCATCGGCAAAAATAGTCCCCCGTAATTCACTTCCGTTGTGGCTTTTTTATTTGCGTGGTTTTTTTATTTTATTTGCAGCGGGGTTTCTTTATATTTGCTGCGTTTCTTTTATTTGCTGCAGCGTTTGTTTCTGTTTGCAGCGTTACCTTTATTTTCAGCAATGGCGGGCCTCGGCCACCGTAGCGTACCCTACGGCGTAGGCTCTGCGTTGATTTAACACAGAACCATAAACCAGGCTAAATGTAGTATCAGATTGGAGTAAATGAAAATAAATAGCAGAACAAGGACTTCATCTTCCTTCGTGTAGTGAAAACCTAAACACTAGAAATCCACTCTAGAACATCTCCCCATGTTTTGGACCCAGACTGATGTTCCTGATGTGGAACAGAGAGTTGTGCTACATTCGGTTGTACCTGTGTCATTGGGGCTTTTCAGGAAACAAACTACAAAACTGCTGTTTTTGTAGAAAAAGGCCACTAGACGTATTAAATCCTGTCAAACAGGACGGTTCTGGGTTTGTCTGGGTCAGTGACCTCGTCGGGATGTTCTAGCGCCCCCACCTGGAACAGTCGCTGAACTGCGATTGTTTGTACAAGGACTTTCCACAGGACGGATGATGGATCTGAAGGATTCCTCACAACCCACAGAATCAACGGCCGTTCACAAATCCACATCACTTCAGGAATGATCCAGTCAGAATGAAAGGAATACGATGCTGATCCAGTGTATCTACTTATGCTATTTTGGAAACAGAAACGGTCTCAGAGATGAAAAATTATTCTGTTGTGTGTTTTCCCTGGAATCTCATTTCTGAGGGTGAAACCCCAGAGGTGAAAATGGATTCAGGGCTGGACTTCAGAAGGTCAAGTTGTATTTTTGTAGTTCAGTAAGCTATAGTATAGTCAGAGTCGTCATCTTTTCACCACTACATCTTATCTTTAACCCTCAAAACCCTGCAGTCCCCAGATGTGGGGACATCGATAAGAGAAGGCAAGTACGAGCAAAGTGGGATGACGCCTAACGGCCTGGTGTTAGTAGCAGCTCGTAACTAGATGGTTTTCTGCAGCATCCTCGGCTTCTTCAGACGTGTCGGTGGTTGGTCATCATTTCAAAGCTGAGATGTTTCTTCTTTGTTTGGATATAGTCTCATGATTTGTATGAGTGAAAGGGGTTGAATAATCTCTGGAAAATCTGAAATGTTACCAGGAATGTTTGTGTTTTGTTGGAAAGAAGTTGAATACATCAGAGGCTCATCTGAGGTCAAGCACTTCTGTTACTATGGGAACTTGTTGATGAGGTCACAGTTGGTCCTTCCGTCTCGTCTGCCTTTGTTGTAGAACTATTTAACTTGTGTCAGGGTGCCACTTCTTACTCTTAATTGAACTCTCCCTCTTGTACAGGACTGTCTCAGAAAATTAGAATATTGTGATAAAGTTCTTTATTTTCTGTAATGCAATTAAAAAAACAGAAATGTCATACATTCTGGATTCATTACAAATAAACTGAAATATTGCAAGCCTTTTATTATTTTAATATTGCTGATTATGGCTTACAGTTTAACATTAAGATTCCCAGAATATTCAAATTTTTTTAGATAGGATATTTTAGTTTTCTTAAGCTGTAAGCCATGATCAGCAATATTAAAATAATAAAAGGCTTGCAATATTTCAGTTGATTTGTAATGAATCCAGAATGTATGACATTTTTGTTTTTGTAATTGCATTACAGAAAATCACAATATTCTAATTTTCTGAGACAGTCCTGTATGTGTGTGCGCATGTGTGTTTATACGTTTGTGTGTGTGTGTGTCTAAGCTTGCATGCATGTGTGTGAATCCTTATTTTCGGTATTGTTCCAGACATTTCCATGAAAGTCCACTGGTGTTGAATCAGTGAGCATCTTTGTGGGGTTAGAGGTGTGGACTTCTTCTCCCACAATGCAGCAGACTCAGTCCTGAAAGTCAGAGAGATGCAGCTGTAAGCAAGAGGAAACACTGAGCTGCAGAACACCTGCTACCCTCATCGGTCAACCGAGCAACATTCAGATAAAGGACAATGATGCGAGCATCAACAAATGACAGGGGTTCAAAGAAAGAAATCCAGTTTTACAGATGGTGATCGTACGGCAGGTGATGGTGGCCCCCTCTGGTGGTCACAGTTTACTATTACACTTTTACTTAAACTTTAACTGGTCACAATCTGAGGAGAAAAATAAAAATAATATTTTAGAGGAGGAAGATTTTTTTTAATTGTGCACTTTGAGAAAAAAGTTGAAATGTTGAGAAAAAAGTTGAAATGTTGAGAAAAAAGTCAAAATGTCGAGATTAATGTTGAAGTACAATTTCGAGAAAAAAGTTGAAATGTTGAGAAAAAAGGCGAAATTTCGACTTTATTCTTGAAATTGTATTTCAACATTAATCTTGACATTTTAACTTTTTTCTCGACATTTCGACTTTTTTCTCGAAGTGCACAATAAAAAAAAATCTTCCCCTCTGAAATATTTTTTCTCCTGCATGGCCCTGATACTCTTCCGTAGAAAACAACTAAACACTAGCCTTCCTTTCTTTATATGAAAATCCAACAATGGTGACATCTTTGACATTCTTTTGCATATCATCATGTCTCTTCATATGTTAACAATCGGACAAACATGCAGTCCCTTTCATTCCAACAATTTATTAATGTGCAAGAATATTGAGGTCTGACGGGAAGAACGCAGCACCTGGATGAAACGGCTCTACTGATGAGCCACAACGAAGAGCAGGCGAACACTAGTCCTCCCTGAAACTCTCGGAGCAAAGCCTAAGGATAAATCGCTTCCTTCAGACCTGGGAAGACGGCTGACAGGAAGAACTCTGGATGAAACAGCTTGGCCAGCACTGTAGATAGAACCTTTCTTCAACCCCAGCACCAATTATGGCGCTTTTCCACTAGAACCTACTCGGCTCATCTCAGCTTGGCCTGGTTTCTTTTCCATAACAATCCAGCACCTGGATCAGAAGTAGGAGGTTGGAGAAGCTGCTGCCGTATTTGATTGTGTATCTAAATGAAGAAGACAACAACACTAAAGATGTAGAACCTGGAGGAGATGATAGATGTGCTGCTGGGTCTGTGGCTTGTGTTTGATATCAAGTTAAAAGATGAGAGTGAGAGAAACTTCAAGCAGCGACGTTTTTTTTTTTGTTTGTCTCGACGCTGCTGAAAAGTCAGCTGGAGCCGTGAGCAGCTATGAAGAGACAGAGCTCCTGGTAGACCAGGGGCCTCATTTATAAAGCTTACGTGCGCACAAAACAGGGCTTGAAAGATGCGCAAGCCACCTTCTACGCAAAGGTTGGGATTTAAAAAAAAAAAAACTAACCGAAAAATGTGCGTATCTTTACACCAACCCTGACCCTCCCGTAGGAACATTTTGAAGATATGGGGAACTGGTGACGCAGACGGTGAGGTGGTGAAATGAAGCCAGATTCATGTCATACTCTTAATGTCATCACATATCAGACTTATAATATAATAGCGCTGATCGTGTCCCTCTGTGTTTGAAGCACAGCGTCAGTCAGGACTCTGGTGCTGTTGCAGCCACGGTGCAGGACACGCCGGGAACCTCCTCGTCACCCACCGCGACAACCGTAGAGTGACTGAGGACAGAACAAATGAGTGCCGGGCCCCTAAATGGACACGGATTTTTTAATATATATACTGAGTTCTGCGCGCGCGTAAAGCCTAAATTATGGTCCCGCGTTAAAACGACGCAGAGCCTACGCCGTAGGGTACGCGGCCACGCGCACCTACGCCGTAGGCTCTGCGTTGGTGTAACGCGGAACCATAAATCAGCCTTAAAGGTTTCACACGCGCACGTAAAACTCATTATAAATATAAAAAAATCTGTGTCCCTTTAGGGCTCCGTACCTCTTGGACTCCACCTTCAAATCACACCACTTCTTTTTTTTTCTGCACCAGATCTGTCCATGGCACTCGCGGCGTTTAGCGCAGCAACGACGTGCTGCCACTCACTCGCTTTATTTTATACTATTTATATACTATTTATACTTTTACTGTGACCACTAAATAATGTGGTTTTCCTGCCTCCACCTCATCAACAACATCTCCATCTCAGTCTCCATGAAAGTTAGTGTCACGGTGGCTCGACACGTCTCATTCATCCTGACGTGCAGCAGTAACAGACTGCAGGAAGCCACTGCGCATGCTCTGCAGGCTCATTCAATTCAATTAAATTCAATTAAATTCAATTTTATTTATATAGCGTCTAATACAACAAAAGTTGTCTCTAGACGCTTTCCAGAGATCCAGAACATAAACCCCCGAGCAATTATTACATAAACAATGGCAGGTAAAAACTCCCCTAGTGGGAGAAAAGCCTTAAGCCAAAAAGTGGCAGGAAAAACTCCCCTTTAGGAGGGGGAGGGAAGAAACCTTGAGCAGGACCAGGCTCATAAGGGGGGACCCTCCTGCCGAGGGCCAGACTGGGGGTCGGGGACGTCAACAGCACAGCAGGCAGGTGAAAGCAGCAACGGGATGACCGGGGTGGGGACCGCAGGCAGGTGGAAGCAGCAACAGGATGACCGGGGGTGGGGACCGCAGGCAGGTGGAAGCAGCAACACGATGACCGGGGGTGGGGACCGCAGGCCAGCACGTAGCTCCCGAAGCTCCAGCCCAATCAGCAAGCCCCAGGTTAGGTTCAGGGTCGGGGAAAGGTTGAAAAGGGGCAGGGCCAGGGAGAGGAGTCTTGACGGACAAACCTCTCCCCCGCCTGCCCGGGCCGTTACCCTGCCCCTCTCACTCCCACGCTGCAGGATCCGGTGTTGTGCATTCAGAGATGCTCTTGGCCGCCGGCATTCATATGCAAATACAGTTATCATGTAGTTTGCATTGACCATTTATGGTATGAAGTGGGCGTGTAGAGGGCGGGATATGAGGCGAATTCACGTGTGCAACCTTCCAGCTGGACTTTGATTTATAAAGCGAACATTGCGTGCAGATGTGCGTGCACACGGTTTTATAAATCTGGATTTTTTTGTGCGCACGCCATTTTCGGCTTTTGGGCGCTCGGCACTTTTAATATGGATCCTACGCACTCTTTTATAAATGAGGCCCCCTGGTCGTTCCTTATCGCCCGTCTAGATCCCTTTTTAATTCTCTCCTCAGCACCAGGTTTATGAACATCTGCACCTCAGAGTTGGATCACCAAACAGACTTCTGCTGCCATTGCTGGTTGAATAAAATGAACCAGAATCCGTCAGAGTCTCTTTCTCTGATTTCCTCCTCCTGACTCAGACGTCTGACTCCAACCCCCCGACCAATCGGTGGCCTGTAGTGTGATGATGTCAGATACAGCCGATTCAGCCACTTGGAACCTCAGCAGAATAGTTACAGAAAAGTATCTACTCGGCACGTTAGACCCCTGAGTAGGTGCTAGTGGAAAAGCTCCATTAGGAATCAGCAGTGGACTGTGGCTACAGCTAATAATAATAATAATAATGACTTGGATTTATATAGCGCCCTTCTAGGCACCCAGAGCGCTTTACAGAAATCATTATTCATCCATACACATTCTCTCTGGTGGTGGTAGCTACGTTTGTAGCCACAGCTGCCCTGCAGACTGACGGAAGCGTGGCTGCCATATCGCGCCTAACGGCCCCTCCGACCACCACCAACATTCATACACATTCATACACATTCACACGGGGCAAGGTGGGTAAGGTGTCTTGCCCAAGGACACTACGACAGCAAACTTGATGATGACTAATGATAGACAACACAGGAATCCCCCTACAAAACAGGTTTGCTCCACTTCTACAAGACCTTGACTCCCTGAAGAAAGGTCATCTACGAACAGCAGAGAAAGGTATCATACCAGATCAGAAACCAGAACCGGCCACTGGGCCTCGAACCCTGATGGTGGGGGACGGAGCTTGAAATGATGTCAAATGGTTTTGCAGCAAGAAAAACACCAAAGTTCTCTGTTTTACCAACAACATGGTGTCTGATATTTCCGAGAACATATTGATGATTGCTGATGAGCATCCAGCAGTACAAAAGCTCATCATACACACATGAGCACTTGATGTGGTAAAGCAATGGGGGAAAATGGTAGTGGTAGTGTACCGGCCCCCTGCTGGTGCTTATCTAGCGTTTCTGTCTGAATTTTCAGATTTCCTATCTGGATTATTGATCAGTACAGATAAATTCATCATAGTGGGTGACTTTAATATTCATATGGATGTTGAAAGTGATAATCTTAAATTGGTTTTGGATTCTCTTCTAGAATCGATGGGTATCTCAAAAAAAGTGGACAAACTGATGCACTGTTTTAATCATATTCTCGATCTCATTCTCACCTACGGTGTCGAACAGTGATCCAGTATAACGTTGTCGATAATATGTTAGTGTCGCCTGTTAACTCCCTCCTATCCGACCACTATTTAATAACGTTTGAATTATATGCAATAAATAGTATGTTTTTTGTTTTGTTTTTTTGTCTTTGCTTCTTGTCTAGATACCTCCTTTACTTGTCCAATATATCCATTATTTTTCAATGTTTGAATCCAAATTATTAGTTTTGTTTTGTATAAAACCTCCTGAGTCGAGGTTCATAAAAGGGTAGGCATAATAAGCCTTTAAAATATTGGACTATTTTTATGTTGTATTATGTTGTATCCAAATGGACCGAAATAAAAAACTCAAAAAAACCCTCAAAAACTCAATTAAAACATTGTCAACGTTGTTTGTCTGATGAAGCTATTGCTATATTTAGGGAGGCCATTGCTCATCTTACGACAGTGGAGAATAGTATAGGCCAGTGACCTGGGTTCTACCTGTGCAGATGTTGATTTCCTTGCTAGTAACACTGCTGATTTGTTGCATTCAGCTTTAGATGAAGTTGCTCCTTTGAGAAGAAGCGTTTCCAACCATAGGAGCTTAACTCCCTGGTATAATTCAGATGTTGAAACGAAAAGTGCATAAAATTGAAAGGAAGTGGTACTCTTGTAATTCTGTAGACTCTTGAATGGAAAGATATTCTAATAGTATATAAAAAAGCCATTCGCAAAGCCAGAACAGCTTATTATTCAACGTTGATAGAGGATAACAAAAGAGTCACAACTCTGTTGAGCCGTGCATTCCTGCAGCTCTCAGTAGTGAGGACTTTATGAGCTTCTTCAACAGTAAAATCACAAAAATTAGAGAAGAAATCAACCAGCCGGTTGTAGGTGTTTCTTCAGCTTTAGCGACTTCCCTGGGCTCTGACTTGACTCTAGACTGTTTTGATCCTATAGACCTCCCTGAGCTGACCTCACTCGTCAATAGAGCTAAATCAACCACATGTATGTTAGACCCCATCCCGACTCGACTATTCAAAAATGTTCTTTTCTCTTATTGGCACGACAATACTGGACCAGATCAATGTATCCCTATGCTTAGCCAATCTTTTTCGTCCATCGTTCTTGTAGTTTGTTGTGCCCCTCCCCCCCTTTTTTTTATCTTTTGTGTATGTTTGCAGGCCGGAACTTCAGGAGATGCGTGCGACCTGCGGTCCTCCCTTAGCCATTGTGTCTGTGTCTCTCCTTTCTCTGTTCTTCATTCTCTCTGTCTGTTCTCTCTTTTCCTGCTCTGTCCAGTCTGGCCTCCGGCAGGAGGGTCCCCCCTTATGATCCAGGTCCTGGTCCAGGTTTCTTCCCTCCTAAAGGGGAGTTTTTCTTGCCACTGTTTGGATTAAAGTTTTTCTCCCACTAGGGGAGTTCTTTACCTGCCACTGTTTATGTAATAATTGCTCGGGGGTCATGTTCTGGGTCTCTGGAAAGCGCCTAAAGAACACTAGATGCTATACAATTAAAATTGAATTGGAATGAGAAATCTTGAAAGACCATTTTATTCATCTGCTGAACAATGTTTTGGGCGTCAATACCGAGGAGTGGACCTCTACACTGCAAAAACTCAAAATCTTAACAAGAATATTTATCTTATTTCTAGTTAAAATGTCTCATTTTTAGTCAAAAAAAATCTCATTACACTTAAAACAAGACTCATCACTGGAAAAAGCAAAAATTTTCACCTGTTTCAAGTAGATTTTCACTTGAAATAAGTAGAAAATCTGCCAGTGGAACAAGATTTTTTTGCTTGTAATGAGAAGATAAATCTTGTCCCACTGGCAGATTTTTCTACTTATTTCAAGTGAAAATTTACTTGAAACAGGTGAAAATTGTCAAATAACAAGTTATTTTTCTGGTAATGACTCTTGTTTTAAGTGTAATGAGATTTTATGACTAAAAATGAGTCATTTTAACTAGAAATAAGACAAATATTCTTGATTTTGAGTTTTTGCAGTGTACATGGCCGTGCGCAACTGGAGTATTGCTAATATTCCGGTTAGAAAAGGGTTATTGACTGCATGTAAACGTGGTCAAAGTCTTAATTTTGAAGATATTATTTTTGGGGGACAAAAGGATGAAGGAAGCAAGGACACAAGGAAATTATGATGCGACGCTCTCCAGTGTTAGCGTCGCTCCATTGGCTACCCGTAAAATTCAGAATCCAATTTAAAATTTTATTACCTGCGTATAAAGCCCAAAACGGCTTAGCTCCGCATTATTTGCAAGACCTGATAGTGCCTTATGTTCCTGTCAGAGCTCTCCGTTCTCAGAGTGCAGGTTTACTCGTAGTTCCAAATGTAGATTTGGAGGGCGGGCGTTCTGCTATCAGGCACCATTACTTTGGAACCAACTTCCAATCTGGGTTAAGGAGGCTGACACCACCTCCACCTTTAAAACTAAACTAAAACCTTTCTGTTTAGTAAAGCCTATAGTTAGTGTTTAGTAAACCTCTAGCTGGTGTTGGTAAATCTCTAGGTAGTGTAAACTCTAGTGTGTTAGAGTCCTGTAGTTTCTTGTGCTGGCCCCCCCTTTTCTTCTCTTTTTTCTCTTTTGTAGATGGTGCAGCATCCTCTGCTGGTGGCGAAGAGCATCTCTGAATGCACAACACCGGAACCTGCAGCGTGGGAGTGAGAGGGGCAGGGTAACGGCCCGGTCAGGCGGGGGAGAGATTTGTCCATCAAGACTCCTCTCCCTGGCCCTGCCCCTTCTCAACCTTTCCCCGACCCTGAACCTAACCTGGGGCTTGCTGATTGGGCCGGAGCTTCGGGAGCTGCGTGCTGGCCTGCGGCCCCCACGCCCGATCATCCCGTTGCTGCTTCCACCTGCTTGCTGTGCTGCTAACGCCCCCCCCCTCTGATCATCACGTTGCTGCTTCCACCTGCCTGCTGTGCTGCTGACGTCCCCGACCCTCCAGTCTGGCCCTCGGCAGGAGGGTCCCCCCTTATGAGCCTGGTCCTGCTCAAGGTTTCTTCCCTCCTAAAGGGGAGTTTTTCTTGCCACTGTTTGGCTTAAGGTTTTTCTCCCACTAGGGGAGTTTTTTACCTGCCATTGTTTATGTAATAATTGCTGGGGTTCATGTTCTGGGTCTCTTGAAAGCATCTGGAGACAACTTTTGTTGTATTAGACACTATACAAATAAAATTGAATTGAATTGAATGATGCTCAAGTTGGATACGTGAATAGAGTAAAACCAGCAGTGACCAGCAGAGGGCGACACACTCCGAGGGGTGTGGCTTTGAGATCCAGCCTGGCATGCCAGCAGCATGCTCACCACCATGCTCTCAGTGGACACCCGGATTCTGAAGTCATGCAGGTGACGAACACCTGAATCGGGGGGGGAGGGGGACTACGTCATGCTTGAACAAGGTTAGCACTGCATGTTAGCATGTAAGCTGAACCACAGGACCAATGAGCATCTTGGTCTGATTTACTGATAATGAGCTTTCACAAACCAGAGACTTTCAGCCCATCTGTCCTCTCATCCAACCAGATCGTCTCACCTCTCCCAGGGATTCCCCTTTCAACTGATCAGGAAACTTTATTGGTTGGAAGGAAGACATGCAAGCGTAATGTTATCAAAGCTGTCATGCCCCACTCAGGCAATCAGCCGCTAGCATAGAGGTGCGGGCGGGGCCCGGTCCTCCTCGTTACCTGTCATTAATCAATCACATGATCAGAAGACACCTCGGTCTCTTTATGGACAACAACCCGGGTGACAGACAGCTCAGGGTGCTGGCGCTGGGCCTCGCTGAGCGCTGCTGCCAGAGCCTTCAACACAGACACAAGGGTCAGAGCCCTGCAGGGGGACGGGGGACGGGGGTCTGTCCAGGTCTGTTCAGGTCTGTCCACGTCTGTCCAGGTCTGTCCACGTCTGTTCAGGTCTGTCCACGTCTGTCCAGATCAGTCCAGATTAGTCCAGATTAGTCCAGGTCAGTCCAGATTAGTCCAGGTCAGTCCAGGTCTGTCCAGATCAGTTCAGTTTAGTTCAGTTTAGTCCAGATTAGTCCAGATTAGTCCAGGTCAGTTCAGGTCAGTTCAGGTCAGTTCAGGTATGATCAGGTAGCTCCAGGTTAGTCCAGATAAATCCACGTCTGTCCAGGTCTAAGTTAGTCCAAGTGTGTCCAGGTCTGCTCGGATCAGTGCAGGCCTGTCCTAGTATAAACCCTATTTCAGATTTAAAAAAAGTTTATTAGAACTTTACCTGGTCATGGTCGATTTCTGTATCTCCAGAAATCACAATTCTCTTCTCAATTCTGGTTTCTGAAATTCCTCCTTTCAGCATCTGAAGATGTCCAGAATAAGAAACAGACATCAAACTCCTGCAACTGGATGGAAGGTTGTGTGTGTGTGGTGTTTGCAGTAACACCTTGGTGATGTGTGTGTTTGCAGTAATACCATGGTGATGTGTGTGTTTGCAGTAATACCTTGGTGATGTGTGTGTTTGCAGTAATACCTTGGTGATGTGTGTGGTGTTTGCAGTAATGCCTTGGTGATGTGTGTGGTGTTTGCAGTAACACCTTGGTGATGTGTGTGTTTGCAGTAATACCTTGGTGATGTGTGTGTTTGCAGTAATACCTTGGTGATGTGTGTGGTGTTTGCAGTAATGCCTTGGTGATGTGTGTGGTGTTTGCAGTGATACCTTGGTGATGTGTGTGTTTGCAGTAATACCTTGGTGATGTGTGTGTTTGCAGTAATACCTTGGTGATGTGTGTGGTGTTTGCAGTAATGCCTTGGTGATGTGTGTGGTGTTTGCAGTAATGCCTTGCTGATGTGTGTGTTTGCAGTAATACCTTGGTGATGTGTGTGTTTGCAGTAATACCTTGGTGATGTGTGTGGTGTTTGCAGTGATACCTTGGTGATGTGTGTGGTGTTTGCAGTGATACCTTGGTGATGTGTGTGGTGTTTGCAGTGATACCTTGGTGATGTGCACACACAGATGTGTGTGCTGTTTGCAGTAACACCTGGGTGATGTGTGTGGTGTTTGCAGTAATACCTGGGTGATGTGTGTGGTGTTTGCAGTAATACCTTGGTGATGTGTGTGGTGTTTAATACCTTGGTGATGTGTGTGGTGTTTGCAGTAATACCTTGGTGATGTGTGTGGTGTTTGCAGTAATACCTTGGTGATGTGTGTGGTGTTTGCAGTAACACCTTGTTGATGTGTGTGTGGTGTTTGCAGTAATACCCTGGTGATGTGTGTGGTGTTTGCAGTAATACCTTGGTGATGTGTGTGGTGTTTGCAGTGATACCTTGGTGATGTGTCTGTTTGCAGTAACACCTTGGTGATGTGTCTGTTTGCAGTAATACCTTGGTGATGTGTGTGTTTGCAGTAATACCTTGATGATGTGTGGTGTTTGCAGTAATACCTTGGTGATGTGTGTGTTTGCAGTAATACCTTGGTGATGTGTGTGTTTGCAGTAATACCTTGGTGATGTGTGTGGTGTTTAATACCTTGGTGATGTGTGTGGTGTTTAATACCTTGGTGATGTGTGTGGTGTTTAATACCTTGGTGATGTGTGTGGTGTTTAATACCTTGGTGATGTGTGTGGTGTTTGCAGTAACACCTTGTTGATGTGTGTGTGGTGTTTGCAGTAATACCTTGGTGATGTGTGTGGTGTTTGCAGTAATACCTTTGTGATGTGTGTGGTGTTTAATACCTTGGTGATGTGTGTGGTGTTTAATACCTTGGTGATGTGTGTGGTGTTTAATACCTTGGTGATGTGTGTGGTGTTTAATACCTTGGTGATGTGTGTGGTGTTTGCAGTAACACCTTGTTGATGTGTGTGTGGTGTTTGCAGTAATACCCTGGTGATGTGTGTGTTTGCAGTAATACCTTGGTGATGTGTGTGGTGTTTGCAGTAATACCTTTGTGATGTGTGTGGTGTTTAATACCTTGGTGATGTGTGTGTGTTTGCAGTAATACCTTGGTGATGTGTGTGTGTTTGCAGTAATACCTTGGTGATGTGTGTGTTTGCAGTAATACCTTGGTGATGTGTGTGTGTTTGCAGTAATACCTTGGTGATGTGTGTGGTGTTTAATACCTTGGTGATGTGTGTGGTGGTGGTGGTGTTGGACGTCTCTGCAGTAAAGACCTGGGAGCTCAGCAGCAGGCCTGCAGGAGGATCCACCCGGATCTGGAACACAAATACATTTGTAATATCCCTTTTTGAGACAACCAGTCATGACCTCTAGCTAACCCTCTTCAAGAAGTGTTGGTTTAATAAGAACAGAACTCACAATGACTGTGTTTCCATGCATCAATAACACTTTTAAAACCCGAATATTGGCAATAACCCGAATTTGCCCGGCCATGTAAACACCAATAACCCCTTTGAATAACCAGAATTTGCTCATATTCAGGTTTTTAAAAACCCGAATATGACCCCTGGGTTACTCCTTTTAAAACCTGAATATTCGGTCATGTAAACGCCAAATGGAATATCCCCATCAAACTGAACAGGAATTTGTTTTCTGCTTTCTGTTCGAAAGGAATCCTGGTCTTTTGAGTCCAGGAAGTTCTTCTAAACACGGAGAAACCAAGACCAGGAGGAGACTAATCACTTCATAAATGTAATGAAGGATGTGAACATTTCTGCATTTGTAGACGGTACAAGGTACCGGGATAGAAGATTTAAAAGAAGGTGAGCGAAAAGTTGCACGAAGCAGCATTTGTTTTGAATTTGGATACAGGAAGAAGAAGCGTAAATGACGGTAATTGCGTCATGATGTTCTCCGTGTGTCGCTGGTTTGATCCAGATATCCTGAATGATTTATTACCATTTAAACGGAATATTCCGAATGTTTCAGTAACCGGAATATTAGCAATAACCCGAATTTTGACTGCATGTAAACGTAGTCAATGTTGAATGGCCACGGTTACATGATGTTTTTTAATTCGGAATTCAGAATTAAACTATTTTCCTTCCAGTTTACATGGAAAAAGTAAATCCAAATTGAGGTTTACATGGAAAACACGTCTGATCGGCTTTATCCAATTCCGCTTAAGGTCTGGGGGTTGGGAAGGTTCTGATTGGATAGGGGGGGGACCGGAAGTTACGTCTACCGGAAGAAAAACTAACTTAGCCGCTACAACTTTGAAAAGCTCTCTAGTTTTATGTTTCCTGTTTCCATGTGTTCTTTTAATGATTTCTATTTATTAAATAAATGGTCTCTGCTCTTGACCAGCGTTTACTGCGTGCTGCATCTTGAAACTTTGTTTGGAAAACCAGCCCAGTGGAATATAAGCGTCTTGGAGACAGACGGGTGAGGGAACGAGCAGAAAGAAAGACCGGGATTAATTTAAAGTGGAATGAGTGTTTACATGATCTGGAATTATTCTATTCGGATTTAAAATCGGAATAAACCAGACACTTACTTCGGAATTAAGTTTAATTCAGAATGGCCATTTTCATTCGGAATTAGGTGTTTACATGGTCATTTTTACTCATTTTAAATTGGATTTAATTTTAATTCTGAATTAAAGAGGAATTCATCTTCCCATGTAAATGCACTCAATGTGGAAAGATGGAGGTCAGAAAATGTACAGAACTGCTGACTGAAGTCTATGATAACTTTATAGGGATTCAGTTTAAGATGAATCAAAGAGGCTTCCTCACCCCAGGAGCTTCATATGTGAGAGTCTTCCTCATGACTGGAACCTCCTGAAGCAGAAACACACAAACGTTAACGGCATTTACTGGCTCATGTCTTGAATAGAAATGTCCAAGACATAACAGTCACAGTGTTAAACTTGACTGGACAAACAGTGCTGAAGCCCCCAGAGGCATCTCCAGGGACTGGAGCCACTGGAGGCAAACACAGGATGGTGGAACTGGGTTGGATATAACTGAGGCAGGAGGCTCTAGGACAGGTGGTTCTGGGGCAGAACGGTCTGGAAAGGTGTCATTTACTGGGGTAAATGCAACCAGGAAGCAATGCCAGGTGGCTGTAGTGCACATGGCAGTTGTTGCTGGGGTAGATGCCCTGCAAAAACTCAAAATCTTACCAGGAATATTTGTCTTATTTCTAGTTAAAATGTCTCAGTTTTAGTCAAAAAGTCTCATTACACTTAAAACAAGACTCATTACCAGGAAAATAACTTGTTATTTGACAATTTTCACCTGTTTCAAGTAAATTTTCACTTGAAATAAGTAGAAAAATCTGCCAGTGGGACAAGATTTATCTTCTCATTACAAGCAAAAAAAAAATTATTTTAAGTGAAAATCTACTTGAAACAGGTGAAAATTGTTGTTTTCTCCAGTGATGAGTCTTGTTTTAAGTGTAATGAGATTTTCTTTTACTAAAAATGAGACATTTTAACTAGAAATAAGAGAGATATTCTTGTTAAGATTTTGAGTTTTTGCAGTGTCTAAATGGGGCTGGAGGCTCTGGAACAGGTAGTTCTAGGGCAGGTGTTTCTGGAGGGCAGGTGTTTCTGGAGGGCAGGTGTTTCTGGAAGGCAGGTGTTTCTGGAAGGCAGGTGTTTCTGGAGGGCAGGTGTTACTGGAGGGCAGGTGTTACTGGAGGGCAGGTGTTACTGGAGGGCAGGTGTTACTGGAGGGCAGGTGTTACTGGAGGGCAGGTGTAACTGGATCAGCAGGTTTTGGGAGAGGCTACAGCGGTCTTATGTGTTACCTCCTGTAGGGGTTCAGCTTCTTCATTTTTGCTGGGGGTGGATGGTGGAGTAGCACTGGTTGAGTGTCTGCTTGTAAGGTGGTGTGAGGCCGGGGGAGGGGAGTCCTCAAACCTCCACCCTCCTTCATCCTGGGAGTCGTCCGAGTCTTCGCTGTCATGGTAAGGTTGATGTCTCGCGGTCAGGACCAAGCAGGTGGGGCTTTTAGCCTCGGCCTGTCTGACTGCAACCTCCATTACCTCCTCCACTGCCGTCTGTGCTAACACGCTAATAGCATCCTCACTAGCCTCACTAGCATCATCGCTATCACTGCTAGCTTGATTACCGAGGTCATTGTCGCTGACATCATCATCGTCGCTGACCTCATGCTTACCAGCTGGACTCTTAACAACGTTAGCATAATTAGCAACATTAGCATAATTAGCATTGTTACTATCATCATCACTGGCCCATGGCTTTATGACATCATCAGTCTGCATTTTGCTGTCTCCTGGTGGAGGGGGCGGGGGATTGGTAGGGGGTCGGCCAACTAGACTTGCTGCTACCTGAGACTGCTCTCCCACTGGCTGATCCTGGTCACCTGAATCTGTCAGCAGGAAGACAGTCTCTACTTTCTCTGAAGTCTGAAATAGAAAGACAAGAGCATGAAGGGAAGAGGTGTGAGGGCATGTGGATACAGTACGGTCAGCTGGACAGTTCCAACTCAACATGAATGACATATTCGTTATTAAATTCAGTTTCTTTGCTCAGTGTTTCAGAGAGAGAAAATGCTGACGGCATCTGTGTGGTGCACATTTAAAGATTGCATATATATAGTATACTGACAGTCACACTGCAACTGATATTTACATAGCAATTATATTGTGGTTTTTCTGGACTCTTGGACCCATAAAAACGAGACCAAAAATTATGCTACAAGATTTCCAGCATCATGTGACAGATTGTATTCCCACTGAGAAGAATACGATCAGGTATGTCAGATGGAATCGTCTCGTCAACAATTGAATGGCAGCAGAATTTAGAAGATTCCTTTATTTATTATAGTTTAACTCTACTCAGCTGAACAGTAAAATCACATTTAAATGGGAGCTCAGCTGCAGGGTAAACTTGAAATGTTCTGGTTCAAGTAGTACCAAGTACTGGAGCTAATTAGCCACATCCTAACCTTATGAAGTAGAAAGGTACAGAGACAGGTGATGGACATGGAGGCACACAAGTGTTGGAAAGTTAGACTGGTGATGGACAGGTAGACAACAGACAGGTAATGACAATGTAGATAGACAGGTGATGAACATGTTGTCAGACAGGTGATGTACAGGTAGACAGACATTTGATGGACATTTAGACAGGTGGTGGACAGGTAGACAGACATTTGATGGACATTTAGACAGGTGGTGGACAGGTAGACAGGGGATGGACAAGTACCTTGAGCAGATTGTGCTCCTTGAAGGTCTTCTGGTGTCCAGCTGACTTCAGCAGAGCTGTCAGTTCAGGAGACATCTCCTCAAAACTGGGTTTGGGCTGCACAGAAGAAACAAACCAACTAACAGGTGAACATCCAAAGGAAAGTACAGGTGAACATACAGGTGAGGATGTAGAACAGCATACAGATGAATGTACGGGTGAGCATGTAGGTGGACATACAGATGAAACTGCAAGTCAGTAAACATGTGAATGTACAGGTGAGTGTGTACAGGTGAGCATACAGGTGGTTGTGTAGAGGAGTGTACAGGTGAATGTGTGCAGGTGATTATACAGGTGGTTGTATAAAGGTGGTTGTGTAGAAGAGTGTAGAGGTGAGGGTACAGGTGGTTGTGTAGAGGGGTGTAGAGGTGAGCGGACAGGTGGTTGTGTAGAGTGTACAGGTGAGGGTGTAGAGTGTACAGGTTAGTGTACAAGTGAGCTTACAGGTGGTTGTGTAGAGGATTGTAGAGGTGAGCGTACAGGTGGTTGTGTAGAGGGGTGTAGAGATGAGGGTACAGGTTGTTGTGTAGAGTGTACAGGTGAATGTACAGGTGAGTATGTACAGGTGATGTCGTACAGAGGTGTATAGGTGAGTGTACAGGTGGTTGTTTAGAGGGGTGTAGAGGTGAGGGTACAGGTGGTTGTGTAGAGGGGTGTAGAGGTGAGTGTATAGGTGGTTGTGTAGAGGAGTGTAGAGGTGAGCGTACAGGTGGTTGTGTAGATTGTACAGGTGAATGTACAGGTGAGTAAGTACAGGTGATTTCGTACAGAGGTGTATAGGTGAGGGTACAGGTGGTTGTGTAGAGGGGTGTAGAGGTGAGGGTACAGGTGGTTGTGTAGAGGGGTGTAGAGGTGAGGGTACAGGTGGTTGTGTAGAGGGCTGTACAGGTGAGTGTACAGGTGGTTGTGTAGAGGGGTGTACAGGTGAGTGTACAGGTGGTTGTGTAGAGGGGTGTACAGGTGAATGTACAGGTGAGCATACAGGTGGTTGTGTACAGGGGTGTAGGGGTGAAGGTACAGGTGATTGTGTAGAAGAGTGTAGAGGTGAGGGTACAAGTGGTTGTGTAGAGGGGTGTAGAGGTGAGGGTACAGGTGAGCATACAGGTGGTTGTGTAGAGGGGTGTGGAGGTGAGCGTACAGGTGGTTGTGTAGAGGGGTGTGGAGGTGAGGGTACAGTGGAGCGTACAGGTGAGTATATGAGTGTACAGCAGTGTGCAAGTGAGTGTACAGGGACATAGTAAGGCAGCCGGAGGAAAAAGGCCAAAGAGAAGAAAAACTCAGCAGAGGCTGTTGCCATGCAGCGGATGAAGGTGGGTGTTAGTGAAGGTACCAGCTGTGACCATAACCCATATGGTAAGGTAGCAACAAGGTAGCAACAATAGTGACGTGCGATCTGCTGTGAGGGCACAGTGAAATTTTGACTCAGCTGCAGAGGGGGCATGTGGGTTTTACTACCATCTTCAGGGAAGAGTGTTTATTTGTGTCTTTGTCTTTTAATTCTACACTCAAACACCCTTTTGGATCTGCTCCACTTCATAACTACCCTTCTGGACTCACATTCAGCTTTTTCCCAACCAGAAGAACAGACCTACACCTTAGAGCTCCCAAATCTTCTAAAAGGCAGGTGTTTGGTGAGTATGTCTAGGAAATGAGCTTCCACAAAAACTACACGTATGTAATGTTATGTAATGTCAACAAGTCTTTAAGCCAATCAGAGCAGAGCAGTTTACCTGTGTTGCCTGGACATCCAGCTAGAGTTTGATGTCATGTTACAGTAATGTTCTCAGGCAACAGTGAACAAGAAAAGATTTAGAAACCTGCATTGTTTCGAGGCCATCATGCATCAGCTGAAGTTAGCTCTGTGATGCTTTGCGTCTAGGGCAACAAACCCCTAAAACACCCCCTTGTGTCTCATCCGTTGTTTCCTATTTGCCCTCCAAAAGGTTGTGTCTCTGAGGCCCCCTCTATTGGCTGTATACTATATTTCTTAAGGCTGCGACACACCAACCCGATAAACGGCCATCGGACACCGTTGGGCGAGGGCAGTGTCTCGAGTTGGGTAGGTGTGTCCCGTGCAGTCATCCGTCGGCGTTGAGGTTGGCGCTCATTACGGCCGATTCGACATGTAAAATCGGCCACTATCTGATTGGTGGAGTGTTAGCCCTTGACTAGCGAATCAAGAGTTTAACCGGAAATTACGATGGTAAACTTACTAGCTAAACAGCAATGGTACAAACGCTACACTACACTCTATCACTGCGTTGGTTTGAATTTGGCTTGTGTTTGATTGTATTATATTTTCATTATTAGCCATCTTATTTTCTATCCTTCATGACTTCTTTCAGACGTGAAAACAACCGTTCAGAACTTGAACCTCGAGCGATCCTGCATTTCAGGTTGTTCTTTTTTGCCTTTTCTTTTTGCGTGCGATATCACAGATTAGTGCCGCTTGTAGTTATGGGGATGTATTACAACTCGCACACGCGCTGAACGTATGCTACAGTCGGCGTCGGGTTGGTGCCTTCGGGAGTATTTTTTTGACCAACTTGGGGAGACGAGAGCCGACTTTCAGTCCGACTGCTTTTCTGCCAACGGTCGTCCGTCGGGTGGGTGTGTCCCGGCCTTCAGGATACAGACTCTTTCATTCTGTCTATATGTGGCGGTTCCATCTCTCCATTGTCACTGTGCGTACATGTGGTGTTACGCTGAATGAAGCTTTTAACAGTTAAAGTAACCAAACTGGAGAGGAGTAAAATTAAATATGCCCTGCCTTCCCAGCAGCCAATCAAAACCCACAGAGCACAGTTAATAAAGAAAAATAAACTGGAGGGGGAGAAAAAAGAAAGCAGCTGATGCTCCATTTTGATCAGAGGAGAAAAACCAAAATGGCCTCTGGTAAAGGACAGCTTAACCTGAACACTGCAGCCTTACACTGCAACCTGCTGGAGACACAACAGACCAGTGGGAGACTTGTTGTACCTCTGTGGAGTTATGAAGCCATGAGACCTGATGGGTCTCTGTGGGGATACAACATCAGGAGACCTGATGGACCAATGATTTGATGAAGCAGAATTGGTGTTACAGCATGATCCTTGCATGTTTGACTCAAGAGATTTCAGTTTGATGAAGCTGCTTCATTTTTTACATGTGAATGAGGAGTATTTCTGATACACCAGACTTGGTCATGGTGTTCCACAATGTTCTGGTCTCAGACCAGTACTATTCACTCTATACATGATTCATTTGATGCTATCATCAAGCAGGATGGCATAAACCTTTCATGCACTGCACATGACTGTCAGTTATGCCTATCCATGAATCCATAGGAGACCAGTCAGTTAAATTATGTCTTTCCAGTTAAGACACCAATCAAGTCTCTGCTGTCCAATAAAGATTTCAATCCCCTCGCTGCTGTCTGGTCCGTTAAGGTCTTGCAGTTTTCCTTAGCTGGGGTGTTCAGTTTAAACCTCTACCTTCCTGTTTCAGTGATGCCATACATCAAGCATCATTTACAGGTCATGATGTTTGCTCCTCACGCTCATTTCCATGCCAACCAGCTGACCAGCGTACCACTCTAGCCATGGAAGGTGATGTCCTGCCAGAAGCGGGGCTTAAGTCATCCAAAGGGGATTTTGGAAGGCAGAGGGAAGACAAAGATGATATCACAGAGACTCCACCCCCAAAAAGGTCCAAAGTCCTGGCTTTGTCTTTGCTGCTTTCATCACAGTTGTCTTCAGCAGTTGGCTGCTCCAATGGCGAGGCCAGAGTTCTCACCTCACCAATGGTGATCAGTGGTGCTCCTGGCATAACATCATCAGTGGTGGATACTGGGCTTTTTTGGGTCTGCTGGCCCACCATCATGTCTGTCATCACCATGGTAACATTGTCCCCGGTCATCATGGGGAAGGCCCCGCCAGGGGATGTTTCAAAGCTCTGCTCGATGGTATGGTGCTCTTCTCCGATTGGCTCAGGAAGAGCCTGGTTATTCAAAGCAGCGCCCTCCTGGAGCACACAGTTGGTTAACATAAGACTCACACAAACACACACAACTTGGCAGTTAACCAATCAGGAGACAGCTGAGGAGAGGGACAAGTGACTACATTTCCAGGGAACTAACTTTTACTGGGTCTCTTTTACTCTTTTTTTGTCCATCTAGTGCAGGGGTCGTCAACCCAAAATGTTTTACAGCCATATTGGACCAAAAACACAAAAAACAAAAATGTCTGGACGAGCTGCAAAAAATGAAAAGTCTTGTATAAGCCTTAGAATGAAGGCAACACATGCTGCATGTTTCTATATTAGTTATAACTGGGGGAAGATTTATTTTTTTCATTATGCAGTTCGAGAAAAAAGTCGAAATGTTGAGAAAAAAGTCGAAATGTCGAGAAAAAAGTCGAAATGTCAAGATTAATGTTGAAGTACAATCTCGAGAAAAAAGTCGAAATGTCGAGAAAAAAGTTGAAATGTTGAGAAAAGTCGAAATGTCGAGAAAAAAGTCGAGATTAAAAAGGAAAGTAAAAGGGAAGAAAAAAAGAGAAAAAAAGGAAAAAAGAAGAAAAGAAAAAAAGAAGCCCCCTTATGAGCCTGGTCCTGCTCAAGGTTTCTTCCCTCCTAAAGGGGAGTTTTTCCTTGCCACTGTTTGGCTTAAGGCTTTTCTCCCACTAAGGGAGTTTTTACCTGCCATTGTTTATATAATAATTGCTCGGGGGTTTATGTTTATGTTTATGTTTATGTTTATGTTTATGTTTATGTTTATGTTCATGTTCTGGATCTCTGGAAAGCGTCTAGAGACAACATCTGTTGTATTAGACGCTATATAAATAAAATTGAATTGAATTGAATTGAAAGAAAAAAAAGAAGAAAAAAAAGAGAAAAAAAGGAAAAAAAGAAGAAAAAAAAGAAAAAAGAAGAAAAAAAGAGAAAAAAGGAAAAATAGAAAAAAGAAGAAAAAAAAGAAAAAAAGAAGAAAAAAAGAGAAGAAAAAGGAAAAAAGAGAAAAAAAGAAAAAAAGAAGAAAAAAAGGAAAAGAAGGAAAAAAAGGTCTTGTTTGAAAAAGCTCCAGGAGCCACTAGGGCGACGTTAAAGAGCCGCATGCGGCTCTAGAGCGGCGGGTTGCCGACCCCTGTTCTAGTGTGCAACCCTGTGTGAACATGCTCTCATTTGGTGAAGTGCATTATAAGAGGCATGGCAAGACCTCAGCCTGGAGGACAAGGACAGGGTGGTAGCCTGGTACTGAGCCTCTTCTCTTCTCCTGAGGTTCTACTAAAGTTCTAATTGAGTCCAACTGTGGTTCTGAATCCTACTGCTGAGACTCTACTGAAGCTCAACAAGGTCACACATAGGTTCTATTAAGGTTCAATTGGGGCCTGCTGCTATTCTACTCAGGTCCTATGGATGTTCTGCACAGCCAAACCTCTATGAATTTCTATCAAGGTTCTACTGAGGCTATAGAAATGGCCACTTGAAGTTCCACTGTAATTCTGTTGTGATTCTACAGAAGTATATATATATATATATATATATATATATATATATATATATATATGATCCAGAAAGGTTTGAATGAGGTTCTCCTGAAATTCTACTGAAGGTCTTTCAGAAATTTTTGGAAGTTCTTTCAATTTTATACTGAAGTTCTGTTGAGGACTGTCTCAGAAAATTAGAATATTGTGATTTTCTGTAATGCAATTAAAAAAACAAAAATGTCATACATTCTGGATTCATTACAAATCAACTGAAATATTGCAAGCCTTTTATTATTTTAATGTTGCTGATTATGGCTTACAGCTTAAGAAAACTCAAATATGCTTTCTCAAAAAATTTGAATATTCTGGGAATCTTAATCTTAAACTGTAACCCATAATCAGCAATATTAAAATAATAAAAGGCTTGCAATATTTCAGTTGATTTGTAATGAATCCAGAATGTATGACATTTTTGTTTTTTTAATTGCATTACAGAAAATAAAGAACTTTATCACAATATTGTAATTTTCTGAGACAGTCCTGTATATATAGGATCCAGATAGGTTTGAATGAGGTTCTCCTGAAATTCTACTGAAGGTCTTTCAGAAACGTTTGGAAGTTCTTTCATGGTTATACTGAAGTTCTGTTGACCTTCTATCTGGATTCTACCGAGCTTCTACCAAACCTCAGGTTTTACCATAATTTCAATTAGGTTCCATTGAGACATTTTTAAATGTCTACTAAGGTTCTGTTGAGGTTTTACAATTGATCTACGTACAAAATGACCAATTCAGTGTTTCAGTCACTCATAACACTGATGGATATTGGTTTGAGCAGAATGCAATATGAAATATTTCTCTGTGCATGCCTGTTTAACACCTCTACACACCTGCAGGATAAATGACCACTGATACACAGAAGACTGCAGGTGACAATATTATGATGTTCCTCTGAGGAGGACACTTCCTGTTACAGGAGTCACCTAGGCACACCTGGGGAGATCTGGGCCAGCACTCTGGAACATGTGGCTGACAGTTCTCTGATAACTCACCTGGTCCAGCTCAAGAGGTTCGATCATGGGATAATCATCAACTCGGTGGAGTGGGGAGGACGCTAAACGCCTGTCCCACTCTGTCATTCCTCCTCCTGGCTCTCCTCCCTCTAAGAAGGAGCGTCGGAGCACGCTGATGGTGCTTTGAGGTTTTTGAAGCTCTTCAGGACTCCCCATCGTCTCCTGAGAAGACACAGATCATGGAAGCACTTTGGAGAGTACCGTATTTTCCGCACCATAAGGTGCACCGTATTATAAGGCGCACCTTCAATAAATGGCCTCTTTTAAAACACCTTTCACATATAAGGCGCACTAAACATATGGTAAAATCCCGTACTATAGTGGCTGGGGTTGAGTTACGTATCTACCTGATGGAGCTGCTACAGGAAATGCTACAAAATCCTACAGCAAATGCAAAAAAAAACAACAAGAAAAGTACGCTGCTGTTGAACGTCTGTGACGATTCCTGACGTTTTTAGCGCAGTTACTTTGGCGACACCAACTACATTACCCACAATCCCCCTGACTACATTACCCACAATCCCCCTGACTACAGTAACAGAAATTACCGTAATGATCATATATAAGGCGCACTCCATTATAAGACGCACTGCCGGTTTTTGAGAAAATTAAAGGCTTTTAGGTGCGCCTTATAACGGAAAATACGGTAACCACAAGAAAAAACACTACAACACACAAACACTCAGTTACATGCACATTTAAATCAAACTAATGGCAACAATATAGCTAAGGATTGAACTAGAGGTTCAGAGAAATCCAAGTATACATGCGCAAAAAGACGATTATTGAGTGAGGCGCGTAATTAGGAAGTAACTATCAATATCAGCAAATGAAACTGGCCACTTGATGCTTGAACAGGAGCCATATGGGCAACCAGTCAGAAGTGACTGAAGAGCTCTGCGCATTACCCTTCCGCCTTCAAACATGCAGGACAAAGAAATCTCAGCCTGCAATGCAGGAGGACGAGCAGGACAGTAGGCATGGCATTTACCTGAGTTTTCAAGTCTTCATCCTGATCAGACTGTCCAACATGCACATAGCGCAGGAAGAAGAGTTAGGGCACAGACAGGTAGGGCAGGGAAACACACAGGTGGGTTAAAGCGAAACAACCATGGTATAGAGGAGATGTTATCTGTGAGGGGGTAGTGTCTGCACCTCGGTGGCCGTCAGGTCTCCGTCCACAGCAGTGTCGGTCAGCTCAGTCTGAACACACAAACAAACAGGGAAGAAGTCTGACTGAAAACACACATTTGGCCTTATTTGATGCTTTACACAAGAACACGGACCGATGAGTGCAATTGTCTGTGGGACAGATGGACAGACAGGTCAGACAGGTGAGAAAGATGGACAGACAGGTCAGACAGGTGGACAGGTGAGAAAGATGGACAGGTTCATCAGAATTCAGTTGAATTCAATTTCATTTATATAATGTCTATTACAATACAAGTTGTCTCTAGGATCTTTCCAGAGACCCAGAAAATAAACCCCCGAGCAATTATTACATGAACAACTGCAGGTAAAAACTCCCCTTAAAGGCCCCATTTACACGTAGCAAAAACGGTGGCGTTTTCATGCGTTTTGGCCGTTTGTTTATACGAAAACGAAGCTCAGTCACCAAAAACGATAATTTCTGGCTTCAGAACGTCACATTATGCCACAGAAACGTCACCATACTGCAAAAACTCAAAATCTTAACAAGAATATTTGTCTTATTTCTAGTTAAAATGTTTCATTTTTAGGGTTAGGGTTCGACTTAAAACAAGACTCATCACTGGAAAAAAGTGAAAATTTACTTGAAAAAAGTGAAAACTGTCAAATAACAAGTTATTTATCTGGTAATGACTCTTGTTTTAAGTGTAATTAAAGCTGCAAGCAGCGATGAACGGGCCCTCGCACTCACGGCCACCGCCCCCCATAAGCATATCAGAAATGACAACACCCACGACTCTCTATGTCAAACCATTCAAAAGTTATAGCAGAAAATCGGGACAACCAATCCGAAGAAGGGGCGGGGCTAATTTTCACCAATTATGGTCAAGGACTCAATACCGAGTCCCATGACACCACCCACGACTCTTTATGTCAAACCTTTCAAAAGTTATGGCAGAGAAAATTATTCTAGGGGGCGCTGTTGAGCCGTTAGGCCACGCCCATTAATGCAAACCATGAAATATCAAATTTATCACCAGGCCTGGCTTGCGTGCAAAATTTGGTGACTTTTGGAGAACTATCAAATATGGACCAATCAGATGAAGGGGGGCACGCTTTTTGACGTCTAGCGTCGCCACGGTAACACTTTTGAAAGAGAAAAGTAATGCGTGTAGTTGCAAGATGAAGACGCACATTTTGATGTATAACACACCTGGGTGCACGTTACGGTTTCGGGCCGTATTAATTGCCGAAAGAATGGCATAAATTGCACCAAAATTACACAATTAATTCAAAATGGCCGACTTCCTGTTCGGTTTTGGCCATGGCGCCAAGAGACTTTTCTTTAAGTTGCGACATGATACAGGTGTGTACCGATTTTCGTGCATGTATGTCAAACCGTATTGTGGGGCTTGAGGCACAAAGTTTTCTAGGGGGCGCTGTTGAGCCGTTAGCCATTAATACAAACCATGAAATATCAAATTTATCGCCAGGCCTGGCTTGCATGCAAAATTTGGTGACTTTTGGGGAACTATCAAATATGGACCAATCAGATGAAGGGGGGGTGCGCTTGTTGGCGTCTAGCGTCGCCACGGTAACACTTTTGAAAGAGAAAAGTAATGCGCGTAGTCGCAGGATGGAGACGCACATTTTGATGTATAACACACCTGGGTGCATGTTACGGTTCGGGCCGTATTAATTCTCGAAGGAATGGCTCATATTGCTCCAAAATTACGCGATTAATTCAGAATGTTCAAAATGGCCGACTTCCTGTTCGGTTTTGGCCATGGTGCCAAGAGACTTTTCTTTAAGTTGCGACATGATACAGGTGTGTACCGATTTTCGTTCATGTACGTCAAACCGTATTATGGGGCTTGAGGCGCAAAGTTTTTTCTGTCTGAACCAACCAGATGACGGGTGGGCGCGCTTTTTGGCGTCTAGCGTCGCCACGGTAACACTTTTGAAAGAGAAAAGTAATGCGCGTGGTCGCAGGATGGAGACGCACATTTTGATGTATAACACACCTGGGTGCACGTTACGGTTCGGGCCGTATTAACTGCCGAAGGAATGGCATAAATTGCGCCAAAGTGACACGATTAATTCAAAATGGCTGACTTCCTGTTCGGTTTCGGCCATGTCGCCAAGAGACTTTTCTTTAAGTTGTGTACTGATACAGGTGTGTAGCGATTTTTGTGCATGTACGTTAAACCGTATTGTGGGGCTTGAGGCACAAAGTTTTCCAGGGGGCGCTGTTGAGCCATTTTGCCACGCCCATTAATGTAAACCATTAAATATAAAATTTTTCGCCAGGCCTGACTTGCATGCAAAATTTGGTGACTTTTTGGGCACGTTTAGGGGGGCAAAGAGGCCCTCCTTTCGTCAGAAGAAAAAAGAAAGAAAAAAGAAAGAAAGAAAGAACAATTCCTACAGATACAATAGGGCCTTCGCACTGAAGGTGCTCGGGCCCCAATGAGATTTCTTGTCTAAAAATTAGACATTTTAACTAGAAATAAGACAACTATTCCTGGTAAGATTTTGAGTTTTTGCAGTGTAGCGTCATGTGTGCGACCTGTGTTTACAATATGTTTGGCCACCGTCAATATTTTCTTGTATTTTACCTGTTTTATATTCTACAGTCACACTTAAAAGTAACTTTGGAGTGACTCTGTCACTCCAAACCAAAGACTCTCGTTCATCTTGGAAGTAACTGGAAGTTACTCCTGTCATTTGTTGATGTTTTTTTCCAGGATTCTGATTGGCTAGCATGACTTTATCTTCTCGTTACACTGCCCCCTGTAGGTTTGGCTGCTCATAGCACCTTAACAGCTATTTATGTGGGTTCGTGTAAATGATGGTATTTTTCACGTTTACGTTTTTGTAAATACTCGGCTATGTGTAAACGTATAGGAAAGAGAGGATGAAGAAGAGAGCAAAGAGACAGATTTATTTTCAAAGGTACAAAAGAGCAGATATATTAGTATTAATGATCAGTTACTGGAGAACTAAGAGTTAGTGGTTGGTTAGTTGGTTAGTGGTTAGTTGGTGGACTACGGAGACAGTAGACACTGAGGTGGTCTCATCCGGCTTCATAGACAAATAGAGCTGTGTATCATCAGCATAACAATGAAAATGTATGCCGTGATTCTAGATTATACTTCCCAACGGCTGCATGTATAAACTGAACAAGATTGGCCCTAGCACTGAACCCTGCGGAACACCATAACAGACAGATGAGACAGCTGAAACTGGGGGACAGGTGAGACAGGTGGAACAAGAAGGTACATCCAACAAGTCTGACAGTTACTTTGGTGTCTTGTTTTTGAAGAGTTGGAGGACTCTGCTGAGAAACGTCTGTGGCTTTGAGCTCCTCCTCCTCTTCCATTGGCAGCACCTCTTCTTCCTCTTGGTATGCCTGCTGCACCACCTCCACTAGGAGAGAACAGCAGGGGTAACTGTACAAGTCAGCTTTAGTCGCCGACTGCAGCTGGTTCACTTCTCTTCTGACTCTTACCTTGCTCTTCCCTCTTCTCGTCCATCCTCCTCTCAGGCGTTACGGTGGTGATGAGGTCACTGACGGCGATGCCCTTAGATGCTCCCCCTAGATACAGCCCTGAGCCCATATCTACACACACACACACACACACACACACACACACACACACACACACACACACACACACACACACACACACACACACACACACACACACACACACACACACACACACACACACACACACACACACACACACACACACCATATCATCTGGATTATAACCGCAGTAACACTCGTACAGATAGTAAATGCAGAAGCATTTGCCATAGTGACAGCAATGATGCTCAGCCACTATGTCCTCAAGAGCAGCGAAGCACCAAAATTTAGCAGTAACAAAAATAGAAAAGCTTTTTGCCAAGAAAGCAGAACTCCCAGCCAATCAGAGGTTGGAGCACATGCACTGCAGATAGGACTTAATGGCAAATCAACCGTCAGAACCTCTTCTAAATCATGAATACTTGGTGTTGGCCAGACCACGAGCTGTGCTAAAACACCTGCTGAAACCGACGATGCTGAAAGGACTCAGTTTGGTTACAGGATTTATTAGTATTAGTGACAGCATTAATGAGTATTAGTAATGGTAAGAACTAAGATACATTTGTGACGTTAATAGACAAGTTTATTTAGTACCATTTATAGACGAGTTAGTTTAGTGACATTAATATACAAGTAAGTTTAGTGATGTTAACAGAGGTCCGGGGGTTGGGAGGTCCGAGGGGTTGGGGGGTCAGAGGGGTTGGGAGGTCCGAGGGGTTGGGGGGTCAGAGGGGTTGGGAGGTCCGGGGCGTGGGAGGTCCGAGGGGTTGGGAGGTCCGGGGGGTTGGGAGGTCCGGGGGGTTGGGAGGTTCGAGGGGTTGGGAGGTACGGGGGGTTAGGGGGTCCGGGGGTTGGGAGCTCCGGGGCGTGGGGGGTCCGGGGGTTGGGAAGTCCGGGGGGTTGGGAGGTCCGAGGGGTTGGGAGGTCCGGGGGGTTGGGAGGTCCGGGGGGTTGGGGGGTCCGGGGCGTGGGGGGTCCGGGGGTTGGGAAGTCCGGGGGGTTGGGAGGTCCGGGGGGTTGGGAAGTCCGGGGGGTTGGGAGGTCCGAGGGGTTGGGGGGTCCGGGGGGTTGGGAGGTCCGGGGGGTTGGGAGGTCCGGGGGGTTGGGAGGTCCGAGGGGTTGGGGGGTCCGAGGGGTTGGGGGGTCCGAGGGGTTGGGGGGTCCGAGGGGTTGGGGGGTCCGGGGGTTGGGAGGTCCGGGGGGTTGGGAGGTTCGAGGGGTTGGGAGGTACTGGGGGTTAGGGGGTCCGGGGGTTGGGAGCTCCGGGGCGTGGGGGGTCCGGGGGTTGGGAAGTCCGGGGGGTTGGGAGGTCCGAGGGGTTGGGGGGTCCGGGGGGTTGGGAGGTCCGGGGGGTTGGGGGGTCCGGGGCGTGGGGGGTCTGGGGGTTGGGAAGTCCGGGGGGTTGGGAGGTCCAGGGGGTTGGGAAGTCCGGGGGGTTGGGAGGTCCGAGGGGTTGGGGGGTCCGGGGGGTTGGGAGGTCCGGGGGGTTGGGAGGTCCGGGGGGTTGGGATGTCCGAGGGGTTGGGGGGTCCGAGGGGTTGGGGGGTCCGGGGGTTGGGAGGTCCGGGGCGTGGGGGGTCCGGGGGGTTGGGAAGTCCGGGGGGTTGGGAGGTCCGGGGGGTTGGGAGGTCCGAGGGGTTGGGAGGTCCGGGGTGTGGGGGGTCCAGGGCGTGGGGGACGCTGTCTCACATACCCCAGGACTGCCTGCTCCTCAGTTTTTAATAACTCTTAGACATCTCTACACTCAACAGATGTACACTTCACAAGGACACTTGCACATAGGGGTCTTCGGAGGGGGTACACTGTCAAATGTGTCTACTGGTATAGCCACATGGTGGCCTGACCTCCCCCTCCCTGTTTTAAGCGCATTAGTCGCACCCACACACACTCATCACCAGGGATGGGAGTGAGGTCTTCCTCCACCCATGTTTCCCGCATTCGGCCTGGGGCGGGGGGACCATTGGGAGGAACTGATAGCCGGACCCGGGTATGGGGTCACCATGCTGCTGAGATGGGAGTGGTGAGAGAATGATTGTCCATGTCTTTGTCAGTGAGTGTATGTTGGTGTCTGTGGGGTGGGTGTTCTGCGATGGACTGGGGGCCTGTCCAGGGTGGACCCCCTGCCTCTCACCTGTAATGAGCTGAGATAGGCTCCGGCAGACCCCCGTGATCCTGCAAAGGATAAAGCGGGTATAGAAAATGGATGGATGGATGGATGAATGGGTGTCCGTTGTGTAGCCTGGGTTTGGGGCTCTTTGCTGTTGGGTTTGTCTGGGTGGCTCCTTGTTGGGGGGTACTCGCGCTCCGTACCCGTCTCCGCTCCCCCTCGCTGCAGGGGAAGCGGGGCTAAAGGGAGGCAGGGTGGGGTTCTCGCTTTCATCGGGGCAGGGGCCGGCCCGCCGGCGTTGACTGTCGGTGGGACCCCGTCTCTCCGGGCAGGCTGGCCTCTCGCCGGGTGGGGGTTGTGGGCCTGGAGGGTGTGGACCTCTTGCCCGGCCCATGCCGGGTGGCTGGTGCTCATCTGGGTCCTGGTCCATCATCGTGGGTTTCCTGGCTGCCTCCTCGTGTGATCATGGGGGCTCCGCCTGGGGCTGCCCTCTGTCGCCTGCTGGGGCTTGTTGGCGGGGGGTTTCCTCCTGTCGTCCTTCTCGTCCTCCGTGAGGATGCTGCTGGCCTGGGTTTGGGTTTCCTCCCGCCCTCTTCTGGTCCTCCGTGGGGCTGTGGGTGGCCTGGGTTTGGGTTCCTTCCTTGTTGGCTTCTGGTCTCTCAGGTGGCGTGGTTGTGCCTTCCCTCCTCCACTGTAGTTACAGTTCAGGTAAAGCCTTGTTTTCACTTTGCACGCACACAGTTACACAGACAAACACATTTTGGACAGATAATTGCAGTAGCCTAGTACTGATGTAGTTTTAGAGACCTGGACTGGTTGCTGTTTGTGTCTCTGCCTGTTCCTGTTTGCTTGTTTTTTCTCTCTTGCAGATTCCAAAGTCTTGTGTGCCCGTTGTGTGTTTTCCTGTTTTTCTCTCATTTCAGACTTGCAGTGGATACGACACCCCCCCTCCTTCTCCTCCGACGATCCCCCTCATATATATGTTTAAAAAAAAAAAAAAACTTCACACAATGCTGAGAAAACTGGCTCATAGGCTTCTGGCCTGTTATTGCTGGTACCTCTGAGTATTAAGGAAGAAGAAAGAAAAAAATAAATAAATAAATGTGTTAGTTTAGTAACATTAATAGATGAGTTAGTTTAGTGACATTAATAGACGCGTTAGTTTATTAAAATTAATAGATGTTAGTTTATTTACATTAATTGATGAGTTAGTTTTAGTGACGTTAATAGATTAGTTTGTTTATTGACATTAATAGATGAGTTGGAGTAGTTGCACTAATAGATGAGTTAGTTTAGTGACGTCAATAGATGAGTTAGTTTATTAACATTAATAGATGAGTTAGTTTAGTGACATTAATAGATAAGAAAATGAATCAGAATGACTTAAATATGAGCAAATGTTTACTGTTCAAACTGTGAGCAATCTTAGATTAAAAAACAGATTTATATTAATATTTATATTAATAAATGAAATGAGTTAATTTTGTCTCCGAAAGAGAATTTACAGAAAATGGAAAAAATTCTCAAAAAACTTTGATCTAAGATTGTATCAAAATTATGACCTTTATTGAAATGGTGGTTTTCTATTTTGCCATCAAACCTGCATCTTCTCTCCTTCAGCAGTTTCACTTCATGTGCATGTCAGAAAACTTCAGTTCTGTTTAAAGTTAACAGTTCGTTTTTGTTCACCGTGACGCCACCTGCCACCACAAACTCCATAATGTGTGACCCCGTCACATGTAAATACTTTAACCTGTTGATGACAGAACGCACATCTGACATGTGACATCAGAGCAGATCACGGCTGGCAGGGAAGAAGAAAGGGGCGTGAACAAGATACAGCCAATCAGGATGCAGCATTCTCCATCAAGCCGAGTGAAGCTGTGAGCAGCCACAGAGCAGAAATACAACCAAACTACTGCAGCAGTACCGTAGCAGTAGTTTGTAGGTACTTAATTAGTACCACAGTAGTATCGCAGTAGCACTGCAGAACTCTTACAACGAGCAGTAAGGTAACTGCATCACTGACTACTACCTGAAAGTGCATCACCGTTGGCTCTGAGCGACGCTGTGATAGCTGGAGAGCCATTCAGAGAAGAAGTGGCTGTGGCCCTGGAGGCTGAGGACCAATCACAAATGGGTCATCAACAAGTGTGAATGTAAACACACCAATCATCAATGGGCATCCCGCTGCTGCCTCCACCTGCCTGCAGTCCCCCACCCCCCTCTGGGCATCCTGCTGCTGCTTCCACCTGCCT
Organism: Cololabis saira; assembly: GCF_033807715.1. Lineage (NCBI taxonomy): Eukaryota > Metazoa > Chordata > Actinopteri > Beloniformes > Belonidae > Cololabis > Cololabis saira. The sequence continues at coordinate 3,718,661 of NC_084608.1, forward strand.
GCAGTTCCCCACCCCCCTCTGGGCATCCTGCTGCTGCTTCCACCTGCCTGCGGTCCCCCACCCACCTCTGGTCACCCCGCTGCTGCTTCCACCTGCCTGCTGTGTGCTGCTGACGTCCCCAACCCCCCAGTCTGGCCTTCAGCAGGAGGGTCCCCCCTTATGATCCAGGTCCTGGTCCATGTTTCTTCCTCCTAAAGGGGAGTTTTTCTTGCCACTGTTTGGCTTAAGGCTTTTCTCCCCCTAGGGGAGTTTTTACAGTGCCTCCCATTGTTTATGTAATAATTGCTTGGGGGTTTATGTTCATGGTCTGGGTCTCTGGAAAGCGTCTAGAGACAACATCTGTTGTATTAGACGCTATACAAATAAAATTGAATTGAATCACAGACTTCCCTGCAACTACCCCTGAAACCAGTCCTGAAAATATTTTAAACTTGGTACAGGAGATTGGTATTACATCCAGTATTTTAGACCAGAAGTACCACGGTGTCAGAATGATGGCTACCAGGATCAGTGATTCCAGTACGACCTGAACTGGTGCAACCATCAACATTTCTATTAATCCTGTTGGCGATGATCCAGAGACCAGAAAAGGTTCAAGGCTTGGACCTCAAGGAACAGAATGTCTAGTGTTCAAATCAGCACTTTGGACAAAACGGGATCACTACTAAAGAAAGGGTCCCATATGGAGCAGAAAGTGCAGTGATCGCGTTTTACAGTGGCTTTGATCCGCCTTCGTGATGACTCAAATCCCACAGGGAGCATTTCTAAAGCGAAACCGTGACAAGCGCCGGGTTCTGGATTCTTGAGAACACAAGTTTATTTAAGCCGGGCAGACACTGTGCGATTATCGGCTCGTTTTGAGCCGATTTTCCACTCGTTCGACTATTTTTTGGATCGGGCCGGATTTTGACCCAATCGTTGGTCGTGCCTCGTGCAGTAAATTTGGGGTAAAGACGAGAGATTAACACCTCACGACGAGAGATTAACACCTCACGACGAGAGAGTAACACCTCACGACCAGAGAGTAACACCTCACGACGAGAGAGTAAAGCTTGAGTTATGGTTCTGCGTCAAAACGATGCGGTGCCTACGGCGTGTGGTACGCGTCGACGCGTACCACACGCCGTCACTGACGCCGTCACTGACGCCGTCACTGACGCCGTCACGGACGTGCACCTCCCAAAAATTGTAACTACGCGTCGAGGCGACGCAGACCACACGCAGACAGAGAGGGCTGTGATTGGTTCTCTTGGTAGCAACGCATTTCCGGTTTCCGGTTTGAAGCAGTCGTGAACTTTCAGCGCTCTTTTCTTCGTGTATGTGTGATTTTTTTTGTTTTGGGTTTTTGCACAATAGTTGTCCTTATCTCTTTGATTCACTGTGACTGGAAAAAGTTGGATAAACCATTCAGGAAAAGATCGCAAATTAGCGGTCACGGGGGGTACTGCACCGCGGAGAAATGGAGTGACGGAGAAGTCCGAAGGTTCACGACGGCGTCACGGTGACGGCGTGTGCTCTGCATTGGTTTGACGCAGAACCATAACTCGGGCTTAACACCTCACGAGAGATTTACACCTCACGACGAGAGAGTAACACCTCACGACGAGCTCCCGATCACAAATCGTGTGCTTGCAAGAAAATCAAACGCGTTTGAAATCCTGGTCGCTCCTCGTGAAGGAATCGCACAGTTGAAGCCGCTACGACCCGATTGGACTCATCCTTTCACAGAGAGCATGCGCAATCTCTGATGTCACGTCAAAAACTATTATTTGTAGTTTAAAGTGTTGCAAATTCACATTACATTACATGTTTTAATAGCACAAAAAAAGACCGCATTCCCCACGTCTGCCCAGCCAATTCCTTGTCCAATCACGGCGTTGTCTCATCTTTTTTCATTTTTCGCCACACAGAATGGCACAAATTGCTAAAGGCTGATTTATGGTTCCGCGTTACACCAACGCAGAGCCTACGGCGTAGGGTACGCGGCGACCCGCACCGCACGGTTATGCCGTCCATTTAATGCGGAACCATAAATCAGCCTTCAGTGTGTGCTCTGTGTGCTGTTCTGAACTCTTCTCTGTTGTCTCATTTTGCTGGGACGTCGGGTCCCTCCGCCGAGACACAACTTTTGCGGTATGCGTTCATTGTTGTGTCTAAAAATGATGCGCAGTGCCCACCCAATCAGAAACGGTACAGATATTTTGTGATTTTTTTTATATATATAAAAACTAAAATTATAAAAAAATAAAGGATCCCCATAACCTTTGATCAGGTGGGCAGGACGCACGTTTGGGTGGACACAGCTCACCCCTGCCCCAAAACCGGCCTCGAGTTCTAGTAACAGAAGTCCGACGTGAGGATTATGATCGTATAGTGTGATCAGACGTGAGGATTATGATCGTATAGTGTGAGCAGACGGGAGGATTATGATCGTATAGTGTGAGCAGACGTGAGGATTATGATCGTATAGTGTGAGCAGACGGGAGGATTATGATCGTATAGTGTGAGCAGACGGAGCATCAGAGCGTCGGGTCGTACAGTGTGAGAACATAAATCGTGGGCTGTGAACTTTTGAACTCAGCGATCTAGTCGTGCAGTTTGAGATGGGGCTGAATCAAACCATTTAAAATATCGCACAGTGTCTGCCCAGCTTAAGAGATCACAGGATAATGCCGCGGTAGTTTACACACAAACCTGACCATGACTTTACTATTTGAGAATTCTACAGATAAAAAGGATGAGTGCTGTCAAATAAAAATAACGTTTCAACGTCTCCTTACTGGTTCAAATCTCTTCTAAAACCATCATAATTGTTTACTCACAGCCTCCACAGAACATGCCATGTTCCTGTGCGAGTCAGCATTTTATTTTCTGAACTTGTAGATTTCTTTTGATGGACTTCCTGACGATCTGCTGTGTGTACATTGCTTACCAGCAGTCGAGCATCAAAATAGCCTCAAAGTATATTTTCAACAAAGGGACACATGGTTGCTTCTGAATCTCTCCACTACGCCTTCAAACTGCTCCATGATGCCTCTTAACCCCTTCATGGCCTTTCTAAACCACTCCACACCACCTCTGAACGCATGCACAACATTTCTCAACCCCTCAACAATGTTTCTGAACTAGGGATGCAACTAACGACTAGTCACCGACTATTGAAACGATTGTGTCTTCTCCCGTCCCGCAACAGAAATGTCCAGACAAATCTATCTGATTTAATGTTAACATGATCATTGTGGAGCTTGATGGATAATTGACAGTTCATAGGCACCTGACAGAAAGTTGGATGCAAATCCCTCATTGTCATCATCACACAAGCTTTTTCGCCTTTCGCGCAGCATCAATTATGTGATTGAGGTTATATCAACGAGAGTAGCTGTGAGTGGCTCAAATAACACTAATAAATAACATGAAATAAACAAAGTTAACCAATGAAACAAATTAATTTAACAAATGAAAATAGGCTTAATATCTTACCAATGCGAGTCCGTTTCGTTCAACACTCCGATGTGCTTTCTCTTCAAACGCATTACCGACGTGCTCCCGTGAAAAGCAACATCGGCTTTGCAAACCTTGCAAGTCATCTTTTTATTCGCCGTATCGAGGCTAAAATGCTCCCAAACTTTTGAAGTTTTATTAGCTGCAGCTGCTAAGACGCTATCGTGCTGCGCGACTGTCGGCAGAGATTGTATTGAAGTGAGACGCCTCACTCCGTTGGAAAAACACGTCTGGCGATAATTGTTGACAATGGAATTCATTGTCGACAATTTTGATTATCGATTTTTGTGGACAACGTCGACGAATCGTTGCAGCATTATTCTAAACCCCTATGAAACCCTGCAGCAGATTTCTGAACCGCTTCATGACAGCTCTTAACCCCTCCACAGCGCCTCTGAACCGCTCCAGAGCTTGTGCTCTATGACCGCTTGACTGACCGCTTCATTGGCTACATTGACACCAACCCGACGGCCGACCGTCGGCAGAAAAGCAGTCGGACTGAAAGTCGGCTCTCGTCTCCCCAAGTTGGTCAAAAACATACTCCCGAACACACTAACCCGACGCCAGCTAGAGCGTACGTTCAGCGCGTGCGCGAGGCATGTTAATCTTTGATGTCGCACAAAACCAAAAGGAAAGAAGAACATGACGGATCGCTCTAGTCTAGAGTTCTGAACAGAGCTATCAGTCAGTGTTTTCACTTCTGTTAGAAGTTAAGAAGGATCGAAAATACGATGCTAATAATGTACATATACTGGCGTTCACAACACAGTCAAACACAATGGAGAACAACACGATGATAGACTGTATAGACCCTCCAGGAATCCGCGATTCCGTGATCGCGGAATTTTTCGCAGATTTCACGGCTGTCCGTGGATTTACAGACCTTCCGTGGATTTCAATGTCTGGTGCAGAAAAATCACTTTTACTGGGGTTAATATTGCATATGTCCGCGGGCTGCCGGTGGACTCAGGTCTCCGCGCTGACCGCGCACAACTGCGCCTGCGGAGGCGGAGCTCCCATCCACTTGGGGGATCTTGGCGGCGGGGTGACGGAGCTCTGTCTCGTCCCCCTCGTCGCGCCGGTGCGCCCGGCAATCACCCGAGCACTGAGCCGCGGGCTGGAGGGAGAGAGACGGCCGGCCCCCGGGCCGCCCCCGCCCCTCTCCTCTCCACCCTCGCTCTCCTTTTTTTTTCTCTTACGACCTCAGATCAGACGAGACAACCCGCTGAATTTAAGAGGGAAGAGCTCAGCGCCGAATCCGCAACGGCCTGCATATTTCGCATATTTTGCAACTTTCCGCATATTCCACGAGTTCCCGCATATTCCGCAACTTCCAGCATATTCCGCAATTTCACCGCATAAAAGCACATTAAAAAACCCCACATTTAATCGCATAATCAATGATTTTAGCCCGTAAAATCAAGGATTTTAGCCCGCGGAATCAAGGATTTTAGCCCGCGGAATCAAGGATTTTTGCCTGCGTTTTTCTGGAGGGTCTAACTGTAGTGTAGCATCTGTGCCATCGCTGTTTATCTAGTACAGGGGTCGACAACCCACGGCTCTAGAGCCTCTTCAGCGCCACCCTAGTGGCTCCTGGAGCTTTTTCAAAAATGTTTGACCTTTTTTTTCCTTTTTTTCTCTTTTTTTAAATTTCTTTCTCTTTTTTTTCTTCTTTTTTTCTTTTTTCTTCTTTTTTCCTTTTTTTCTTCCTTTTTCCTTTTCTTTTTAATCTCGACATTTCGACTTTTTTCTCAACATTTCGACTTTTTCCTCAACATTTTGACTTTTTTCTCAACATTTCGACTTTTTTCTCCACATTTTGCCTTTCGCCATTCGTCTTCATTCTAAGGCTTGTACAAGACTTCTAATTTTTTTGCGGCTCCAGACATATTTGTTTTTTGTGTTTTTGGTCCAATACGGCTCTTTCAACATTTTGGGTTGCCGACCCCTGATCTAGTATGTTTACCATCGTCATTTCTGGTTAACTCTGATTGGCTAGTCAAGGGCCAGCCCTCCACCAATCAGATTGGTCATAGAGGCCGACGACTAGTGGCTGATTCTACATGTTGAATCGGTCAAAATGAACGCCGTCACCGACGGACGACTGCACGGGACACACCAACCCGCCTCGAGCGACCGACCTCGCCCGACTTCCCCCCGATGGCCAATTATCGGTCCTGGGGACTCCCGAGTTCTACTGGGACCAAAACCAGTATAATCTGTACAAATACCTCCATCCAGACTGCGACTAAGGATGTTCCTCTTGCTGATGCATCGTGGGAAATTAGGGGCAGGTCTGGAGATTTGGGAGCTGGCTCTGCGACTCTGGATCTGAGTGCGACCACTGTAGCGAAACTTGGAACCCAAAAACAGAAACTTCTTGGGCAGTTCCTCTGGAGATATCAGTCTAGAAGACATATGAGAAAACAGGTTTCAAACATCTGAGGACATGACGGTCGGCGTGATGGGATAGTCTGTCACACACTGACCTGAAGAAGGAGTGATGCTCCACGCAGACCTTCCAAAGTCTCTTTGCGGCTCTGTGGTTCAGCAGCTTAAAACCAATAATGGACTCAAACTGGTCAAACTGTGGACAGACAGACAGACTGTCCATTTTAGAAGCTTTTCTGAGATGTCTTTCTTACAGTGACAGAATGGAGGGCAGAGAGAGGGGGACATCCAGAAAAGGCCAAACCCAGAAACCTAAAACGGGCTAGTACCGAGTACCACAATTTGAACTACGATTCAAAAGCAATATCTGATTTTCATTAATCAATTTTCAATAAATTATTATTTATTACTTTTGTCAGTTTCAGGTTATTTATACGGAAGAGTATTAGGGCCATGCAGGAGAAAAAATATTTGAGAGGGGAAGATTTTTTTTTATTGTGCACTTCGAGAAAAAAAGTCTAAATCTTGAGAAAAAAGTCGAAATGTTGAGAATAATGTTGAAATACTATTTCAAGAATAAAGTCGAAATTTCGTGAATAAAGTTGAAATACAATTGCGTGAATAAAGTGGAAATGTCTCCTCTGGCCCATCAAATCCAGTTAGGAGAGCGACTGACAAGCGGCTGACACCACCTCCACCTTTAAAACCAAACTAAAACCTTTCAGTTTAGTAAAGCCTATAGTTAGTGTTTAGTAAACCTCTAGTTAGTGTAAACTCTAATGCGTTAGAGTCAGTAGTCATAGCTGCAGCTACAGAGGGAATGCGCATGACGTCACAGATAAGACTTCACAGTGGGTTTCGCCCACTGAGTGTCAGAAAGACTGAGTGTCAGAAAGACTGAGTGTCAGAAAGACTGAGTGACAGAAAGACTGAGTGTCAGAAAGACTGAGTGTCAGCGTAAACTTTCAGTTTGAGCAACTGGAAAACATCTAAAATGGGAAAGAGCTGTTGTGCGATCGACTGTACTCTATAGATTTAGCAAGAAATCAGAGTTATCGTTTTACAGATTGCTGAAAATAAGCTTAAGAGAGACAAATGGATCGCTGCAATTCACAGAAACAACTGGATTCCAGACACCGAAACGTGGATTTGTGGTTCCCATTTTGTATCAGGTAATGTTGGATTTTTGGGTAGCTAACGTTAAACGGTCAAATCATAAAGTTCGGTGTCCTCATCACTTTAATTTCTACAACAAATCCTGCCTTGAAGTCGGACCAAGCGTCAAGACTTTTGTAAGCCTTCAAGCTTTGCTTCGTGTATTTCCCCGGCGTAGAAATTAAGTACATATAAATATCAGGAAACTGGATTGGTGGCCAAATATGAATGTCCATGGACCACTGGTTCTTGGTAACTGTACCAAATATTAATGTCCATGGACCACTGGTTCTTGGTAACTGTACCAAATATTAATGTCCATGGACCACTGGTTCTTGGGGAAACTGTTCCAAATATTAATGTCCATGGACCACTGGTTCTTGGTAACTGTACCAAATATTAATGTCCATGGACCACTGGTTCTTGGTAACTGTACCAAATATTAATGTCCATGGACCACTGGTTCTTGGTAACTGTACCAAATATTAATGTCCATGGATTACTGGTTCTTGGTAACTGTACGGGTCACTGTCAAGTCCAACTGCCTTTAATTTAAGCCGATAATCAGCTGTTATCCCGTCTTCTCCACTAATTGCAGCCATTTTTTGCTGATGTTTTGCCACTCAGTGCGAGTAAGGGGGCTGGTCCAGTGGGGAAGTGATGTCAATGCTTACCCTCTATAGAACAAGACTATAATAGTTAGTCTCAAACATAGCTTTGTGGTAGATATGCTGCTACAGGCCTACGCTGCAGAGGGACACCAACATGACCCACTGAGTGGTGCCCATCACCCCTCCTTCTCTCCTTCTCTTTTCTTTCTCAGTTATTAATTATACGTATCTCATAACCATCATTGTTGTCCAATGTTTTTGTAGTTTGTTGTGCTGGTATGCCCGCCCTCCCATCCTTTTCTCTTCTGTGTATGTTTGCAGGCCGGAGCTTCAGGAGCTGCATGCTGACCTGCAGTGCCCCCCTCATGTATATCTGAGGCTTTACAGTTTTCTCAATATCTAAACATATTCAGGTCTCCCAGGGATATGAGTCCAGCTAATACTGCCTATGACTTCTGTGTCTGAAGTTTGTTGTACGACAAGCGTGGTGTGGATCTCTTCCTCTGTGGTGCTCAGTTGTTCTCACCTCTCCTGGTCGGATCTTGATGTAAAAATTGTTCCTCTTGTAGGAAATCTTCAAGATCTTTGGCCACGAGAATCTGTTGATCCTCAGTCTGTCTCTGTAGACGAGAAGACCACTATTGCACACGCCCAACATGATAGCCACGCCTTCCGAGTCCTAGACGCACACACAGACACACACACACACACACACACACATTTATGAATGAGCAGATCCAGTCAAATCCACACGTATTTTCAGTATTCTGATGTTCAGTATTTTAGATGTTCTGCCAGATGTAGGACCAGACCACACACACGGCCACACAGGTCCAAACCCTGCTCTGAAACAGCTACTGTTGTGTCAGCAGTCAGTACGTTTCCATGCAGCAAAGAGATGGGATTTCTGATGGTATCAGATAAACATCCAGAAGACCCAATCACTTGTCTGAGTTTACCTGCTGTTCAGAGAATCAGATAAATGTTTGACATGGTTGACTCCGTGACGCTATGTGGTGCTGTAACCATGGTAACCATGGCAACCATTTCAACAAAGAGCCACTTCCAGTTGACGGTTGTTTTGTTTGGTTGTTACGCCTTCCGTATATTTATCCACTTTATTTTGATCTGCTCCGGTTCCTGATGAAGCTTCTGCCATCTCTTTCGCGATCTTTTTAAAAGGTGTTTAAACAACTATTTAACACGTGCCGTCTCCTTTCACTTCCGCTTGAATGCCCCAGAGGAAATTCTCCAGCTGCTCAGACTGCAATATCCGATGTCTCCGTATACACGGCGTTAACATTCCGACTGTGAATGAATTATCTAGGTGTTGCTACCAGATCATTAAATGTCCGATACAGGTCCAAAATAGGTCTGAAGTAGATCGGATTGAGGTGTTTACATGCAGTTTAAAAGTCTGAATGATGTTTTATACGATCAGAAATCCGATTGAACTGCTGCATGTAAACGTACGAGTGTTAGACTCAGGGCCGACACTAGAAGAATCTCTGATTACAGCTCAGCTTTGGTCACCTGACCAAAAGGTCAAACTCCAACACTTGTACTTATATGTTAGTCTGAGTGCACACCTGGATGCTTCTCTGCACAACAACAACCTGGACATCACAAAAGACCTCTGTTCAGAAGGATCAGAGTTCATCTGTCATCATGTCCCACAGTCCAACACAGACCGGGTTCTTTCTTTTTCCTTTATGACACGTCTGATCTAAAATTAGTTTGTCTCAGTAACTAGCGCATGAGAATAAATCTGGTATCTAAAGGGAACACGAGATTCCAACAGAAGTTTAAAATTAAGTACAGGACTGTCTCAGAAAATTAGAATATTTTGATTTTCTGTAATGCAATTACAAAAACAAAAATGTCATACATTCTGGATTCATTAGAATATTCTGGGAATCTTAATCTTAAATTGTAACCCATAATCAGCAATATTAAAATAAAAGGCTTGCAATATTTCAGTTGATTTGTAATGAAAAAGAATCTGTTTGAAACATGAAGCCTTCGAGTATGAGCTGTGGGCGTTTGTTCAAGGAAATGTCTTGGAAACGAATATGGATTTGGATGATTGACACCTCTATGGAATCTTCACAGCCAACAGAATCAATGGACAGTTCACAAATCCACGCCAAGGGATGTATCATGAACACCAGTTCATGATACATTCATATCCAATGAATCATGCATTCATTTTCAGTAGGTTGGATTATTGCAATGGCATCTTTATAGGCTTTAACGAGAAATCTATCAGGCAGCTGCAGCTGATCCAGAACCCTAACAGAGTCCTTACAAACACCAGGAAACTGGACCATATTACACCAGGAAACTGGACCATATTACACCAGGAAACTGGACCATATTACACCAGGAAACTGGACCACATTACACCAGCAAACTGGACCACATTACACCAGGAAACTGGACCATATTACACCAGGAAACTGGACCACATTACACCAGGAAACTGGACCATATTACACCAGGAAACTGGACCATATTACACCAGGAAACTGGACCACATTACACCAGGAAACTGGACCACATTACACCAGGAAACTGGACCACATTACACCAGGAAACTGGACCATATTACACCAGGAAACTGGACCACATTACACCAGGAAACTGGACCACATTACACCAGGAAACTGGACCACATTACACCAGGAAACTGGACCATATTACACCAGGAAACTGGACCATATTACACCAGGAAACTGGACCACATTACACCAGGAAACTGGACCATAATAGACCAGGAAACTGGACCATATTACACCAGGAAACTGGACCCTATTACACCAGGAAACTGGACCACATTACACCAGGAAACTGGACCACATTACACCAGGAAACTGGACCACATTACACCAGGAAACTGGACCATATTACACCAGGAAACTGGACCACATTACACCAGGAAACTGACCATATTACACCAGGAAACTGGACCATATTACACCAGGAAACTGGACCACATTACACCAGGAAACTGGACCATATTACACCAGGAAACTGGACCATATTACACCAGGAAACTGGACCATATTACACCAGGAAACTGGACCACATTACACCAGGAAACTGGACCACATTACACCAGGAAACTGGACCATATTACACCAGGAAACTGGACCACATTACACCAGGAAACTGGACCATATTACACCAGGAAACTGGACCATATTACACCAGGAAACTGGACCATATTACACCAGGAAACTGGACCACGTTACACCAGGAAACTGGACCACATTACACCAGGAAACTGGACCACATTACACCAGGAAACTGGACCATATTACACCAGGAAACTGGACCATATTACACCAGGAAATTGGACCATATTACACCAGGAAACTGGACCACATTACACCAGGAAACTGGACCATATTACACCAGGAAACTGGACCACATTACACCAGGAAACTGGACCACATTACACCAGGAAACTGGACCATAATAGACCAGGAAACTGGACCATATTACACCAGGAAACTGGACCACATTACACCAGGAAACTGGACCATAATAGACCAGGAAACTGGACCATATTACACCAGGAAACTGGACCACATTACACCAGGAAACTGGACCATATTACACCAGGAAACTGGACCACATTACACCAGGAAACCGGACCACATTACACCAGGAAACTGGACCATATTACACCAGGAAACTGGACCATATTACACCAGGAAACTGGACCACATTACACCAGGAAACTGGACCGTATTACACCAGGAAACTGGACCACATTACACCAGGAAACTGGACCACATTACACCAGGAAACTGGACCATAATAGACCAGGAAACTGGACCATATTACACCAGGAAACTGGACCACATTACACCAGGAAACTGGACCATATTACACCAGGAAACTGGACCACATTACACCAGGAAACCGGACCACATTACACCAGGAAACTGGACCATATTACACCAGGAAACTGGACCACATTACACCAGGAAACTGGACCATAATAGACCAGGAAACTGGACCATATTACACCAGGAAACTGGACCACATTACACCAGGAAACTGGACCATATTACACCAGGAAACTGGACCACATTACACCAGGAAACTGGACCACATTACACCAGGAAACTGGACCATATTACACCAGGAAACTGGACCATATTACACCAGGAAACTGGACCATATTACACCAGGAAACTGGACCATATTACACCAGGAAACTGACCATATTACACCAGGAAACTGGACCACATTACACCAGGAAACTGGACCATATTACACCAGGAAACTGGACCATATTACACCAGGAAACTGGACCATAATAGACCAGGAAACTGGACCATATTACACCAGGAAATTGGACCATATTACACCAGGAAACTGGACCACATTACACCAGGAAACTGGACCACATTACACCAGGAAACTGGACCATATTACACCAGGAAACTGGACCATATTACACCAGGAAACTGGACCACATTACACCAGGAAACTGGACCACATTACACCAGGAAACTGGACCATATTACACCAGGAAACTGGACCATATTACACCAGGAAACTGGACCACATTACACCAGGAAACTGGACCATATTACACCAGGAAACTGGACCACATTACACCAGGAAACTGGACCACATTACACCAGGAAACTGGACCATAATAGACCAGGAAACTGGACCATATTACACCAGGAAACTGGACCACATTACACCAGGAAACTGGACCATAATAGACCAGGAAACTGGACCATATTACACCAGGAAACTGGACCATATTACACCAGGAAACTGGACCACATTACACCAGGAAACCGGACCACATTACACCAGGAAACCGGACCATATTACACCAGGAAACTGGACCATATTACACCAGGAAACTGGACCACATTACACCAGGAAACTGGACCGTATTACACCAGGAAACTGGACCACATTACACCAGGAAACTGGACCACATTACACCAGGAAACTGGACCACATTACACCAGGAAACTGGACCATAATAGACCAGGAAACTGGACCATATTACACCAGGAAACTGGACCACATTACACCAGGAAACTGGACCATATTACACCAGGAAACTGGACCACATTACACCAGGAAACCGGACCACATTACACCAGGAAACTGGACCATATTACACCAGGAAACTGGACCATATTACACCAGGAAACTGGACCACATTACACCAGGAAACCGGACCACATTACACCAGGAAACTGGACCATATTACACCAGGAAACTGGACCATAATAGACCAGGAAACTGGACCATATTACACCAGGAAACTGGACCACATTACACCAGGAAACCGGACCACATTACACCAGGAAACTGGACCATATTACACCAGGAAACTGGACCATAATAGACCAGGAAACTGGGTCATATTACACCAGAAAACTGGGTCATATTACACCAGGAAACTGGACCATATTACACCAGGAAACTGGACCATATTACACCAGGAAACTGGACCACATTACACCAGGAAACTGGACCATATTACACCAGGAAACTGGACCATATTACACCAGGAAACTGGACCATATTACACCAGGAAACTGGACCATATTACACCAGGAAACTGGACCATATTACACCAGGAAACTGGACCATATTACACCATGAGACTGGACCACATTACACCAGGAAACTGGACCATATTACAGGGTTAACCCTAACCCTAACCCTCATTTTATTTACTGGTTAATTGTGTCTTGCCGCTTTTAATGTTGATGTAAAGCACTTTGAATTACCTTGTGTTGAATTGTGCTATACAAATAAACTTGCCTTGCCACTCAGTGATCCCACTGGAAAAAAAGGTTTTATGTTTCTTCAGTAACGCAACCTGATACAGTATATCTTCTTGTGTATGATGTGATCCGCTAAAGTCTAGAGAGATCTAAAACAATCCTGATTTGTCCCAGAGTCTTGTGAGTCTATGAATCTAATCCAGTTTACCACTGGAATCTGATTTCTGATGATGAAACACCAAAGACTGAATTCAGTAACTGTAGAAAGTATGGATGATAATGGACTACATTGTTGGAGATTTACAGCCTCTGAGTAAAGTTGAAAAGCCACTACAACAATACATGATTGTATACAGGGAACAGTTTTAGGATAGGGGGGCGTTTAATTCGTACTTCTCACCTTAAAAATATTGAAATGAACTGAATTTGAACTAGTTCAAAGTGAAAATGGTGAACTATGACCGTGAACTGTCCATTTTTAAACTATGTGAACTGAACTTTGAACTAGTTCAGGAGAAGTATGAACTTGCACAACACTGCTGCTTGGTTGTGTTACGTTAAGGTGGAAATGCTCTTTATAGAACTCATGGTTTGTGTGATTTTTGGTGGATGTGTTCTTAGTAAGTGAAACAATCATTGGGGACAGGTTAATGAAACAAAGTACAGCCTGGAAGGCCAGGGTCATGGCACAGATGATGGTTGTGGGGAATGGAGAGCTGTTAGTGAGAACCCACCGCCACCATGAAATAATCATGAAACACATGAAACACACCTGCAAACAGAGGAAACATCTTACCTCTGAATTAGCTGCAGACAAGCAATCAAAGCGGCTTCCTACCATCTACGCCATTCAGACAGACGGACAGAGAAGACAGAAGACAGAAAAGAAGAACCCATCTAAATGTAAGACATCACTCAAATGATAATTTAAGAAAAGTTTCCCAATGATCACAAAGGAGTGAACACAAGTCAGACACAGATAGGCTCAGGTGAGGACAGGAGGATAATATCAGCTGATCTGGATAACTGACGCACAAATCTGTCACTCAATGCAACCATTAAACCCTTCATGTAGTCATTAAAACCTGGATTTTACAGTCATTTCATGTAGCCTGGATTTTACCCTAACTTCATGTAGCCTGGCGGGCGTTCTGCTATCAGGCACCACTACTATGGAACCAACTCCTCTCCCTGGCCCTGCCCCTTCTCAACCTTTCCCCGACCCTGAACCTAACCTGGGGCTTGCTGATTGGACCGGAGCTTTGGGAGCTGCGTGCTGGCCTGCGGTCCCCACCCCCGGTCATCCCGCTGCTGCTTTCACCTGCCTGCGGGCCCCCACCCCCGGGGTGCACCCCCCCCCCCCCATAGACGTTAAAACATAATCACGAACATATCAAAAAAACATCATAAATAAATAAATACCTAAATAAATAAATATCTGGCTTGACGCTGAGATGAGGAACGATATCTTGGGGATCTATCCACACCAGGACCCACTCCACCAATGACCACTGAGGGCGTCACCACGGTAACCGCCCAGATCAGGGCCGGCTGCAGAGCAGAACTCCCCAGCAACCCTGACCAAGGCCATCGCCACGGCAACCACCCCACAGGGCAAGTACACTGCAAAAACTCAAAATCTTACCAGGAATATTTGTCTTATTTCTAGTTAAAATGTCTCATTCTTAGTCAAAAAATCTAATTACACTTAAAACAAGAGTCAGCACCAGAAAAATAACTTATTTGACCATTTTCACCTGTTTCAAGTAATTTTTCACTTGAAATAAGTAGAAAAATCTGCCAGTGGGACAAGATTTATCTTCTCATTACAAGTAAAAAAATCTTGTTCCACTGGCAGATTTTTTTTCTGCTTATTTTAAGTGAAAATCTACTTGAAACAGGTGAAAATTGTTGTTGTTTTAAGCGTAATGAGATTGTTTTGACTAAAAATTTGACATTTTAACTATAAATACGACAAATATTCTTGTTAAGATTTTGAGTTTTTGCAGTGTAGGCAGAGTCCCCGGAGTTAACATATCAAAAAGTAAAAAACAACATTAAAATAAATCTAAGAACAACAAAAAAGTTAATATATAAGAATAAGTACATAATAAAATAATTGGAAAATAAGTAGTTAAAATTATAAGAAATAACTAGATAACAATAAACTAAACCACACTAATAAAATAAATAAAATTCAGTTAGAAGCTAAACTAAAAAGGAAGGTCTTGAGCCTCTTTTTTAAAATGTCAACAGTCTCTAGTGGGCCGTTTCACAGGCGACCGTAGTAGTGGAACGAGATCTCGCCAAAGGTTTTTGTTCTAACTTTAGCAACAATTAAAAGGCCGGTACCAGAGGACCTCAGGGTCCGCGAGGGCTCATAATTTAAAAGAATATCAGATAAATAAGAAGGCCATTAAGACACTTATAAACTAATAAAAGAACCTTAAAATGAATCCTGAAACGCACAGGGCTAGTGAAGTGACTGGCTGAATTCTGTTGTAGTTGTAGACCTGAAATACTATTTTTAGGAAGACCAGAGGGCAGAGCATTACAGTACTCTATTATATTAGAAATAAAAGCATGCATCAACACCTCCGTGCTGGCAAAAAGGAGAAAGGGACGGACTCTGGCAACGTTTTTAAGAAGATAAAAATCCTGTCTTTGTTACATTTCTAATATGTGAAACAAAATCCAGCTCAGAGTCAAAAAGAATGCACAGATTTCTCACACACTTAGAAGATTTGAAATGTTGCAGTTTTGTTAAAATGATCTCTCTTTTGTTTTCAGGACCCATAATTAAGACTTCAGTTTTGTCCTGGTTAAGCTGTAAGAAGTTATCTGCCATCAATGACTTAATCTCTAAAATACAGTCTAAAAGAACATTAATTGGTTCTATGTCATCAGGAGACAGAGCGATGTAAAGTTGGGTATCATCAGCATAGCAGTGAAAGTCAGCACCATGTCTCCTGATGACATCTCCACCAACATCTATGTGACAGCATCTATAAATCAAAAAGTAATGGGCCTAAAATTGATCCTTGGGGAACCCCATAATTTACTTTATGGAATCTTGAGGAGCATGTATCCATACTTACAAAAAAATTGTTGATCAGCGAGATAGGAGTAAAACCATTCCAAAACAGTGCCCATCAGACTTCTAAGTCTATTTAATAAAATGTAATGATCTACTGTATCAAAAGCTGCGCTTAGATCCAGTAGCACTAGGATTGAAAGCTTCTGTGAATCCATATTGGATCTGAGATCATTAACAATCTTTAAAAGGGCTGTCTCTGTACTGTGGTTTTGTCCTAAAACTGGACTAATATTTCTCAAAAATAGTGTATTTATTTAAAATATTGTATTTATTTAAAAAAAATGGTGTGTTATCTCAAATGTAAGTCGCTTTGGATGAAAGCGTCTGCTATTTAATTGGATAAAAACAATTTTTTCTATTATTTTACTAAGAATGGTAAGTTGAATACAGGTCGGTAGTTATCAAGGATGTTGAGATCTGAATAGCTCTTCTTCAGAAGGCGCCTCACCACTTCAGTTTTACAGGCAGCAGGGAACCCGTTTGAAAAGAGCAATTTATTATGTTTAAAAGCTCATACTCAAAGAAACCATAAAATAATTTTAAAGGTTTTGTGGGAATGGGATCTAAAAGGCAGGTTGTTGGGTTCAGTTGAGAGAAAACTCAACCAAGCATCTTTGTATCAACCAGGACAAAACTCTCCAGTGTTTCCTCAGGTAAAAGCAACACTTCAGATCTGTTAAAATCAACATTTTGTTGGGATAAAAGGCTGGATCTAATAGCATTGATCTTATTTCTGAAGTTGTCTGCAAAGTCCTTGCATGCAGCATCAGATTCTGGTATGGAGAACTTTAACTGCGTTGTTGTAAATGTGTAGTTGTTCCGTAAAAATATCCAAATGAATGGTTAATTTTGTTTTTTTCCATTTTCTTTCTGCTTTTCTGTAGGTCTTTTCCAATTGTTTGATCCTCTCATTTCTCCATGGCGGTACAGTTCTAGCTTTAATGTTTTAGTTTTAAATGGAACTGCAGCATCAATGGCTGACTCCAGTTTGCTGTTAAAATGGTCAACAATAAAACCACATGATACAGGCAAAGACTGCGCAGGGGTGTGATGTAAAATGTCACTAAAATTTGCAGCTACTTCAGAAGTTAAATACCATTTCCTCATAGTTCTCACTAGGGCGTCCTGTTGGATAAAACTGGTGATATTTAAAAACACACAATAGTGGTCTGACACATCCTGGTCAACAACAGAGGACACACCAGTCGACAGGCCATAGGTTATGACCAAATCTAGGGTGTGTCCTCTGTTGTGAGTAGGCTGTGTGCCGTGTTGTTTAAAATCCATACTGTTAAGAAGATTTAAACACTAATTTGCATAATAAACCATCTTGTCATCATTGGGCAGGTTAAAATCACCAGTTATTAAAATATTGATGTAAAAAATTCAGAAAACTCTTGAGTAGAACAGGAAGGAGGCTTGGGTGGCCTGTAGACTGTGATACATAAAACAGGTGGATTGCAACAAACAAATGAATGATGCTCAAATGAAGAATAATTGTTTAAAGAAATTGCCTTAGTTAAAATTGAGCTTTGTGTAATTGATGCAGTTCCACAGCCTTTTTTTGCCTCCCCTGATAAAATTAAAAAAAATAATTTGCAGGGGAAACCTCAGTGAGAATAGCTGGTGCATTAACATCAAGTCAGGTTTCAGTTAAAAAGAGACCATTTAGTTGTCTAAAATCTGATTATTTATGATAAAAGACTTATTCAACAGAGATCGAACATTTAAAAGGGGCCATGTTAAAAGTTGTGGGATACTGTTCTCAGAGGTAGTTGATGTTTGGGGCAGAGAAATCTAGAGATAGTGACTGGAAGTGTTTGTAATGTCTATTGGTGATGAGAACTGGTATAAAGTATACTGCAGATAAGGGTATGACCGGGGAGGATGTGTTGTTGGTGTTATAGCGTCAATCTGCAAAGAGTTTATTGGAGTGTAGAGTCAGATGTATGTTCATAGATAAAAGTTTGGATCCTGTATGATTTGGATGTATGCCGTCATGCATGTTTGAAGAGGGGCGGTCTATTATAAAAAGTTTGTGAAGTTATCCACATATGGAATGTTGTTGAAATTGTTATGGTTTTGGTAGTTTCCTGTTTTATTTTGAAGCCCGTGTCTTTGTGTTTCAGTTCTGGTTTGATCTTCCTGTTCCCTGCTCCCGGCCCTGATTGTCTGCACCTGTGTCTCGTTAACCCTTGTGTATATCTGGTCTTGTCTTTCCCTTCCTCCCTGCTGGTACGTACTGTTTCCTCCCTCCGTGTTTCCATGTCAGGTTTTGTAGTTTTGATTCATGTTCTGGGTTATTGCCATCTTGCTAAGCAGCCCTTTTTGTTTAGTTAAATAAATCACTGATTTTGGGAAGCCCTGCTCTCCTACATCTGGGTCCGACCAACCACCATTTCCTAACAGAAATTGCAATTTCCTTTTAGCCGTGAAGCTGCTGTAGGCGACTGAATTTGACGTCCCCAAACCGAGGCGAGGGAAGTGGACCGGAGATAATGAATTGTTTCTTTAACTGTTTGATACTGTAGATAAGGGTGAGGAAGTCTTGCTTGAGGGTCTGTGATTGCTGCAATTTCAGGTCGTTTGTGCCTGCTTGGACTACTATTGTGGTGACAGAGGGGTTTTCTTTTGAAAGCTCATGGGTGGAGTTGGTGATGTCATTGACAAGCGCAGCTGGGTAACAGAAAGTGCAGCACCTGGTTATGTCTGGACATATCTGACCATGGATGTTCCCACAATAAATGTGTCTGGCCCACGCCGGCGGGAGCCAAACCCGCCCGGTGGAGCATGTCGGGTCCTTACCAGGGAGTATTAGTTTGTAACTGAGGCATACCCTCCGGTCGTCCATCTTAAAAAGGAAAACCACTTTCCCAGTCTCCTAGTCAGGGGTACCCCTAATGTCCATGCAATCTTACAGGGACGTGTTAACCAAGACATCAGTGCAACACGTAGAGCCTAGAGGAACTCGGGGGAGACTTTATGAACCCCTGGAGCCCTGCCACTATGGAGCTATTTAACTGCCTTGATGACCTTATTCCTAGTTGCAGCAAACCAGAACCCAAACCCAAACCCAAACCAGAACCCAACGCTCTACAAACCACTCACCTTGAATTCAACCCTGATGAATACGC
Organism: Cololabis saira; assembly: GCF_033807715.1. Classification (NCBI taxonomy): domain Eukaryota; kingdom Metazoa; phylum Chordata; class Actinopteri; order Beloniformes; family Belonidae; genus Cololabis; species Cololabis saira. The sequence continues at coordinate 3,738,327 of NC_084608.1, forward strand.
TCCTCCTGAACCTGCCCCTTTTAAACCCATATCTCCTGTTTAAGCTCACTCTGAAATTTGGGGGGCTTTTTTAAAGTTTAAACTGTTGACATACGTAATCTCTCCAACATGCTGATGTGTGATTGATCGGTGATTAGAGTTTCTGTTGAGTCTGTCAGCACAGCTGATGAAGTCTGATGAAGATAATTTAGAATAAAACTGCTTCATATTGACTCTGTCCAAAAGACAGAACCAATACAGAACAGCAGTAATGGAAAAATCAGTACCATCTTGCATAACACAAATTATATTGATTGTGCACAGGAAGTAGGTCGTGAATTGGTTATTCAGTTGGGAACAGAAGCATCAGCAGCATTGAAAGCCTGATCATTTCAGGACACGGCCAACTTTGTATTGCACCAATCACCACAACAAATTCCTTGTGTGTGTTAAACTACTTGGCAATAAACTTCTTTCTGATTCTGATTCTGAGTTAAGTGCAGTTTTACTGTATAGACATAAACCACCAGTCACAATCAGGGCTCTGGACTCTTGCAAGGGCTGTTGAACTCAATGGTCCAACTGACTGAAACTTGTGTCCAGGTATTTATAAATGCTTTAACTTCCACCGCTGCCATCAATAAAAGTGATTTATGAAACGCCTCATTCAGTAACCCTGAGTATGGACAAAGAGATATAAAAAAAAGAGCAAGAGTCTTCAAGGACTAAACAGAACTCTGTACAAAAGTCTTTTCAGACCATATATCACCAAACCAAACTCAAACAGAAAAATTGTTCAGGTGAGCTATTGTTCAATTTAAAGTTTGACTTGGAAATAAATCTGCTGAAGTCCAAAGAATTTAAGCAGCAGATTCAGGCCTGACCTCTCAAAGCTGGAGGTAACACGTCATTGAGCAGTCCTCACATCTGACACAGACCCAACCCAGGGAATGAGTTCACAGGGTTTATCTGAATTAGGATCAGGGTTTGGGTCTGTATTTCCCTAAAACACCAATGTATTTTACATTTTTGCTCTGCAGGTACTATGTTTAATGGCTTGTGGAGGACATTAGAGGCCAAGGGAACATTTTAATTCCTCCGCTGATGTGTAATGGTAATAAGGTGGTGACGTTTTTAAGATTATTGTAGGGAACATGTGGGTTCAAGACCAGTTGCTATCAAAGGTCCGAAACCAATCTTTATGTCTACTAACATTTCTATACAACTTACTACTACTACTACTACTGTGATTTAGCAGACGCTTTTATCCAAAGCGACTTACATCTGAGAGAACAACACAAGCACAAAATCACATAGGAGGTCCAGCCGGATAAGTGCTGGTCAGACTGGTGAGAGTCCAGTTGGACACAAGTGCCAGAGTTCTAGCCAGTGCTAGAATAAAGCTACGTCTAAAAGTGCGTGCAGCTACTAGATGCAGAAGTCCTCCTTAAAGAGTTGAGTCTTTAGCTTGCTCTTAAAAGAAGGTACAGACCCTGCAGATCTGACAGAGTTTGGTGGGTCGTTCCACCATCGGGGAACTACGGAGGAGAAGAGACTAGTTACTGATTTCACAGAAGCACCAGGCGTCTTTCACTGACTGACTGAGCAGAGCTGTCGAGAGGGAGTGTAGCTCTGGATGAAGGAGTGAAGGTAGAGGGAGTGCAGCTCTGGAGATTAGCAGCAGAGTGACATGAGCTCTCTTGGGTTGGTTGAAGACCAGACGTGCTGCTGCATTCTGGATCATCTGCAGAGGTTTAACTGAGCACACAGGAAGGCCGACCAACAAGGAATTACAGTAGTCAATGCGTGACATGACCAGAACCTGAACCAAGAGTTGTGTCGTATGTTCTGTCAGGTAGGGTCTGATTTTCCTGATGTTGTACAGAGCGAAAAGGCAAGACCGGGAAACCGAGGCAACATGGTCCTTATAAGTCAGCTGGCAGTCTAAAGCCTGAATTATGCTTCTGCGTTAAATCGACGCAGAGCCTACACCGTAGAGTACGCAGTGACGCGCACCCTACGGTGAGGGCTACGCCGTAGGGTCCGCGGCTACGCGGGAGTCTCTCCGTAGCCTACGCCGTAGCCTGACCTACACCTCCCAAAAATTGTAACTGCACGTCGAGGCGACGCAGACCCAACGCAGACCGAGAGGGCTGTGATTGGTTTGCTTGGTAGCAATGCATTACCGGTTCCGGTTCGTGAAGCAGTAGTGAACTTTCAGCGCTCTTTTCTTCGTGTGTGTGTGATTATTTACTTTTTGGTTGTTTTGTTTTTTTGCACAATAGTTGTCCTTATCTCTTTGATTCACTCTGACCGGAAAAAAACGGAACCTAAACAAAGTATCAACTAGCGCTCTGGGGGGGTATTGCACCGCGGCGAAATGGAGTGACGGAGAAGTCTGAAGGATTCACGACGGCGTCACGGCAACGGCGTCACGGCAACGGCGTCACGGCAACGGCGTCACGGCAACGGCGTCACGGCAACGGCGTCACGGCAACGGCGTCACGGCAACGGCGTCACGGCAACAGCGTTTTCTCTGCGTTGGTTTAACGCAGAACCCTAATTCAGCCTTAACATGACACCGAGATCCTAGCAGAAGATGTTGGCACAAGTGTTTTGGAATCCAGCTGCTTATCTGAGGAGGTAAGGAGTGACTGGCTGGACAGACAATAAGCTCAGTCTTGGACAGATTTAGCTGAAGGTGGCTTTCATCCATGCAGAGATATCAGAAAGACAGGCCGATATTCACATTAAGACGACAGTGTCGCAAGCTGGGAAGGAAAGGAAGAGCTGAGTGTCATCAGCATAGCAGTGGTAGGAGAAGCCATGAGAGCTGATGATTTCACCTGGTGATGACAATAAGCTCAGTCTTGGACAGATTTAGCTGAAGGTGACGTTCCTTCATCCATGCAGAGATATCAGAAAGACAGGCCGATATTCGCATTGAGACGGCAGTGTCGCCTTAACCTAAACCCAACCCTAACTCTTGAATTATTTCCTAATACTAACATTGACCCACACTCTCAACCCTAGGGCTGGGTATTGTTAAGAACCTCACGATTCGATTCAATATCGATTCGATTCGATATTGATTTAAATGATTCGATATCGATTCAGTAAGACGTAGAAATACACAAATACCTGTTGTCAATTTTTCAGTATTTTTATTTTCATGCCTATAACACGTGGCATGTTACTTCACATAGAAATGAACTGAGCAATTAAACTTAGCAGCACCATAATGGCTCACTTGTGCATTTTACTGTAGTACAAAAGTTAAAATTTAAAAAATAAAAAACCATGACAGTTCTGTGTCAACATGATCCGCAGGTTTGTCCTGTTGCTGTTGTATTTTAGTTCTGCCTGGCACAACTTAAGCTGCTTTCACATAGAGTGCGATTTGCGCCGCGCCCACCGCCGGGTAGGGAGCAGAGTCGGCGCAGAGTCGGCCCAGCCTCCACACCCCTCTCTCCTATTGGACACAACTTTCTCTCTTCTCCCTTCTCTCCTATTGGACGCACGAGATGTCGTCTCTGCGCAGCACGGTGAAATTAAAAAATGTTAAATTCGGGCAGGCAGGCGCGGCGCAAACGCCGCGGCAGGCGCCCTCTTGCGCGCTCCGAGCTCGGCAATAGAGTGGACCGCTCTTGCGCCGTGGTAGCACATACACAACGAAAGGGATCGTCGGCGGTGGTCTGCGCTTTGCGCACTCTATGTGAAAGGGGGTTTAAACACCACCCTACTTTTGTCCGCTTCTCATGTTCCTTCTTTAAATGGGAATTCAAAATGAGTCCAAACGTCTGATCTGAAAGATTTTCCGCTCGCCATCATCGCCATTTTATTGTTGTTTGGTCGCGTGCAGACACCGTCCACAAAACGCCAATCATAAGAAAATGATGCGCACAGCGCCCCCCAGTGGCCAGGAGGTGAATGGATTCAGAGGCTTTGCTTAATCCATATTGAATTAGGGCTGGGATAATTGCGATGCATCGATTTTTTGATATTTTTACCCACCCCTACTCAACCCCAACCTAAACCTCACCCAAATCTCAACCCCTTCCCTCAATCCTAAACTTAAGTCTACGGACTCTCATATGGGAGACCTTGCTTCAAATCCCACTCCCACTGAAAACACCCTTAATGGGTGAGTGTAAGGTTAACTAAAGGTTAGCCTGATGCATCTGTTCAAAACTTGTCTGGGGGGCCCCATTGTCCTTTTAAAACTTTAAGCTTCTGTCCACCAGATATGAAAATTCTCAGTTCCTCTTTAACTAAAAATGTCATGGTTCACCTTTTAGCCCCAGTGTCTGTCCTCCCACACACACTGTGTACAAACGATCAAGTATCTGTCTAAAAATCCTCAATAAAAAGCTAATGCAGCAGAGGAACTACATAAGCATGCGTCAGCAGCATTCACAAGAGAGCCTCCGTTGCTCTGAAAGCTCTGACTTTGCTTCCCCTCCTGCAGGAGCGCATTTTAAAAATCATTTCCAACAGTCTTTGGTGTCTTCCTTCGTTACGAGCTGGGTTTGATGTTGATTTAAACCTAGCAGTGAGTAACTATGAGGAGTGTCCACCATTCCGAGTGACGTGTTGGAACCAAAGCTTGACCCAAACCCTGACTGATACTGTAAAACAACACCTGAGCTTGTTCCTCTCCAACCGTCTCTTTGTGTCTGCAGCAGAGATCTGTCAGCTTCATTTTGGACTGTGTTCTGACCATGTCATTGTCACAGAGAGTAAAAGGTGAGTGACTCTCTTCCTGAAGTATAACCATATATTACTACTTTGAGGAGAAGAGTTCAGATCAAAATAGGGAGATAATGTGTCACGTGTGGTCATAGACACGTCTACAGATGACTAACCATGCCTTGTCCCTGGTTGCAGCTGTGTGCTTTACCTTTGCATGGTGTAGGTCCACTCCATACATAGAAAGTTTCTTCACGTTATCCAGGAAGTGCATCTCGGCTTCAGCTGGACTCATTCCTCTAAAGACACAGGAACATGAGTTACCGCTGCAGTGGCTCATCTAAACACTGCTTCACTTTACACAGAACACGAGATCAAACCTGTAAATCTTGTGCATCTCCACGATCTTCTCCTCCATCTCTTTAGTTTGGTTTGGAGCAAAAGACAATTCACTCGCGTAGTCTGGACCACATTCATCTGAAACACACCAGAGACAGATGGACAGACATGTGGTCAGACAGACAGGGGGCTATTTCAATAAAGTAAGGACAGCGGGGTATTCCAGGACAGAGGGGTACTTCAGGGGTATTTCAGGACAGAGGGGTATTCCAGGACAGCGGGGTACTTCAGGACAGAGGGGTACTTCAGGGGTATTTTAGGACAGAGGGGTATTTTAGGACAGAGGGGTATTTCAGGGGTATTCCAGGACGGAGGGGTACTTCAGGATAGAGGGGTACTTCAGGACAGAGGGGTATTCCAGGACAGAGGGGTACTTCAGGATAGAGGGGTACTTCAGGACAGAGGGGTATTTCAGGACAGAGGGGTACTTCAGGACAGCGGGGTACTTCAGGACAGAGGGGTATTTCAGGACAGAGGGGTATTTCAGGGGTATTTTAGGACAGAGGGGTATTTTAGGACAGAGGGGTACTTCAGGACAGAGGGGTACTTCAGGGGTATTTTAGGACAGAGGGGTATTTCAGGGGTATTCCAGGACAGAGGGGTATTCCAGGACAGAGGGGTACTTCAGGATAGAGGGGTATTTCAGGGGTATTTTAGGACAGAGGGGTATTTCAGGGGTATTCCAGGACAGAGGGGTATTTCAGGACGGAGGGGTATTCCAGGACGGAGGGGTACTTCAGGACAGAGGGGTATTTCAGGGGTACTTCAGGACAGAGGGGTATTTCAGGGGTACTTTAGGACAGAGGGGTATTTCAGGGGTATTTCAGGACAGAGGGGTATTTCAGGACAGAGGGGTACTTCAGGACAGAGGGGTATTTCAGGGGTACTTCAGGACAGAGGGGTACTTCAGGGGTATTTTAGGACAGAGGGGTATTTTAGGACAGAGGGGTATTTCAGGGGTATTTCAGGACGGAGGGGTATTTCAGGACAGAGGGGTATTTCAGGGGTATTTCAGGACAGAGGGGTATTTCAGGGGTATTTCAGGACAGAGGGGTATTTCAGGGGTATTTCAGGACAGAGGGGTATTTCAGGGGTATTTCAGGACAGAGGGGTATTCCAGGACAGAGGGGTACTTCAGGACAGAGGGGTATTTCAGGGGTACTTTAGGACAGAGGGGTATTTCAGGGGTATTTCAGGACAGAGGGGTATTTCAGGACAGAGGGGTACTTCAGGATAGAGGGGTATTTCTGGGGTACTTCAGGACAGAGGGGTATTTCAGGACAGAGGGGTATTTCAGGACAGAGGGGTATTTCAGGGGTACTTTAGGACAGAGGGGTATTTCAGGACAGAGGGGTACTTCAGGACAGAGGGGTATTTCAGGACAGAGGGGTATTTCAGGGGTATTTCAGGACAGCGGGGTACTTCAGGACAGAGGGGTATTTCAGGGGTATTTCAGGACAGAGGGGTATTTCAGGACAGCGGGGTACTTCAGGACAGAGGGGTATTTCAGGGGTATTTCAGGACAGAGGGGTATTTCAGGACAGAGGGGTACTTCAGGATAGAGGGGTACTTCAGGATAGAGGGGTATTTCAGGACAGAGGGGTATTTCAGGGGTATTTCAGGACAGAGGGGTATTTCAGGGGTACTTCAGGACAGCGGGGTATTTCAGGGGTATTTCAGGACAGAGGGGTATTTCAGGACAGAGGGGTATTTCAGGGGTATTTCAGGACAGAGGGGTATTTCAGGACAGAGGGGTATTTCAGGACAGAGGGGTATTTCAGGGGTATTTCAGGACAGAGGGGTACTTCAGGACAGAGGGGTATTTCAGGGGTACTTCAGGACAGAGGGGTATTTCAGGGGTACTTCAGGACAGAGGGGTACTTCAGGGGTATTTTAGGACAGAGGGGTATTTCAGGACAGAGGGGTATTTCAGGGGTACTTCAGGACAGAGGGGTATTTCAGGGGTACTTCAGGACAGAGGGGTATTTCAGGACAGAGGGGTATTTCAGGGGTATTTCAGGACAGAGGGGTATTTCAGGGGTATTTCAGGACAGAGGGGTATTTCAGGGGTACTTTAGGACAGAGGGGTATTTCAGGGGTACTTCAGGACAGAGGGGTATTTCAGGACAGAGGGGTATTTCAGGGGTATTTCAGGACAGAGGGGTATTTCAGGGGTATTTCAGGACAGAGGGGTATTTCAGGATAGAGGGGTATTTCAGGGGTATTTCAGGACAGAGGGGTATTCCAGGACAGAGGGGTACTTCAGGACAGAGGGGTATTTCAGGGGTATTTCAGGACAGAGGGGTATTTCAGGACAGAGGGGTACTTCAGGATAGAGGGGTATTTCTGGGGTACTTCAGGACAGAGGGGTATTTCAGGACAGAGGGGTACTTCAGGATAGAGGGGTATTTCAGGGGTATTTCAGGACAGAGGGGTATTTCAGGGGTACTTTAGGACAGAGGGGTATTTCAGGACAGAGGGGTACTTCAGGATAGAGGGGTATTTCAGGACAGAGGGGTATTTCAGGGGTACTTCAGGACAGAGGGGTATTTCAGGACAGAGGGGTATTTCAGGGGTATTTCAGGACAGAGGGGTATTTCAGGGGTATTTCAGGACAGAGGGGTATTCCAGGACAGAGGGGTACTTCAGGATAGAGGGGTATTTCAGGACAGAGGGGTATTTCTGGGGTACTTCAGGACAGAGGGGTATTTCAGGACAGAGGGGTACTTCAGGATAGAGGGGTATTTCAGGGGTATTTCAGGACAGAGGGGTATTTCAGGGGTACTTTAGGACAGAGGGGTATTTCAGGACAGAGGGGTACTTCAGGACAGAGGGGTATTTCAGGGGTATTTCAGGACAGAGGGGTATTTCAGGACAGAGGGGTATTTCAGGGGTACTTTAGGACAGAGGGGTATTTCAGGACAGAGGGGTACTTCAGGACAGAGGGGTGTTTCAGGACAGAGGGGTATTTCAGGGGTATTTCAGGACAGCGGGGTACTTCAGGACAGAGGGGTATTTCAGGGGTATTTCAGGACAGAGGGGTATTTCAGGACAGAGGGGTACTTCAGGATAGAGGGGTACTTCAGGATAGAGGGGTATTTCAGGACAGAGGGGTACTTCAGGGGTATTTCAGGACAGAGGGGTATTTCAGGGGTACTTCAGGACAGCGGGGTATTTCAGGGGTATTTCAGGACAGAGGGGTATTTCAGGACAGAGGGGTATTTCAGGACAGAGGGGTATTTCAGGGGTATTTCAGGACAGAGGGGTACTTCAGGACAGAGGGGTATTTCAGGGGTACTTCAGGACAGAGGGGTATTTCAGGGGTACTTCAGGACAGAGGGGTATTTCAGGGGTACTTCAGGACAGAGGGGTATTTCAGGGGTATTTCAGGACAGAGGGGTATTCCAGGACAGAGGGGTACTTCAGGACAGAGGGGTATTTCAGGGGTACTTTAGGACAGAGGGGTATTTCAGGGGTATTTCAGGACAGAGGGGTATTTCAGGACAGAGGGGTACTTCAGGATAGAGGGGTATTTCTGGGGTACTTCAGGACAGAGGGGTATTTCAGGACAGAGGGGTACTTCAGGATAGAGGGGTATTTCAGGGGTATTTCAGGACAGAGGGGTATTTCAGGACAGAGGGGTATTTCAGGACAGAGGGGTATTTCAGGGGTACTTCAGGACAGCGGGGTACTTCAGGACAGAGGGGTATTTCAGGACAGAGGGGTACTTCAGGATAGAGGGGTACTTCAGGATAGAGGGGTATTTCAGGACAGAGGGGTATTTCAGGGGTATTTCAGGACAGCGGGGTACTTCAGGGGTATTTCAGGACAGAGGGGTATTTCAGGGGTACTTCAGGACAGCGGGGTATTTCAGGGGTATTTCAGGACAGAGGGGTATTTCAGGACAGAGGGGTATTTCAGGACAGAGGGGTATTTCAGGGGTATTTCAGGACAGAGGGGTATTTCAGGACAGAGGGGTATTTCAGGACAGAGGGGTATTTCAGGGGTACTTCAGGACAGAGGGGTACTTCAGGGGTATTTCAGTACCAGCATCATAGTCTCCCAGCTCTGACTGAATGGTGTAGGAGCCCAGAACCGTGTGCGTCGCAAACGAACAAGGAAGTCGCCCCGAAGCGATGTCCTGCCTGAGCTGGAGACAGAGGAGGTACCTGCAGACAGACAGGAGGACATCACTCACCTGGGGAACCAGGAACCTCACACAGATCTGGTTCCCAGGTGTCTACCTACCTGGTGATGTCTTCGGACAGCTGGGCCGGGTCCGGGGGGTAAAACTTCACATTGAAAGAGAAGTTCCAGGCAACACCTGATGGTGCAGAGAATCAAGTCATCCGTCCAACCTGGGCTGGTGACAGGTAACCAACACCCAACCATCTGACTTACCTCTGACCTGCTTCTTCATCTCCTTCCCTGGATCCAGCCAGTTCTACAACATGAGGCCAGAGTCAGAGATACAGGCGGATGGACAGTGAGACAGGTGGATTGATAAGTGGACACATCTGCCGCTTTTCCACTAGCACCTACTCAGCCCGACTCCACTCGGTTTGGTTCTTTTCCACTAGGGGTCTAACGTGCCGAGTAGATACTTTTCTGTATCTATTCTGCCGAGGTTCTAAGCTGCTGAGTCGGCTGTATCTGACATCATCACACTACAGGCCACTGATTGGTCGGGGGGTTGGAGTCAGACGTCTGAGTCAGGAGGAGGAAATCAGAGAAAGAGACTCTGACGGATTCTTGTTCATTTTATTCAACAGCAATGGCAGCAGAAGTCTGTTTCATGATCCAACTCTGAGGTGCAGATGTTCATAAACCTGGTGCTGAGGAGAGAATTAAAAAGGGATCTAGACGGAGATAAGGAACGACCAGATCTACCAGGATCTCTGTCTCTTCATAGCTGCTCACGGCTCCAGCTGACTTTTCAGCAGCGCTGAGACAAACTAACAGAAAATAGTGTTGGCGCTTGAAGCTTCTCTCACTCTCATCTTTTAACTTGATATCAAACACAAGCCACAGACCCAGCAGCACATCTATCATCTCCTCCAGGTTCTACATCTTTAGTGTTGTTGTCTTCTTCCTTTAGATACACAATCAAATACGTCACAGCAGCTTCTACAACCTCCTACTTCTGATCCAGCTGCTGATTGTTATGGAAAAGAAACCAGGCCAAGCTGAGCTGAGTAGGTGCTGGTGGAAAAGCTACATAAATAGACAGGTGAACAGACAGGTAGAAGGACAAACGGGTACCTTGTTGTTGTCGGCATCTCTGAAGGTCAAACCGAAGTAGTCTTTCTCCAGCAGGTTGACGTGTTCACAAACCTTCTCAAGCAGCTGGAAACCTCGCGAACGTTTCTGAGGAGGAAGAAACTATTACCCCCTATCAGCCAATGTCACCACCTCCCCGAAAGCCTCCTGTTTTTCTACCGTCTCCTCTGTCTCCTGGTGCTTCATGGACGCTTTTCTGGCTGTTATAAGAAAATGTTCTGCTTCATCTGCCTCCACTGTCTAGATGTGAACCATTACTGATTGGTTTGGAAGGCTTGTACGTAGGGGTGGGTTAAAAATATCGATATATCGATATTTTATCGATATACATGTGTAGGAACGATTGATTTTTTTTTTAATCCAGATTTTTTCCCCATTTTAATCAACCAATGCTCCTACCTAATGGCACTTTTCCACTAGTACCTACTCTGCGTACCTACTTCTACTCGCCACGCCCCCGTCTCCTCCACTACGGGCTGAGACAGGTAAAGGCTGGCCGAGTAAGTACTTTCTCTCTACCTATTCTGCCGAGGTTCTGAGCGTGCTGAGTCGGCTGTATCTGACGTCACCACCCTCCACGCCACTGATTGGTCGGGGGGCGGGGCCGTCAGACGTTTGAGTCAGGGAGTCAGCGCGAGAACGACTGGCGGCTCGCCGCAGTTTTATTATAAAGCGCAAACGTCTGTTTGGTGATCCAACTCTGAGGTGCAGATGTTCATAAACCTGGTGCTGACGAGAGAATTAAAAAGGGATCTAGACAGAGATGAGGAACGACCAGATCTACCAGGAGCTCTGTTTTCTTTTTAGCGCGTGGAAGGATCACGTTATTCCGGCCGGATCCTCCCACCCCATCTGCTCCCCGGTTGGCCAGAGGGGGCAGTAGAGCCCAGGACTGTTGCATGTTTTTGTGAGGGAAGAGAACATTAGCTACCCAAGGGAACACGGGGAGAACATGCAAACTCCACTCAGAAAGATCCTTTCACCAACCCCACCCAGGGTGTGGTGCTGAGGTCATAAGGGAACTAACTCAGCATCTTTTTTTTTTTTGAGAATCCCTTCCATTGCCAAAGCAAAATTGGTGTTGTAACTAGAATATGGTATATTATACTTGCTTAAGATATGTTTAGATATTTATTTAGTATATATTATCTGTTGAGAGGGATAGTTAAAATGATGTAATATATGTTATATATTTATTGGGTATGTAGCACATATATATTTATAGGGATATTTATGTAGTTTATATAGTGTGTATTTATATAGATGTATATAAAAGTTATATTTTCTAGATATTGATATATTTGTGTAATATTTATATTGTCTATATACTTATATGGATAATGATGTAATAATAGGCATGTTTACGTAGTATTTATATAGATTATATTTATATGGATATTGTGTAGATATAATAATAGCAATAATGTAAATCCATAGAGTTATAAAGGGGGAGGATCTAGGAAAAAGTGTAAACTTCTTCCTACTCCTTTTTTTAGAACATATGTGAATATGAAGATGTAAATGTTTATCTTTTTATTATTATTTTTACTTTCATTTTATATACATGTTCGAAATAAAAATTCAATTCATTCAATTCATTCATTCATTCAATATCAATATTGATATTGATATCGGAAATCGTATGGACTTGGGACCTAGTGTATCGTAATGGTATTGTATCGGGAGGTGAGTGATGATACCCAGCTCTACTTGTGATTTTAAAATTTTGGAGAAGCTGCAGTTTCAACCTTCCGCAGATGTGCCCTTACAGTTTTGATTTCAATCAACTCCCCCCACCCCCATCCGCGCCCCGTTCCTCACCTCTACGGTGCAGGTGAACTGCGACCCGTCCAGAAGGGTCACCCTGGCCTGCATGGTCCTGAAGCTCAGCGGGTTCCTGGCAGGAGAGCGGGCGATGCGGCTGCTGGAAGACAGTTGGCTGCTGGAGTCCTCGGCCAACGACCCTTGAGCTCGGCTCTGGCACGGCCCGCCTGCCCCTGCCTGGGGGCACAGGCAGCGGTGTCAGTGCTTGCAGCAGCAGTGGGACAGAGTGTTGATTTAGTGTGCAATTGTATTCTTGCCTGTTTAGGGGTGGAGTGGGCAGCAGCTTCAGGGAGAGACTCCGCCTCTGTGGGCTGGACTTCACCGGGCTCTTTCGTCATGGTAATTCACCTAGAATACATTTGATTACCGTTAAAACTGTTGTAAGAAAGTATGGGATCTCTATCAAATGGAGCAAATCACTTACTCATTAAGGCTCCAAAAATCCACCTGTATTAAGCGGTGGAGCCCTGTCATAGCTTTATTAATACAGTGAGGTCTATTACCCAGTGTTGCTCGGCCCACCTGCCTCATTCTTACTGTATTCCCTCTATACACAGATTTTATACACATGCCAATTTTTCCTAGAGTAAATATGGTGCCTGCTTTTCTATGCACACCGTTGTACCTTGGAGTGGACAATTATTATTATTGACTTTACTATTATTTTTTTTAATTTATGGGTTTGTTATTATATACGTATACTTTGGAGTGAATAATTATGTTGTTGTTTTCTCTTGTTTTATTTGCTTAATACTTAAGTATAATGTGTATGCATCTGAAAAAGGGAAAAAGAAAGAAGAAAATGTATGTGGTGTATTTTTGTTGAATACTAAATAAAAATTAAGTTCCAAAAAAAAAACAGTTGTTAGAGATGGAGGGAAACATGGCATTTACAGTCCAGCTCCCAGCAGAAAAGAGACACATGTGTTTGAGTTGAATTTACAGAAGAGCGCCAAACAGCTGCAAACAACTGCAAGTATCTGCAAACAGTTGCAGACATCTGCAATCATCCCAATATAATACATATCATTTTCTTTTTTTTTTAACTCTACTGTATTTTATTGTATTTACAGGACTGTCTCAGAAATATTAGAATATTGTGATAAAGTTCTTTATTTTCTGTAATGCAATTAAAAAAACAAAAAGGTCATACATTCTGGATTCATTACAAATCAACTGAAATATTGCAAGCCTTTTATTATTGTAATATTGCTGATTATGGTTTACAGCTTAAGATTAAGATTCCCAGAATATTCTAATTTTTTGAGATAGGATATATGAGTTTTCTTAAGCTGTAAGCCATGATCAGCAATATTAAAATAATAAAAGGCTCCTGTATACCGGACTTCTATAAATATAATAAAATACAATATAATTAATCTATCTATCTATCTATCTATCTATCTATCTACACTCAAAACCATGGTTTTCATCTGCCGACCCCATCCAGCTGTCAGGTGAATGGTTGTCATAGTAACGGAGGGCAGAGGGATTAGAGCTGAGAGTCAATCTGATGTAATCTGATTTCATTTCAGGCAGATGAAGATGATGAAGAACTTAATGGAGTGAAAGCTCAGAAGTTCTGCAGGAACTGGTTCAGGTCAGTGCTCAGCCTCGGACTGAAAATGAACCTCTAATCTTCTCAGCATTTGTGAGTGGGTCACGCTGAGGTCAAATCCAGACCTACAGAATCTAGATATGACACACCAAAAACCACATCCATATGGCCTGTTGTGGGTTCTGGTTCAGGAGAATGTCTGGCATTTCTTCATGTAAATAAACACACTTTCTCAATTAAAGCCTCTGGTATCTCCATCTCTCATAAAACCAGAACCTGAGTCACAGCCAAAATCTGACCCTGAGCCGGAAACTCAAAACTACACCAGAGCATAAACCTGAGATGGAACCAGAACCAGAACCTGAGGCAGACCCAGACCCTAAATCACAGCTAGATTGTAAACCAAAGGGTAATAAAGAACCAGAATGCAGAATCTCAGATACTTTTTGTCTTACGTATCAACCTTCACTTTTATCAGCAACTCATCAATACGACAAACTCTATTCAATGCTAAAATCCCTGATCAATAAGTGTGCAGTCTCTGTGAGCCTGAATCACTTCTGCTGCTTTCATGACATTAATACGGAAGAGTATTAGGGCCATGCAGGAGAACAAATATTTGAGAGGGGAAGATTTTTTTTTATTGTGCACTTCGAGAAAAAAGTCGAAATGTCGGGAAAAAAGTCAAAATGTTCGAGATTAATGTTGAAATACAATTTCAAGAATAAAGTCGAAATTTGGTGAATAAAGTGTAAATGTCTCCTCTGGTCCATCAAATCCAGTTAGAGCGACTGACAGCTCTGCAGCAGCAGCTGTAACTAACTAACTAACTAACTAACTAACTAACACCCTTGGAGTGGAACGTTAAGGGTACGTTTCTGAAGTTATAACTGCATATGTGTCATATGTGTTTCAAATCAATATCGTAAAGCCAATTCTTGTATTCATGAAATTTTGACTTTTTTCTCGACATCTCGACTTTACGGAGCCCCTAAAGGAACACAGATGTTTTTATTTTTTATAATGAGTTTTACGCGCGCACGTGAAACCTTTAAGTGAGCACGTAAAGTTGTTTACTTGCAAGCAAAGTGGTAATGTCCTTATAATGGAGTCCCAGGTTAAAATATAGCTCAGCTAAATCCTGTAATGTCATTTCCATTCATAAACAGAGCAGGAACAACTGGAGGGTCTCCAGTTCCAGCAATAGTACTTATAGTAGCATAATACTCCCATGTTGGTGGTTACTGCTGATCACTACTGGTTACTGCTGATCACTACTGGATACTGTTTGTTACTGTTGGTCACTACCAGTTACTGATGATCACTACTGGTTACTGCTGATCACTACTGGTTACTGTTGGTCACTACCAGTTACTGCTGTTTACTGTTGGGGGTTACTGCTGATCACTGTTGGTCACTACTGGTTACTGCTGGTCACTACTGGATACTGTTTGTTACTGTTGGTCACTACCAGTTACTGCTGATCACTACTGGTTACTGCTGGTCACTACTGGTTACTGCTTATCACTACTGGATACGGTTTGTTACTGTTGGTCACTACCAGTTACTGCTGTTTACTGTTGGTGGTTACTGCTGATCACTGTTGGTCACTACCAGTTACTGCTGTTTACTGTTGGTGGTTACTGCTGATCACTGTTGGTCACTACCAGTTACTGCTGTTTACTGTTGGTGGTTACTGCTGATCACTGTTGGTCACTACCAGTTACTGCTGTTTACTGTTGGTGGTTACTGCTGATCACTGGTGGTCACTACCAGTTACTGCTGACCACTACTGGGTACTAGTGGTTAATGCTGGTTACTGGTGGTCACTACTGGTTACTGCTGATCACTACTGCATACTGTTGGTAATGTTGGTCACTACACACATCAAGGCTGGCGTGCGCACTTTTCTGAGGTTTTGTCCGTTGGCGACACTCACTGGTGATGCAGTGAAGTCCAGAATATGAGGAAACGTGACGTCAACAATAAGTAACTGTTTGTTACTGTTGGTCACTACCAGTTACTGCTGTTTACTGTTGGTGGTTACTGCTGATCACTGTTGGTCACTACTGTTTACTGCTGATCACTACTGGTTACTGCTGGCCACTGTTGGTCCCTACTGGTTACTGCTGGCCACTGTTGGTCCCTACTGGTTACTGTGGTTTACTGTTGGTGGTTACTGCTGGTCACTACTGGTTACTGTTGTTTACTGTTGGTGGTTACTGCTGGTCACTACTGGTTACTGCTGGCCACTACTGGTTACTGCTTATCACTACTGGATACTGTTTGTTACTGCTGGTCACTACTGGTTAGTGTTGGTCCCTACTGGTTACTGTTGTTTACTGTTGGTGGTTACTGCTGATCACTACTGGTTACTGCTGGTCACTACTGGATACTGCTTATCACTACTGGATACTGTTTGTTACTGTTGGTCACTACCAGTTACTGCTGATCACTACTGGGTACTAGTGGTTAATGCTGGTCACTGGTGGTCACTGCTGTTTACTGCTGATCACTACTGGATATTGTTGGTTACTGTTCTTCACTACTGGTTACTACTGGATACTATTCGTCACTACTGGTTACTGTTGTTTACTGTTGTTGGTTACTGGTGGTCACTACTGGTTACTGCTGATCACTACTGGGTACTAGTGGTTAATGCTGGTTACTGGTGGTCACTACTGGTTACTGCTGATCACTACTGCATACTTGGTAATGTTGGTCACTACACACATCAAGTCTGGTGTATGCACTTTTTTGAGGTTTTGTCCGTTGATGACACTCACTGGTGATGCAGTGAAGTCCAGAATATGAGGAAACATGACGTCAACAATAACTTCACGACCACATGAAGGACACGACAGTCCCCACATCACCAGATAAATTACACAAGAGTGGAGCTGCAACAATCTCACAATCAACCACATGAACATATGAAGGCAGGAGCTCAACGATGGAACCTGTCAATCACAACGATGGAATCTGTCAATCACAACGATGGAATCTGTCAATCACAACGATGGAATCTGTCAATCCCAATGACAGCTTTGGCTCTGAGGAACCTGCTGATGCAGGATAAGTAGCGAGTCTTCAGGGACCACACTGACCTGCCGATCCAGGATCTGGATCATCAGCTGGTTTAGGTCACCAAGAGGATCCTTCTGGATCGCTTCCCCAGTTGCTGCCAGGTCGGACATCTCTCAGTCGCCATGACGACTGTATGGGACGACTACTCAAGATAAAAGCGAGATCCTAAAATATCCCATAACTGTGTCTGAACCGGTTCTCTAAAGTTCTTAGTTCTTAAAATAAAACTAACACGTCACTGAAAAGTTGGTTGGTACGAACTGATGTGACTCAGCAATATATGAATACATTTTTATTGAAGGTTTAGGCGACTTTCAGAGTCTGATATCGAGTTCACTGCAGAACTCCAGAAAGTGTTTCTCTGGGGATGGAGGCCGGGACCCAAACCGGTCTCTCCTTATTTCTCACGTTTGCAACCTCAATAATCACGTTGGAACAAGTTGTCTTTATTTCTGCAGTGGAGGAATCAGATCGTGATGAACCTGCAGCGTGGGAGTGAGAGGGGCAGGGTAACGGCCCGGTCAGGCGGGGGAGAGGTTTGTCCGTCAAGACTCCTCTCCCTGGCCCTGCCCCTTCTCAACCTTTCCCCGACCCTGCACCCCAACCTGGGACTTGATGATTGGGCCGGAGCTTCGGGAGCTGCGTGCTGGCCTGCGGTCCCCACCCCTGGTCATCCCGTTGCTGCTTCCTCCTGCCTGCTGTGCTGTTGCCGCCCCTGACCCACCAGTCTGGCCTTCGGCAGGAGGGTCCCCCCTTATGATCCAGGTCCTGCTCAAGGTTTCTTCCCTCCTAAAGGGGAGTTTTTCCTTGCCACTGTTTGGCTTAAGGTTTTTCTCCCACTAGGGGAGTTTTTACCTGCCATTGTTTATGTAATAATTGCTTGGGGGTTTATGTTCCGGGTCTCTGGAAAGCGTCTAGAGACAACTTTTGTTGTATTAGACACTATATAAATAAAATTGAATTGAATTGAATTCAAGGATTAAACATGAATTCATGCTGTTCACATCGTTCTACTTACAGTATGAGGGGTGATCGTGGACACGTATTCTGCCAGTTGTAAGACTCAAAACACACATACGTTGAGCTAAATCACATGGAACAAGGAGACGTTTTTCGTCTACCAACTTAAGTTCTGGTGTCGATTCTTAAATACAAACAAGAAAAAAAAAAGAGTGTAATGATGCACTAACGGTGAATATAAATAATTCCCAAACCTGTTCAAACATAATAAACCCACAACACAAACACAAAGCAAGGAACAACGATACCCATAATGCAATGCGGTCAACACAACTACAGCACGCTACTCTTGTTTTCTTTTACATTTTATATCGGAGGAAATGCCCCCAAATAAATTATTTTCCAGCCTCAACTTCTGACAGGAGCATATCAATGTTTAGTTCATTTTTTCACCTTTTTTTGCAAGTTATTTGTTAAGATGAGCGGTTTTTCGTGGATATTTATCCTCACCATTATATTCAAATTGATCTACTTGAGGGTCAGGGAGGAGAGTCTTGCTCCCGCATCTATTTTCAATTTCACGTTGGTTGTGATGTTCAAAGAAATGTTCGTGGATTTGGGCGTACGCAGTTTTGAACTTGTGAACTTGTCTTTTGCGTAAGCAAGATTTCCATGCATGGATTTACAATGAAATCCACGCAATCTTTGTACATATACATTATACAAATACTGTATGGAATGATATTTATTAATGACACTGTACTAGTTTATAAAAGCTAAAAAAAAAAATTGTAAAAAGGGTAGGCGTCATAAGCTTAGGCTTCAGTCTATTCAATTCAATTCAATTTTATTTATATAGCGTCTAATACAACAGATGTTGTCTCTAGACGCTTTCCAGAGATCCAGAACATGAACATAAACATGACCCCCGAGCAGTTATTACATAAACAATGGCAGGTAAAAAACTCCCCTAGTGGGAGAAAAGCCTTAAGCCAAACAGTGGCAAGAAAAACTCCCCTTTAGGAGGAAGAAACCTGGACCAGGATCATAAGGGGGGACCTCCTGCCGAAGGCCAGTCTATACCTTTTGGTCCTTGGTGATTAGCTAGAATTGTGTGTGTGTATATATATATATATATATATATATATATATATATATATATATATATATATATATATATATATATACACATAAATATGTGTGTGTGTATATACACATGAGGGCCCGGATCCCTACATTGAGACACAATTATCTCTTAGTAAGAACATGCTCCCTGTAAATGTAGTATTATTGCTATTTACAAAACAGGTGCATCTTTATTTCTAGTAACGTTAACTATGCGGCTCAGTCATGTTTACAGTTATTTTATATGCAGGTGGTAGAACACCAACTTCTTTAGTGTACAGTAACAGCAGAACACTGCAGTTCTGTTTCTTTGACACAGCTGATCATTTTAACAGTTTTAAACGTATCATCCACATATGAACATCAGGGGAAGAGTATTAGGGCCATGCAGGAGAAAAAATATTTGAGAGGGAAAGATTTTTTTATTGTGCACTTCGAGAAAAAAGTCAAAATGTCGAGATTAAAGGGGACCTATTATGGCATTTAATGTTTATTTTAAACAGGCCTTGAATGTCTGTGGTTCTGAGTGGGCGGGGCTATGATAATGAGGCTCTGTGCTGATTGGCTGCCTGAAAGACACCATACACCACTATGAAAAAATGGCGGAAGCTCCGACCGGCGCAATTAAGCCTGAATTACGGTTCTGCGTTAAATTTACGCGTACCCTACGCCGTAGGCTCTGCGTTGGTGTAACGTGGAACCATAAATCAGCCTTTACACCGTGTCCTAACTGCATGCGATGCGAGCGAGCGTCAGCGACAAAATCAATTCCATTGCTTTATTTTCTATTGGACTGTCCTAACTGGCCGCAGCGACGCAGTGTTTTGAGCTGAACATTTGTCGGATGCCCTGCTTCCATTTTCTTCCTGCCGCTCGCGTTGAAAGCCGGTTGAAAGCGCTGTAGGAAACGGTCCTGGATGAGGAACGGCTGATCCAGTTAGTTGAAATGAGAAGTTATCTCTATGATTCCTCCTCATTTCACTACAAAAACCTCAATAAAGTGGCAGCTGCTGGAGGGAGATGGACAGAGAGCGTCTGATGTCACGCAGTGCTACGCGATAGTTGGACGCTCATGCAGTTACACGGTTTTATAGTTGTGGCCGTGGTTTCACGCATTGGAGGCCAAACTCTGCTCCTGTCGTGACTCAGGACTTGAGCAGAATCTTATTGGCTCGTAGAAGTCACATCACACTGGACGGCTCATCCGGGCGGCTGTACAGACACTACAGAATTTGGTTGCTTTCCTCCTTCTCTGAGTTGGCAGGGTGAGGGGAGACACTTTATATATGTTAAAGCAACAAAACCCTGTTTTTCATAATAGGTCCCCTTTAATGTTGAAATACAATTTCAGGAATAAAGTAGAAATTTCGTGAATAGGGCTTGGTCGTCTTGACGTCATCACTTGGCGGAGCCGCCCTGTTGGAAGCTACCTGAGCTGCTCTTCGGACCACTGAGCACTGTTTACAGACGTGCTCCCTCTTCTTTTTATCTAGCCTACCGGTACTTGTAATCGTTACTTTCCGTTATTCTGTAACCATGGTAACCCGTTGCTGTGTTGTGGCTGCAGCAGCTCCACACGTAACAGATGTGGGGAAAAGCTCGCTAATGGTTTAACTTTTCACCGCTTTCCTGCTCGGAGGCAGAACCACGGAGGCCGAGTATCTGAGATAACAGAGTAAAAGAGTCATCGGCTCGGTTGGATCACGGCTGTAAGACGACCAAACATAACCGTCCACAGTAAACCACAAACAAACACTCACAGACCGGGTCGGATCAAAACACGGGTTTTATTCCCACTTCTCCAGCTAAACGCAGTCGCTGGCCAGCTCTCTGCGGTGCGATTAACCACAATCTTCAGATAAAACTAGTTTGTTGAGGAAAAGATATTAAGTCTATTTGTAGCTGCAGAGGAAAAAATAATCTCACGAGGAAAACAAGAATATTGCTCACGCCTCGGAGCCTCTTCAGCATCATATAGCAGTCAAAAAAAAAGAAAAGAGAAGTAAGAGTAATACAAAACATGTACTGTATGTTGTACTATTATACTAATTTATTGAAACACATGGCGAGTCAAACATTTACCAAAGCAACTGCCAAACACTCCTAAACAAACTAGCCTAAGACGTCGGTTGTGCAGAACTGCAGCAGTAAGTCCTCGTCGGAGCTCCTTTGATAGGGATTTCATATGGATCCAGACCGTTAATAATCATTATTTTCTCCATATACCGCTCCCTGGCTTCCTTGTTTAAGGTATCCCGGTAAATTCCAGTTGCTTTCCGGCATTTTAACATCTTTTTTTGCGTCCTGTCTGTTCACTTGGTGCTACCACACTGCTACTACACTGCGGTTTGTTTACACTTACGAGGCTGCCAACACGTCCAAGAATGCACCTTGGTGACCAAGCCCTATAAAGTCGAAATTTCGCCTTTTTTCTCAACATTTCAACTTTATTCACAAAATTTTGACTTTTTTCTCAACATTTCGTTTTTTTTCTTGAAATTGTACTTCAACATTAATCTCGACATTTCGACTTTTTTCTCAACATCTCGACTTTTTTCTTGAAATTGTACTTCAACATTAATCTCGACATTTCAAATTTTTTCTCGACATTTCGACTTTTTTCTCAAAGTGCATAATGAAAAAAAAATCTTCCTCCCCTAAAACATTATTTTTTATTTTTCTCCTGCCTGGCCCTAATACTCTTCTGTAGGGGCCAGATCAGTGCAGTCCATGATGGAGGTCTGCACACAGACATACAGGTATATTATGTCTATGGGTCTGCATTCTGCAGCTCTGAAGGTGATGAGGAGGCTCCTGCTCCTGCTCGGGTCACGTGGTGCTCAGGTCACGTGGTGCCCAGGTCAGACGCAGGCCGGGCCGGAAGCTGCGGCCGCGCCCCTGGGTGGGGGTGATGGAGAGGATGCTGCTCTTCCTCTCCTCCATCACCTGAACAGCTGACTCAGCATCATCGGGAACGGACGGGGATCACGCGCGCGCGCAGGCTTTCTACAGTACGTCCGCGCGCACGTGAGCCTGAGATGGTCCATCACACACATGCACGCGCCCGCGCGCGCGCGCAGGGACTCGGGACTGCAGTCGGGAGTGTCCTGTGTGTGCGGAGGACGCGCGCAAACACACGCGCTCAGAGCTGCAGGGATCAATGATGCTCTGATCAATAGTTCCGGTGTGATCAGCGAGCTGATCAGGGATCAGGTATCGATAACTCCATCAGGAGCAGATCTGCATCTTACCTGTCCTCGCGGAGGACGCTCAGTCTCCCAGTGTCCCAGTGTCCCGGTGCCGGTCGGTCGGTCGGCTCTCCTCCTCTTTTCCTTTCTAAAATGCGGGGCAGCGTTGGTGACGTCATGACGCACGCTGCGTCGGAGCTGTTGCATTTTCATAGATTTAAAGTAGTTGGTAAAAAAAAGAATATAGTAAAGGAGGGAGTATTTCCACTCCACTTACAAGTGTGAATATGAGATTTACCCCAAATAATCACCAGGTTGATCATGTTTGAAGGGGGTACTGGTCATTCTCCTTTCCGTTTTCATTTCAAACCAACTTGTAACTTTTTTTTCTTTTCTTTCAATTCTTTTATTTGTGTCAAAGGTTCATTATAAAACAAACATGGCAAATATACATTCCATACAAATATATTTGTAATCGAAACAAGGTTGATAAAGGGAACAGTAGATTGGACACTGTATGTAAACTTGAGAATAAAGTGTGTAGAGATTGAATGTCCCATGACAATTATACAGTATTATAATATGAAAATAAGGTACAAACAATAATAAATAAATTAAATACATGACATTTAAGTAAAATAACACAACAAGGTCCATCATACAAGGGGTAAGTAATGATATCAGTCTTCTAAACCAGTGGGAAAATATCTTAACACTTCATGCATATTTTAGGCTTTTGTTTCAGTTATTAGTTTTAAAGATTTTAAATATAATGCAAATTCATTTAAAAAAACAACACATTTGGGGGATGACATTAAATATCTATTTTTACAAATATAGAATGTGGCTATACAGCTATACATTACAACAGAGCTGATTTCCTTTGTTTTGTAAAAACATGCCAGATGTTACACAGGACTGTCTCAGAAAATTAGAATATTGTGATAAAGTTCTTTATTTTCTGTAATGCAATTCAAAAAACAAAAATGTTATACATTCTGGATTCATTACAAATCAACTGAAATATTGCAAGCCTTTTATTATTTTAATATTGCTGATTATGGTTTACAGTTTAAGATTAAGATTCCCAGAATATTCTAATTTTTTGAGATAGGATATTTGAGTTTTCTTAAGCTGTAAGCCATGATCAGCAATATTAAAATAATAAAAGGCTTGCAACATTTCAGTTGATTTGTAATGAATCCAGAATGTATGACATTTTTGCATTACAGAAAATAAAGGACTTTATCACAATATTCTAATTTTCTGAGACAGTCCTGTATTATCTCTAGAAATTGAAGTTGGGAAGGATAAAATCCTTCGCTTTATTTATTTACGCTTTATTTGTAATTGAAACGAGGTTGATAAAGGGAACAGTAGATTGGACACTGTATGTAAACTTGAGAATAAAGTGTGTAGAGATTGACAATTGTCATGTCCCATGACAATTATACAGTAATATAATATGAAAATAAGGTACAAACAATAATAAATAAAATAAATACATGACATTTAAGTAAAATAATACAACAAGGTCCATCATACAAGGGGTAAGTAATGATATCAGTCTTCTAAACCAGTGGGAAAATGTCTTAACACTTCATGCATATTTTGTGCTTTTGTTTCAGTTATTGCAAGTATAACTGAGCCCTAAGGGCTCAGTTATACTTGCAGTTCAGAGCGCGTACGCATCGATGACGTCACGCGTATCCTGCGTTCATTTGGCGCGTCGACGTGCACGTTCTCTTTAAAGGAGCATGAGGCTCCTTTTAAGAAATGAGACTCTCTAGCGTCACCCTTCACCACGACGGCCGTTGGGGGTACTGCAGCCAACAGTGAAGCCGGCACGGGAGAACGGGGAGAACGTGCATGCAGCGTCATGTGACGTCACATCCACAGGACAGCGCGGGAAATTCGGACTCCGAATTGCAGCACATTTTGCAGCACACAGCCTGTTCAAGGCAACGGAGAGATACACTAGAGGGATCATTCTTTTTGGTTTGGAACGCTTCATCTGACATTATTACTAGAAAACTTAAAACGTATACAATTTTTTTTCATAAATCCTGCCTCAATCCTGCCTCAAGCTCCTTTAAGCCTGATTTATGGTTCTGCGTTAAATCTACGCCGTAGGGCCTGCGTTGGTGTAACGCGGAACCATAAATCAACCTTTAGAGCTGTGCGATGTTCCAAGTTTTGATTTGGTTTTGGTTTTGATGATAATATTTGTTCATTCTGTGAAAATGACACAGAGACTACGGACCATATTTTTTTTTCGTGTGGTGTGGTGCTTATTACAAAACAAAGGAAATCAGCTCTGTTGTAATGTATAGCTGTTTAGCCACATTCTTTATTTGTAAAAATAGATATTTAAAGTCATCCCCCAAATGTGTTGTTTTTTAAAATGAATTTGCATTATATTTAAAATCTTTAAAACTATTAACTGAAACAAAAGCCCAAAATATGCATGAAGTGTTAAGATATTTTCCCACTGGTTTAGAAGACTGATATCATTACTTACCCCTTGTATGATGGACCTTGTTGTGTTATTTTACTTAAATGTCATGTATTTAATTTATTTATTATTATTTGTACCTTATTTTCATATTATAATACTGTATAATTGTCATGGGACATTCAATCTCTACACACTTTATTCTGAAGTTTACATACAGTGTCCAATCTACTGTTCCCTTTATCAACCTCGTTTCGATTACAAATGTATTTATATGGAATGTATATTTGCCATGTTTGTTTTATAATGAACCTTTGACACAAATAAAAGAATTGAAAGAAAAGAAAAAAAAGTTACAAGTTGGTTTGAAGTGAAAACGGAAAGGAGAATGACCAGTACCCCCACCAACTACCAACTACTTTAAATCTATGGAAAAAGATTGATAATATGAAAGGGGTTGCCAAGAAACTGTATCATCCATAACTCAGTCCTTGCTCTTTTGATTTTATTGTACCTTGCTGTCCCTGTGCTTTTGTCCCTGTTGCTGTAATTATTTCCTAATTTGATCCATTTTTCACCCTGCCTTGATCTGTACATTCTTTGTGCTAAATAAAGTAATAAAAAAAAAAAAGATCAGTACCCCCGAACCTCACACTCATCCAGAATCCCAAAAGCCGCCCCGTCTGTGTCAGTAATGTGCAGCTGAGTGATTATTCTGACAGATAAACTGGTCTGAGGGCGATGTTTCTGCCGCTCCATCTCTAATCCCCGTCTGTCATTAAACAACACGATTCAAAATGAATGTGTGTGTGTGTGTGTGTGTGTGTGTGTGTGTGTGTGTGTGTGTGTGTGTGTGTGTGTGTGTGTGTGTGTGTGTGTGTGTGTGTGTGTGTGTGTGTGCCTTCACCCTTCCTGGCGTGGTGATTTTCTTTAGCCCCTTTTTTTGTGAGTGAAACCATTTTTTAACTATTTGACTCGAACTTGAATTGAATTAGATGCATATTTTTGAATGTCATGAACACATGGAAAACAAATTATTATCCAGCAATTCACTTTAATACAAAATAACAAAATGAACTGAATAAAATAAGTATCTTTCTTAAACAGAAACCTGTCCTGCTTAACTTAAACTTGTATAAATTAATATAAAACAATTGAAAGAAAGAGCATCCATCCTGTAATAGTGCACATTTTTAGTGCAATAACAAAAGTGCAAACAGAAAGTCTGTAGAAAACGTGTAAACATATTTGTGCCTCAAAGGCCATGACTGTAGCTACAGTTGTAATAAAACAGAAAATAACTTATAAACTCAACAGCTCAATGCCATTGGTATTTTATGACTATTTTTTGACTCTCACAGTAATACAAAGTGCGTCCCTTTTCAGCTCCATACAGGACGAACTTTAGTTTATAAATACAGGACGATTCCGTTTTTCAAGGGACGGTTGGCGACCCTAAGTGTGTGTGTGGGAATGGCAGAGAGGAGGGAAGTGAGGGAGGGGGGGCTGCCTAACTAGATACATGCCTCTCTGTTATTGATCATATCATTTACAGCTGTTACAGAAAATGTTGACTGAAAATACCCTCCCCCATTCACGTTCCACGGACCCCTGAAATTTCTCATTTCAATGACGGAGAGAGTGACGTCTACTTTAATTGTATGAGTGCCTCACGTTGACGCCCTCATTTACATGAAGTTGAGCAAAGCTCAGCTATAAAAGCCCCAGACCCAGTAAAAACATGGACTGTTGAAGCCATTGCTAATGCTGCCAAGACTATCAGATATCGACTACAAGATTATCAGATATCGACTACAAGACTAGCAGATATCGACCACAAGATTATCAGATATCGACTACAAGATTATCAGATATCGACCACAAGATTATCAGATATCGACCACAAGATTATCAGATATCGACCACAAGATTATCAGATATCGACCACAAGATTATCAGATATCGACCACAAGATTATCAGATATCGACCACAAGATTATCAGATATCGACCACAAGATTATCAGATATCGACTACAAGACTAGCAGATATCGACTACAACGGTTTGAAAAAAGTTGGAGTTCACAGCCATAACATCTTTTCTAAAACCTCAAATTGTCTGATCAAAACAAAACCATGAAGTACAAATATTGAAGCCGCTTTTTTTAGAGCGTGTGTGTAGGTGTGTGTGTGTGTGTGTGTGTGTGTGTGTTACTCACCAGAGCAAACAGGGAGGATCCATGCAAAGAGAAATGAGAAAGTATCCGTTACTGACCTGAGAAGGAAAGCTTGGACACAACAATCAGCCAGTGAGGAAAGGTTTCTGGCCAAGCAGCTGTTACTGAGCTAATATTTCACAGCCAGGCAGTGGTTCATTCATAAAACCACAACATCAAATGTCCGTTTCCTACTATTTTCTGTTAGATCTTTAACTCACCGTTGGATCCGGACCCTAGTGGTCGGTAAGGCAAGGCAAGGTGCTTCACAGAGACATTAAAACGTTACATAGCAGAAAATAAAAAGCCAGATTTAAAATTCAAACAAAAAGGAAAAAAGAACAAAGTGCAATAGATAAAATCAGTAGTTAAAATATGATCAAGTTTCTAAACTCAAGTTTAAAATACCTGTTCAGGAACTTGCGTGAGTTTTGGACAAAGTCGTGGGGGCTGCGTGAACTTAGAATGACCTTTGAAACATAACGTGATATCTTAAAAACTAAAGCAGCACCAACGAAAATGTCTTTCTGCACAAACCAGCACTAACTCAGCACAAACGATTGAGAATATTTTCAGTGAGTTTTGCGTGGGGTGGGGGCCCAGCTTCACACACATGGAGGTGCTACGCGGACCAAGGCCGTATTAGAGCAAATACGTTGTTGTTGCTTCAGATTTCGGGCCAAATGCAAACACAGCGATGTAACTGATGTTTGCAGCGACGTAAAGACGTGGCTCCCCTTAGCATCCGAGCTGTGGAAAAACAAACCGGTTCTCAGCTGGTTCCCAAATTGAACGAGTTGTGAATCCAGAGGTGTATAATCCAGGTGCCATAAAGTAAAAATCCAGTCCAGAAGTTGTTCCAACCGGTCACTAAACCAGCTTGTAACAGGGCGAGAGCTACGGGGGCCCGACCGACAGGATAGAGAGGACACGGAGTTTCAGTGCAAGAACATTTTATTTGCAATCACCGCCACACGTGCACAAGCAGCCCCCTCTCCCGGAGCAGCCCTGCCTTATCAAGGCCGGCAGGGTGGAGAGGTTGATGGGACACAGCTGTGACCCATCACCTGAGTGATTGCTGCTCCTCCACCCTGCCACACAGCTCCTCTGCAGGTAGATGGTCGTTAGTGAAAACACCTGTTTTAAATGTACTGGCTGATCCACAGGTACATGTTTTAATGAGCAAATATCAGCTTAATGTAAAGAAAATTATTTGACTAATGGTGCTTTGAGACTGACCCCATTTCAAAATTGTTCTTGATTTAAGATTGATTCAAAACTATTTTTGATTTAGTAAAAAAACAACAACATTAAAGCACATTCCAGAGGTGTATAATCCAGGTGCCATAAAGTAAAAACCCTGCCATGTTTCTGGATCAGCCTGTACATTTAGAACAGGGGTTTTCACTAAAGACCTACCATCTACCTGCAGAGGAGCTGGTTTAGTGATGGTTGGAACAACGGCTGGACTGGATTTTTACTTTATGGCACCTGGATTATAAACCTCCGTGTGAACCAGAACCAGCTCTGGAACCGGTTTGGTGGAAAAGGGGGTATGAGTGGGTACTGCTCAGGGCCCTGACAGCAAACAACAGCTAAGGCTCTGGGCTCTTGGTTCAAGTACAGGTTTATAGGACTTCATATTATCATAACAAAACCTTACAAAACCTGAATAAACCACTCCTGAAAATGACAATGACGCAGTTTGTTAGAAGGTACACACCCCATGAGATGGTAGAAAAAACAAATAAAGGATATTTTTACTGGAAACACATCCTTTACATTTACAAAAGTACATTTATTCAAATACTTCACGTGGGTTTCCACTTGCTTCTTTTGGAATAAAAATAGTTTGCTGCTGACGTTCCAGGTAAATTGATATACAGGACTGTCTCAGGAAATTAGAATATTGTGATAAAGTTCTTTATTTTCTGTAATGCAATTAAAAAAACTAAAATGTCATACATTCTGGATTCATTACAAATCAACTGAAATATTGCAAGCCTTTTATTATTTTAATATTGCTGATCATGGCTTACAGTTTAAGATTAAGATTCCCAGAATATTCTAATTTTTTGAGATAGGATATTTGAGTTTTCTTAAACTGTAAGCCATGATCAGCAATATTAAAATAATAAAAGGCTTGCAATATTTCAGTTGATTTGTAATGAATCCAGAATGTATGACATTTTTGTTTTTGTAATTGCATTACAGAAAATAACAGTATTCTAATTTTCTGAGACAGTCCTGTAAGGCAGAAAACACTTCTGAGCTGCTGAAGTCATCACCATAACCACTAGAGTCAGAACCGTTACCATGGTTGGAGACCAGTCGTGTGTGTGTGTGTGTGTGTGTGTGTGTTTGGAGTGGGGGGGGGGGGGGGGGGGGGGAGATTTTAGGCCACAAACACACACACACACACACAAACACATACATGTACAAACAGTTTGGTTGATGAGAGTGATGTTAGCAGGTCAGACCAGAAGGATGGGATTGAGACACATGGAGGATTCATCATCCAGCAGATGTAGACATGTGATTTACCTGTGCAGGTGTTCAGACGCCTCACTGATGATGATGATAGTGATGATGATGATGAAGATGGTGATGGTGAAAGTGCTCCCGTGCAGTCCTCTTTTCCTCCTCTGTCTCTGTCTGTTGTTCTGATGGATTATTGTTTTTTCCTCGGTCACATCAGGCTCCACCCACACAGATTAAACCTCCACCCCCACTCCAAACAGCTGTCAGTCAGAGGCCGCTGGACAGATCCCTGCAGGGGATTGTGGGATTTGTAGTTGGAGGAGGGGCAGGCTGACCAAGTTTTGTGAAAAACTCAAGATTTTGAGTTCCGTGAGACTGTGCAGGGAGGGGGCCACTGATAAAAACGGACTTTGTTTTAAAATATTTTAAAAGACTAAAAAGACTATTAAAATCCTATAAAAACAGCTGCAGAAATACTGCAGGAATGACATAGCAGCAGTTAAATGCAGCCTTCTGTAAGCTTTAAATATCCACTGGGCTTACATCAAATACATCAAAACACAACAATAAAAAACACTTTTCTAAACTTATCAATATGACTCTGTCCTTCACAGGATAAGTACAATGGATCACTGCAAAAACTCACAATCTTAACAAGAATATTTGTCTTATTTCTAGTTAAAATGTCTCATTTTAGTAAAAAAAATCTCATTACACTTAAAACAAGACTCATCACTGGAAAAAACAACAATTTTCACCTGTTTCAAGTAGATTTTCACTTGAAATAAGTAGAAAAATCTGCCAGTGGAACAAGATTTCTTTGCTTGTAATAAGAAGATAAATCTTGTCCCACTGGCAGATTTTTCTACTTATTTCAAGTGAAAATTTACTTGAAACAGGTGAAAATTGTCAAATAAGTTATTATTCTGGTGTTATTTTTCTGGTGATGACTCTAAATGTTGAAATAGCAGTAAAACCACATTCATTGATGAAATGACATAAGGGATGGAAAGGAGGGATGGCAGTTTTACAGGGGGGATGATTTGGACCGTTTTTATTTCAGGGGGGATGCCATCCCCCTCATCCCCCCTCAACTCCAGTACTGTGTACGAGTCACCAATGATGACAGTGGAGGGTGAGAAGAGTGGTCGTGGGCCTCCATGGTTGGAGAGAGCGGGTTCCGACGTGTGTGTCAGAGGCGGGCGTCGTGGCTTCCCAGCAGCATCCGCGCCGCAGGACGGAAACTCTGCTTGTCCCGGGTGGCGCGGACTGCCGGAGCGGGGAGCGTTCTCCGCTCTGTGCGGGGGATCTTGAGCCCGGTCGGGTATAGACCGCCAGAGCACCTCAGCACCACCGCCTTCAGAAGCCTCTGACGTGAAGCAGAGGTCGTAGTCTGGGATGGAAGCTGCTGGTCCAAGGCCGCAGTGGAGCGGCCCGCCGAGACACCGGGGACATCGATCCGGCGGGGTGGAGAGCCGCAGCCGCCTCAGTGTCCGACAGCGGAGTAGTAGCTGCGGACCTGCCACTGGCCGCTAGCATGGAGGAGGCCACAGTAGCCTCACCAGCTGGGTTTTGGCCCAGCCTTGAAGCGGTTGGAGAGCGTGAGGGGTGGTGGGACAGCTCAGACTCCGAGTGAGGTCCTCGTACGGGCCCGGACCACCACCTCAGACCTTGATTGGGAGTGAGAGGGGCAGGGTAACGGCCGGGTCAGGCGGGGGACAGATTTGTCCGTCAAGACTCCTCTCCCTAGCCCTGCCCCTTCTCAACCTTTCCCGGTCATCCCGCTGCTGCTTCCACCTGCCTGCGGTCCCCCCTCCCCTCTGGTCATCCAGTTGCTGCTTCCACCTGCCTGCTGTGTGCTGCTGACGTCCCCGACCCCCAGTCTGGCCCTCGGCAGGAGGGTCCCCCCTTATGATCCAGGTCCTGGTCCAGGTTTCTTCCTCCTAAAGGGGAGTTTTTCTTGCCACTGTTTGGCTTAAGGTTTTTCTCCCACTAGGGGAGTTTTTACCTGCCATTGTTTATGTAATAATTGCTCGGGGGTTTATGTTCATGTTCTGGATCTCTGGAAAGCGTCTGGAGACAACTTTTGTTGTATTAGACGCTATATAAATAAAATTGAATTGAATTGAATTGAATACCTTAAAAAAATAAAAAAATAAAAATTGTAGATCTAGTTGAGCTAAGGACTTCTCTTATAATGTATAAGGCACACAACAACCTACTTCCTTACTGCATTCAGGAAATGTTTTCACCAGAGAAAGTCGGTATGAACTCAGGGGAACTTGTATGTTTAAAAAAATAAAGGTAAGGACAAACTTTAGAGCTCAAAATGTGTAGTTCTATCTGCAATTTCAAAAAAATGTTTAAACTTAGGGCAATTGATAAATATAAACTATGACCAAGAGCAGCTTCTCCTGTAAATCCTCTATATCACATGCTTTTGTTTTAATTGATCTCTGTAATACTTTTTATTTTGATTTGTTGTGATGTGATGTATTGTAAAAAATGGTAGGCATTATATAAGCTACGGGTTCAGTCTACACCTTTTTTGGTTCATTTATTTATATATCCAGCTTTACTGTGGTGCGTAGTTGAGCAGGAGGACGGCCGCGGTCCAGAAGGATCCCAAGGCGCCGTGTCCTGGAGGGCTGCAGAGAGGGAGGAGATCTGCAGCGCCTGCTCATGGGCCACATCCAGGCACTGGGTCAGCAGAGCCTCTTTGCTCTTCAGTTTATCGGAGAGCCGGCGATTTTCCCTTCAACAGGTCAGTAATTGTTTTATTTGCTTTCCTGAGCAGTGGGTAAGCTCCATGAAAGTCAGTTACAGGGGGCATGGAGGTAGCCATCTAGCTTTTAGCAGAGTTCAACAAAAAGAGAGACCAAGAGACCAGGAAGTGAGACCAACAGGTGAGAGCAGTGCTACTATTTGTTATTTGGCTGTTGAGACTGAATGCATCATGGAACAACACATGTTGACCAACAGACTAGAGACTGTTTAGGATATTTCATCACTGTACAGCAGCCCCCTGAGATCTCACCAGCACTGGAACTCATAGTTCTCTTCAACAGTGGAAGCATGGCTGCAACGCTGAAATCTCTGGTAAAAAGTGTAAGGTGGTGAGACAAAGTAAGACGCAGACAGTCAGACTCAGACACAGATGAACTGAAAAAGAATGTGCTTTATTCAAGTTTGGTGATCAACGTGTTAACATTATCTGGTTTGTGCAGTTTTAATAAAGCATTCACTTTCCTGTGGAAGACATCCTGAAGCTACCGAACTGTTCAACATTCATGTCGGAGCAATTTCATTCATGCCGATGGGAGCACATTCCAGAAAGCCGAAACTTTATTCCGGCCGTGCAAGACCTGCTTTGTTTGTTGTCTATTCCTCTGGTTTTTAAGTTTAGATGTCAGTTGATTTTAGTCTTCTGTGTGGACAGAAACACCATGAACCATACACTCACCGGCCACTTTATTAGGAACATTCTACTAGTACCGGGTTGGACCCCCTTTTGCCTTCAGAACTGCCGTAATCTTTTGTGGCATAGATTCAACAAGGTACTGGAAACATTCCTCAGAGAGTTTGGTCCATATTTACATGACAGCATCACGCAGTTGCTGCACATTTGTCGGCTGCACATCCATGATGCTAATCTCCCGTCCCACCACATCTCAAAGGTGCTCTATTGGACGGATATCTTGTGACGGTGGAGGCCATTTGAGGACAGTAAACTCATTGTCATGTTCAACAAACCAGTCTGAGATGATTCTTTATGACACGGCGCGTTATCCTGCTGGACGTAGCATCAGAAAATGGTACACCGTGGTCATAAAGGGAGGGACATGGTCAGCAACAATAATCAGGTTGGCTGTGAAGTTGGCATGATGCTAAATTGGTATTGATGGGCCCAAAATGTGCCAGGAAAATATCCCCCCACACCATGACACCACCACCACCAGCCTGAACCGTTGGTACAAGGCAGGATGGATCCAAACTTTCATGTCGTTGACGCCAAATTCTGACCCTAACATCCGAATATCCCAGCAGAAATCGAGACTCAGACCAGGCAACGTTTTTCCTTCTTCTGTTGTCCAGTTTTGTTGAGCCTGTGCGAATTGTAGCCTCAGTTTCCTGTTCTTAGACAGGAGTGGTACCCAGTGTGGTTCTGCTGCTGTAGCCCATCCACCTCAACGTTCCAGTGTTGTGCATTCAGAGATGCTCTTCGGCATACCTCGGTTGTAACGAGTGGTTATTTGAGTTACTGTTGCCTTTCTATCTACAACCAGTCTGGCCATTCTCTTCTGACCTCTGGCATCCACAAGGCATTTGCGCCCACAGAACTGCTGCTTACTGGATATTTTCTCTTTTTCCGACCATTCTCTGTAAACCCTAGAGATGGTTGTGTGTGAAGATCGGCAGATTCTGAAATAGACCAGCCAGTCTGTTACCAACAACCATGCCACGTTCAAGGTCACTTAAATCACCTTTCTTCCCCATTCTGATGCTGGTTTGAACTGCAGCAGGTCGTATTGACCACGTCTACATGCCTACATGCATTGAGTTGCTGCCATGTGATTGGCTGATTAGAAATTTACATTAAGGAGCAGTTGGCCAGGTGTACTTAATAACGTGGCAGGTGAGTGTAGACCTGCTGCTGGGAATGGTTTCATTGGGAGTTATTCTTTATAACAATGACCAGCTCGTAGAGCCATGTTCATGTCCTACAGGCTCACAAGGTTTTCCACACAGCTACGGACAAAACTTGTACATGCATGTAAAAACATAATACCTGATGTAGATCTGCTGCTGTGCTTGTAATAATTCCCTAGCACGGTTTTAGCCGAGCTTTAGCTGTCAGACAGATGTCCTGTATGCAGAGTTGACAGGTGTCCAGGTCCATCATCCTCCACCACCATGGTTGACAGTGGGTTTGAGGTGTCTCTGCTGGTTTTCTCCATGGTTCTGTACATGACCAAACCTCTCCACTTTGGTCTCATGTGTCAGAGGACATTGTTCCAGACGTCTCCTGGTCTTTTCAGATGCAGGTTTGTGGACCTCAGTCCTGCTTCCATGTTCTTGTTAGACAGAAGAGGTTTTCTACTGGAAACTGTTCCAAACAAACTGTCCTGGTTCTGTCTTCTTCTACTTGTGCTGTCATGAAGTTTGACATATAAGTATCCAATACACACGTCTTGAGTATAACATGCTCTGATCTTGGGGGAAAACTGAGAAGATTCTGACTGTATGACGTACTCCACATTGTTTGGAAATGTTTTTTTTTTCTTATTTACTTTTTTCAGATTGGTGAGCAGCAACAGCTTCTCTTCTAAGACCACTACTGTTGTCTTTCCCTCTTTGCATTGTAATAACAAACACCTGAATTGTCCTGATCAGCAAACTGCCAAACATCTGCTTTTGTAGAGGTCTGAACACCTGGAGGTATGGTGATCAGCTCTTCAATGGTAATGATTAGCAGGACCTGGCTGCTTCTTTACTCTCTTGAATACTATTGAAGCAGTAGGGCAATACTAAAGTTAAGAAGGTTATATTGTTGTTCATCTGAGGTGTTATTTACCTCAAAACAAGACCCCCCTCCCCTCTTATCATATTTATGTTCTGTCTGAAAATGATAACCTTCACCACCTGATCCTGTAACTTCTCAGCTGGAATTAAACATTTTGGTGTCATCAAGGATGCGAATTCCACTGGCTTTTTCACTCTGCTGAATATGAGCCAATCACACTGTCATGGTCTCAGGTCAGCAGGAAATTAAAATCAATCACATCAATCACCTCTGTCAAACATCCTTCTTCCACCTCAAAAACATCGCCAAACTCCGCCCCATCCTGTCCCCGAAAGATGCCGAAAAACTGGTCCACGCCTTCGTCTCCTCCAGGCTCGATTACTGCAACGCACTTCTCATCGGGATCCCAAGCAAGAGCCTTAAAAAGCTCCAATACATCCAGAACAGTGCTGCTAGGATCCTGATGAGAGTGCGCAAATATGACAACATCACTCCCATCCTCCACTCCCTGCACTGGCTCCCCATCTCCTCCCGGACTGAATACAAGATCTCCCTACTCACCTACCAATCACCACGGCAACGCTCCCCCTTACCTCAAGGAGCTGATTCATCCTCAGCCCCCCACCTGCACCCGTTCAACAAACAAGAACAACCTCCTCAAACCCATCAAAACTAAACTGGTCACAATGGGAGACCGGGCCTTCTGCTCCGTTGCCCCTAAACTGTGGAATGCCCTCCCCGCCCACCTGAGAGAACCACAGACAATTGACTCTTTTAAGAGAGGGCTTAAAACCCACCTTTTTAACAAAGCATATCAATGATTTCTTTTTTTTTTTTTTTTTTCCTCTTGTAGCACTTTGAGATTCTCCGAATGGAAAGTGCGTTCTAACCATCGGTTAGATTGGTTAGGATCATATACATACACGCATACACACACATAGACATACACACTGGCTTGTTCACCTGCATGTTTGCTCTGTAGTTTTTGGGGTTGGATAGATATGATTTAAACCAATGTAGAGCTGTCCCTTTAATCCCAACAACATGCTCTAACCTGTGCAGTAAAATGCTGATCTACAGTGTGAAAAGCAGCACTGAGGTCCAGTAGAACCAGTATGGACACTAATCCCTTATCTGAGGTCCAGTAGAACCAATATGGACACTAATCCCTTATCTGAGGTCCAGTAGAACCAGTATGGACACTAATCCCTTATCTGAGGTTCAGTAGAACCAGTATGGACACTAATCCCTTATCTGAGGTTCAGTAGAACCAGTATGGACACTAATCCCTTATCTGAGGTCCAGTAGAACCAGTATGGACACTAATCCCTTATCTGAGGCCATAAGAATTTGTGACTCAAACCAGCGCTGTCTCTGTGCTATGATGCTTTATGAATCCTGACTGAAAAACTTCAAATAGATCATTTCTATACAAATGGTCACATAAAATGGAAGGTTGGAAATTTGTCTATATTTAGGCACAAATGTCTGGGTTAAGAGAAGGTTTTTCAAGTACAGGTTTAATTACTGCAACTTTGAAAACCTGTGGTACACATCCTAAGTTTAGGGATAAGTTTACCTGGTCCAGTATTGTCATGCCCATAAGAGAAAGAACATGTTTGAATAGTGGAGTCGGGATGGGGTCTAACATAGATTTACAGTAGGTTGATTTAGCTCTATTAACGAGTGAGGTCAGCTCAGGGAGGTCTATAGGATCAAAACAGTCTAGAGATAAGTCAGAGCCTAGGGAAGTCGCTAAAGCTGAAGAAACGCCCACAACCGGCTGGTTGATTTCTTCTCTAATTCTGATGATTTTACTGTTAAAGAAGCTCATAAAGTTCTCACTACTGAGAGCTGCAGGAATGCACGGCTCCACAGAGTTGTGACTCTTTGTCAGCCTGGCTACAGTGCTGAACAGAAAACTTGGGTTACTTTTGTTATCCTCTATTAACAATTAATAATAAACTGTTCTAGCTTTGGGAATGTCTTTTTTATATACTATTAGACCAGGGGTAGGCAATTCCGGTCCTCGAGGGCCGGTGTCCTAGATGTTACCCTGCTTCAGCACACCGTGATAAAAGTACCTGTGTCATTAACAGAATTGTGCAGCCCTGGATGACAAGCTGATGACGATGATTAATTAGAATCAGGTGTGTTAAAGCAGGGAAACATCTAAAACATGCAGGACACCGGCCCTCGAGGACCGGAATTGCCTACCCCTGTATTAGACTATCTTTCCATTCACGATAAGAGTTTGTAGACTTACAAGTGTACCAATTCCTTTCCACTTACGCACTTTTTGTTTCATGAATATAAGACGTGTGCTCACGGTTGATCGATACCAGCAACAGGACATTGATCATTGCTGGAAGACTCCCTGTTGCTACAGTCCTTCATCATCATCAGTGTGGATCAAGAAGTCACATGACTTCCTCCATACATACATCATTGAGTTATATGACATCTGTGCTTTCGAAGTCTGCCATGATTGCCCATTTCACATTGTCAGCCTTCCTCCTCCTCCCCCCTCACCTGCAGGCCCTGCCAGTCAGGGATTATCACCTGGGATGTCACTGCCTGTGACATTCCAGCCCCGCCCAGTGAGGAAGACCAGTCACATGACTCCTCCTTAGGACTGAGTGAGCTGTAACCTACATTGGTGCTGCAGGTTGGAAGGCTCAGCCTTCTGTGTGGATGGGCTGGTGGAGAGGAAGGGGAAGAGAGAAGGTGGGACAGGGAGGAGAGAGACAGGTGGGAAGGGTTTAGGAGGAGCAGGGCTTGGGAGCCTCCTGAAGACAGCTCCTGCAGGAGTCTGCATGAGGGTGGAATGGGGCTGCAACCGGGAAGTGGTGGGCGTACACAGACTTTCTCCTCCTGTCTATCTCCCCACATCCTCCACTCTTCCTCCTCTCCTCCATTGACTCCACCCCAGCCTCTCCTGCTCCCGCCCCACATCGAGTGCCTCCGTGGTGGACTGAGGGGGCGTGACCGGTGCAGGGGTAAAGTGAAGGAGCTAAGCACCTCCTTCTGATGGGATAACCAACAGGAGATATTGGGCGGGCTATAGGAGGACGAGGGAGGAAGAGCATCTAGCGGGTCCTGGTAGATACTAAAGACTCCTCCTCCATCTCCAGCCCCAGCAGCTCTCCCTGCCTCCTGCCGAGTCAGGGGAGAGGGGAGGTTCATCCTGGTCTTGGTCTCTAGGCTCTTTGACTGGACGTAATTAACAAGGCCATTAAGGGGGTTGGAGTGGGTGGAGCCAGAGGAAGCAGGTTTCTGGTGGGTGTGGTGGTCGATGACGGTGGAATAGATGTCCCGCAGGTTGATCACCTTCGTCTTCCTGTCACGGTTCTCGTGCAGGACAGCGTTGGCACAGATGAAAAGGAAGATCCCGATTCCCATGACGAGCGGGCCAAACACCTTCAGCCTGTCAGAGTACAGGTACCTGCAAACACAGGGGAGACAACCAATCAGAACACCAGAAAAACAGGAAACCCAACAGACTCTGCCCCCTTGCAAAAAGGAAAAGTCAGGGATGGAACCACCAGAACCACGAAGCAGAAGGGACCATTTCTGTACATCAGATACTCTTGAGAAGCTCAGACCTGACAGTTTATTAGTTTATTAAGAATCCCCATTAGCTGGTACCGTAGAAACCAACTAGTCTTCCTGGGGTCCACAAAGAACAACAACAAAAATATAAAACAGTCAATCACATCATCCACAATATATCATACATTTACAAATACAATTATAAAATATCTGATGTTAAAACACTTAAGACAAACATTTAATAATTATATGAACCTAAAATTAATTTGCACTAAAACACACAACGGTGGCCCCAGTACAGGTCACCTGGGTGATATCCACTTCCTCCTGGCGCAGCGTTTCAGCCTGGTTTACTGTGTTGGGAGGGGTTATACAGGGGGAGCCAGGGAAAGCGTTGAATAATGGAGGAGGTGTATTTATCATTGTGTACATGTGTGTGTGTTTGTGTGAGTAAGTAACTCTGTGAACTATACCGCAGATCTACTCCTCACCCATTGTCCTTGATGTTATCAGCTCGGTATAGTTCTGATACAGGTCCACAGGTGTCCTGGCTAGTGGGAGCAGAGCGTCTTGTTTTCATTCCTCCAGGGAGATTGTGAACAGACTGGCCTGCCAAGCTGCTGTGTCAAGGTCAGGTTGTAGAATCATCAATTGTATTTGGGTCAGGCCATCTGCAGTAATTTTCTGTCTGCCTTAAAGGGGACCTATTATGAAAAACAGGTTTTTTCTTGCTTTAACATATATAAAGTGGTCTCCCCTCAGCCTGCCAACTCAGAGAAGGAGGAAACAACCAAATTCTGCAGTGTCTGTACAGCCGCCCGGAAGAGCCGTCCAGTCTGATGTGGCTTCTACGAGCCGTTGAGATTTGTGCATTTTTGTTACGTAACCAAAATGCAAACCACGCCCACAACTATAAAACCGTGTAACTGCGTGACATCGGACGCTCTCTGTCCATCTCCCTCCAGCAGCTGCCACTTTATTGAGGTTTTTGTAGTGAAATGAGGAGGAATCATAGAGATAACTTCTCATTTCAACTAACTGGATCAGCCATTCCTCATCCGTGACCGTTTCCAACAGCGCTTTCAACCGGCTTTCAACGCGAGCGGCAGGAAACGGCCAGCTCAAAGCGGCGTGCTGCGTCGAGCTGCGCAGTGCTGCGTCGCTGCGGCCAGTTAGGACAGTCCAATAGAAAATAAAGCAATGAAATTGATTTTGTCGCTGACGTTCACTCGCATCTTTTGCAGTTATGACACGGTGTTAAGACACAGTAACTCCGCCGGCCGGAGCTTCCACCATTTTTTCGTAGCGGTGTATCGCGTCATTCGCGTCATTGCGTCAGGCAGCCAATCAGCACAGTGCCTCATTATCATAGCCCCGCCCACTCAGAATCCCCCATAGAGAAGAAGGTTAGAAACTGGTAAGATAAAGACATGACTCAGAGGCTGAATTTCTAATTTATTCAGCAAAAACGATCAAAAGCTTGTTTTTAAGACATTCAAGGCCTGTTTAAAATAGGGATGCCATAATAGGTCCCCTTTAAATCTCTCTGGTTCATCTACATGACGACTCCAAACAGACAAATTTGTGGTCAATTCCCGCCAAGCCGAGCTTCCAACTTCTCCAAGGTCTTTTCCATCCAGCCAATGAGTTCAAAAACCACAGCTAGCCTGCGATTCTGTTCAAGAATCACATCCAGTTGGCAATTTTGCTCACACAACGTTTCAGTCTGAGTGTTGGTCGCACAGCTAATCTCTTCAGACGCACCAGGCAACCATGAAAGGGCCAGAATAGCTATTGACGTTTACCGAATTTCTCGACATGCCAGGTAACCGCCAGCTCCAAAGAGCAGAAATCTGTCATCAGAAATCCAATTATGTAGACATGTTCGACATTTCCGACTGGCAGTATGGACAGACACACGACCCTCCACGTCTTCCAGGACTCCATTGTGTGTCCAGCAGCAAATGTCCCATTGGGGCAAGAGGTCTCCCCTCTGACTGTCGAGAAAATTTGGTCAATTGCATTGAGAGACCACTTAACCTATTCCATGATTTTACAATGTTTCGGAGGATATGAAAAGAAAGGCTCAAAAATAAATTGACAAGACAGCATAAGATAGAGAGCAGCAGCAGGGCAGATGGGGAGGGAGCGGGAGAACAAAAACATCCACCTTCGCCGAGAGCAGGAAGAATATACTATGTATCACTGTCATTATTAGTTTCTACTTGATGAAATAAATGACATTAAAAAGTATTTTCAAAAATGACCAGTATCAATTCAGCCATCCAATAACAGATCAGTAGTCTGCTGTTGTCACTCAGTAGGTGGGGTCTTCAGATAACCATGTTTCTCAGTCTGTATCTGAGGCTGTTTTCACACGCACTGGAGCTCCGTGGGCCGGTCTTGATGCTTAAGGGCTGCTCTTGACTACTTGATGCAGTTAGTTTGGTTTCACAATCATAAGTGTTGTTTTCATTCTGGTCCGAATGCCAACAGCCCCTTGACAACGATCAGTACTCTCATTGGTTAATGCAGTTGGAGCGGTGTGTTTACATGGTAACCGGCCTGAAGTGAAGCAACTTCTACAACAACTGTGCTATTTGAGCCAGAGTTGGACATTTTTCAGTAATATTGTTTTGTACCAATAATTCCAATACATTCAGAAATTAAATTTCTGAGTGTATTGTGTGTGAGTAAGGCTGTTAATGATCCAACCCCATACGAAGCAGGGGGTGTGGTTCCAGTTGTGTTCAGGGTTGTTCTGGTTCTGTCTTAGGTGGTTCTGGTTGTATTGCATTCATTCATATGTTCCCCCATAGGAATGAATAGGTTTGGTGTCGCCATGGTAAGCGACACCAGACCTATGAAACGCCATTTTGACGGACATTTTGACATACATTTTCTGTAAATCAGAGCTTCATGACATTTTTTTATGTTGTAGTTCACATCGAACCGAAATATGGACGGGCAAAAAGCGTCTGAATTTTCCCCACTTTTTCCGCTACCTACCCCTTTCCGCGTTGTCATGGAAACACCATTGAGGCACGAAGGAGACACATATACAAAAAAGGATGCGGAATAAGTGGGAGAAGGAAAGGGAAGCCAATCCTGTACACAAATATATCGCCTGTGCAAACTGTTTTTTTCTTATTCTTTCAGGCATTTTTTTTTTTTAGGATTTTTTTTTCCAAAGTTTTGCGACTTTAGCTTGCTAGTGCCACACGGTTTTGCATTGTAAAATTGGGTTTTTGTTGTTTTTTGGGGCGTTTTCTTTTTCAGGGAGGTTCTTGGCTAGTGGAAAGGCTTATTATTTGGCTAGTGGAAAGGCTTATATGGGCTTGCCATTACTGGCATGCCCATAATAAATCTATATTTCTAAATCACTTTTAATACATGAAAATGTAGTACAAAGTGCCTTAAATATTTAAAAGTATTAGTTAAAAAACAGACCCCCCAAAAGTCTTCTCAGAGTGCAGGTTTACTCGTAGTTCCTCGAGTATCCAAATGTAGATTTCGAGGGCGGGTGTTCTGCTATCAGGAACCATTACTATGGAACCAACTTCCAATCTGGGTTAAGGAGGCTGACACCACCTCCACTTTTAAAACTAAAGTTAAAACCTTTCTGTTTAGTAAAGCCTATAGATAGTGTTTAGTAAACCTCTAGTTAGTGTTTAGTAAACCTCTAGTTAGTGTTAACTCTAGTGTGTTAGAGTCAGTAGTCATAGCATAGAACAAGACTATAATAGTTAGTCTCAAACATACAGTAGCTTGGTGGTAGATATGCTGCTATAGGCCTATGCTGCAGGGGGCACCGACATGATCCGCTGGGCGGTGCCTCTCACCCTTCTTCTCCTCTCCTCTTCCCTTCCTCTCTTCTCCTTTTCCATTTTTATTCATTATAAGTATCTCCTAGCCATAATTTTTGCTCATCATTCCTGTAGTTTCTTGTGCCGGCCCCCCTTTTTTCTCTTTTGTGCATGTTTGCAGGCCGGAGCTTCGGGAGCTGCGTGCTGGCCTGATGGTCACTGTGTGTATATTCTTCTCCAGGAAGAAGATTCTGCGCTGGTTCAAGATTATGTGGATTCCTTATTCTGTCTGCAAACAATGAGAATATTTTTGGTTAAGTGGATTC
This sequence comes from Cololabis saira, assembly GCF_033807715.1. Lineage (NCBI taxonomy): Eukaryota > Metazoa > Chordata > Actinopteri > Beloniformes > Belonidae > Cololabis > Cololabis saira. Next base: position 3,780,775 of record NC_084608.1, read on the forward strand.
TTCTTTAAGTTTCTTCAGATTTTCATTCAAGTACTACATTTCCCAAGATTCCTTACTGCCATTTCAGTGTACCTGGAATCTCAGCCAACATAACCTGCTTCAGATTCCTCTGGAAGGCATATGTATGAATCAACCCCTGGCACCTGAACTCTCCAACTGACTGAATCCACACCACATTCATCAGGCTGGTCCATCTTTTAATAAAAACCTTCACTTTTACTCACCCCTTGTCAAGTTTTTTGAGCCCAGTCAACAATTGTTACAAAAAGAACTACCTCCTGAACAGCCACCAAGGGGACCACCAGGACTGCTGAAAGGACAATAAAAGGGGATACCATTTGATGTATCTATTGTACCATTATGTTCTCCAACAGGACACATAACCATGATCCCAAACATTCTGAGTAGAACCTGCTGAAGGACCTCCAGAAGCCCGAAAAGGAACTGCTTTAAAGGTCCATTTAGACTGTCCTGTTTCATTTACCTGTCCAGAAAATCCTCCAAAAAGCCTGGCAGGGCCCTCGGCGTTGTCCCATTGATGGTATTGGTTTGGTTAAAACCTTTACTACCTCCTTTTCCTCCATCTCCTTTAGACTCCTCCACCCTCCACTCTTGCTGGAGGAAGACACAACAGAACAACTCAGAACTGCAGAATCAGACAAGGAACCAGACCTAAGACATGTTCCTTTTACAGACTGTTGGCTTCTACTCAGGTGTGGGTGTGGTTTCACCTGGGCATCAGCAAGTGCTGGTGTGGAGCTGCTGGACAACACTGAGGCCATAGCAGTGTCCCCCTGTGGCAGAGCACTGAGGAAAAGCCCGTCACGAGGCCAGTACCCCAAAGCAGCCATGACACCACCCACTAGCAGGACCAAGATTCCGAGTATGGCCACGAAACCCGGAACTGAGCACAGCTTCAACTTCCCCTTCACCACCACCACCTCTCTTGGTCTGGGGGAAGTGAGGAAGTATGTCAGGAAGTGACATAATTCTGTCGTCATACACTACATTCTCCCTGACACTGTTTGGTAGGTTAGTTCGTGTTCTTTCTGAGTGTGTTACCTTTTGTTCTTCTTCTTTGGCGGATGTGGCTTGTGTGGTTTGGACCTCAGCGAATCCTGGCGCCGTGCATTGATCCTCAGCAAACCGCCTGTCGCAATCATCACCCCCCACCAATTAGACAGTTGGTGAGTGAATTAAATCCCGCCCAACAACACCTCACCCTGGCTGAGTCACCAGGCTTCTGTAAGAACCAAAGAAACGGATCACCTGTCAGGTATCAGGTTCCTCTCCTGGACCCAGCTGCCAGTTTGTGTTCAGGAAGCAGACAACCTCTCTACATTTAATGTTAAACTTCAAACCTTCCTTATTGATAAAATCTATAGTTAGGGATGGCTAAGGTGACCTGAAACATCCCTTACTGATGCTACTATAGGCCTAGACTGCTAGGTGACCTCCCATGAAGCACCTCTGCTCATTCTGTTGTCTTCTATCCATCCAGTTTCCTCCACTTATCCGAGGTTGGGTCATGGAGGCAGTAGCCTAAGCAGGGTAACCCAGACTTTCCTCTCCCCAGCTACTTTGTCCAGTTCATCTGTTCCCAGGCCAGCAGCGAGACATAGTCCCTATGCATGTCCTGGGTCTTCCCCGGGTTCCTATCCCAGTGGGACAGGCCAAGATAACCTCACCGGAGAGGTGTCCAGGGGACATCCTCATCTGGCTCCTCTCAATTCTGAATGACTTTGCTGACCAGTGGAAGTTGGTTTGTCTTACATCTCTCTAACTTCTTTCTTTTGAATTTGGGCGTGGGCAATTTATGCCAGAGAAGAAGGCAAATCAGAGGGGCAGGTGGATGGGTGGACTGAGACATAGTACAACCAGTCATTATTGATGACTGGTTTTACTCAGCTGCTGGTGCTGTGTTCATGCAGCCCTTCTATATTGGACATCAGAGGTGAATTAGTACATACTGAGTGTCCAGCAGGTCAGCCTGGATCTGGTCTTAGGACAGTTGAAGGCCCAGGATAAGGCACCATGGTCAGTGAAGACTTCAGACTTCCCTTCCATGTAATCTCTCCACTTCTCCACAGCCCAGACAAGCTTTTTTGATTTGGAGAAATGTGTTCTGCTCCATGAAGTAATCTGGAGGCAAAGGCAATCACACTCTCGCCTTATTAAGTCTTCTTACTTCATGGCACTGGCATCTGTATGTGCCGATTGTTTTTTTTGACAATCCTCTCTCAACAACTACTCAACTGCCTATTGCTTCAAGAGGTTTAATGGTCCAACAATATGAGCAAATTCCGGTTATTCAAAGGGGTTATTGGTGTTTACATGGCCGTGCGCAACCGGGTTATTGCTAATATTCCGGTTAGAAAAGGGTTATTGACTGCATGTTAACGTAGTCAGTGTAGACAAATCCTTCTCCCCTGCAGTTCTCCTAAAATTGTTTCAATCAGGTACTGCAAGGTATCCCCAGCACTTTAAAGTCCCAAAGGCATTGATCTGACGTAGAGGCCACTGAGAGTGAAGACTGCTGTCATGGATGCATAGCCAGTTTTCAATAACTGAACCTCAGATCTGAGGAGCTAAAACACCAGCCCATGTAAGGATTCTACGATGTCATGGATAATGGACATTTGGTAAACATTGAGGGGTTTTAACATCTAGCTTTGTGTAGTTTATGCAAAACCAACACCAGTGGGAAGCCCAGACAGACTAATAGTGTTCTACAATACAACTGTAAGATTATGATATGCCTTTCAGTGATGCCATCAAGCTCTTCTTCATCTCTCCTTTGCATGCCGAGCAGCTACTATATATGTTGAGGGTTGTTTGAGATTCTTTGTTGACAGGTTTCACACAGACGTCGACAGCTGGACCATGTTAGATACCTCTTTCTATATAGCATGAAATCCCTATAACCCTGTGTGGAAGCCTCATATGTTTAACTCTTTTCATAACAATTCAAACATCTAGAAAAATGCTAAAAGGGTTCCTGCTAAAGTCACAGGGTGACTTCCTCTCTGGTCCAGCCTGGGAATTACTGGAATTTACCCTTTTTGATTTCTTCTTTGTTTTTTTCACTGCTGACCTGGCTGTTGACTCAGGCCAAGTAATCTTGGTCCAATCCTGCTCCAACATATACCCAACTTTCACTAACTGTTCACCAGAGTGAACAACTAACCAATGCTGGATTTCTGCTACGGTGTCCAACAGGTTCAATGCGAGAGCTAATCTTGTTTATCAGCCAATCAGTTTATAGATCCAGCCCTTGGAAAGTATTATCTAGAACCAAGGCATCAATGTTCATTGCTATGCTGATGATATGCACCTGTATTTGTCTATAAAGCCAGATGAAACAGAACCATTAGCTAAACTTCAGACATGTCTTAGGGACATTAAGGACTGGGTGTCATCTAACCTTTTCCTTCTAAATTCTGACAAAACAGAGGTTATTATTTTCGGTTCCAAACACCTTAGGAAGGGAATGTCTCCACTTCTCCACAGATCAGACAAGCTTTTTTTGATTTGGGGAAACACAACACTATCTAATCCTTAGGAAGGGATTAGATGGTGTTGTGATGGCCTCCAGTGCAAGTGTGCGAAACCTTGGAGTTATTTTGATCAGGATTTGTCATTTAAACAGCATCAGGTTTGTAAGACATCAAGTTTCCATCTCCGTAATATCACAAAGATCATCAAAGAACATCCTCTCCCAGAGTGATGAGGAAAAACTAATTCAAGTGATTGTATCTTCTGGACTAGATTACTGTAATGTATTATTGAATTGGGCTCCATTGTTTTTGTAGTTGCGCTGGTCTGCCTCCTCTTTTTCTCTTTTTACATATTCCTAGGTCAAAGTTGCCAGAGCTTCCAGCGCAGCATCCTCCCCTGCAGTCCCCATCTCTGGCCACCTCAGTGTCTGCTGTCTACACCTGTTTATATAGACAAGTTTTTGAGCCGTTTCCGCTTTACTTCCTGAAGTCCTCCCGTCAATGCAATCCACTTCCGTTCTGGCAGACTAGTTCTGTATTGCTAGCTAGCACTGGCGTTGTGCCGAGTGCCGACATAGAACTGACAAAGAGGATATAGCAACTACATGGATATTTCAAAGAAGAAAAGTGGTTCGGGAACGACGTGTGCGGTGGGTGGTTGTAAGAACTGGAGAAAGCACCTGAACGAGTGGTTAGATAGAGAGTGCTACGACCACAAACCAGCTACAAAGAGGCAATATCCATGTACTCCGTTGTTTACTTTTATTCACAAGCCTGATACCGACTCGGAATCAAGGACCTGGCTGAAGGAATTGAAGCTAAAAAAAGCACCCCGCAACATTTTTGTCTGTTCGCATCACTTTGTTGACAAAAAACCAACAAAGGACAATCCTTTCCCTGATTTGTGATTGGGTTACAATCGCTCTCCCCAGCCAAAGAGGCGTTTAGCTATGAAGCTGACAATACTTTTCATTATGAAGAAGTTGTCATACGCTAACATTGCTACTGGTATTTTGCTAAGGCAGTTGATGGTTTCGGAGATGGGACAAACAATGCCCACCATAGCTACATTAATTGTGTGTGTGTGTGTGTGTGTGTGTGTGTGTGTGTGTGTGTGTGTGTGTATGTGTGTGTGTGTGTGTGTGTGTGTGTGTGTGTGTGTGTGTGTGTGTTTCTTTTTTGTCTTAGTGTTCTCCTTTTCCACCCACTGCAGAGGCCATGCCTTTCCACTGTAATAAAATATAAAGAACACTTTTGTTAATATCAGCCTTGGATTCAAAACAGCCAAGATTTTAACAACCAAATTGACAAAGCACTGAATCACTTTGATATAAATTATGTAAATAAATCAAATTAGTTTTTGTCATTTAGCCTACTTCTAGGTTAACAGTTTAATTCCTTGCACAATACTAGTGGGAGGATTTCAGGTGAGCCTTACATGGCTTCTGCCATCCACCACACTAATGCCAGTCACAGCCAGGACGAATGTTAGAAACCAAGGGCTATATCAATGACTAATATCAATCACTCTACTCTATTAGTTCATTGTTGAAATATAAATTTAAAGATATAGATTTTTTATTTTATTTTATTTTATTTATCTTATACACATAATGACCATTGTTGAATGGACAGAAATTAAGACTGTTTTTTGAATAACAACTGTAGTGCCTTTATCATTCATAGTGATGTGTACATAATTCACCTGCATAGAGATGTTAGTCACAGCATTACCATACAGCATTTATTCAGGTTATCAAGCACTTTATGTTGTTACTATGTGTTGGTCTATGTGTTTAATGTGTTACGGTCCCTTTAAGTACTGTGACGTTTTTGGACTCAGTTGGTTCGGAGTTCAGAGTTTTTCAGAGTTAAAATATCTAATTGTTTAATAGGTGAAAATTAACTTATTCATATTTTACCTACTGTAGCCTACACATGCCCAACAACGGGGCTTACAAGCATTACCAGATGTAAGAGCAGAACGTAGCCTATCAGATATTGTGAAAGATAATTCTCAAATTTGTTAAAATAATAATACAATTTTTCAGAATAATTATGTTTACTTGCAGCAGGGTAACATATAATTTAATGTCCGCCCCTATGGCTCGGGTGTGTGAACCTGTTGTCTCTCGCTGCAGGAACACACTTTAAAAAATGTTTGAAAGAAGAGAAAAGGTGAAATATTTAAGATTTCATTTCTAAAAAGGGTAATTTGAATTTTGAAACCTGCTTTGTTGACCTTTTTTTTAATAAATTATATTTTTCGGACTTTATACATCTATCCCAGCAAGTTATTCATCCCACACGAGCCAGCAGCCACTTGGAGCCACCAGGGTATTTGACACACAATCCAAAGCGTTTGATTGTATTTATCAGCACCACAGATTGTCAGGGTTTGACACTTCCCCCCAGTTTGTAACTTTCAGTTTCTGTCTTGCCCCGCCTGTGTCCCATCTGCCCTGATTGTGTCTGCACCTGTGTCTCGTCATGTCTCGTTATCCCTTCAGTATATCTTGTCTTGTCATTCCTTGGTCCCCTGTCAGTCCGTACTGTTCCCTCCTCCATGTGCTCCAAGTTTTTGATCCCTGTTCCTCGTGTTTTTTATCTTGCTCTGCAGCGCTTTGTTTTTACCTTTTGTTGGAATAAATCCTTTGTTTTTTGAGAACTCCTGCCTCTGGCCTCCCTCTCTCTCCTGCATTTGGGTCCTAGCAAACCAAACCTCAACAGAACGGACCGACCACTGTCAGGGTTTGACACTTCCCCCCCCAGTTTGTGACTTTCAGTTTTTGTCTTGCCCCGCCTGTGTCCCATCTGCCCTGATTGTGTCTGCACCTGTGTCTCGTCATGTCTCGTTATCCCCTCAGTATATCTTGTCTTGTCATTCCTTGGTTCCCTGTCGGTCCGTACTGGTTCTTCCATGTCTCCTCGTCGTTTTTCCCTGTTCCTGGTTTTTGGTTAATCCTGCTCTGCAGCGCTTTGTTTTTGCCTTTTTGGATTAAAACCCTTGTTTTTTGAAAACTCCTGCCTCCAGCCTCCCTCTGTCTCCTGCACTTGGGTCCTAGCAAACCAAACCTCAACACAGATAGCGGAAACCCACTTCATGTAATGATATAACATGACAAAGTCCAACAAACCACAAGAACAAAAACATAGCCTAATAAAACGAATACATTTCAGACACAAATTCAACACATTTGTAGGAGTTCAGCAGCACAGATATCCTCCAGATCTCTGAAATCACCGTCTGACATCCACTTCAACTAATCACAGTAGTGTAGTAAAACTGGCACGGCGGCCCATGAATTCACATGCAAGTTCTAATTCAATTTGAAGTGTTGTGGCCTACTCACCACTACTGGAAGGTACTCAGCGAGCTTTGCGCTCCGTGAACTCGCCCGGGGGCTGAATCTCTGCTAACAATGTCAGGTTCACAGGAGGAGGATTAGGGCCAACAAAATATACGTCTATCTTGGGCAATTTGGCTTTTTCTTGCTCCCTTTTTTCTTTTTTTGCGTTTTATCGCTCCATGTCTGTGTTTCTAACTCCCGCTCATGTTTAGGCTGTAGGATTACTGCGCTCTGTTGACAAGTGATCCATGATGACGTTGATAGACGGCTGTTGATGACCAACCATTTTACTCAAAATACATTTGGAGATTCACTTGCAATTGTTGTTTGAATGTTAACTGTGAGTGTGAAAATCTCAGCACAACATATTATACAATGCCTTTATACCTAATATGAACCAAGTGGTGCCACAAAAAAAAAAAAAAAAAAATCTCGCGGGCGGCGGGGCCTATGCCCCGGGCCCCATTGGGCCCTGGGCCGGGGGAGTACGGCCCCCCCAGTCCCCCCCTGAAACCCCGCCCCTGTATCTGGTGCAAGCACTCATGGTTCACCATTTTATTTTATTCTTATTGTCTTGTCTTCTGTACTCCTACTCTTTACCTGTATACTTCCTGTGATTTTCATTCAGATTGCTATGACACCAACATTTCCCTCAGGGAATTAATAGTTTTATTTTATGTTACAAAGATTATTTCTTCACATTCCCAGCCAAGAAGGGCAATACAGAAGAATACAATTATAAATAAGAGAAAGCACTGTTAACGTTAAGAAGTGCATTGGTCAGTTCAATTTTCCATGTAATTATGTCTAACCTCATATGCAGGAAAATAAAAGGCTCAAAAAATATCCCCTTCTTCTAAGTGCGATCAAAACAGGGTGATACAAAAAATAAATTACCAACAAATAATTGCACATGTAACAGCAGGGAGTAACTCAACCTATAAAGTGTAGACTTTATAGGTTTATAGGCTTCGTGTTGGACGGTTCACACCCCCACGGCGTTGTCCATATATTTATGATAATATACACCTCGTCGGGCATTATCCCTTACATATATATGTACGTCCACCCGGACAAGATTATTATTTGTCCTCTGCTTGACTTGAATCATACCTGAATGGGTTTTTTTTTTAAATGAGGTCTGTGGTTGGCATCAGATTAATAGAGACATTTTGTTTCACTACAGAAACAATGTCAGGAGCAATAAGGGTTAAAGCCTTGCTCATGCACAACATATATGTATGGATAGTACTTTATAGGTTACATTTACGCTGCAAGCACCATCAAATTGATTAATTTGCTTTTTTGGAGCGATCAATAATTTCCGGGTTGTCTCACAAAAATATGGGGGTGTGAAATTCAAAGAAGAATAAATGTGTAATCCCCTGGGCACTAAAATCTGTTTTATGTTGTTCTATATTGTAATAATATCATCAAAAGTTACACAAAATAACACAAATATCTTAAGAGCTCGTATAACTACATAATGTAAAGAATAATTCAAACAGCATACAGGCCACTTAGTTTTATACATAGGTGCGCACTTAGCAACCAGCATAGCAACGAGACCTGAAAGATTCATCGTAATAACTAACAAACCAAAGATCATATACAGCAACTGAACGAGTATTATGAAATTTCAATGTATATTTCTCGCTAGAAATATGATCAGAACGCTTTTATATGTCAAAACTACCTTAAAATAATGTATTTTCCACTGAGAAAGACAGCCATGTTTTTTTTTACAAGGCAGCTACGAGCAGTAACATGACTTTTCGGCAGGCCAAATAAAATATTTGATGCTTCATCCTGCAATTTAACCCATATGTTCTACTCTTGCCCACTACTTTCTCGCTTTTGGTTGAATTATTTTGACACCATGTCAAAAATACTTTCAGTGATTATAAAAGGTCTCCCCCCATGTTGCCATATTCAGGCTCCCAGAGGAACCAGAGCCGGTTTACTTCAACTCAACTAGATATTTTGGCTTTTACTTCCTTACTGGCGAGACGCCACCTTTTTCTCCACTGGAAGTCGACTAAGACTCCTCTAGAACTCAGTGGCTCAATGACACCATGTCTTTTCTGAAGCTGGAAAAGATCAGATATTCAGTGAAAGATAGCTGTAACAAATTTTATAATAAGTGGCTTCCCTTTCTTACATTCTTCCACTCTCTCCAGTCCCTGCCCCGATTCACGGACCCCCCCCTCTCTCTTTTCTCTCTTTCTTCTTCCTCTCTTTCTTCTTCCTTTTTATTTTTTTATTTTTATTCATCTATTTTTTAATGTATACTGGTAGCTTTAATACTTAATTATTACTTCAAATAATTTTCAGTTATTTATTTATCATTATTATTATTTTCGTTGAATTGTGTAATGTTCTGTCCTTGACATTCAATTCACATATCACAACATATATCAGACTTATAATAAAATAGCACCGATCGTGTCCCTCCGTGTTTGAAGCTCAGTCAGTCAGGACTCTGCTGCTGCTGCTGCGGTGCAGGACACGCCGGGAACCTCCTCTTCACCCACCGCTTTAGGACAGAACAAATGAGGGGCTTCGTAGAGCGTTTAGGGGCTCCAAGGAGCCCCTCATTTCTTCCCTAAAGGAGACAGATTTTTTTATATATATAATGAGTTTTACGCGCGCGTGAAACATTTAGGTAAGCCTAAATTATGGTTCCGCGTTAAAACGACGCAGAGCCTACGGCGTAGGGTACACGGCGACGCGCACCTACGCCGTAGGCTCTACGTTGGTGTGACGCAGAACCATAAACCCGCCCTGAGCAGCTCTGAGGGGAGATGGGAGGGAGGAGCGTTCGGGCTGCCGGGCTGTTCTCGCATCGCCTTCGCACAGGGTGTGTTGATGATTTGCAATTACAGGTTGAGCCTACCGTTAGTTTTTAAACTGTCTCATCATGCGTCTCTTTCATTCTGACGCCAAACAGGCTGCAGGAAGCTGCTGCGCATGCTCAGCAGGCTCATCCATATGCAAATACTACTTTGCATTACGCTTTTAAGGTAAAAAGTGGGCGTGTAGAGGGCGGGATATGAGGCGGATTCAGCTGCGCAGCCTTCCAGCTGGACTGTTATTTATAAAGCGAACATTGCGTGCAAGTGTGCGTGCACATGGTTTTATTGATCCAGATTTTTTTTTGCACCCGGCATTTTCGGCTTTTGGGTTTACATGCACTTTTAGTATGAATCCTACGCAGTCCATTTTAAATGAGGCACTGCTCTGTTATTGATCTTGTCATTGATACTGTACGTCCAGGTGTGTCTTTGTGTATTTATGTGTGTGATCATGTTAATGTCTTCTTGTGGCCAAACTTTGGAGGGCTGTTTGTTTTTATTTGTTTTTATTGTTAATTATTAAAACAACTTGTATGAAAAGTTCTTTGCAAATGAAGTTTGAGTTTGCGCTGAGGTTTGTGCTACTTGTACAAGTGGACAGCGGAGCTGTGGTGAAGGATCCTGGGAGTACTGGACAGGTATGGAGCACAAACTGGAGCCTAACGTGAGAGATCCGTGTTCATGAAGAAGGTGGTTCCACCATCTGGGCCAAGCTTTTTCTTTTGATCGTTGATACTTTTAGAAAAAGTGCTTTTAGTCGAGCCACTTTTTGGGTTGGTGCCGCTCACACCTGGAATGTTTCCCACTCTGACCTCTTTCACCAAACATTTTAAATCATGGCTATTGGAGGAACAACACTCAGTACGTTTACATGCAGCAGTTCAATCGGATTTCTGATCATATAAGACATCGTTCGGACTTTTAAACTGCACTTAAACACCTTAATCCGATCTACTTCAGACCTATATCGGACATTTAATAATCGGATAGCAACGCCTAGATAATTCGTTCAGAGTCGGAATGTTAACGCCATGTATACGGAGACATCGGATATTGCAGTCTGCACATGCTGGAGAATTTCCTCTGGGACATTCACCCGGAAGTGAAATAGTGTTAAATAGTTGTTTAAACACCAACATGGCTTCAGCAAGTTCAACTCACTTTTGGACAGACGAGGAAACCCGGTTCATGCTCCATCAAATACAAGAGCTAAACATTTTAAAATGTATGGATGGGCGCAAAACAAGAAACGCGAAAGAGATGGCAGAAGCGGCTTCATCAGGACACCGGAGCAGATCAAAATAAAGTGGAAAAATATATATTATATATATAAATAAATATATTATAAATATTTATAATTTATAATATAATATAATATTCATTCATTCATTATCTTACCCGCTTTATCCCTTGCGGGGTCACGGGGGTCTGCTGGAGCCTATCCCAGCTCATTTTAGGTGAGAGGCAGGAGTTACACCCTGGACAGGTCACCAGTCCATCACAGGGCCACATATAGACACACAAACCATGCTCACAACCACACTCACGCTCACACCTACGGGCAATTTAGAATCATCAATTAACCTAACATGCATGTTTTTGGACTGTGGGAGGAAGCCGGAGTACCCGGAGAAAACCCACGCAAGCACGGGGAGAACATGCAAACTCCACACAGAAAGGCCCCTGCTGGGCCTGGGAGTCGAACCGGGGACCTTCTTGCTGTGAGGCAACAGTGCTAACCACTAAGCCACCGTGCTGCCCCTATATATATATATATAATATAATATAATATAATAATATATAATAACATATTATATTATATTATATTATATTATATTATATTATATTATATTATATTATATTATAATATGTTACTGTTATCACAACCAGGTTTAAACTTGGGTAGTTTGTCTTAATGTTAATTTGTACGTACTAGGTCAATGTGCAATGCAACTTTGTATGTCACACAACTTAGATCCTCTCAGTACCATAATATTACCATCGCTGGTATTTCACTATTGTAATATGCATTTTGTTGCTCAAGTCACTTTAAACTCACTTTAGATACAATCTATACTGCTTTTAAATGCTGCTAAATCTACTTTGCTACTATGTATGTTTTATGTTTGTTCCCTCGTTTGATTGTGTTGTTTGACTGAATTGAATAATAAATGTTTTCTGTGGGGACTGCGGGTGGAAACTAGCATTTCTGCTAAAATCCGGTGTATTTACACTGCTTAATGTAGTGTTTATTAATGCATGTCCCGTCTAAATAAACTTTGATTTGATTTGATTTGATTTGATTGACAGCTCAACTCATATTCTATATATTTTTTTTCCCCCTTGCCTGCATATATATTAATGGTTAATACCATGCTGGTAAGAACCTAAAGCATATATATATATATATATATATATATATATATATATATATATATATATATATATATATATATATATATATATATATATATATATATATATATATATATATATATTTTTTTTTTTTTTTTTTTTATTTATTTTTTTTTTTTTTTTTTTTGCATTGCATTGCATTTTTGATATAAAGTATGTCACATATATTAATTTTATTAATATATATACATTATCTATGTATACATACCCATTTTTTTTATTTATTTTTATTCAACTCATATTCTAGAAGACCCTGGAACCTAGAACAGATGGACGGTCAGGGGAGGAGGGATACTGTCTTTTTACTTCAGATTTTTGTTGGGTTTTCTTTTTTTGGATTACTGATTTATTTGTAACTTGTTCAGGTTCCATGAAAGACTCGTCCAAACCTTAAATCTGGAAAGGTGAGCCACAGTTTTGGTTCTCATGTCGTTCTCTGGTCTGTGGTTGACCGTTTTTAATTGACTTGCACACAGGAAATGACATCATCAGCTGGAACCAAATCAGGTGTCTCTGCAAAGATATTGACAGGCAGGAACTACATCTCCCAGGATGCACTGCTGCTGCTCCACAGCAGAGGGGTTATTGTGTCTGGATGGACTCAGAGCACACCTGGTCCATTTTGATCAGAACCAATAACAAATACTGATCAATGACAACTATTTTCCTGTCACTCCTGCCTCCTGTTACACATGTTTATCAATACGTGATCAATACAGTTGGTAAGTGACACACCAGATCATCATTAATGTCATCACTAACACACAGATCAATACCATTCTGAAGCCAAAATACTAATCAATCAACTTGTGTTCATGCAGGTACAGATTGATTGCCACTTATATGAATCTAAGTCGCTGCAGCTCAGAATTAATCAATAATGTTTAGAGTAATGATCAGAAACAACAGATAGACAACAGAACAGAACTGATCAGCTTGAAGCTGTTTCCATCAAATACATCAATCACTACGGTGGAATATGAGCTGAGACGGATCAATCAAACACGCACACACACACACACACACACACACACACACACACACACACACACACACACACACACACACACACACACACACATACACACACACACACACACGTATCTCACTGATGAAGTTGCTGCTTCATGTTCCTCCTCTCTGTTCTTCTCTTTTCCCTCCTCTGCTACTGCAGTGTCTCTCCACTCGTCTCCTGCTCCATCCCTCTCTGTTTCTCTTTCTGCAGTGAGCCCTGAGGCCCCGCCCACACACAGACAGGAGGACAGGCTCCTCCCACTGACACTCTAATGACACTCAAAGAAACCCTGATCTTGCATATAATCTGCAGTTCTCACCAGTAACCCCCCCCCCCCCACACACACACACACACAAGACTAGGCATCGGATCAAGACCAGTGGCCCCTTTATTGACCATTAAAGTTTGGATCCAGATTGTCCGTTTTTCTCCGAAACAGAAAGGTCTGTATTCAGACCCACAGTTACTCTTCTGACCCCTGATGTCAAGATCCAGACCGTGATTTCTATACTGACCACCATGGTTTAGAACCAAACCTTTGATTCCTCTACAGACCACCAGAGTGTGGATCCAGATCTGCAGTTCCTCTACTAAACACAATTCCCGCCGGGGGACGCTGTGGGCGCTGAAGTGCGTGTTAGTTCACCCATGACTTCAGCTCCCACACCCTGGGTGGGGTTGGAGAAAGGATCTTTCTGTGTGGAGTTTGCATGTTCTCCCTGTGTCCCCTTAGGTAGCAATGTGAGCTACATGCACACAGTCCTGGGCTATACTGCCCCCTTTGGCCAACCGGGGCCAGATGGGGTGGGGAGGATCCGGCCGGAATAACGTGATCCTTCCACGCATAACGTCCGGCCGGAGAAACCCCACCCTGTCTGGTGAAAAGAAGCTGCTCACTCCTCAGGTTAAGGAGGAGACCTGAGCTCAGTGCAGGAACTCCCGGGGTTGGTAGAGGATGGCAATGCCCAGGGGCCTCATTTATAAAAGAGTGTGTAGGATTCATACTAAAAGTGCACGTAAACCCAAAAGCCGAAAATGGCGGGCGCAAAAAAAAATCTGGATTTATAAAATCATGTGCTGAAAACCATCCTGACTTGCACGCAATGTTCTCTTTATAAATGACATTCCAGCTGGAAGGCTGTGCAGGTGAATTCGCCTCATACCCTGCCCTCTATACGCCCACTTCATACCATGAATGGGCAAAGCAAACTACTTGATGACTGCATTTGCATATAAATGGGCCTGCTGAGCATGCGCAGCGCCACCTGCAGTCTGTTTCTGCTGCGCGTCAGGATGAATGAGACGTGTCGAGCACCCGTGCCACTAAATTTCACGAGATCGAGATGTTGTGGATGAGGTGAAGGCCAGGAAAACCACATTATTTGGTGGTCACAGTAGTGGCATCACTAACAAAAAGAAACCGAGTGAGTGGCAGCACGTCATTGCGGCGTTTAACGCCTGGAATTACAGACATTATTTTGAGTTTGACACGGTCAAAAGTGATAAAAACATTCTCGTCCGCTGTAAAGTCTGTGTGGGAGGAAAGCTCGTTGCGAGACCCCCGGATTCCTCCTCCCCCACTGGGGCTGCAGCGCCGGCTGCCTCATCAGACTCCAGCGGGAGAACTGCCGGTGGCCCCTCTGCTGCTAAACAGGTGAAACTAGATGGAAGACCAACGGGACTTAGTGCAGCTGAATTAAAGAAGCTTGTCGCAGGTTATATTGTAGTTCAAGTCAGAGAGAGCTGTATTTTGCCCGACGCAATGTGCATAAATTTAAGACTGAAAATAATAAAAACAACTTTAAAAATAGACCGTTTCATTTACTTATCGTCATTTAATTTTATATGGTAGAATATGCACAAAGAATAGAATTAAACTGAAAGTTCTATTGTTTTATATTGTTCCAGTAAAGTGTATTCAGGTTGTGCATCATGTTTTTGAAAAGTAACTAAGTAAAGTAACTAGTAATGTAACTAATTACTTTTGAAAATAAGTAATCAGTAAAGTAACGGGATTACTTTTTTGGTTCAGTAATCAGTAACTAATTACTTTTTCAAAGTAACTTGACCAACACTGGTCCTGACTGACGCTGCTTCAAACACAGAGGGACACGATCAGCGCTACATGAATCTGTCTTCATTTCACCACCTCACCGCCTGCGTTGCCAGTTGCCCATATCTTCAAAATGTTCGTGCGCTGGGATCAAAGTTTGCGTAAAGATATGTACATTTTCCCATTCGTTTTTTTTTTTTTAAATCCCAACCTTTGCGTAGAAGGTGGCGTGCGCATCTTTCAAGCCCTGTTTTGTGTGCACGCAAGCTTGATAAATGAGGCCCCAGTTCTTTTACTGACCACTAAATCCTGGATCCTACAGTACAGTTCTTGTACTGACCCCTGGTATTGAGATCCAGATCTGCAGTTCTTCTATTGACTACCAGATCCTGGATCCAAAAGTAAAGTTCCTTTACTGACCACGAGATCCAGGACCTTGTAGTATTGTTCTTTTTCTGACCACCAGATCCTGGATCCTAGTATTGACACTAAGATGTTGGATGCCTCAAAGTAACCTCCGATAGACGTCGAAGACACTAAGCTACTGGACATTTCATAAAATCTCTTCAATTTTCCTGTGAAGACACTTATCTTTTGGACGTCTCATAAATTGGCTTTGGTTGATTCATAAAGACAGTTTTACACGTAGTTCCTAAAGTATCCAAATGTTACTTTGGAGAACGAGCGTTCTGCTATCAGGAACCGTTACTTTGGAACCAACTTTCAATCTGGGTTAAGGAGGCTGACACCACCTCCACCTTTAAAACTAAACTTAAAACCTTTCTGTTTAGTAAACCTCTAGTTAGTGTTAGTAAACCTCTAGTTAGTGTTTAAACCTCTAGTTAGTGTTTAGTAAACCTCTAGTTAGTGTTTAGTAAACCTCTAGTTAGTGGGTAGTAAACCTCTAGTTAGTGTTAGTAAACCTCTAGTTAGTGTTTAAACCTCTAGTTAGTGTTAGTAAACCTCTAGTTAGTGTTTAGTAAACCTCTAGTTAGTGTTTAGTAAACCTCTAGTTAGTGTTTAGTAAACCTCTAGTTAGTGTTTAGTAAACATCTAGTTAGTGTTTAGTAAACCTCTAGTTAGTGTTTAGTAAACCTCTAGTTAGTGTTTAGTAAACCTCTAGTTAGTTAGTTAGTGTTTAATAAACCTCTAGTTAGTGTTTAGTAAACCTCTAGTTAGTGTTAGTAAACCTCTAGTTAGTGTTTAGTAAACCTCTAGTTAGTGTTAAGTAAACCTCTAGTTAGTGTTTAGTAAACCTCTAGTTAGTGTTAGTAAACCTCTAGTTAGTGTTAGTAAACCTCTAGTTAGTGTTTAGTAAACCTCTAGTTAGTGTTAGTAAACCTCTAGTTAGTGGGTAGTAAACCTCTAGTTAGTGTTTAGTAAACCTCTAGCTAGTGTTAGTAAACCTCTAGTTAGTGTTTAGTAAACCTCTAGTTAGTGTTTAGTAAACCTCTAGTTAGTTAGTTAGTGTTTAATAAACCTCTAGTTAGTGTTTAGTAAACCTCTAGTTAGTGTTAGTAAACCTCTAGTTAGTGTTTAGTAAACCTCTAGTTAGTGTTTAGTAAACCTCTAGTTAGTGTTTAGTAAACCTCTAGTTAGTGTTAGTAAACCTCTAGTTAGTGTTTAGTAAACCTCTAGTTAGTGTTTAGTAAACCAGCCATCCCGGTGGCAGTCTGTCCAGTCAGCCCCTTCAACAGAGCCTGACTTCCAGACTCTGCCATCTCGCTCTGTACACCGGTCGCTTCGCTCTGCACAAAAACCTGCGCCCCACTTTGCCCTTCGCCCGACGCCCCACCCGGCGCAGCAGAGCCGGCTGCTCTGACAGCCGGCTCTGCTGCCTTCCGTTCCCCCGCTCTGCCGGGGCATGAACGGATCAACTTGATATATTGAAAACATGTATGTGACCTCGTTGTGTGTTACGAGTAAAACGTTTTCAGTCAAAGTAAAATGTGCGCTTCCTTGCATTATTTACATCTAAGTGATTTGATTTCTCCACATGTTTTAGACAGATTATTAATAGGAAAGCAGTGAGAATGCACTTTTTTCCTTAAAATGCTGTCCTACAGGACTGATTTTGTGCCCGCCCTAATAAGCCTCGTGCCCCCTCTGAATATTTGCTCTGGCGCCGACCCTGTCTCTAACTCCAACTCGTCAAATTTCATTTTGCGCTTGCGACTATCCTGCTTTCCATCCACTCTCCATGGCGCAAAGTTTGCGCTCGCAAACCGTAAGACACGCAACACCTCATTTAAATACTGAGGATTGCACCTGTTATCAATTGCGCACGCAATCTTAGTTGATCACCCGCAAAACACACAACAACAGCACGTGCAAACTTTTTCAGTGCACACGCAATTTAGTACTCTTTATTTTGGTACTAGTACTCTTTAAATTGGGCCCTTAGTTTTCCAATTAATGGATCATTAATACTAATATATCTGCTCTTTTGGACCTTTGACAATATATGTGTCTCTCCCTGTTCTTCATCATCTCTTTCCTATCTCTCATTTCCTGCTCTACCCAGCGGGTCCCCCCTTATGATCCAGGTCCTGCTTATGTAATCATTGATCGGGGGTCATGTTCTGGTCTCTGGAAAATCCTAGAGATAACTTGTGTTGTAATAGATGTTGTTTAAATAAAACTGAACTGAATGGGATTTTTTGTATCTGCTTAATATTTTTTACTGAGCTTTTAGTAGTTGAAGTTGTTTATTTCTAGTAGGATAAGCCCCTTGAGTTGTAACAACTCGTTTACGAGGGGGTCCTACACAAAAAACATCAAGACATAACACAATTCAGCACAATACAGTGAAAGGAGACAAGACAATACAATACAATACAGACAGGGAAACAAAACAAAAACAAACAATCAAACAAAACAAAAAAAAAAAAAAAAACAAAAAAAAAAAAACAAAAACAAAAAAAAAAAAAAAAAAAAAACAAGACAGACATATACAAAAATCACTTCGACAAGATTGCAACCAGAGTTTGAACAAATATTAAATAAGAAAAAATAAAAAATATAAAAAAAATATTTTAAAAAAAATATGAAAAGAAATATGGTGACAGAGTTAATGAAAGCAGGAGCAGGGTGTTTCAAGGTAGGTGGATAGGACTTGATTAAAACAGATTAATGATTGCGATGATCTGATAACTACAGGTAGATGGTTCCAGTCGTTTGGGCCTTTGAACTTGAATGCTTTTGTACCCACTGATTTCCTATTGTGAGGCACTGCAAAGTAAGGATAAATAGATTGCCTGGTTTGATAATTAGATGTAAGTTGTAAAAAATACTGTTTTAAATAAGGCGGGTAATCATAATGAATACATTTAAATATAAATTGAAACCAGTGTGTCTGTCGTCGAGTATGAAGAGAGGGGAAGTGAAGAGACTGGTACATTGAACAATGGTGAGTATGATAAGGACAGTCCAGTATAAATCTGCAGATTCTATTGTACACTTTGTTAAGAGGAGCTAAAACACATTTAGAAGAGGAAAAGTAAACAACATCACAATAATCAAATATCGGAAGGATCAGTTGCACAACCAGTCTCTTTCTAACACGATTTGTGAAACATTTTCTGGATCTATGTAACATGTTCCTTCGACAATTCACTTTCCGTACAATACTTTCAATATGTGATTTAAATGACAAGGTGGGATCCATCCATACACCAAGATATTTAAATTTATCGACCTTCTGCAGAAATGTGCCATCTTTACAGAATATAGACATTGAACTTGATATAGATTTCAATTTCAAGTTGGAACCAAAGATCATAGTGACAGATTTATTTTTGTTAAGAAGTAATTTGTTGCACGAGAGCCAGTCTTCAAGTCTATTAAAGTCAGATTGAAGAATGGCCTGCACTTCCAGTGGGTCAGATTTTGATGTATAGATGACCGTGTCATCAGCATACAGTTGTACGGAAGAATTATTGAAGATGCATGGTAAATCATTAACATATATAGAAAACAGAAGGGGTCCCAAGGTGGAACCTTGTGGCACTCCTCTTTCCTGGATCAGACAATCAGAAAATTTGCCATCTAAAACAACACATTGTTTTCTATTGTGAAGAAACGCACTAAACCACAGAATTGCATTTTTAGATAGACCTATATTGTACAGTTTATCTAATAACAAATACCGGTCAACAAAATCAAACGCTTTGGTTAGGTCAATAAATATTGCACCAGTGACTTCACCATTGCCTGCAGCAGTGAAGATGTCATTTGTTATTTTCAGCAATGCAGTGGTTGTTGAATGATTGGATCTGAAGCCAGATTGAGCAGGTGATAGAATATTATTAATCTTGAGATAATCTGTGAGTTGAGAATGGACCAGTTTTTCAAAGATTTTTGCAATTGAACAAATAATAGATATGGGTCTATAATTATTACAGTCAAGAATATCACCAGCTTTGTGGAGCGGTGTGATTCGTGCCAGTTTCCAGATGATAGGTAATTCATTTGATGAAAATGAAAGATTGAACAGATCCGCGAGAGGATACATAAGAACATTGGCAGCTAATTTAATATATCTATTTTCTAGTCCATCAAGTCCAGCGCTACTATTACCATTGGATTCTTTAATAGCATTCAGTACTTCGGTTGGCATGATTTTTCTGAATGAAAAAGATGAACTGACAGCAGGTGAAGTGCTGCCAAACCATTCATTGGTTTTCGAGACAGGAAGAAGAGTAGAACAGACAGAAGAAAAATGCTGATTAAATGCTTGGGCAACGGATAAAGCATCATGCAAAATATTACCATCAATTCTTAGTTTGTTACTTATATGCTTTTCTTTATCATTTGTAATTGATTTCATCTTCCGCCAAAATTGTTTTGGATTTTTGAATTCAGAGTTCAAACATTCATTATAATAATTAGACTTGGCATTACGAGTTTTAATTTTACTCTGATTTCTAAGTTGTCTGTACACTTCCCAGTCAGCATTATTTCTCGATTTCCGATAAACCGACCATGCTTTGTCTCTCTGCCTGAAGAGACTAATAAGTTCTGGGGTAATCCAGGGAAGATGTTGACCTCTGACCTTGATCATCTTCCACGGAGCATGTTTATCCAGCACTTCGTTATATTCAGTGAAAAAATAGTCCCAGGCATCCTGAACGTTGGGTATCAACTGAAAACGGTCCCAATTTATATTAATTAAATCGTTACAAAATAATTCTGGATCCATTTTCCTGTGTTGCCTGATCTTGATCAGCTTTGGTGGTGATTTGGGGAGCTTAATTTTCCATATACAGTAAATGATCGAGTGATCGCTAAAGCAGTCTGACATAACTCCAGATTTAATAATCCTGTCAGGATGTGAGACCAATATCCAGTCCAGTAGAGAATTTGTTTTTTTGGTGACCCGTGTTGGTTCATTTATTAGCTGGGTAAGATTTATGCCAATGAATTTCCTTTTAATTGTGTCGGATGACTTATCTAGCCAATTTCTATTGAAATCACCCAGTAAAATTAGTTCATTCATGGCAGATATGGATGTAATAGTTGAAATCAAATTTTTGAAAGAGTCCACTGGAGAAGAGGGTGGTCTATATATACTACCTTTTATTGTTTTACACTTTGATATTTCAAATGTGGAGATTTTCTCAAGGATAGGACGAGTGTCCATGGAAACAGAACGTTGTTTGTAGGTGGAAGCAGCAGACTAAACTTTCCAAAGATCTGCTAATGATCAGAATAACCATGTATTGACCAGAAAGCCCTGCTAATGATCAGCGAAACCTGCTAATTAAATTCAGTTCAATTTTATTTTATTTATATAGCGTTATTATAATAGAATTTGTCTCTAGATTCTTTCCAAAGAATATGACCCCCAATCAATTATTACATTAACACTGGCAAGGAAAAAAATCTTCTAGTGGGAAAAACACTTTAATCCAAACAGTGGCAAGGAAAAACTCCCCTTTAGGAGGGAAGAAACCTGGACCAGGACCTGGATCATAAGGGGGGTAGAAACCTGGACCAGGACCTGGATCATAAGGGGGTAGAAACCTGGACCAGGACCTGGATCATAAGGGGGGTAGAAACCTGGACCAGGACCTGGATCATAAGGGGGTAGAAACCTGGACCAGGACCTGGATCATAAGGGGGTAGAAACCTGGACCAGGACCTGGATCATAAGGGGGGATCCTCCTGCTGGAGACCAGCTGGACAGAGCAGGAAAAGAGAGAACAGACAGAGAGAATGAAGAACAGAGAGAGTAAGGACACGGATATATTGATATGGTACAAAAGACAAACTGACCAGCTAATGATCAGAAAAAGTTCTCAGATAAGGACGCGTTGAAGAGAGGTCAAAGATGGAGAGCAGGAAAGAAAAGATGTTGACCATCTTTTTGTCTCAGTCATCATGTTATGTCAGGACGGTGGGAGGTGGGATGGACTGAAAGATACTTGATGAATTCCATCCATCCATTTTCTCTACCTGTTGAGTCCTGTGATGGTCCTGGGGGTCGGCTGGAGTCCAGACCAGCTCAATCCAGGTTCAGGTTCTACACCTGGACCGGCCACCAGTCCATCACAGCAACACAAGTACAGGAAACCGTCAGTAGTCCCTATTTTCTGGCATAACTTTTGAATGGTTTGACATAAAGAGTGACTTAGTTTTGAGTCCTTGACCTCAATTGGTGCAAATTGCATGCGCGAGGGCCCGTTCATTGCTGCTTGCAGCTTTAATTTATTCTCGTTATTCTTTCTTTCGTTCGTCAGCTTTATGAATTTCTGAAAGGAAATTATGTTGATGCTGCGGAAGAGTATTAGGGCTATGCAGGAGAAAAAGGCAGGTGGAAGCAGCAACGGGATGACCGGGGGTGGGGACAGCAGGCCAGCACGCAGCTCCCGAAGCTCCGGCCCAATCAGCAAGCCCCAGGTTAGGTTCAGGGTCGGGGAAGGTTGAGAAGGGGCAGGGCCAGGGAGAGGAGTCTTGACGGACAAACCTCTCCCCCGCCTAACCGGGCCGTTACCCTGCCCCTCTCACTCCCACGCTGCAGGTTCCGGTGTTGTGCATTCAGAGATGCTCTTCGCCACCGGCAGAGGATGCTGCACCATGTACAAAAGAGAAAAAAAGAAAAGAAAAGAAGGGCCAGCACAAGAAACTACAGGAGCGACTCTAACACACTAGAGTTTACACTAATTAGAGATTTACCAACACTAACTAGAGGTTTACTAAACACTAACTTATTGTTAGTTAGCCTTATTGACCAAGCATCTAGAAGTGCTTCCACTTAATGTGGACTCACTTCTGCACGTGCACACCGAGAAATTGTCTGTTTATATCCATCTTTTTTGAATGCTGTTTTTTTTTTTTTTGTTTGTTTTTTTGTTCTTGCTATTAGTTCAATACAATCTATTTTTCCTGGTGAGAACTTTGAATAAGCCCATTTAGGGCTTCCTTTCTCACCTGCACATATTTTCATGTTTTTTTATGTTTATTTAAACTTTTGTACCGTTTTTTATGTTGTGCAAATAAACAAATCAAATCAAAATAACTATAGGCTTTACTAAACAGAAAGGTTTTAAGTTTGGTTTTAAAGGTGGAGGTGGTGTCAGCCTCCTTAACCTAAATTTGAAGTTGGTTCCAAAGTAATGGTACCTGATAGCAGAACGCCCGCCCTCCAAATTTACATTTGGATACTTTAGGAACTACGAGTAAACCTGCACTCCGAGAACGGAGAGCTCTGCCAGGAACATAAGGCACTATCAGGTCTAGCAAATAATGCGGAGCTAAGCCGTTTTGGGCTTTATACACAAGTAATAAAATTTTTAATTGAATTCTGAATTTTACAGGTAGCCAATGGAGCGACGCTAACACTGGAGAGACGTGGTCTCGCGTGCTGATTCCTATCAGCACTCGTGCTGCTGCATTTTGGATCAGCTGGAGCCTATTCAGCAAATTACTTGGACATCCTGCTAATAACACATTACAGTAATCTAGTCTGTAATGTGACTAGATTACAGACTAGTAAAATACTGAGATTAATGTTGAAATAAATTTTGTGAATAAAGTCGAAATTTTGTGAATAAAGTCGAAATTTCAACTTTATTCACGAAATTTCAACTTTTTTCTCAACATTTCGACTTCTTTCTTGAAATTGTACTTCAACATTAATCTCGACATTTCAACTTTTTTCTTGACATTTCGACTTTTTTTCTCGAAGTGCATAATGAAAAAAAAAATCTTCCTCCTCTAAAATATTATTTTTATTTTTCTCCTGCCTGGCCCTAATACTCTTCCGTATGATGCAGTGTAAATTGCTTAGAAAAAGTATGATAAAGTAAAAAAGACATTTAACATCACAGCATGGTGGTTTACAGGACTGCACACGACTGAGCAGGCATAGAAAACAAGCTGCTAAAGAATAGCGGCTACAACGTAGGGAGAAACTCGGCCCAACCTCCAGAGGTTTAAGTCTGTGTTAAAACCTCCAGAGAATTCACTGGATGTTGTGTTTGTTTCTTGGCAACATCTGTAGGGACGACATCATGTCATGCATTAACAGGTAACTCAGGTGAACTCTCAGCAAACAGCACAGACTAGCACCTACGTCCAACATTTGAACATGTGGGGTGCAGAACTGCTGTCACATGCTGGCCCATCTGATATTAATAAGTTCTGCAGAACTGCCGATGTGGTCTGTTGCATCATCCAAACCCAAATATGGCAATTTTCCACTAGTACCTACTCAGCCCGACTCGACTCGGTTTGGTTCTTTCCCACTAGGGGTCTAACGTGCCGGGTAGATACTTTTCTGTAACTATTCTGCCGAGGTTCTAAGCTGCTGAGTCGGCTGTATCTGACATCATCACACTACAGACCACCAATTGGTCGGGGGGTTGGAGTCAGACGTCTGAGTCAGGAGGAGGAAATCAGACTCTGACGGCTTCTTGTTCATTTTATTCAACAGCAACGACAGCAGAAGTCTGTTTGGTGATCCAACTCTGAGGTGCAGATGTTCATAAACCTGGTGCTGAGGAGAGAATTAAAAAGGGATCTAGACGGAGATAAGGAACGATCAGATCCACCAGGAGATCTGTCTCTTCATAGCTGCTCACGGCTCCAGATGACTTTTCACCAGCACAGAGCAGGGCCATCATTTCATAAGTGCGGGGGCCAAAAGTGTGTAAGTGTGTGTGTGTGTGTGTGTGTGTGTGTGTGTGTGTGTGTGTGTGTGTGTGTGTGTGTGTGTGTGTGTGTGTGTGTGTGTGTGTGTGTGTGTGTGTGTCGGTAGATAGACCTCACTTAACTTCTGTGAAGTAACTATAGATTGTTTGCACCACAGGGGTGGCGGTATAACAGATCTTAATGACTTTTCAGTCTTCTCTCCGCCGTCGTCCAGTTCAGCACCGCGGACAGCGCCGTGCTGCAACAGTGCTGAACGGGAACCTTGTTGCAGAGAAACCCTGGTAACACTTTACAATAAAGTACACAACATTTAGAGTAGGCTAGTTACCAAAACCCTCATTAACATTAAGGCATTTTGCTTTGCAAATAAATGAATCTATTTAAACGAGATATTTGCAAAACAATTTTCTGAACTGACAAGGAATTAAATAATAATAATGGGCATAAAATAATAATAAACCTTTATTATTAAAAAAAATCCTTAGTAAAGTAAGGAAATTTCACTAACAAAAAAGTAAAAACGAATGGCTTTTTACTGAATTATGATTTTTCTTATGTTTACGAATGTCTTTCTCCCGCCGGGTCTGCTCTAGCTAGAAACAGGAGTGTAAAGGCCCCGGTAGGTTTGTGATTGGTCGGCACACACATGCTCTCATTACCCCCAAATGGCAAGCACACAGAGAGAGAGGGCCGGTAAAAACGGGTTTTTGACCATATGCCCGATGGCCAGTACACCACTACTCAGAAATGAAGTTGCCACAGCACGTCAGCTGGTCCTCTCATGAAGAAGATGGTGAAGAAAGAAAACGCTGAGCTGTTACTAATAAAGTTTATTCATCTTCCCCTCAGACTTTGCCAAAGTAAACCTCCCTTCGCTCACTGGAAAAGCAGAAGCTGTGGAGAACTTTCTGGAGGTCCAGGCCATCGGTCAAGTCTTTGTGGATGTGGAGGAAGAGGAGGGGATTTAGGCGTCGCTCAGACATTGTTGAGACAAGGAAAGTTTTCAACCGACGGAGGTGCTCTTTGATTGGATTAAAATGTAAACATTCTTCCTGTTGTATGTTTGCCTTATTTGTTTTACCTAATAGGCGGGAATGATTTAAATGTCTTTTTACCGTAAGTGTTGCAATATAGGGGCATTTGAGGAGTGATTCACCACTTAAAAAGAATGTGAGAGCCATTGGCGCAGAGACAAACAAAAATTAAAAAGTGTCGGCGATTGAAGTTTCTTTCACTCTCATTTTTTAACTTGATATCCAACACAAGCCACAGCAGCAGCACATCTATCATCTCCTCCAGGTTCTACATCTTTGGTGTTGTTGTCTTCTTCATTTAGATACACAATCAAATACGTCACAGCAGCTTCAGGGAGTCGGGCTGAGTAGGTACTAGTGTAGAAGCGCTAATAGAAGGTCCTCTTGTCCTCTTGTAGCCACAGTTCCAAAAACACAATATTCCTGCCGTCTCCCATCCGCTACGAGCTTGTCCTTGTTGCCTCACTGGAATCTTGCCCACCATCAATGGTGGATGGTCATGTGACTGTGAAGGAGCATCTCTGCACCCCAGATATTCAGCTGCTGGATCCCAGTTTGCATCCATGACATTTACCGAGTTTACCTGAGTTACCTGTCCATGCTGGATGGGATCACTACAGCTGCTGCCAGGCAACAATAACTAGGATTACTTCTGGACAGTTGAGCTCCACCTACTATCCAGTGTTTCACGTTTACTTTAATTATAACTACAACAACATAATTTATATTTGTTTTTTTGTCTGCATATATATATATATATATATATATATATATATATATATATATATATATATATATATATATGTGTATATATATATATATATATATATATATATATATATATATGTATATATATATATATAAATATATAAAATAAATATATAAATATATATATATATATATATATATATATATATATATATATATATAAAAACGGAAGAGCATTAGGACCATGCAGGAGAAAAAATATTTGAGAGGGGAAGATTTTGTTTTATGTGCACTTAAAGTTGAAATGTTGAAATAGTTTCGAGAAAAAAGTCGAAATGTCGAGATTAATGTTGAAATACAGTTTCAAGAAAAAAGTAAAAATGTCGAGAATAATGTTGAAATACAATTTCGAGAAAAAAGTCAAAATTTCAACTTTTTTCTCAACATTTCAACTTTTTTCACGAAATTTTGAATTTTTTCTCAACATTTGGACTTTTTTCTCAAAATGCAGAAAAAAATTTGTTTAGCTCCCTGTTGTGGAGTGATCGAAAAAAAAGTCTTCCTCCTCTAAAATATTTTTATTTTTCTCCTGCCTGGCCCTAATACTCTTCTGTAATATATTATATATTATATATATATATATATATATATATATATATATATATATATATATATATATATAATATATATATAATATCTAATATAATATAAATATATAATATCTTATATATTTGTGGTTTAATATTAAAGTATTAATTCAGTGAAAATCGTTTTGAATATCAGCGTTTGTGCAGCGTGGCCACGTGGGATCCAAAACCTGAGCAGCCAATGAGAGAGCAGCACACGGGTCAGATCACAAACTTTATTGATCTCTTCGAACACTGAAAGAAACAGCAGACAGGAAGTGAATATAAATATCACCAGGACCTGCACCACATCAGCTGTTACCGTGGAAACCTGAGGAGAAACTACACTTCCAAACTGAGCATGTGCAGCAAAAACGCCTCCCGGAGTGTTTGGGGGGGCGTGGCCTTCAGCTCCGCCCTCTCGCTGTGACGTCACAGAGTGGGAGGAGTCAGAGAGAAGCGGCAGCTTTTTGGTTTGAATCCCAGCAGGACAGAAATACAAATCTGTAGTCAAATATATAAACATCAAAATAGAACTCTAGAAACACAGCAGATAAGAGAAGCTCCGCCCACCAGGAGAAATGTTCTACACGCCTTATTGGTTGTTTTCACAAGCGATGTCATCGTTTACGTCCGAGGAGCAAAATCCTGAGAGGAATAATGATTAGAGGGGCCGGTCAGGGCCGGCCAGGACTGGCCGGGGACGGCCAGGGCCGCGGTGACGTCACGCATTCGGTTGGACGTGACGTAAAATGAGAAACGTGAAAGTTGTTGCTGGACCTGGTGCATGAAGACTTCAAGCGTCGTTAATAGTAACCATTACGACTCATGCACACAGCTTCTGATCATTGATATTTTTATGAACTCCACCTAAAATCTATCATTTTTGTGGAAACGCAGGTTTTGTCTCGTCCGTACGGAAGCGTATTGCATTCACTTGAGAAAAAAAACTGCTGTTTATCTGAATTAACAAGATGAAATTAAAAAAAAAAAAAATCTGCTGTTTTTCTGAATTATCGAGATGAAATTTTAATTTAAAAAAAATCTGCTGTTTTTCTGAATTAACGAGATGAAATTTTAATTAAAAAAAAATCTGCTCTGTTTTTCTGAATTAACGAGATGAAATTTTAATTAAAAAAAAAAAAATCTGCTCTGTTTTTCTGAATTAACCGGATAATGTCCAGCAGATCAGAATGGGCAGGAACATGTTTGCTTCCATGAAATCCAGCTCTCAAGTGAATGACAGCTTCTGGCAAGTTGTTAATTCAGAAAAACAGAGCAGATTTTTTTTTAATTAAAACTTTTCTCAGAATTCTGAGATAATTGTGTCGTTAATTCAGAAAAACAGAGCAGATTTTTTTTTTCTCAAGTGAATGCAATACGCTTCCGTACGTCCGTCTCAACATCCTGAGCGTGAGATTTTCCTATGACATTTAAGGACTTTGTGATTGTAAAAAAAAAAACAAGAGTTTTTATTTAAACTTTCAAGTAAGATCAGGTGACTGACATCTTTCCTCTTTGGTGCGGTTGTGTCCGTCCTCTGGCCCGTTTGGAATAAACTTGATTGAATGCTGGATTCGCAGCAACTTTATTGGAGAATATTTCCTCATTGTTGGTGTTTCCTGGCAGGTGTGATGTAACCACGACGACCACTCCAGGTCCAGGTTGAGCAGCGGATCTCTAAGATCTCTCCCTCTGCAGAGCTGAAGTCTGAGCAGGAGCTCAGCTCTTCTCTGGGAAAGGGACAGAAAGAAGCAGCAGTTTCCTCGTAAACACCTGAGCTTGTGACATCACTAATTCCTATCTGACTCATGATTGGGTGAAACAAATACGGGACGGGGGGGCTGGATGACCAGGGGGAGGGGCTTATTTTCAGGTGATTAGTTCAAAGTTTCAGTTCCTGAATGTGTGATTGGCTCTCATCCTTGCCCCGAGGTTGATTATTTTCCTCGGCGTGTGATTGGTCCTTCTTCTCACTGTGTGATTGGTTCTTATCCATGCCATGTGATTGATTTTTGTCCTCGATGTGTGATTGGTCCTTATCCTTGCCATGTGATTGGCTCTCATCCATGCCATGTGATTGGTTCTTATTCTCGCCCTGTGATTGGCTCTCATTACCATGTGATTGCCTCTTCTCCTCGCCGTGATATTGGTTCTTATTCTCGACATGTGATTGATTTTTGTCCTCGCCATGTGATTGGCTCTCATTACCATGTGATTGGTTCTTATTCTCGCCGTGTGATTGCCTCTTCTCCTCGCCGTGGGATTGGTTCTTTTTCTCGCCGTGTGATTGATTTTTGTCCTGGCCGTGTGATTGGCTCTTCTCCTGGCCGTGTGATTGGTTGGTTTCCTCCCCATCCCTGTGTGATTGCCTCTTGTCCTGGCCGTGTGATTGGTTGGTTTCCTCCCCACCACTGTGTGATTGCCTCTTGTCCTGGGCCTTAGGTTGGCCGTGTTCCTTGACGTGTTGGAACATGAGGATGGAGTTGTAGATCTTGAGGGCGGGGCCCAGCTTGATGGACATGATCCTGACGATGTCCCGCTGGGTGAGCAGCAGGAAAGCTCGCCCGTCGATTTGCTGGACACAAACAGAATAGGATCAGACCACGTTGAGTCAGTGAGATGTCACGAGAGCTGCAGCAGGCGTTTGGTCGTCTCACCTCGTCCCTGAACTGTTTGGCCTGGTCTTCACAGCCGGGGAGGGACTCGATGAAATCCGACACCTGGAGCCAAACAAAACACGGACAGAAACCAATGAAAACAGAGTGAGTTAGGGCTGGGGATCCAATCAAATGTCAAGAATAGATTCCATTCTGATTCTTAAGATTCAGAATCGATTATCAACACTGCAAAAACCTAAAATCTTACCAGGAATATTTGTCTTATTTCTAGTTAAAATGTCTAATGTCTAAAATTTTTAGTCAAGAAATCTCATTACACTTAAAACAAGAGTCATTACCAGAAAAATAACTTTGACAATTTTCACCTGTTTCAAGTAAAGTTTCACTTGAAATAAGTAGAAAAATCTGCCAGTGGGACAAGATTTATCATTACAAGCAAAAAAATCTTTTTCCACTGGCAGATTTTTCTACTTATTTCAAGTGAAAATTTACTTGAAACAGGTGAAAATTGTTGTTTTTTCCAGTGATGAGTCTTGTTTTAAGTGTAATGAGATTTTTTGACTAAAAATTAGACATTTTAACTAGATATAAGACAAATATTCTTGTTAAGATTTTGAGTTTTTGCAGTGAAGATTTGATTTGATCCGATTCAACAGCAAGTATTGCAGCTAATGATGCTGTAAGGACCAATCAGCTCCCAGAATGCTGATAGAACTGCTTTCAGAAACATCATGTGGGTCAGAATGATCAAACAGATCCAGGGAGGAAACAGAGACGGAGGAAATCAGTTTTATTTTTTCCCACATTCCGTTTGAATTTTTTCCACTTTCGGTCTATTTGGTTTTTAATTTTTGAGAATTTGGTTTTTACCATTTTATGCAAATGTAACCCCAAGACAGTATATAAAGTAATGAAATATAGACAATTTATGCAATTATAACTGAAAACTTTTTTGCCTTTAAACATATTTAAAGGCAAAAACATGGCATTAGTTATTCTTGTGTCCAACAAAACATTCCTTTTCTGGCCATAAACAAAAAAATACCAAAAGTTGTTATGTAATGATGAAAAAAATCGATCTTTAGAAATATGAATTGATTTAGAATCGGAAAATTGATTTTTTAAACACAGGCCTATAGCCTAAAGGGAATGTGAATGACACACAGATGCAACTTCACAGCGGGTTACGCCCACTGAGTGTCAGAAAGACTGAGTGTCAGAAAGACTGAGGGCCTGATTTACTAAAGGTTTGCGTGTGTAAAAACGTGTGCAAACTTGACATCACCCGCAAACCAAGGTGCAAGCTGATCTACTAACAGCGTGCAAAGACGACTGCGTCTCTGAAATGCGCAAAATAGCACACGCTGTTCAGTTAGTACTTTTGCCCTGATGAATAATCAATATGGGGCGTACCCGGCAGAAATCCTAAATACTGGGAGGGGAAGATGCAAATTGGTCCATTTACCACGCGCAATGAGATTTACCAAGCCTGAAAGTAGTTGCGCGTCTTGTGATTGCGTCTGTATTTAATACGTTGGAAAGGAAGGTGCTAATCTGCTGCTGCTGTTATTGTGGCAAGGAGGCGACATCCAAAATCAAAGAATACGCAGAGAGAGAGTCTTTATTCTCCTGCATGCTATTTTAAAAATGGTTGCACAAGTGTTATTAAAGGCCACTTTTTCTTTAGTTCTTCGCCTTATATCTTGCCACCTTCTTTTAATGTCCCCCCCTCCACTCGCCCACAAGCAGGCCATGCCTTTGTGCCAAAACTTTGTATTTTATTGATTACTTATCTTATTGAACGTGAAATCATCCTTCGTAAATTACATTTAATTAAAACCTGTGCTTATTAATCACAAAACACAGGTTAAACATCATGACCAAATCCGCTCCGACCCGCTGTGTCAGGATCAGCGCAGAGACTGCAGCTTCGCCTGAATTATGGTTCCACGTTAAATCGACGGCGTAGCCGACAGCGTAGGGTCGCGGTGCGGTGTGCGTCGCCGCGTACCCTACGCCGTCGGTTCTGCGTTGGTGTGACGCGGAACCATAAATCAGCCAATCAGGCAGCAAGGGGTTGGGGGAGCTGGGTTGATGTTGATCCGCAGACAAAACTTGTTAAGGAGCATCAAACTCACTCTTATCTACGCGGAAATAACGCTAAAATGTAAAGAAGGCTTCCCAAAGTGTGATCTATGGTGAAATAGGAAAATTAAGATGTGCAACTCTTCTAAAGGTGAGACATGCATTTAATTGACTTCATGGCGCCAGCCTTGGCGTTTATTATTACGCAAATGTGGAATGTTTGGGTCTGTCTAATTTCGTCAAATTAAATTTGGAGATTGACCGTTCACATTTTTATGTGTATGCGTTGTATGAGAGAGAGATGGAGAGGGCGAGGGAGGGAGAGACGTGGCCTGTACGTCGTTGTTTTTTGTTTTTTTGCAGTTTGGGTGCACAATACACTTGTGTGTGTGTGTATTAAAAAGAGATTTTGCAGTATGTTGTGTAATTGAAACTGGTTTGCTGTGATCGTTGATGGCAAACTCATATTAAGCATTTACATCGCTGGTTATTATGTGCCCCCCAATTAGATCTGTTCTGCCGCCGACTCTGTTTTAACCTCATCTGCCGTTCTTTTTTTCTGTTCTGCATTTATTCTATTGCAGGTTTTCTCCGATATTGCGTTTCTTTTGGTAATGTTTAAATTTCTTTGCTGTAGTTCATGAATGTGTTTATTTGCCTCTTCACTAATATTTCTAACTCCACCGCGTCAAATTTCATTTTGCGCTTGCGACTATATCCTGCTTTTCCATCCAGACTCTCCATGGCGCAAAGTTTGCGCCGCAAACCGTAAGACGTGCAACACCTCATTTAAATACTGCTGTTTGCACCTGTTATCAATTGCGCACGCAATCTTAGTTGATCACCCGCAAAACACACAACAACAGCACGCGCAAACTTTTTCAGTGCACACGCAATTTAGTACTCTTTATTTAGGATCTTAGTAAATCGGGCCCTGAGTGTCAGAAAGACTGAGTGTCAGAAAGACTGAGTGTCAGAAAGACTGAGTGTCAGAAAGACTGAGTGTCAGAAAGACTGAGTGTCAGAAAGACTGAGTGGCAGAGTAAACTTTCAGTTTGAGCAACTGGAAAACATCTAAAATGGGAAAGAGCTGTTGTGCGATCGACTGAACTCATAGATTTAGCAAGAAATCAGAGTTATCGTTTTACAGACTGATGAAAAATAAGCTTAAGAGAGACAAATGGATCTCTGCAATTCACAGAAACAACTGGATTCCAGACACCGAAACGTGGATTTGTGGTTCCCATTTTGTATCAGGTAATGTTGGATTTTTGGGTAGCTAACGTTAAACGGTCAAATCATAAAGTTCGGTGTCCTCATCACTTTAATTTCACCAACAAATCCTGCCTTGAAGTCAGACCAAGCGTCAAGACTTTTGTATGCCTTCAAACTTTGCTTCGTGTATTTCCCCGGAATAGAAATTAAGTTCATATAAATATCAGGAAACTGGATTCTGGGCCAAATATTAATGTCCATGGACCACTGGTTCTTGGGGTAACTGTACCAAATATTAATGTCCATGGACCACTGGTTCTTGGTAACTGTAGCAAATATTAATGTCCATGGACCACTGGTTCTTGGTAACTGTACAGGTCACTGTCAAGTCCAACTACCTTTAATTTAAGCTGATAATCAGCTGTTATCTCGTCTTCTCCACTAGTTGCAGCTGTTTTTACCACTCAGTGCAGTAAGGGGTCTGGTCCAGTGGGGAAGTGACGTCAATGCATTCCCTCTATAGCGAATAAGTATCTGTTATTGCCATAGTAACCAGTGTGTGTACGGACCAGACTGCAGCGGTGTGCTAGTGCCGCTCTCACCTGCTGGACGCTCCAGTGCTGGACGGTGTCTGCGTGGACGCCCCTGACGCCCGGCAGCAGTTTCCGGTGTTGTTCCCAGCAGAGCGACAGGTCCCGTCCGGGCTGCGCCGACATGGCTGACAGGAAGACGGACTGGTGCAGGACGGCCTGCAGACTGGACTCCGTTCCTGCACACCCAAACATGCACACAATTACACAGTTACCGGTACAACATGGAAACCCCAACTAAATTAATAACACAAGCTTTAGGCCCCGTTTACACGTAGCAAAAACGGTGGCGTTTTCACGCGTTTTGGCCGTTCGTTTACACGAAACTGAAGCTCAAAGTCACCAAAAACCATCATTTCTGAAAAATCCAGCCAAAGTGGAGATTTGCAAAAACTCCGTCTTCACATTTGCTTGTAAACAGTGGGAAACTGACATTTAAGCCTGAATTATGGTTCTGCGTCAAACCAACGCAGAGCACACGCCGTCACCGTGACGCCGTCGTGAACCTTCGGACTTCTCCGTCACTCCATTTCTCCGCGGTGCAGTACCCCCCGTGACTGCTAATTCGCGATCTTTTCCTGAATGGTTTATCCAACTTTTTCCGGTCACAGTGAATCAAAGAGATAAGGACAACTATTGTGCAAAAACACAAAACAAAAAGTATCACACATACACGAAGAAAAGAGCGCTGAAAGTTCACGACTGCTTCAAACTGGAAATGCGTTGCTTCCAAGTGAACCAATCACAGCCCTCTCGTCTGCGTTTGGTCTGCGTCGCCTCGACGCGTAGTTACAATTTTCGGGAGGTGCAGGTCAGTGACGGCGTCAGTGACGGCGTCATTGACGGCGTCAGTGACGGCGTCAGTGACGGCGTCAGTGACGGTGTCAGTGACGGCGTGTGGTCTGCGTCAACGCGTACCACACGCCGTAGGCACGGCGTCGTTTTGACGCAGAACCATAACTCAGGCTTTAGGCTTCAGAACGTCACATTATGCAAAAGAAACGTCAACACACTGCAAAAACTCAAAATCTTAACAAGAATATTTGTCTTATTTGTAGTTGTAGCAGGGCGAGTGCTACCGGGGCCGACCGAAGGATGGAGAGACACGGAGTTTCGTGCAGACCCTTTTATTTCACCGCCAACACGTGAACAAGCACCTTCACAGCAGCTTCACAGCTTCAGTCTGAACCCTTGCTGCTGGGCAGCCATGCCTTATGAAGGCTGGCAGAGTGGAGAGGCTGATTGGGCCCACCTGTGCCCTAATCAGCCTGAGTGGCTGCAGCTCCTCCACCCTGCCACACACCCCCAACGCCAACCTCGAGCCGGGGTCCATCCGGCCGAGCCTACTCCCCCCCCCGCCCCCTCGGAGCAGGAGAGGAACCCTCTGGGCTTCCTGGTCGGGTGGTCGCCCACGGCGTCGGCCTGAGCCGCGGAACGGTCGGGGTGGTCGCCCCCGGCGTCGGCCCGCCTGCCGTGGAGGATGCGCTCGGGGCCGGGCCCATGGTGGCCTCGGGCCACCCGGTGCGCGCACGACTGCCTCCTTCACCTCCGCGGGCTGCTGGTCCGCCTCCAGGACCGCCTCTTCCCCCACACTCTGCTCTGGCCGCAGGTCCGGCCCCGTCTCCGCGGGACCCGCTGTCGCTGGCGGCTGCGCCTCAGAAGCCGCCTCCCCCGCCAACTCCGCCTCCGCCTCCGCCTCGGGAGCCGTCGCCTGGCGGCCTGCAGCCACTGCCTCACGGCCGGTCGGCTGCAGCGCCACCAGCGCTGCCGCGGCGAACCTCAGACGGGGTGCAGGGATGGGTCGCTCCGCGGGTCCCGCCGCCTCGGGAGCCGTCGCTTGGCGGCCCGCAGCTTCTGCCTCCCGGCCTCTCAGCTGCGGCGCCGCCAGCTCCTCCCGCGTTGCTGCGGCGGCCCTCAGACGGGGTGCAGGGGTGGGTCGCCCCGCGGCCACCAGGGCTTCTATGGCGGCCAGCTGCCGCTCGCCCTGGTCCCGGAAGGCGGCCGCCATGCCCGCCATGGCCCGGGCGAGCGTGTCCAGGGCCCGCTCCATGCCTCTCTCCTCCATCCTTCGCGCCCCACGTTGGGCGCCAGATGTAGCAGGGCGAGTGCTACCGGGGCCGACCGAAGGATGGAGAGACACGGAGTTTCGTGCAGACCCTTTTATTTCACCGCCAACACGTGAACAAGCACCTTCACAGCAGCTTCACAGCTTCAGTCTGAACCCTTGCTGCTGGGCAGCCATGCCTTATGAAGGCTGGCAGAGTGGAGAGGCTGATTGGGCCCACCTGTGCCCTAATCAGCCTGAGTGGCTGCAGCTCCTCCACCCTGCCACAGTAGTTAAAATGTTTCATTTTCAGTCAAAAAAATATCATTACACTTAAAACAAAACTCATCACTGGAAAAGATTTACTTGAAACAGGTGAAAATTGTCAAATAAGTTATTTATCTGGTGATGACTCTTTTATATACGGCGGCCTGCGCTTTGCGCCCTCTCTGTGAAAGGGGTTGGTTGTTTTTCCCGGGGTACGGAAGAGGAAACTCCTTCCACGTTCATTTCTGACCAATGAGAGAACAGTTGGTTCATGGCATTTGTTAACAGCTTTGAACCGCTTTGTGAACACAAACGAAAAACCAAACAACTGTATGGATTTAGCCCCTGAATCTGAACAAAACAAACGGGCCACAGGTGTGAAAGCAGCCTTACTTTATGTACCAGACAGAAACAACATAGAAACCAGATACTCCTTAATAACTAATAAGAAAACCCCTTAGCAATTAGTCAGAAACACCTTAGCAACCAACTTAACACCCTTTCGTTATTATAAGGAAACCTAGAAACTCCTTGGTAACCACAAGGAAATCCTTAGTAACAACACAAACACCATAGAAACCAGAAGGACGATCATGAAACAGCAAAGCAACCAGAAACTCCGTAGCAACCTATTCAAAACCTCAACAACCCTATGGAAACTCAAGAACCAGTCAGTGGGGTATTTGGCTTCATCTTTGTTAAATAAATAATGTCAGTGTGAAAACAGTCACATTTTGTCTTCCCAAGGTTGTATTTGTCCAATACTGAGATACATTACAATAAATGATTTTATTTCATCCTTTAGCACAAAAAATAAAGGATTTTCTATAAAAGACATAAGTGGTTCTCAAGCTGTTCCCTGACCTTCCTCTGGTCGTCTTTGTGATGAAACTCTGATCATGTGACCCTAACCAGGCTCATCAGAGACCGACGGCCATCACAGGCTGCAGCTCCCGGACCACAGCCAGCACCGTGGTAACCATGGTGAGCTGTCTCCATGGAGATAGTCACCCCGTCTCCCTGCTGTTTCCATGGAGATGCAGTGAGGAGAGGCATGGGGGCAGCGGGAGTGAGGGTTGCACAGCAGCAACATCTGAGGAACAGCCACTCCGCGCCATGACAATGGTTTAACACCATGTGATGGTGACATCATATGTGGGGGGGGGTCTACCACAGGTCTACCACTGCAAAACCTCTGGACTGCTAAATCCCAACATTACAAACCCTGATGTCGTGCTTTTATTCTGAAAGAAGTCACAATCTAAATCAGGGGTCGGCAACCCGCTGCTCTAGAGCCGCATGCAGCTCTTTAGCGCCGCCCTGGTGGCTCCTGGAGCTTTTTCAAAAATGTTTGACCTTTTTTTTTTCTTCTTTTTTTTTCTTCTTTTTTCCTTTTTTACTCTTTTTTTCTTTTCTTTTCCTTTCCTTTTTAATCTCGACATTTCAACTTTTTTCTCAACATTCCGCCTTTCGCCATTTGCCTTAATTCTAAGGTTTATACAAGACTTTTCATTTTTTGCGGCTCCAGACATATTTGTTTTTTGTGTTTTTGGTCCAATATGGCTCTTTCAACATTTTGGGTTGCTGACCCCTGATCTAAATGCTTCACACCGGTCCAGCTAGTGTTGTGATGGATGAGAACTCTGCAGACCATACCTGAAGTGACGGCTCCTGGCTGAAGATCCTCCTCTTCCTGTTTCACATGAAGTAATTTGTCAGGGTGCACCAACCTGGGGGAGTGGGGGGGTCAGAGAGGAGGAAAAAGCCATCGTAACCATCAACACAACCATCATAAGAAAGATGAAAACCTTCTTCTTTAGTTTGTAAAAGCAGCTGGGAGTGGGGGGACAGGCTTTTATTGTGAAAGTCCTGACCACAAACCAGGAGCAGCCGATTCAACTACAAATCTCCAGTGAATCTAACGTGATTCTCTCGAACTCACTGGCTCAACGACACCATGTCTTTCCTGAAACTGGATAAGATCAGATATTCAGTGAAAGGTAACTTATTTTATAAGAAGTGGCTTCCCTTTCTTACATTCTTCCACTCTCTCCAGTCCCTGCCCCCTGATTGACGGACACCCCCCTCTCTCTTCTCTCTTTCTTCTTCCTTTTTATTTATATGTTTACTTTTCCTTTGTTTTTTTCCCCTTTTTTATTAATCTGTTTTTTAAATTTATACTGTGTAGCTTTAATACTTTATTATTACTTATTGCTGGTTATGGTTTACAGTTTAAGATTAAGATTCCCAGAATATTCTAATTTTTTGAGATAGGATATTTGAGTTTTCTTAAACTGTAAACCATGATCAGCAATATTAAAATAATAAAAGGCTTGCAATATTTCAGTTGATTTGTGATGAATCCTGAAAGTATGACATTTTTGTTTTTTTAATTCCATTACAGAAAATAAAGAACTTTATCAGAATATTGTAATTTTCTGAGACAGTCCTGTATTTACAATTTTTGAAAAGTGAAAGGTGCAGCAAAATAAGGTAGATATGATTATTGGATACTTTACTGAATATGCTGCTTATGTTCTATATGAGACAAATAAATCTTTGAGTTCAGTTTTTATTTTTATTTTACACAGCGTCCCAGGTCTGTCGGAAGAAGCAATAATATCCCATCATTCAACCTGTGAACACTTGAAAAAATCATTTTTTAGTTAAGATCAGAAACACTGATATATGTGGCCCTGCGATGGACTGGTGACCTGTCCAGGGTGTAACCCCCGCCTCTCACCTAAAATGAGCTGGGATAGGCTCCAGCAGACCCCCGTGACCCCGCAAGGGATAAAGCGGGTAAGATAATGAATGAATGAATGAATCAGAAACACATCTGGAGTTGTTGAATTGTACTTTTTTTCATGCAATTATCCTACATCTTCTTAATTTTTTCCACCTTTCAATAATTCAGTAGTGTTTTTCTTTTTCATGTTAAATTGTATTTTTCTGTTTTATATTATCTATTTCTATATTGTGTTTTGGCTTTTGCTGTTGTTATTGTTGTTTATCAGAATCAGAATCAGAATCAAGTTTATTAGGTCAGCTTAGAAAAACTGTTTTTGACTTTGGATACACCGGCGGCGACACTATGGTATTGTGCGCCTGTTTTCCAAAGGGTAACACTGGGATAGGGGGGGGGGAGAGAAAAATACATCTTCACACTGAATATCATACAATACACAATATCAAGTTGCAAAAAAACACCTCGCAGCACACAAAGCACAGACATCACAGGACTTGCATGTGGGTGATGGGTAAACTAAAGTACCGTATTTTCGCGACCATAAGGCACACATAAAATTCTTTTTTTAAAGAATGTGCCGCGCGCCCAATGCGCGGTGGAGAGGACGGGGGCCGGCGCAGTGGAGAGGACGGGGGCCGGCGCGGTGGAGAGGATGGGGACCAGCGCGGTGGAGAGGACGGGGACCAGCGCGGTGGAGAGGACGGGGACCAGCGCGGTGGAGAGGATGGGGACCAGCGCGGTGGAGAGGACGGGGACCAGCGCGGTGGAGAGGACGGGACCAGCACGGCGTATGAGAAGTCATCGTTCACTGTTGTGCTTGGCTGCCACGCTGATGGATAGAAACTGTATGGTGATTTTTAAAAGAAAAACTTTGCCTAAAGAGACTTTTCCAGCCGGAGTCATTATAAAGGCAAATGACAAGGGCTGGATGGATGAAGAGATGATCGAGTGGCTGAGGCAGGTCTATGTGCGGCGACCCGGTGGTTTCTTTCACACATCATGCGTGGGCTAACGTGTCTGCTGGGACTGTTGTTCGGGCTTTTGCAAAAGCCTTTCCGAGGCGCCGCACGGCACGGAAAGTGACTCTGACAGCAAGGAAATTGGGACTGGCGCAGCTGATTCAGTGGAGCTCTTTAATGCAGAAACAGAGGATGAGGACTTGGAAGGGTTTGATTAATGTAAAAATGGAAATAAAATACAATCAAACTAAGTTTTGCTCCCGTTCTATTTTTAAATAAACACACTTGTATGCTTGTGTGTGTGTGTGTTCTGCAGCGCGCGTGTGTGTTTTGCGGCGCGTGTGTGTGTGTTTTGCGGCACGCGTGTGTGCGCGCTCCGTGTCTGTAGACGGCGCCTTTTGGGACGGTGCGCCGTATGTGTGTTTTAAATCCAAAAATGACACACAAAACTGAGGGTGCGCCTTTCCACACGGTGCGCCGAATGGTCGTGAAAATACGGTAAACTAATCTATCGTGAGTCACAGCTCAAGGCCTCTCTGGCTGGGATGATCCCCTTTTGCGTGACAACAAACGTGTTCCAGCTCCAGGCAGAAAGAGAGAAGCACCAGCGGGATGATCTAAAAGCTGCTGCATAGCGTCTTTCCAGAATTTTCTCTGATCTCTGTGCATTTTACTGTTAAAAAAGAGAAAACAGTGAGTGCTGAGAGAAACACAGAGAGAATTTCCTCAAAAGTCACCAAAAACCATAATTCCTGAAAACTCCAGCCAAAGTGGAGATTTGCAAAAACTCCGTCTTCACGTTTGCTTGTAAACAGATGTAAACAGACATTTAGGCTTCAGAACGTCACATTATGAGACAGAAACGTCACCACACTGCAAAAACCTAAGATCTTAACAAAAATATTTGTCTTTTTTCTAGTAAAAATGTCTCATTTTTAGTAAAAAAAAATCAAACAAGACTCATCACTGGAAAAAACAACAATTTTCACCTGTTTCAAGTAGATTTTCACTTAAAATAAGTAGAACATTTTTATTTTTTTGCTTGTAATAAGAATATAAATCTTGTCCCACTGGCAGATTTTTCTACTTATTTCAAGTGAAAAATTACTTGAAACAGATGAAAATTGTCATTTTTCTGGTAATGACTCTTGTTCCTGGTTAGATTTTGAGTTTTTGCAGTGCAGCGTCATGTGTGTGACCTGTGTTTACAATTTGTTTGGCCACCGTCAATATTTTCTTGTATTTTACCTGTTTTATATTCTAAAGTCACACTTAAAAGTAACTCCACTTCTCTGTCACTCCAAACGAAAGACTCTCGTTCATCTTGGAAATAACTGGAAGTTGATGTTGATGATGTTTTTTTCCAGGATTCTGATTGGCTAGCATGACTTTATCTTCTCGTTACACTGCCCCCTGTAGGTTTGGCTGCTCATAGCACCTTAACAGCTATTTATGCAGGTACGTGTAAAATTTAAATGATGGTATTTTTCAAAACGTAGAGGGGGAAATATCCGTTTTTGTAAATACACGGCTATGTGGAAACGTGGCCTAAGACATATTTATCGGTTCCAAAACATCAAGGTCAAAACCACATCAGGTAGGTGGAGCCACAATCATCTTCTTCAGCGGATTTGGCCTGATAGGGGATGGAAGGAAGCAGTTAGAGATGTCAGATACCAAGAGTTTAGACTTACTGTTTTATCTGTTATCTGGGATTCTACTGTTTCTTACACAATTTAACTGTATTTATACTGTTTGTAAGAATAATTAAACTGTGATTCTACTCTTTCCAACACAAATAAACTGTTTCTACTGTCCCTAACTTTATTTAACTGCATTTCTACTGTTTCTAACATAATTTAACTGTGTTTCTACTGTTTCTAACATGATGTAATTGCTTTTTCTACTGTTTCTACGTTGATGTAACTATGGTTCCTGTTACCTGTGTGTACCTTTGACCCACCACTCCTCATATAGAGGAGTGTGTGCATGTGTGGAACTGATTATATAAAGTAGTCCAGTGTGACGGTACCGTGGGTGAGTTCTCTGCAGACATCGACAAAATCCACTGTGTGTGTTACATAATCCAGATTTATATAACATCCACAGATAATCCACTCACACACACTCACTGCACCACATCCTGACCTTTATTCTGAAAATCCTCTGACAGATGTGGATGCAGTTTTCACCTCCAGGTCGTTCAGGTTTCTAGGGGGCATTGCTGCAACAATACACTTTAAGCTAACTATACACTTTAAGCTAAGTTTATACGTGAAGATTTTTTAATATTAGTGTATAAACTTGTATAGAGAGACTTAAATCATAAAACTAGTGGAACTCAAATATACTCAGCTGTATATTTGATTCACCGCACGAATCGGCACAGATTACTTTTGTAATCCTGTATTTGACCCGGTCTTTGTACGTTTTGACCGTATAGAAACGTAACTCTCGTCAGTTGTGTGAAATAAGACCTGGAAACAGGCATTGTGGCATAGAATTGTCAAATTGGTTGAATTCACCGTACAAATTGTTACAGATTACTTTTGTAATACTGTATTTGACCCGGTCTTTGTACATTTTGACCGTATAGAAATGTAATTCTTGCCACTGTAAGAATGAGATGTACCTGCTATACTTTACTGCTCTTACTTTTTAACAACTTGTGCTTTTTATTATTCTACCTCGTTTCTTATCATTTTATTTGTTATTTACTGTTTAATTGTGTCTTGCTGCTTTTAATGTTGATGTAAAGCACTTGTGATGACCTTGTGTTGAATTGTGCTCTACAAATAAACTTGCCTTGCCTTGCCTATCCATTTATCTCCCCAGCCTCCATGGAGGACTGTTTCTACAGCGCCCCCTCCTGGTGAACTGCAGCCTTGTTGGGTCCAGGGGGATTAACAGAAGTGTCCAGGGATGACCTCACACAGCCAATCAGAGACCAGGCTCTCACCTGTCCAGCAGTCTCACCTGTCAGCCAGTCTTCTTCTCTTTGCCAGAGGAAGTAGCAGCGATTCATCTCCAGAGTCTGACTTCACCGGAACTCCTCCCCTGTTACAGACAGACAGAGGGCTGATGAAAACTGGATAAGAAGGAGAGCTTCTTCTCTTCCTCAGGTTACCAGCAGACCATCTACTCAGTTTGCCGACTTTGTGATTGTCTTAATCTGTCTATGAAGGTTCAGGTCTGAGTCTATCAGTACGTTTCCATGCAGCAAAGAAATGGGATTTCTGATGGTATCAGATAAACATCCAGAAGACCCAATCACTTGTCTGAGTTTACATGCTGTTCAGAGAATGGGATAAATGTCCAGAGCATGGCTGACTCCGTGACGCTATGTGGCGCTGTAACCATGGTAACCATTTCAACAAAGAGCCACTTCCGGTTGACGGTTGTTTTGTTTGGTTGTTACGCCTTCCGTATATTTTTCCACTTTATTTTGATCTGCTCCGGTGTCCTGATGAAGCTTCTGCCATCTCTTTCTCGATCTTTTTAAAGGTGTTTAAACAACTATTTAACACGCGTCGTCTCCTTTCACTTCCGGGTGAATGCCCCAGAGGAAATTCTCCAGCTGCTCAGACTGCAATATCTGATGTCTCCGTATACACGGCGTTAACATTCCGACTGTGAATGAATTATCTAGGTGTTGCTATCCGATTATTAAATGTCCGATACAGGTCTGAAAGCGATCGGATTAAGGTGTTTACATGCAGTTTAAAAGTCCGAACGATGTCTTATAGGATCAGAAATCCGATTGAACTGCTGCATGTAAACGTACTGTATGATTACACAGAGATTTCAGATCTGATCAGTTTTTTGTAGCTGTCATAGCTGAAGCTGTGTGCTGACTCTTAAACGCTCTTCTTTCGGTCCAAAAATAACTGCTTCAGTTTTGTTTGTGTTCAACTGCAGAAAATGATGTCACATCCACTTATTGATTTGTTCTTTGCATCTACTCAACGCTTGTATGGGCTCATCGTCTCCTGGTGACATTATAATGTAAAGTTGTGTGTCATCTGTGTGGTTATGGTAACTTATCTTGTTGTTTATTATTATCTGACCAAGCATTAGCATGTAGATGTTAAATAGGAGAGGTCCTAGGATAGAACCTTGGGGAACTCCACATGTAATTTCTGTTGATTCCGATGAAAAAGTTGCCTATTGACACAAAGTAGTCTCTGTCCTTTAAGTAAGACTCAAGCCACGTGCTTACCATGGCCAAGTTCGCCCTGTGCTAAACAGGGCTAAGTTAGCCATATGCCAATCAAAGCTAAATTACCCACATGCTAACTAAAAGTGGAATTTGCCCTTTATGTTCATTTCAGTGGATCATGTTGGTGTCTATTTGCCCTTTATGTTCCCCAAAGCACAGGCCGAGGTGGAGGAGTAGCAACGATCGATAACTCCAGTCTTCAAATAAAATCTAAACCTAAATACAATTATAATACTTTGAAAGCCTCATGCTTAGTCTAAAACTCCAGAACTGGAAATCAGAGAAGCCAGTTTTGTTAGTAGTAGTGTACCGGCCCCCTGCTGGTGCTTATCTAGAGTTTCTGTTTGAGTTTTCAGATTTCCTATCTGGTTTATTGGTCAGTACAGATAAATTAATCATAGTGGGTGACTTTAACATTCATATGGATGTTGAAAGCCCATCCATCCATCCATTTTCCGCCGCTTATCCGGAACTGGGTCGTGGGAGCAGCAGTCTTAGCAGGGATGCCCAGACTTCCTTCACCCCAGACACTTCCTCCAGCTCTTCCTCCATCTCTTCCTCCAGCTCTTCCTCCAGCTCTTCCTCCAGCTCTTCCTCCAGCTCTTCCTCCAGCTCTTCCTCCAGCTCTTCCTACATCTCTTCCTACATCTCTTCCTACATCTCTTCCTACATCTCTTCCTACATCTCTTCCTCCGGCTCTTCCTCCGGCTCTTCCGGGGGCAGTCCGAGGCGTTCCCAGGCCAGCCGAGAGACATAGTCTCTCCAGCGTGTCCTGGGTCTTCACCGGGGTCTCCTCCAAGAGGGACATGCCTGGAACACCTCCCTAGGGAGGAGGTACATGCCTGGAACACCTCCTTAGGGAGGAGGGACATGCCTGGAACACCTCCCTAGGGAGGAGGGACATGCCTGGAACACCTCCCTAGGGAGGAGGGACATGCCTGGAACACCTCCCTAGGGAGG
The DNA here is from genome assembly GCF_033807715.1 of Cololabis saira. Taxonomy (NCBI): domain Eukaryota; kingdom Metazoa; phylum Chordata; class Actinopteri; order Beloniformes; family Belonidae; genus Cololabis; species Cololabis saira. Next base: position 3,825,190 of record NC_084608.1, read on the forward strand.
CGTCCAGGAGGATCCGGTACAGATGCCCAAGCCACCTCAGCTGACTCCTCTCAATGTGAAGGAGCAGCAGCTCGACTCCGAGCTCCTCCCGGGTGACCGAACTCCTCACCCTATCTCTAAGGGAGCGTCCAGCCACCCTGCGGAGGAAACTCATCTCGGCCGCTTGTATCCGCGATCTTGTCCTTTCGGTCACTACGCAAAGTTCATGACCATAGGTGAGGGAAGGTGCGTAGATCGACCGGTAAATTGAGAGCTTCGCCTTTCGACTCAGCTCCTTCTTCACCACGACGGTCCAGTACATCGACCGCATAACTGCAGACGCTGCACCGATCCGTCTGTCAATCTCACTCTACATTGTTCCCTCACTTGTCAAAAAGACCCCGAGATACTTGAACTCCTCCACCTGAGGCAGGACTTCGCCACCCACCCGGAAAAGGCACGTCACCCTTTCCCGGTGGAGAACCATGGCCTCGGTTTTGGAGGTGCTGATTCTCATCCCTGCCGCGTCGCACTCGGCCTCAAACCGCCACAGCACATGCTGAAGGTCCCGGTCCGATGAAGCCAACAGGACAACATCATCCGCAAAAAGCAGAGAAGAAATCCTGTGGTTCCCAAACCGGATCCCCTCCGGCCCCTGGCTGCGCCTAGAAATCATGTCCATAAAAATTATGAACAGGACCGGTGACAAAGGGTAGCCCTGCCGGAGTCCAACATGCACGGGGAACAAGTCTGACCTATTGCCGACAATGCGAACCAAACTCCTGCTCCGATCACACAGAGACCGGACAGCCCTTAATAGAGGGCCCCGGACTCCATACTCACTGACCCCCCTCAAAATGGCACGAGGGACACGGTCAAATGCCTTCTCCAGATCCACAAAGCACACGTAGACTGGTTGGGCAAATTCCCATGAACCCTCGAGCACCCTGCGGAGGGTGTAGAGCTGGTCCAGTGTTCCATGATCGGGACGAAAACTGCATTGTTCCTCCTGTTCAACTATCGACCGTATTCTCCTCTCCAGTACCCTGGCGTAGACTTTCCCGGGGAGGCTGAGAAGTGTGATCCCCCCTATAGTTGGAGCACACTCTCCGGTCCCCCTTTTTAAAAAGAGGGACCACCACCCCGGGTTGCCACTCCAGTGGTACTGTCCCCTTCCTCCATGCAATGTCGCAGAAGCGTGTCAACCAAGACAGCCCTACGACATCCAGAGATTTGAGGTACTCAGGGCGAATCTGGTTACCCGTAAAATTCAGAATCCAATTTCAAATTTTATTACTTGCGTATAAAGCCCAAAACGGCTTAGCTCCGCATTATTTGCAAGACCTGATAGTGCCTTATGTTCCTGTCAGAGCTCTCCGTTCTCAGAGTGCAGGTTTACTCGTAGTTCCTAGAGTATCCAAATGTAGAATTGGAGGGCGGGCGTTCTGCTATCAGGCACCACTACTATGGAACCAACTTCCAATCTGGGTTAAGGAGGCTGACACCACCTCCACCTTTAAAACTAAACTTAAAACATTTCTGTTTAGTAAAGCCCATAGTTAGTGTAAACTCTAGTGTGTTAGAGTCGCTCCTGTAGTTTCTTGTGCTGGCCCCCCCTTCTCTTCTCTTTTTTCTCTTTTGTCCATGTTGCAGCATCCTCTGCCGGTGGCGAAGAGCATCTCTGAATGCAAAACACCGGATCCTGCAGTGTGGGAGTGAGAGGGGCAGGGTAACGGCCCCTTTTGGGCTGGGGAGAAGGTTCGTCCCTCAAGACTCCTCTCCTTGGCCCTGCCCCTTTTCAACCTTTCCCCGACCCTGCACCCCAACCTGGAACTTGATGATTGGGCCGGAGCTTCGGGAGCTGCATGCTGGCCTGCGGTCCTGACCGCTGGTCATCCCGTTGCTGCTTCCACCTGCCTGCTGTGCTGTTGCCGTCCCTGACCCCCGGTCTGGCCCTCGGCAGGAGGGTCCCCCCTTATGAGTCTGGTCCTGCTCAAGGTTTCTTCCCTCCTAAAGGGGAGTTTTTCTTGCCACTGTTTGGCTTAAGGTTTTTCTCCCACTAGGGGAGTTTTTACCTGCCATTGTTTATGTAATAACTGCTCGGGGGTCATGTTCTGGGTATGGGTCTCTGGAAAGCATCTTGAGACAACTTTTGTTGTATTAGACGCTATATAAAAAAAAAATTGAAAATAAAATTGAAATTGAATCTCATCTACCCCCGGTGCCACTGAGGAGCTTACGAATTACCTCAGTGACCTCTTGGGTGATGGATGAGCACGCCCCAGAGTCCCCACTCTCTGCTTCCTCAGTGGAAGGCATGTCAGTCGGGTTGAGGAGATCCTCGAAGTATTCCTTCCACCGTCCGACGATATCCCCAGTCGAGGTCAACAGCTCCCCACCCACACCGTAAACGGTGCCGGCAGAGTACTGCTTCCCCCTTCTGAGGCGGTTCTTGTAGTAAACCTCAAGTTAGTGTTTAGTAAACCTCTAGTTAGTGTTTAGTAAACCTCTAGTTAGTGTTTAGTAAACCTCTAGTTAGTGTTAGTAAACCTCTAGTTAGTGTTAGTAAACCTCTAGTTAGTGTTTAGTAAACCTCTAGTTAGTGTTTAGTAAACCTCTAGTTAGTGTTTAGTAAACCTCTAGTTAGTGTTAGTAAACCTCTAGTTAGTGTTAGTAAACCTCTAGTTAGTGTTTAGTAAACCTCTAGTTAGTGTTTAGTAAACCTCTAGTAACTAGAGGTTTACTAACACTAACTAGAGTCTAGTTAGTGTTTAGTAAAGTCTCTAGTTAGTGTTTAGTAAACATCTAGTTAGTGTTTAGTAAACCTTTAGTTAGTGTTTAGTAAACCTCTAGTTAGTGTTTAGTAAACCTCTAGTTAGTGTTTAGTAAACCTCTAGTTAGTGTTAGTAAACCTCTAGTTAGTGTTAGTAAACCTCTAGTTAGTGTTTAGTAAACATCTAGTTAGTGTTTAGTAAACCTCTAGTTAGTGTTTAGTAAACCTCTAGTTAGTGTTAGTAAACCTCTAGTAACTAGAGGTTTACTAACACTAACTAGAGTCTAGTTAGTGTTAGTAAACCTCTAGTTAGTGTTAGTAAACCTTTAGTTAGTGTTTAGTAAACCTTTAGTTGGTGTTTAGTAAACCTCTAGTTAGTGTTAGTAAACCTCTAGTTAGTGTTTAGTAAACCTCTAGTTAGTGTTGAGTAAATCTCTAGTTAGTGTTAGTAAACCTCTAGCTGGTGGTAAATCTCTAGGTAGTGTAAACTCTAGTGTGTTAGAGTCAGTAGTCATAGTTGCAGCTATAGAACAAGACTATAATAGTTAGTCTCAAATATAGCTTGGTGGTAGATATGCTGCTATAGGCCTATGCTGCAGGGGGGCACCGACATGATCCACTGGGCGCTGCCCGTCACCCCCCCTTCTCTTTTCTTTATTCAGATCTACCCTCAGTATTAATTAGAAGTATCTCATCACCATAATTGTTTCCGTTTGTTGTGCTGGTCTTGAAAATGCATGTCATTTACATTTACATGCAGGTTTCACTAGAAAAGCTGATGATAACAAAGGTTACCTGTTTGCCTGGTTTCCATGGTGATTTAAAATGACCGGTACAAGGGTGACGGACCTCTCTCCTTCCAGCCTATCAGGAAGCAGCACCTCCTTACGCATGTTAATGTCTGAATACGGACAGCCAAAGGCACTGGATGGGAGAGGACAGAGCACAGTAAAGTCTGAAAGTGAGACACTCATGATTAATGGATGGGTTTAGTTGTTTATTATCACACCATTGAGTGCGTTTACATGGGAAGTTTAATTCCTCTTTAATTCAGAATTAAAATTAAATCTGATTTAAAATGAGTAAAAATTACCATGTAAACACCTAATTCAGAATCAAAATGGCCATTCCGAATTAAACTTAATTACCAAGTAAGTGGTTGGTTTATTCCGATTTTAAATCCAAATAGAATAATTCCGTGATCATGTAAACACTCATTCCTCTTTAAATTAATTCCTTTTTGCGCTGCTCGTTCCCTCGCCCGTCTGTCTCCATGACGCTTATATTCCACGCTGGGCTGGTTTTACAAAGTTTCAAGATGCAGCACGCAGGATACGCTGGTCAAGAGCAGAGACCATTTATTTAATAAATAGAAATCATTAAAAGAACAGATGGAAACAGGAAACATAAAATTTGCGAGCTTTTCAAAGTTGTAGCGGCTAAGTTAGTTTTTCTTCCAGTAGACGTAACTTCCGGTCCCCCCCCTATCCAATCAGAACCTTCCCAACCCCCAGACCTGAAGAGGAATTGGATAAAGCCGATCAAACGTGTTTTCTATGTAAACCTCAATTCAGAATTACTATTTCCATGTAAACTCGAAGGAAAATAGTTTAAGTCGGAATTATTTCATTCGTAATAATTAATTCCGAATTAAAAAACATCATGTAACCGTGGCCATCGTGTTTGCTTTTTTTAACCATCTTGGGTTCAGCCACGTACCTGAGAGGGGACAAACGTACCTGTGGTGTCCAGTGTATTTGGCTCCTTTGATGTGTCCAACTCCTCTGCAGCCGGCAGTAGGACACAGTCCCTGAGAGGGCGGGGACAGGGGGGATGAACCTGCAGCCAGAAAGACGACAAACCAATAAAAGATACATTTATTAAACACACAGAAAAAAGATACAAACGCAAATTTTAATCCACATACCAAAAAAAGAATATCATCCATCTAAATATCAGATCTGTCTCCTTGACCCGTCCTTCATCATAACTGTCCTGTGTCCCTCCATCATAACTGTGTCCCTTCATCATATCTGACCCGTGTCCCTCCATCATAACTGTCCTGTGTCCGTCCTAGTGGTTCGGAAAAAAATCGATATTGCAATATATTGTTGCGCTCTCTGTCGCAATAAATAATCGATAAACTGACGTCAAATATCGATATTTTATTACAACACACATAATGGATTTATGCGGTTGTCACCGCACTATTGTTTCTTGCACTTTATTTTGTCCAGCTGTTCAGTGTTTACATTTACAGGCAGTGAGGAAATATACAAATGCACTTTCTTTGTACATTGTATGAAGTTTTGGCATTGAATAAATGCATAACTACAGACGTTTTCCTTTTTATGGGTATTTTTTATTTTTCAGTCACATTTTCAGTCACGTGATATATCGTTGATGAAATTTCTTACAATATATGGAATATCGTAGATATGGTGTATGGTGATATTATCGTTATCGTGGGCCACATATCGCCACAGTATTGAATCGTGAGTTACCCGTATCGTCACACCCCTAGTCCCTCCATCATATCTGACCCGTCTCCCTCCAACATAACTGTCCTGTCTCCTGCATAATTTATCCGTCTCCCTCCAACATAACTGTCCTGTCTCCCCCAAGCCTAACCTGGGGGCGGTTCCAGGGGGTGTCCTGTGCGTTGACACCAGCCCACTGGATGCAGGTCGCAGAGATCGCTATCACACCAGACATCGAACTGTGTCGACCAGCCATCGTAATGAATCTGCGGGAACAGATCTGGTTAAAGTCCAGCTGTTTAGCTATAAAATGTATAGGAATCGTTCAGTTTGTGATACAAGCATGAAATTTGGTACACAAATAGCCAAAGGCTTCCCCAAAAGATATGGACGTGGAGCCATTCTGATTTTCAACATGGCGCCCATGGCAGCCATTTTTTAAAATGGCCGCCAGAAACAAGTGTTTTCTAATGAGTGATTAGTTGAAATGAGTTGCCAGTTTGCCCTGGCTGACCTTCAACATCCACTCTATTACTTATCCATTCATGGGATGGTTCAGTTCTTGCAGATATGAGGATCCTTTTTGGTTTATTAGTTCAAAGTTTGTTTTTATGTATAATAGATCTATTTTCATGAAATGACTGTATATATTTTATTTTGGCTAATATGGCTGTTCAGTTTTGAGGTAGAAGGAAGCTTCTGGCCAATTCCAATGTTTCAAATTTGATTTCTGCATCATAAATAATGACTGATTAGACACCAAGATCATCCATATCAGACAGTCACACAAATGATGGCTGCCATCTTTAAAAAAAATGGCAGCCATCTTGAATATTAAATGACAACTTTTCAATTATCCAAGAGACATCTACCAAGTACTATATGTGGTAAATATGTCTAAAATATCATATTATGTCCCCAAGTCATATAAAAAGAGTTGTTTCTGGCATCCATTTTGAAAAATGGCTGCCATGGGCGCCATGTTGAAAATTCATGATGGCTCCACGTCCAATTATTTTTGGAATGCCTTTGGCTATGTGATACAAAATTGCATGCTTGTATTACAAACTGAACGATTGTTTTGGTTATCTCCTGCACTATTACATCATCAGCCATCAGCAACATCGCACACATATGCAGAACCCAAAGGGAGACACTACCTTCACCCTGTAATCCTCTGTGTCTGTAACTGTGGCGACCCGGATCAACATGGGGTTCCTACGGTCCACTGCTTCCAGCCTGTGGTTGACCTGGAAACCGTGTGGAGGTCTCTGGTTGGACAGAGGCACAGACACAGCTATCAGTCATCACAGGCAGGGTGTTTTTTTACCTGATAAGTGCCCTTTTCTGCCTCCTCAACCTCCTCTCACCAGTGTGAAAGCTGAACAGGGAACAGCAGTGGCACCAGTCTCCTGAAGGTACTCCACCCACACAAAGTTCTCAGGGTTGGGATGCCCTGAAGAATAAAAGTAAGAGTATTTGTGTGAAATGGTCGGATGGGACCCAGTCACAGTGGTTTACCCAAGCCGACACAATCCCTAGTCCTAATGGAGCCATAGACGGGGGAACATCTACCCAATTACCAGCCAATAACCTGTCCTGAACAAAAAATGATATAAGAGAGTACAGTAATCCCTGGCTAGAACGCGGTTCACCTTTCACCTTTGCATTGTGCATCGGGTTCTGCATTCTAATTGGCTAAACAGTCTCCCCGCTTCTTCACTTCCTGTGTCAATAACGTTGGTTGCTTAGCAACAATGCTGAGAACGGCCAATGAGCTTCAGCAGCAGCTCAAGAACGGGACCTTTGATGAATCGTCATTACAGTCCAGTGTTTCCCCTACCATTATATAGGCCTGGCGGGGCCGCCAGGCCAACGAGACCCCCCGCCAGGCCTAAAAAAAAAAATCAATGATCATTTACGTTTAGGAGCCTCTGCAGCGCTGTTCTGCAACGGGAGTCAACCTGCTTCGTTGCCTAGTAACGCTGCTGAGAGCGCGGGCATATTATTATATATTATGGGATGTATAGAGTTTGTAGCTAGCCAAAAAAAAAAAGAAAGAAGATCGCGGGCGACAGACAACATGATGTAAAGAAATGTTTCTGCCAGGTCTGTGTGTTTGTGTTTGCATGAGACGCTGCAGGGAAGCATGAAGGAAAACACAGCCCGACGACGCACCATGCGTCCACAGGGTCCTAGTGCCAGCCATGTATGAGCGTCAAGGCTGATTTATGGTTCTGCGGTACACCAACGGCGTAGGGTACGCGGAGACACGCACCGTACGTGCGTGTCGCCGCGTACCCTACGCCGTAGGCTCTGCGTTGGCGTACCGCGGAACCATAAATCAGCCTTTACCGTCGCTGACCCCGGTCCGACTGGTGACCCAGTAAAAAACAACGCATCTAAACACAGAACATCTGGCTGGGATCCCTAATGGCTTAATAACCATAAATACAGCCCTTGGTTGTACCACAGTCCCCATGGTACATTTCCAATTTGTTGTTTAGCTTACCTTAACCTGCAGCATGGGAGTGAGAGGGGCAGGGTAACGGCCCGGGCAGGTGGGGGAGAGGTTTGTCCGACAAGACTCCTCTCCCTGGCCCTGCCCCTTCTCAACCTTTCCCTTTCCCCCAACCTGGGACTTGCTGATTGGGCCGGAGCTTCGGGAGCTGCGTGCTGGCCTGTGGTCCCCACCCCTGGTCATCCTGCTGCTGCTTCCACCTGCCTGCGGTCCCCACCCCTGGTCATCCCGTCGCTGCTTCCACCTGCCTGTGGTCCCCACCCCCGGTCATCCCGTCGCTGCTTCCACCTGCCTGCGGTCCCCACCCCCGGTCATCCCGTTGCTGCTTCCACCTGCCTGCTGTGTGCTGTTGATGTCCCCGACCCCCAGTCTGGCCTTCGGCAGGAGGGTCCCCCCTTATGAGCCTGGTCCTGCTCAAGGTTTCATATTAGACGCTATATAAATAATATATAAATAAAATTGAATTGAAGACATTGGTGTCAACGGCAGTTGGAGCACTCAGGGCTGTGACCTTCAAGATGGGAAAGTGACTCCAGCAGAGCTCAGGAACAACACCGGCCATGTTGATCTAGACATGTGCAGCTCTAAGAAAAGCTAAGATACTGAAGAGAAACTTCAACCTTCCAGATCTGTGGAAAGGGTCTGAGCTTGAAGAGGATAGCTGACCACGTCTATGGGGGGGGTGAAGAAGAGCTACTGTACCCTGTGGAGCAGTCAGAGGTCGTCCTTGCTCCTCACACCAGCCCACAGGATGGATGTACGGACTGCTGCTGTCACACCTGATCAGAAACATCACAGCCGTCAATAATCAATCTTAGGAACCATCACAACTTATGGATGGTCCTTTTACATGTCCATCACCAGTCTACTAGTACGTCTACCTGCCCATCTGCCTGTCAATCACCTGTCTGCCTGTGAATCATCTGTCTACCTGTCAATCATCTGTCTACCTGTCAATCACCTGTCTGCCTGTCAATCATCTGTCTACCTGTCAATCATCTGTCTACCTGTCAATCATCTGTCTACCTGTCAATCACCTGTATGCCTGTCAATCATCTGTCAATCATATATCTGCCTGTCAATCATCTGTCGATCATCTGTCTGCCTGTCAATCATCTGTCAATCACTTGTCTGCTTGTCAAAAACCTGTCTGCCTGTCAATCACCTGTCTCCCTGTCAATCACCTGTCTACCAGTCCATCTACCTGTCAATCACCTGTCTCCCTGTCAATCACCTGTCTACCTGCCCATCTACCTGTCAATCACCTGTCTACCTGTCAATCACCTGTCTACCTGTCAATCACCTGTCTACCTGTCAATCACCTGTCTGCCTGTCCATCTACCTGCCAATCACCTGTCTGCCTGCCTGTCAATCACCTGTCCATCAACCTGTCAATCACCTGTCTACCTGTCCTTCTGCTGGTGCATCACTTGTCCTCCTGTCCATTGCCTGCCCATCTACATTTCCACCATCTGTTCCACCATTAACCCATCTATGGGTGGGGTTAATGGCAGGGGGTTAATGGAGTGATGTCATTGTATTTATTTATGTATTCATATATTCAAAGTGTAAAGTATTATATGACATATAGATGTAAATGTATCTTCATGGACCCCAGGAAGATTAGCTGGCGTTTTGCGTCCGCTAATGGGGATCCAAAATAAAACAAAAACTAAAAACCCCCTGCATGTCTTACCAGTAGTCGTACGTGTCGTCCCAGTTGTCGAAGTGAACCAGGAAGCAGTTGTCAACCACGTCAGCAACCGAAGCGACGCAGACCAGACCAGGGTTCTTCTTGTCCACGGCCTCCAGCTTCATCCCCACCTGGAAGCCACAGCCCTGAGAGAGGAGACATGCACGGTGACCGCACGGTGACCGCAGGACCACAGGGGGATATCCAGGCAGAGCCGGCCCAAGGCTGTGTTTTGTGATTAATAAGGTTTTTAATTATTTTGCGTTGGATCGATGTAGCAAATAAAATCATTGGGACCATCCAGCTCCTCAACCATCAGATACGTGTTTCACATGAGCAGTTCAGGTAAAAACGGAAGTCAAATCAGCAAAAATGTCAGTTTTCTGGATGAAATATATTAATTCCTGATAAAATAAGTGTGTTACTGCACAGCTCTGCTCCTGTATGCATGTGAATGAGTGTACGTTTGTGTGAACATGAAAGTACAATCTGCATTGAGGCTTCTTGCTTGGGGAATCCCGGTCTGTGATTGGACGCTGCCTCGGCGTCACCGCTGCTCATTTGCATAAATTTCAGATTTTTCTACTTCAAATTGACGCGCTGCTCCGGCTGCTCCCGACGCCTCCGCTGCCTCTGCTGCTCCCACCGCCTCTCGACGCGCGTTTTCATAGACAATGAATGGCAGCCGGAGTTGCCTATGACGCCCGTGACGCTTTCAGTGTGAATGCAGGGTCAGCCAACTAAGCGGCTGCTTAGGGCCCCGTGACCACTAGGGGGCACCCAAGAGTAAAAAAAATGAAATAAAAAATAAAATTGTTTTTTTATGTGTGAGTGATGATTCATACATTATCAAAGGTATGTTATTGTACAAAAACACAATAATTAATATTATTACATAAACAATATTATGTTAACAGACTAGAGTAGACGACTGCTGGCATATTGACTGCTGCCTCTCGGCTCTATTTGTTTGATTTTATTAGTTTATTCTATTTAATAATGTCTGTTTTTGTAAATTTGAATTTATTCTTATATGGAGAACATATTGACGAGGTACTGTTTATCTAAGTTGAGTGATTTTAATTATAGTTCTAGTTTTTGTAGTACTTTTTTGTTGCACTTAATTGTTGTTGTTCCACTTCAAATTGTTGTTGCACATTGCTGTTGCAGTTTATTTAAAACCAAAAATAAAGTAGATAACGTGTTTAGAGTAAATGGTTTATAAATGATCTATTTGATTCTTTAGTTTCTTTTAGTAGGCCTACACTGTAGATGACACTCAGTATCACATTAAGTACTATATCACTTTAAATATTAAGTGTAAATCAACCCCAGGCTGCTCTTGTAGCTGAATTTGCTCCATTTCAGATTAAAAACCATAGATGGTAAAAACCTGCCAGGCTGACAGTAGGATGATGAAACAACACTGCTGCAACTGTGCAGCTCTCTGACCTTTGACCTGTTGCTTCTCTGTGTGGCCAGTAGGGGCAGTTGATGACTTTGATACATATTAATTGAAAGATTTTTCAGCAAATTTGTTAATCTGTTGTTGCTTCCATGTTAAAGAGTATTAGGGCCATGCAGGAAAAAAGATATTTGAGAGGGGAAGATTTCTTTTTATTGTGCACTTCGAGAAAAAAGTCGAAATGTCGAGAAAAAAATCTCAAAATGTCGACATTAATGTTGAAATACAATTTCGAGAAAAAAGCCGAAAATGTCGAGATTAATGTTGAAATAAAATTTCAAGAATAAAGTCGAAATTTCGACTTTTTTCTCGACATTTCGCCTTTTTATTGAAATTGCACTTCAACATTAATCTCGACATTTCGACTTTTTTCTCGACATTTCGTAGTGCATAATGAAAAAAAAAATCTTCCTCCTCTAAAATACTATTTTTATTTTTCTCCTGTCAGGCCCTAATACTCTTCCGTAGCTTCCATGGTCTTAATCCCTGTGGATTACAATCTAACTACAACAAAAAGTTCTTCCATCTAGTTTTACAAGTGTATTTGTAATGACAGGGAAGAACATGAAATAAGTTTATAGTGGGTGTTTGAATGATCAATAATCAGTATTATTGGCAGTAATAGAGGGGCCCCAAGATCTAATTTTGCCCCATGGAGGCTTGGGCTGGCCCTGGTACAGGTGGACAGACAGGTGTGTACTGACTGCAGAGCCACAGGTGAACATGGTGGGCGGAGCAGCTTCAGATCCCGTGGACTGCAGGTAGCCCTGCCAGTCAAACTCTGCCTCGCTGTGACCTGCAGACAGACAAACGCCGTTAGCTGAGTCAGGCTGTTCACCCAACCTGATCTCACAAACATCCGTGAAATGTCCACGACCTCTCACCACTATTTTCCGTGGCACCAGCACGGAAATGGTAAAATTCTGTGTGAGCACCACGGATATTGTACCTATGCGAAGTCAATTGGGATCCGTTGTCATGATATATACACGGATTATTACATTATTATTATGTATATACAGGACTGTCTCAGAAAATTAGAATATTGTGATCAAGTTCATTATTTTCTGTAATGCAATTACAAAAACAATTAAAGCTGCAAGCAGCGATGAACGGGCCCTCGCACTCACGGCCACCGCCCCCCATAAGCATATCAGAAACGATACCACCCACGACTTCCTATGTCAAACCATTCAAAAGTTATAGCAGAAAAAAGGGACAACCAATCAGAAGAAGGGGCGAGGCTAGTTCAGGCCAATGAAGGTCAAGGACTCCATACAGAATCTGATGACACCACCCACGACTCTCTATGTCAAAACATTCAAATGTTATAGCAGGAAATAGGGACAACCAATCAGAAGAAGCGGCGGGGCTAATTTTCACCAATTATGGTCAATGACTCTATACCGAGTCCCATGACACCACCCACGACTCTTTATGTCAAACCATTCAAAAGTTATGGCAGAGAAAAGTATTCTAGGGGGCGCTGTTGAGCCGTTAGGCCACGCCCATTAATGCAAACCATGAAATATCAAATTTATCGCCAGGCCTGGCTTGCATGTAAAATTTGGTATGGTAAATTAGGAATGGCATAAATTGCGCCAAAATTACACAATAAATTAAAAATGGCTGACTTCCTGTTCGGTTTCGGCCATGGCGCCAAGAGACTTTCTTTAAGTTGCAACATGATGCAGGTGTGTACCGATTTTCATGCATGTACGTCAAACCGTATTGTGGGGCTTGAGGCACAAAGTTTTCCGGGGGGCGCTGTTGAGCCATTTTGCGACGCCCATTAATGTAAACCATAAAATATCAAATTTATCACCAGGCCTGCCTTGCATGCAAAATTTGGTGACTTTTGGGGAACTATCAAATATGGACCAATCAGATGAAGGGGGGTGGGATTTTAACCGTCTAGCGTCGCCACGTTAACACTTTTGAAAGAGAAAAGTAATGCGCGTAGTGGCAGGATAGAGACGCACATTTTGATGTATAACACACCTGGGTGCACGTTACGGTTCGGGCCGTATTAATTCTCGAAGGAATGGCTCATATTGCTCCAAAATTACGCAACTAATTCAGAATGTTTAAAATGGCCGACTTCCTGTTCGGTTTCGGCCATGGCGCCAAGAGACTGTTCTTTAAGTTGCGACATGATACAGGTGTGTACCGATTTTCGTTCATGTACGTCACACCGTATTCTGGGGCTTGAGGCGCAAAGTTTTTTCGGTCTGAAACAACCAGATGAAGGGTGGGCGCACTTTTTGCCGTCTAGCGTCGCCACGGTAACGCTTTTGAAAGAGAAAAGTAATGCGTGTTGTTGCAGGATGGAGACGCACATTTTGATATATAACACACTTGGGGGCACGTTACGTTCGGGCCGTATTAACTGCCGAAGGAATGGCATAAATTGCGCCAAAGTGACACGATTAATTCAAAATGGCTGACTTCCTGTTCGGTTTCGGCCATGTCGCCAAGAGACTTTTCTTTAAGTTGTGTACTGATACAGGTGTGTAGCGATTTTCGTGCATGTACGTCAAACCGTATTGTGGGGCTTGAGTCACAAAGTTTTCCGGGGGGCGCTGTTGAGCCATTTTGCCACGCCCATTAATGTAAACCATTAAATATCAAATTTTTCGCCAGGCCTGACTTGCATGCAAAATTTGGTGACTTTTTGGGCACGTTTAGGGGGGCAAAAAGGCCCTCCTTTCGTCAGAAGAAAAAGAAAAAAAATTCCTACAGATACAATAGGGCCTTCGCACTGAAGGTGCTCGGGCCCTAAAAATGTCATACATTCTGGATTCATTACAAATCAACTGAAATATTGCAAGCCTTTTATTATTCTAATATTGCTGATTATGGTTTACAGTTTAAGATTAAGATTCCCAGAATATTCTAATTTTTTGAGATAGGATATTTGAGTTTTCTTAAGCTGTAAGCCATGATCAGCAATATTAAAATAATAAAAGGCTTGCAATATTTCAGTTGATTTGTAATGAATCCAGAATGTATGACATTTTTGCATTACAGAAAATAAAAGGACTTTATCACAATATTCTAATTTTCTGAGACAGTCCTGTACATAATAATAATGTAATAATCCGTGTAAATATCATGACAACGGATCCCGATTGACTTCACATAGGTACAATATCCGTGGTGCTCACACAGAATTTTACTTTTTCCGTGTTGGTGCCACAGAAAATAGTGGTGGGAGTTCGTGGACATTTCACAGATTTTTTGTGAGATCAGGTTGGTTCACCTGTGGATGGAGGACTGTCCTCTCCTCACCTTTGGGTGGGTGGAGCTTGTGGTTGTGCTGTTTACACCAGCCCGTGGGCTTGATGTCTGTCGAGTCAGCATTTACCCAGAAGTCATAGCACTCCGAGTAGCCGTCGATATGGAGACGTAGCCTGCAGCCAATCACCTGGCAGAGAGACAGGGAACTTGCTTGGTCCTCCTCACACAGGTTGTTTGGATTGCGTGAGAGAAAGAGAGGCGTTACCTCGGCGACCGTGAGCACGCAGAACATGGAGGGGTGCAGGCAGTCGATGCCTTCCAGCTTCAGGCCCGCTTTAAACCCGCTCCTCCTGCTGGGAAAGGACTGGGCCTGGGAGATGCAGGGGAAACACGGGTTTCAGTTGGATATCAATGTGTGTTACCCAGAGAACTGGACCAAACTGAGCCTACCCAACTCCTGCCTCATCCAAAAACCAGGCAAAGAAAGGACCAGCACCAAACTCATAGAGAATGTTGAACCCAAACTCGGGAAACTTAGAGAATGTTCAACCCAAACTCGGGAAACTTAGAGAAAGTTGAACCCGAACTCCGGAAACTTAGAGAAAGTTGAACCCGAACTCCGGAAACTTAGAGAAAGTTGGACCCGAACTCGCTGAACTCGGAGTATGAAGAACCCGAACTCGGGAAACTTATGGCGCTTATCCACTAGCACCTACTCGGCACGCCACGCCTCGGCACGCCTCGTACCACCTCCACTCGCTTCCTCCTCGTTTATTTTCAATACCCAGATCAGAAGTAGGAGGTTGGACTGAAGCTGCTGTGACGTATTTGACTGTGTGATCTAAACGAAGAAGACAACACTAAAGATGTAGAACCTGGAGGAGATGATAGATGTGCTGCTGGATCTGTGACTTGTGTTCGATATCAAGTTAAAAAATGAGAGTGAGAGAAGCTTCAAGCGGCAACGCTTTTTTTTTATTTTGTTCGTCGGCGCTGATGAGAAATCAGCTGGAGCCGTGAGCAGCTATGAAGAGACAGAGCTCCTGGTAGATCTGGTTGTTCCTTATCGGCCGTCTGGATCCCTTTTGATTCTCTCCTCAGCCACCAGGTTTATGATTAACTCTGCACCTCAGAGTTGGATCACCAAACAGACTTTTCCTGCCATTGCCTGTTGAATAAAATGAACAAGAAGCCACGAGTCGCTCTTTCTCTGATTTCCTCCTCCTGACTCAGACGTCTGACTCCAACCCCCCGACCAATCGGTGGCCTGTAGGGTGACGACGTCAGATACAGACGACTCAGCCGCTTAGAACCTTGGCAGAATAGATACAGAAAAGTATGTACTCGGCACGTTAGACCCCTAGTGGAGAAGAACCAAGCCGAGTCGAGTCAAGTCGGGCTGAGTAGGTACTAGTGGGAAAGCTCCATTAGTGAAGAGGGAGGGCAGAGCTGTCCGGTTGTTACCTGTGTAAAGAGGGAGGCCGGCGCCGCTTCTGCCTTCTGCTCATTCAGGTACTGCTGCCAGGACCAGGACCGCCTCTTCACACTCACTGTAAACCACACACGCCAAGTCAGAGAAGCTCAAACACGCCGAGTCACAGAAGCTCAAACACGCCGAGTCAGCCGCCATCCTGGCAGCCAATCAGAGAAGCAGGGGGGCCCAGGCGGACCAGCAGCTGCTCATACCTTGAGTGCTGCTCACTTTGTTCTTCATTTCCTCGACCTCCTCTTCCTCTTCTTCTTCTTCTTTGGTTCTTTTCTGTTCAGGCAGGAAATGAAAACAAAAGGTCATCAAAAGGTCATCAATGTGATCAATCATTTCACGTAGAACCAAATATACGAGTGGAGCTTGGAAAAGAAGCGGCCTGCTCACTCCTCAAGCCAAGAATGAGGCTTGAGCGCAGTGTGGGCCTCCGGGGGTTGGTAGAGGGAGCAATGCCCAGGACTGACTTAGGCAGAAGCACTGGGGGGAAAATGGGAAAAATTGGCGATAAAAATATTTAAAAAGAAAAGAAAATTGGGTTTACACTAAAAACCTGACGTTGACGTCTAATTACAGTAAGGTAACACTGACTAGATGGTGGATGATGGTTGCTTGCAGAGCTACATAACTAGTTAACTACCGTTGTCTGACGCTGCAACCCGTATCCAACCAAGGACCGACTTTAATGTGTCAGCTAAACGGTCCGAGCATCAGTCAAGCGGAGCGGCTTCGTCACTACCAAAGGAAAACATGATGACAGGTTTCTGAGCCCAGTGTACCAAATAAAACTGCTTCCAGGTCAGTAAGCACAACAACACTCATACATAAAGCCGGGCAGACACTGTGCGATTGTCGGCTCGTTTTGAACCGATTTGCGACTATTTTTTGGATCGGGCCGGATTTCGACCCAATCGTTGGTCGTGCCTCGTGCAGTAAACGTGGGGTAACGACGAGAGATTAACACCTCACGACGAGAGATTAACACCTCACGACGAGAGAGTAACACCTCACAACGAGAGAGTAACACCTCACAACGAGAGAGTAACACCTCACGACGAGAGAGTAACACCTCACGACGAGAGAGTAACACCTCACGACGAGAGATTAACACCTCACGACGAGAGAGTAACACCTCACGACGAGAGAGTAACACCTCACGACGAGAGAGTAACACCTCACGACGAGAGATTAACACCTCACGACGAGAGATTAACACCTCACGACGAGAGATTAACACCTCACGACGAGAGAGTAACACCTCACGACGAGAGAGTAACACCTCACGTCGAGCTCACGATCACGAATCGTGTGGTTGCAAGAAAATCAAGCGTGTTTGAAATCCTGGTCGCTCCTCGTGAAGGAGTCGCACAGTTGAAGCAGCTACGACCCGATTTGCCTCATCCTTTCGAGAGCATGCGCAATCTCTGATGTCACGTCAAAAACTATTATTTGTAGTTTAAGTGTTGCAAATTCACATTACAAATCATGTTTTAATAGCAGAAAAAAAAGACCGCATTTCCACGTACGGTGCGCGTCGCCGCGTACCGTACGTCGTAGGCTCTGCGTTGGTGTAACGCGGAACCATAAATCAGCCTTTAGTGTGCGCTCTGTGCGCTGTTCATTTGCTGGGACGTCGGGTCCCTCTGCCGAGACACAACTTTTGCGGTATGCGTTCATTGTTGCGTCTAAAAATGATGCGCAGTGCCCACCAGAAACGGTAGATATTTGGGGATTTTTTTTATATATATCCAAAGTAGAAAACTTTTTGCACACCGGATATGCAGAAAGGTGCGTTGGAGGAGGAAAGCTGCAGCCAATTTAAAAAGAAAACTCCCGCACACCTTCTCACCAGACTAGTGTTTTATTTTTATATATATAAAAAAATAAAATTATAAAAAAATAAAGGATCCCCATAACCTTTGATCGGGTGGGCAGGACGCACGTTTGGGTGGACACAGCCCACCCCTGCCCCAAAACCGGCCTCGAGTTCCAGAGGTCCGTCGTGAGGATTATGATCGTATAGTGGTCGCAGACGGAGCATCAGAGCATCGGGTCGTACAGTGTGAGACCATAAATCGTGGGGTGTGAACTTTTGAACTCAGCCATCTAGTCGTGCAGTGTGACATGGGGCTGAATCAAACGATTTAAAATATCGCACAGTCTATGCCCAGCTTAACTGAATGTTTTGCAGATCAGCCCTGCACAATTTTACAGTTCTCAGGAAAAATACTAGAAATGTTCTATACATTTTCTTTGCATTGCATTCTTTCCTCTAGTGCTGTAATTCTATTCAAATTGTATTATTATTTTATAAAGCTTCCTCATTGCCAATTACACAATTTTATGATCACTATTATTATTGTGTGTCTGTTGTTGACTCAAGACGAATGTGAAAACATTCTAATTTAGATTCTTATTGAACATAGAACTCTACATTTACATTTGTATCATAACAATTCTGTCTCTCTTGTCGGACATCCCTCCTCGTCTTTCAGCTCACGCCAGCGAGTGAACGCCGGGCCAATGTTTATTCTTGTCCGGGCATTTAGCTTGTTACTCTCCCGCTTTCTTTTATTTCGCCTCCTCCGATAAAACTTGTATTTTCTTGGGTTTTTCCGCTGCTTGGGCCATGACACCAGCTTCTGCTGAGCTCTGAGCTCCACACCCCGCCCAGCTTTGGTCTGGACTACGAATGGGGAAGGAGGGGGAAGTGACGTATGCCATAAAGCAGTCAAAGCCGTAAAAATGTGTAGTTTTTTAGTGTGGAAGGGTTCCTACCATGCTCCTCAAAGTTACATAGTGCCAGTGAAGGAGATACAGACCCCTCAGACCATGACAGAGGTTCATTAAACCTGTTGGAAGTTGATGTTCCATCACAATGATGATGATGAAATATTAGATTAAGGGAAAAGTTACATAGTGCTGCTTTAACCAGGCAGGTCATTAATAACACATTCTTATTTACAATGACGGCCTGGCAAGCAACAAGGACCACTTTGGGGAAAAGGAAGTGGTTTAGGGAGTAAAACACAGTAAAATTGTAGCTCTGCAAAGGTAGAAAACCATTGGGTGTTGGCAGAACACCCCGGGGCTTTTATTGTGAAGGCCTGGTGGGTGTCCCGCAGGGCTTTTATTGTGAAGGCCTGGTGGGTGTCCCGCCATGTCAGTGCTGACGGCTCCAGCCAGGAAACAGGGGATCAGCGCTGATCCGTGACCCCCCACCGCCCGCCGCGGGGCCTCCCGGGGAATGCCAGTCCGCCGAGGGGGAGGGAGGGGGCGGCTGGAGCCCGACACACGGAACCAGCGCTGGGGGAGGTTCCGGAACCGAAGTGTGGAGCGAAAACTTACCGACCGATTCGGTCCAGCTCAGCGCGCTGACACCCGGAACAGAAACAGCGAGGAAGGAGCGCACTGCGCATGCTCGCGAGGGCGGGGAGGCGGGGCGGGGAGGGAGCTGGTCTGATTTTAAAATCATCATCTACCACCAAAAACACAGGACAGCATCCACCTTTTTTTATTTTATTTGATTTTTTTATTGAAACATAGATACAAACAAACAAGGCACATAATAGTCGTATCAGAATTGATTTGATTTGATTTGATTTGATTTATTTTATTTTTGTACATGTAAAAAAAAGAAAGAAACAACACTTCATGAGAAGTTTAAGGAAACAAAACAACAAAACAAAGAATTTCATCCTTTAAAACTTGCTATCTTGATTTACATGTGCCAAAAAAGGAGTAGGAAGAAGTGTAAACTTATTTAGTCCTACCCCCATTCACTGATCATTTAACCTGTATTTATAAATATTCACACACTGTACTCACACTGCTAAATAACATTATTATTATTATTATTACTATTATTATTATTATTATTATTATTATTATTATTATTATTATTATTATATACTGTAATTATACTCACACACATACTTATACATGCATACATACATACACATAGTTGAATATATCTATATATTTGTACACACATGCCCATATAAATATTTATATAAATGTACTTATTTACACTATACTGTATCTATGTATAGATCTACTTACACACATAATCACACCACACATATATATATGTATACCCATACATACGCATACACCCATACATACCTACAGTACATATATGTATATATATATATATATAGAAATACAAACTTTTGCCTTGGGTTGAGCAACATCAGTATTACAAAATATACACTGAAAATCTAATTATTACGACGGAGTATTAGATTAAAAAAAAAAGGAAATTACGAGAATAAAGTCATAATAATATGAGAATAAAGTCATAATGTTTCGAGAATAAACTTGTAATATTACGAGAATAAAGTTGTAATATTTTGAGAATAAAGTCGTAATATTACGAGAATTAAGTCAAAATATTAAATATATTATAAATATATAACTATAACTTCATAAGATGCTCAATATTCCTCATTTTAACACAGGGAGAAGATGCTCTTCCTGTTAGAGTTCTCATAAATAGAACTTTATTCTCATAATATTACGACTTTATTCTCATAAATTACAACTTTATTCTCATAATATTACAACTTTATTCTCATAAATGATGACTTTATTCTTGTAATGTTACGACTTTATTCTCGTAATATTACGACTTTATTCTCGTAATATTACGACTTTATTATCGTAATATTACGACTTTATTTTAATACGACTTTATTTTCACAAGATTATGACTTTACTCTCGTAATTTTACGACGTTATTCTCATTATATTATGACTTCATTCTCGTAATTTCCAAATTTTTTTGTCTTAGTTTGGCCCTAATACTCCGTCGTAAATTATTGTACAACATCAAATAAAAAAAATTAAAAAAAAACTCACAAGGGCCATCTCATATTAAATCATATCTTTCAAGTAAAGAAAACAGTTTGAGGGCTTTCTTTTCTTTAACAAGACTCAAGGACTTACTCAAGAGCTTTGGCTCATTTCTCCAATGGGTCAAACACGGTTCGGTCTTAAAATATCTACATTTGTGAATGAAGAACTTTCCCAATAACACCAAATTATTAAGGACAAAGTCCAAATTCTTGTCTTCAACAAAAACACCAACTAGAAAATTTCAGGAAATTTTTATATGGGCATGCCCTACAGCCCATTCGTCCCCTCTTGCTGCTTTGGTTTGGGGCTGTATTGGTTGTGTTCAGGGTGGTTCTATGTCAGTTTGAGGTGTTTACGGTTGTATTGCATTCATTCCTGTGCTCCTCATAGTTATTAATGGGGCGCGCTTTTTGGCGTCTAGCGTCGCCACGGTAACGCTTTTGACTGAGAAAAGTAATGCCCATCGATGCACGATGGAGACGTATCTAATGATCTAACGTCACAGCTTAATGAAATTTGAATATGTTGAAGTCCACCACGTGCCGAGTCGGGAAACATTTGTACGATGTCTCTACAATAACCTGTCGCCTAGCAACAAGCGTCCAAAGTCAAATGGAATTTTTTTTTAATTGAAAGTTAAATATCGCAAAAACCCTAATACGTAGCATGATGAAGTTGTACGGTCCTTTAGTGCCAATCAGGCCGAGTGTTTGTAAATTTGAACGATGTCTCTACGATAAAATTTGGTCGAGCAATAAGCGTCCGAATTTTCGCCCTTTTTTTGGTTTTTGGCATCTAGCGTTGCCACGGTAACAGTTTTGACTGAGAAAAGTAATGCCCATCGAGGCACGATGTAGAAGCATCTAACGATGTATGCCATGCATGGGTGCACGTTGCGGTTCGGGCCGTATTAACGGACGAAAAAAGCATGCGGAATAAGAAAAGGGAAACCTTCCTGTATACCATTATATCACCTTCATTTTCATGTTTTTTCTCGTTTTTTCGGGTGTGTTTTATTTTTTGGGGATTTTTTTTTTTCCACATCAGAGCGGGGTCATGCTGTACACCCGCTGGTGCACAGTGGGACTTTTGCGACTTTAGCTTGTTAGCAAAATGCTAGCAACATTGCCCTTTGGGCCATTCTGGACGATTGCAATATGGTCATGCCACTACTTGGCATGCCCATAAATAAAACTGTCTTCACTGTTAAATGTAGCTCAATGTCCTTGGACTGTAGCCAGCTCTGCATCTCACTCCAGAAATATTGCACTGAATCACAATGAAAGAAAAGATGTTGCAAAGTTTCAATTTCCCTTTCACAAAAAAACACAATTATTTGACAGCATCCACCTAGGGTTGCCACCTTTCAGAAATAGAAATAAGGGACGCCCCGATTTCAGCAGCACAGGCACAAAAATAAAGGGACACCCCCAAAACTTCTAAACTGCTTAGAAATGTATTTATTTAATATGAAAAAACAAAATGCTTTGATTTAAAGTTTAAAGTGCTTTGATAGCATTGAACTTGCATGACTGTACAGACAGACAACCCATCTATATTTTACAAAAAAAAGCAATTACAATTGTAAACTTGGCTGACTATCTTGCATCGACTAACCCACTTTTCATTCAAAACAATACACTTCAATTGCAAGATACAGGACTGTCTCAGAAAATACGAATATTGTGATAAAGTTCTTTATTTTCTGTAATGCAATTAAAAAAACAAAAATGTCATACATTCTGGATTCATTACAAATCAACTGAAATATTGCAAGCCTTTTATTATTTTAATATTGCTGATCATGGTGTAGCAGGTATATAATAGTGTGTATATATATGCATTCCATCAAAAATCCCTCACTCCATATTATTTTATTTTCAGTCTTATTTTGTTAATTTTATCTTATTTTGGTGGGGTCTTCACAACCGCGGTGACGTCATCCACCTGCTTTCGCGCGGTTTCTCGCTCTCTTGCTTTTGACAACGGAGAGAGAAGTAAGTGGATTATTTTCCACCTGTTCATATTTTGTTTTATAAGTGTCTTTATAAGTGTCTTTAAGTGTTACAAACGGGGGAGTATTGTTGTAGTCTGAAGTTTTGTTGTTATATGTTTCTTTGGTGAGCAGTTTTGGTGTTTTGGGGGATTCTTTTAATCTTTTCTTTTAATTGGGTTAATTTGTCGGAGGCTTGTTTTGATGGCATTGTGGGGACCCCCCCACTCTGCTCTACGCTCTGACACACACACACACACACACACATACTCACAAACCACTCCATTTGTTGACCCGTGTTTCCCCTCATTGCAGCTGGCGTCGAGGCTCTAGTGTCCGAGCAAACACTAAAGCCTAGTTTTTTTCAACGTTTATTTCAGGTATGTTTCTGTTGCTCCCACGTTTGTTGTATTTTAATTTATTCTTTTATTAACTTTATATAAAATATGTTATTCAGCTAGTCTTGTGTTTATTGTGAAGTGTGTTATATGTATTTGTATTATATATTTTCTGTTTGAATTCGTCATGTACTGTAGTCTAAGTGTGGCTGCAGCTCTTGCTTTTGACAACGGAGAGAGAACTGGCGTCGAGGCTCTAGTGTCCGAGCAAACACTAAAGCCTAGTTTTTTTCAACGTTTATTTCAGGTTTATTTCTGAAATAAACTGGCTGAACAACATTGCCGAGTCCCTGTGTCCGTCCATCCATCCATCAGAACACAACGCAGAGCCCAAACCGGCTACATTGGTGCCGTGACGACCCGGATGCATCAAGATCAACGCCAGCTTGGTCGCCAGGGGTCAGCCAACAACAACGTTAAAGTTCTTTTAAGAAGGTTATATTGAAGTAACTTTGTCACAGTGACAAGGGCATTTGGGAAGGATTTGGTTATTGTATGATCCTATATTTTTTTTCTGGAAATGGAAAAGTATAACTAAAAAAAAAAAAAAGAAAAAAAAAGAAATGTAAAGTGTCACGTGAAAGAAAAAGACAACTGAAAATTACTTTCTTTGTTATTGTGAAAAATCAGTATATACATATATTTTTTTTTCTTTTTTTTTGCATTGATGAGTTATTTGGAAGAAAACAAGAAAATGGATTACAATGCTGTAAATGGGGAATCGGCTCATATTATTGGTTCTGGTTCTGGGAGGGGGGCCCAACTATTTAACACTCCGATTTCTGGTTTGGGGAGGGGCGTCCGGCTGTTTAACTCTTTAGGGAGGGGGTCACAGCTATTTAACTCTCCAGTTACTGGTCTTGGAAGGGGGGCGCAGCTGTTTAATTCCCCAGATGTAAGACCAGAGGTGAGGTCACCAGCACCCAGATCCACCCATCCAGTTAGTGTTCCAGACAATGTAGGTTCCCCAGTGTTCACTTCCACTCATCTACCTAGCCGTCCACTCATTACACACATGCCCACTGAAACTCTGTCAGTCATCCCAGATGTGAGTAGCCCAGCTTTGAGTAGTCTCATCACACAGATTGCCCTAGAAGTAGGACATTCTATATCAGCTCAGTTAAAGGGGAAGAGTCAGACAAGTGAAGACAGTCAGGTACGGGTTCAGAACCCAGGTACAGGCCAGTCACTTGTTGATTCCACACTTAATCTGACTGGTGTGAAGTTAGTCATGCAGTCTGATGTGAGAGAGCCTCCAGTGTACAGAGGAGATGGGTCTGACAAGCTTACGGTGCATGAGTGGGAGGAGCTCATGGACACCTACTTGAGGAAAAGGGGCATACAGCTAGGAGAGCAGCATCAGGAAATGTTGTCTAGATTGATGGGCAAAGCCAAAGACATCGTAAAAATAACACTCCGTAGCAATCCTTCACTGAAACCTCATGAGAACCCGAAGGTTATCATTGACATACTGAAACAGCATTTCAGTGGTGTGTCATGGTCCAGTATGCCTCTTGCAGACTTCTATAGCACCGTGCCTGTGGTAGGAGAGAACCCAGTTGAGTACTGGATCCGCCTTAACAAGGCTGTTGATGCAGCTGAGGAAGGTCTGAGCAGACAAGGGCGACATATTGATGATCCCTGTCGAGAGGTGACTATGATGTTTGTCAAGTATTGTCCTGATCCTTCCCTTGCTGCAGTGCTGCGGTTCAAAGCGCCAGAGAAATGGACTGCTGGTGAAATACAGGAGCACGTTGACCGTTATCAGATCGAGACGGGAGAACGACTGACCACCAGACCACACCGTCCTGGCCCGGTGAGGCCTGTCACCGCTCATGCTCAAGCACCCGTGTCTGAGGAGACATCAATGCCCAGCCAGCCTGTGATGCCACCTGTCCAGGCTGAAGCGAGTGTCACATCTGCTCCTCAGTTCGATGATAATTGTCTCAGGACTCTGATTGGCCTCCTTGATCGCACACTCATTCAGAACAGCCAGGCAATGGCTCAAGGTAACCAGCCGATCTATAGACAGCACCAGTCTGACCAGTCACAGAGGAGACACTGTAGAGTCTGCAAGTCTGTGGAACACTCGACTCTGGCACACTGCATGCGGGACCGCCTATGTTTGTCTTGTTTCAAGTCAGGCCATATCAAGAGAGACTGTTCGAGTTACACCAACGGACGGAAGGACCAAGCCGCACAGCCACCTCGAGAGCAGAAGCCTTTAAACTAACTGGCCCGCATTGGAAGAGGGGAAGTGTGGGTGAGGACAAACAAACCCTCAGAAGTGACAGTGAAATTGAACAGTGTTATGTGAAAGTGTGCAGTACAGCACCGGCCGGTGTGAAAGTAATAGCACAGAAGACACAGAGAATTGAGCCATACGACGAGCTATTCTATGCTCCAGTCAATGTAAATAATACATTCCAGATGCGAGGGATGCTTGACTCAGGTTCCATGGCCTGTACTCTCAGTGAAGAAGCAGAGAAAAGAATGCTGAGTGAGAAAGTATTGTCAGAACGGAGACCTATGACTCAGGAAGTGGTCTTAGTGGGCTGTGGAGGAAAACTCACTAAACCAAAGTGCTTGTACGAGGTTGAACTGAAGGTGTATGGAGAGAGCTGCATCGTTCCAGTCCTTGTGGTGCCAGGCCAGCGAGATGATCTTATTATCGGCACAAACGTCATCAAGTTTCTCATGCACAAGTTGAAGAACAGTGATGATTACTGGCGCCTCATCTCCGTCTGCAGCCTTTCTTCGTCCCCAGAGTGTGAACAGTTTTTAGACGTCATGGCTAATACATCCCGTTGGAGGGGTGAGGAGCTACCGGACAAAATTGGCACAGTCAAGCTCAAACAATCAGTCACTCTTCTAGCGATGCAAGAACACCTTGTTTGGGGTAAGCTGCCCAACAATACTCCAATGTCACCAGGAAGCACTGTGATGGTGGAACCGACCTCATCCAAGTCCATGCCACGTAACATCATGGTTGGTCGTATCGTGACACCTCTGTGGGGTGATAGGTGGATCCCCATGAAGGTCACCAATCTGTCTGATAGACCAGTTACGTTGAAGAGGAACTGTAAGCTGGCGGATGTGTCCCCCTGTCTGGCTGTGGAGGATTTTGAGCTGCTCCAAGGCTCTAGTCAGGTTGACAAGACTGTTCCAGCCAAGTGTCAAACATCAACCAGTCCTTCTGATCTCGAGCAGAGGCTGCGGGATGTTGGCCTCGACAACCTTGACATACAACACTGTCTCACCACTCAAACAGGGAAGGAGAAGTTAGTCCAGCTGCTTGAGCGCTACAATGATGTGTTCTCCAAGCATGAGATGGACTGCGGTGAGGCAAAAGGCTTCGTCCACCGCATTCGATTGACTGACGAACACCCGTTCCGCCTTCCTTACCGAAGAGTACCCCCTGCTCACTACCAGAAACTACGTCAAGTCTTGACGGACATGGAGGAGCAAGGGATAATCCGGAAGTCTGTGAGCGAGTATGCCTCACCGCTGGTGATGGTTTGGAAAAAGGATGGAAACCTGAGGATCTGCACCGATTTCCGGTGGTTGAATGCAAGGACACTCAAGGACGCCCATCCCCTTCCACACCAGTCAGACTGCTTGGCCGCCTTGGGAGGAAACGCCTACTTCAGCACGATGGACTTGACGTCCGGCTTTTACAACATCCCCATGGCCGAAGAGGACAAAAAATACACAGCCTTTACCACACCGCTGGGTCTGCATGAGTATAATAGGATGCCGCAGGGGCTATGCAATAGTCCAGCCTCCTTTATGCGCATGATGCTGAGTATATTCGGGGATCTGAACTTCAGCAGTTTGCTATGTTATTTGGACGATTTGCTTGTTTTTGCGTCAACTGAAGACGAAGCACTGCAGAGGTTAGAGGTCGTCTTCCAACGTTTGCGAGACCACAACCTAAAATTGAGTCCCAAGAAGTGTCACCTGATGCGATCGTCTGTCAAGTTCCTGGGTCACATCATAGATGGCAGTGGTGTGGCTGTGGATCCTGCAAAGGTGGAAGTAATATCCAAGATGTCTAAGTCTGATCTAATGGAAGATGATGGGTGTACACCCTCAGTGCGGAGGATCAAGTCCTATTTAGGCATGGTGTTCTTTTACCAACATTTCGTCCCTAATTGCTCTTCCATCGCCAAGCCTCTCTTTGCTCTGACTGCTGGTCAAAAGAGAAGAGGAAAGAAGAAAGTCAATGTGAAGGCAGGGACGTTCAGGAAACTCAAACCTGATGACTGGACTCCGGAGTGTGACATCGCCTTTGTCAGTCTTAAAGACAGTCTGCTGAACTGTGTGGTCCTTGCACACCCCGACTTCTCACGTCCCCTGATTCTGTCTACCGATGCTTCCTTGGACGGACTCGGAGCAGTGTTGTCACAAATACCAGCTGGTGAAAGCAAAGCACGACCCATAGCATTCGCAAGCAAGACACTGAGCAGCTCTCAGAAAAATTATCCAGCTCATCGACTTGAGTTCTTGGCGCTGAAGTGGAGTGTCCGTGACAAATTCAGCCATTGGCTGAAGGGCAATTCCTTCACAGTGTGGACGGACAACAATCCACTCACGTACATAATGACCAAGCCCAAACTCGACGCCTGTGAGCAACGATGGGTAGCAAAGCTTGCTCCTTATACATTCAGTCTGAAGCACATTGCCGGAACCAAGAACGTGGTGGCTGACGCCCTCAGTCGTGATCCGTTTGCCAAGCCAGTTGGGCATAGACTTGTCTCGGAGTCCTACAACAATCTGCTTGCGGAGTCTGATGAAGTTGGAGTGAATGGAGTTCAGGATGTCTTCCGTCTGAAAGTCCAGTGTCAACAAACTAAGAAGGCAAAACGGGGCGCTGCAGCTCAGTCCCGTTGTCCCCAGCCCCTGTGTAAAGACATTGTGAAAGCTATAATTGGTTCTCATAGTCATTGGGACGCAGCTGTGGAGTCCAGGGCGACAGAACTAATTCAGTCCGTGCAACACCTGGTTCCATGTGGGCAAGATCTGCTTCCTGCTTTCTCGCTGGAAGAGCTCCGACAAAGCCAAGAGCTTGACCCTAGCATATCCAAAGTCATGCCTTTTCTAGATCGACAGAGGAGACCCTCAAGGCGAGAGAAAAACTGTTTGGACAGAGGTGCCCTGGCGCTTATCAAACAGTGGGAGAGACTCAAGGTTGTCGATGGGGTGCTTTACAGGACTGTTAAGGACCCCTTGAGTAAACACAAGAGACACCAGTTCGTCTTGCCCCAGAATCTGATTGGAAAGGCCTTGAGTGGTGTGCATGACTTTGCCGGACATCAAGGGCAGGCAAGAACGATCCACCTTGCAAGACAGCGCTTCTTTTGGCCCGGAATGGAGCATCAGATCAAAGACTACGTGAAGTGCTGTCAGAGGTGCATCCTGGCCAAGACACCAGAACCTTCTGCCAGAGCTCCGCTTGAGAGTATCAGGACTTCCGCTCCTATGGAACTAGTGTGCTTGGATTTCTGGAGTGCGGAGGATAACAAGCAACGTTCAGTGGATGTTCTCGTCCTGACAGATCATTTTACTAAGTTGGCCCACGCCTTTCCCTGCACCAACCAACAGGCGAAGCAGGTTGCTAAGAAGTTATGGGATAACGTCTTCTGTGTGTATGGATTTCCAGGACGAATTCACACAGACCAGGGAACCAATTTTGAGAGTGATCTGGTTGCAGAACTGCTCAAACTGTCGGGAGTCTCCAAGTCACACACTACAGCGTATCACCCCATGGGGAACGGAGGAACTGAAAGATTTAACAGGACTCTGGGAAGTATGCTCCGTTCTCTGCCACTGAGGGAGAAAGCCAAGTGGCCCCAGCAGATACAGACCCTGACGTTTGCATACAATGCCACGGTGCATGAGACAACTGGGTATGCGCCCTTCCACCTGATGTTTGGTCGGGTTCCAAGGCTTCCCATCGATGTGATGTTCAAACAGGTCCTGCACGACCCTGTGGTTGTTGACTACGGCAGCTATGTGACAACACTTATGTCCCACCTTCGCGAGGCAGCGGATATTGCCCAAAGACATGCCATCAAGGAGCAAGACAAGCAGGCCAGGGGTTACAATCGAAGGGTCAAGGGGACTTGTTTGAATGTGGGAGACAGGGTGCTTCTCGCCAACAAAGGCGAGAGGGGCAAGAAGAAACTCGCAGACAAGTGGGAACCGACAGTCTATACTGTCGTGGGCTGCAATCCACAGACTCATATCTACAAGCTGGAGGATAGCGATGGAAGGACAAGGGTGGTGCATCGCAACCTTCTCCTGGATATCAGTTTCCTGCCTGTGACGTCTGCTGAAGGGGGTCCATCAGATACCGAGGATGGTTTTGATGATTCCGAGGACGAGTCTCAAATGGAAGATACCGTCGACTCTTTGGAGGAGGAGGATTCAGGAGATAGGACGAGCGCATGGGTCCTCAGTGGAGCAGAAGATGTCAGTCACCAGTCTGATTCAGAGGTAGATGAGTCTGATAGGAACACAGAGCCAGACCAGTCAGTTGCCCCAGATGCAGCATCGGTGATTGACGCCAGTAGTGTCCAGTCATTCAGACCAGTTACAGTGCCGGCAGTTTATATGTCAGATACAGTGTCGAGTGTTCACACAGCCCATGCCCCTACAGTTATTCCTGGCGCCTTACCCAGAGTTGAGGAAGAACGGGGTCGAGTCAGTCAGGGACCCACGCAACCAGACATGCAGGGTGTGGTCAGGACACGTGCTGGGAGGGTTGTTAGAAAAGTCGACCGGTTGATAGAAACAATGGTTCAGGAACCTCTTAGCATGGGGGGGTTTGCCTATTCGTTTCGTTAGGGTTCATAGCTTGCTTCCACTCTGTTCTAGAGGGGTTGTTTTGTTTATGTTTTGGTTTTAAAGAGAGGTTCGCCCTCTTTTTTCACTTTTTTTTTTTTTTTGTCGTTGTGCTATGGTGTACTTCCTGAATGTACTCACCAGTTTGGTTTGGGACTCAGGTAGGCCGGGTGGTTTGGTGTACGCGGCACCAGACATTTCTAGGAGAAACTGGGGTTTGGCCGACCTTTTGTTTTCTCTGGGCCTGTTTACCGGGCAGCTCTTAGCTGAATGTGAAGATTAGATCTTTGTGTGTACCCGTGCCAGTTTTTTTTCGTGATGTTGGTTGTCCCTATCTGTTATGATATGTCCTGTCAGTCACTCAGGATTTTGGTGGAATTCAGGAGGGGTGAATGTAGCAGGTATATAATAGTGTGTATATATATGCATTCCATCAAAAATCCCTCACTCCATATTATTTTATTTTCAGTCTTATTTTGTTAATTTTATCTTATTTTGGTGGGGTCTTCACAACCGCGGTGACGTCATCCACCTGCTTTCGCGCGGTTTCTCGCTCTCTTGCTTTTGACAACGGAGAGAGAAGTAAGTGGATTATTTTCCACCTGTTCATATTTTGTTTTATAAGTGTCTTTATAAGTGTCTTTAAGTGTTACAAACGGGGGAGTATTGTTGTAGTCTGAAGTTTTGTTGTTATATGTTTCTTTGGTGAGCAGTTTTGGTGTTTTGGGGGATTCTTTTAATCTTTTCTTTTAATTGGGTTAATTTGTCGGAGGCTTGTTTTGATGGCATTGTGGGGACCCCCCCACTCTGCTCTACGCTCTGACACACACACACACACACACACATACTCACAAACCACTCCATTTGTTGACCCGTGTTTCCCCTCATTGCAGCTGGCGTCGAGGCTCTAGTGTCCGAGCAAACACTAAAGCCTAGTTTTTTTCAACGTTTATTTCAGGTATGTTTCTGTTGCTCCCACGTTTGTTGTATTTTAATTTATTCTTTTATTAACTTTATATAAAATATGTTATTCAGCTAGTCTTGTGTTTATTGTGAAGTGTGTTATATGTATTTGTATTATATATTTTCTGTTTGAATTCGTCATGTACTGTAGTCTAAGTGTGGCTGCAGCTCTTGCTTTTGACAACGGAGAGAGAACTGGCGTCGAGGCTCTAGTGTCCGAGCAAACACTAAAGCCTAGTTTTTTTCAACGTTTATTTCAGGTTTATTTCTGAAATAAACTGGCTGAACAACATTGCCGAGTCCCTGTGTCCGTCCATCCATCCATCAGAACACAACGCAGAGCCCAAACCGGCTACAATGGCTTACAGTTTAAGATTAAGATTCCCAGAATATTCAAATTTTTTGAGATAGGATATTTGAGTTTTCTTAAGCTGTAAGCCATGATCAGCAATATTAAAATAATAAAAGGCTTGCAATATTTCAGTTAATTTGTAATGAATCCAGAATGGATGACATTTTTGCATTACAGAAAATAAAAGACTTTATCACAATATTCTAATTTTCTGAGACAGTCCTGTATAATTAATCTGAACACCACTGTAATAATATACAAGGCTTATAACAATTTACCTCTGGGCTACTTCAAGCCAAGAAATGGCAAACATGAGCTCAGGGGAACAGCAATGTTTGACACAACAGCAGTAAGAACAAATACAAAGGGCAGATGTTTATCCGTTTTAGGAGTAAAACTGTGGAACTCATTAGACAACGACCTTAAACTAGCAAACTCAATAAAAGCATACAAGATATTATTCAAAGCAAAGGTAATGGACACATACATGTATATAGAAGCACAATAAGCAAACAAAGAAGAATGTACACATGTATGAGATGAAATGACAACCTAAATTGGTTTTGTCGGTTTCCTTAGCATCTTTTCACTTTCTGTTTTCAGAGCCATCATTATTATTATTATTATTATTATTATTATTATTATTATTATTATTATTATTTTTATTATTATTATTATTATTATTATTATTATTATTATTATTATTATTATTATTACTATTATACTTTATTTGTTCTTTTTGTATATTCTATTCTGTTAAAAGGTGGGCAAGATCAGCTTTATGCTTCAAGCCCAGACCTTTTCGGTCAAAATAATCACAATGTTGACCAGGGATAAACCTGTGTTATCTTGTTTGTTGATTTTTATGCTTGTGATTGACCAAAATAAATATTAACTAACTAACAGGCAACCATACTAGCAACTGAAATATCCTCCTATGCTTGTACGTCCACATCAGCCCAGATGTAGAATATACAGGTGAAGGTCGGAACATTAGAATATGGTGTAAAAGTTAATTTATATTCAACTTAAAAGGTGAAACTCATATATTACCTAGGCTCATTACATGCAAAGCGAGATATGTTAAACCTTTATTTGTTATAATTTTGATGATTAATTCTTTATTGATTTCATAAAATATTCTAATTTTTTGAGATTTTTTATTTGGGGTTTTCATAAACTGTGAGCCATAATCACCAAAATTATAACAAATAAAGGCTTGAAATATTTCACTTTGAGGGTGGGTGGCTCCATAGGAAACCCTGCAATTTTTTTTTTTTTTTTTCAAAAAAAGAAGGCAAGTGATGGTCCAATGTTGCCCCGGCAACAGAGAGAGTCGGGCTGTTAACGAGGATATTAACGAGGCTGTTATTAACGAGGCTGTTATCCACTGATGGTTTAATTATGCAAGTTCATCTTAAGGTAAGATATCAAATCACCCTACCCTCTTATAAATCTGTTTAAGGGAAATATTTGACTTTTTTTACTCTCTCTCTTTCTCTCTTCTGCTCCCTCCCTCTCCTTTTTGCATTTAGACACTAACTGTTTTAAGTTAAACTGGGATGTCTCTGTGATATAGTTGCACTGACATAGTGAATAAAGTGAACTGAATTAGTTAAATTGCGTTTGTTAGATACGCTTTTTCTGCTCTCTAACTGCCGCTTGCTGTCCGTGGTGCAGAAAACGGATGCGTATTATTGCGTAAAGGTGCATTGACTGAATTGATCAACTCGTTGTTAAAGTGTAGAATTCATAGTTAGCAGGATGTGAGTGAGACTGCATTTAAAAAAGTTCAAATTTTCTTGACCACACAGATCAGCTACATAGACTTCTGGGACTCGTAACCTTGCCATGCCAGACCTTTGACTGAATTGACGCCACTGGCTCCATCATGATTCATTTTTATTGCTGCTTCTGTTCACCTGCACATTGAAACTCAAAGTTTACTTGACCCTTGCTCTCAGGCTTCACAGCCCATTAAAAGTCAAACATTTACTACATCTAGTGTCCCAACGTGCACTCAGTTGTTAACACTCTGACGGTAAAGTGACTCATCTTGGGAGGTTTCCTGAGCCACGTTCCAAGACCTCCACCCTGCAGAGTGGAGCTGAACCGCTGCACCTCTGGTACCGTGCAGCAGCATCTTCCAAGCAGAACATGTTCCTGCAGCGGCTCCTGCACCCAAGACGGCTCCATTTAACTCAGATTCAACTGTTTTAATTCACTTATTTCATCTTTATTTACTAGGAAAAGAGGATTGTGGAGATTTAAAGCCTCTTTTCTGAGTGAAGTCTGGCCAGAACTAGAGCAGTGAAATCATTAAAGTCACATTTAAATATCAGAAATATGATCTGTTGTGAACATGAACTCTGTGCTTGTCAAATCCTGGAATGAAGACTGAAGAAAACACTTTGTTAGAACATCAGAAGTTTTATTTCTTACTAAATATCCAGATTGTGAAACATGAAACATCCTCAACAGATTGAGTCATCAACAACATGTGATCTGCAGATCTAGTTTGGTCCTGCAGCTGCAGCGATGACTACCGGCCCCGACACACTAGTTTACACCAACTACAGGCTTTACTGAACTGTTTGCTGCGTTGCTGCTGTCACTAACATTTCTGGAAACATTTACTTTGTTCTCATGTCTGGAAAATAGTTTTATCTTGAGAAAACCAGAACCTTTGATTTGCTAATGAAGGAGGAAACGAGTGTGAATGCAGACGTGATATCAGAGATGAAGAAGGTCTGGTGTGTCATCTGTTGGAGTCCATGAAGTGGAAGAAAAGAGAAATACAACCCAGAAACACATCCAAACTTACAGTTAACATCAATTACAACACAGCTTATTTCTATGTTTTTATAATGAAATAAAATATGTTAATATTATTAATATTTCCCAGGTGAAACTACACAAGAACAACTTCCAAAAGAGGAAATAACAACAAAACATCAACTTATAGAACAAAAACGTCCCTCCATCCATTAGAGTTTGAGACGATCGTCTCTGAGAAGAAAAGAAAATCAATAAAAACATGAAGAGGAAACACGATTATCTTCATGACTTATTTGGGTTTACAGAACTCAGCTGATTCACCAGGAAGGGGGTAAATAAACACTCCGAAGAGCGGGGAACCAAACGTGACTCCAGCGTGGAGCGGCTGAGTGAAGGAGGTCTGGACTCTGTGGAGGAGGGTCATGGTTCCAGAGACGCTGTAGAAGGACAGAACTCCTGCTCTGTGATCCAGGTAAACTCCTATTGTGGAGCTCAGAGGACCTGAGATGGAGGTTCTGATGTTGTTGTACCAAAATACATATCTGTCTGAGGAACAACGTAGTGACCAAGATTTGTCATTTCTTCCAAATAAACTTTCCTTCCACCCCCCTGATCTGCTGATATTCTTGTATGAAACTGCTACACGAACTCCACCTGCATTCTTCTCCACCTCCCAGTAATGACGTCCAGTCAGACTCTCTCTACTCAGGACCTGAGGAACATTAGTGAATCTGTCTGGATGATCAGAATAAGACTGAAGTTTGTTCATGCCTGTCACCGTTCTGTTCTCCTTTGACAGTAACAGCCGTGTGTTTACTGTGTTTGGATCCAGAGTGATTTCACATGAATACTTCAAGAATCCAGCTCTGCTCGTTGGTTCTGGTTCTGGTTCTGGTTCTGACAGTAAAACATCCACCTCAGTAACGGCCAGTGAGACGTTTGTCCACGTGTCTCTCAGGATGTCCTGTAGTCGACCTCTGACCTCTGACACAGATGCTGTCACATCCTGAAAGTACCTGAGAGGACGGATGCTGATGCTGGAGGAGTGTGTGAGAGGACGGATGCTGATGCTGGAGGAGTGTGTGGACTCACTGAGTGGTGACAGTGAGGGCCAGCTGTGGAGGAACTGGTTGTGGTCATCCGTCTCTGAGAGCTGCTTCATCTCAGCCTCTTTCCTCTTCAGGTCACTGATCTCCTGCTGCAGCTTCTCCTCCAGCTCTCTGACTCTCCTCACTTCAGTTTCCTGCTGGGATCTGATCTGCTGCTTCACCTCAGAGCTTCTCTTCTGGAGGAGAGAGATCAGCTCAGTGAAGATCTCCTCACTTTCCTCCACTGTTTCATCAGCAGACTGATTGATGGCCTCCACCTCCTGCTGAAGCAGCTTCACATCTTTCTCTCTGTCCTGGATCTCCTGCTGGATTTGTTGTCGACTCACCTCCATCTCTCTCTGCCTCTCCGTCCTTTCTGCTGCAGATGTGACTGTGTCGTGGCCTTTATGTTCATCCACGGAGCAGAGATAACAGATACACTTCTGATCAGTACGACAGAACATCTTCATTACCTCGTCATGACGGGGGCAGATGTTGTCCTGCAGGTTCTTGGAGGGATCCACCAGCTTGTGTTTCTTTAATGGAGCCACATCATGATGAGGTTGAAGGTGTTTCTCACAGTAAGAGGCCAGACAGACCAAACAGGACTTGACAGCTTTCAGTTTTCTCCCAGAGCAGAAATCACAGGCCACATCTTCAGGTCCAGCATAGCAGTGATCAGCAGGAGCAGCTTGGAGTCCCGTCTTCGTCATCTGCTCCACTAAAGCTGCTAACATGGTGTTTTTCACCAGCTCAGGTTTCTGTGTGAAAGTCCTTCTACACTGAGGACAGCTGGGGGGTTTCTTATCTCCTTCATCCCAGAAGGATTTAATACAGTTCATACAGTAATTGTGTCCACAGGGAATAGCCACCGGATCCTTTAAAACCTCCAAACAGATGGAACAAGAAAAGGTTTCCTGGTCCAGCTGATCTCCTTTCTGCGCCATTTCTCCTCTCGGTAACTGAGACTGAGACAGTTCAACTTCCTCAAAGCTGAAACTAGTCTGAGCTCTGATCTACAAATCAGGTGTGCAGAGAACGAAGGCTGTCAGCTCTCAGTGTTCAGCTCGTGTTGTTCAGACCCATCTTATAGCTGCAGGTCTGCAGGGGAGGGAACCAGGAAACCTGCTCAGACTGGATCTGCCGGTTTATGAGGCTCAGAGTCCAGCAGGATAAGATGTCTGAGATAAAAAAACCCTTGACCTCTTTCAGAACAGGAAACGTTCCTGTTTCAAACTACTATCAGTGTCACGTTCCAGGTTTCCTGGTTGTTTTAACGAGGGGTGAAAGTAGATTAAAGTTCTTGCTGGTTCTACGACCCCAACCTTCACCTTGTTCTCCTCCCACCACCAGCTTCTTTATCCCTGAACACGCATTCAACTTTTTAATGCCTGTATGGTGTAGAAATTAGAGACACTTGACACTGTGTAGCAGGGGCGCCGGATTCATTTCAGAAGTGCGGGGGCCAAAAAGTGTGTGTGTGCGTGCGTGCGTGCGTGCGTGCGTGCGTGCGTGCGTGCGTGCGTGTGTGGCGGTAGATAGACCTCACTTAACTTCTGTGAAGTAACTATAGCTTGTTTGCACCACAGGGTGGCGGTATAACAGATCTTAATAGAGACAGAAATGACTTTTCAGTGTCCTCTCCGCCGTCGTCCAGTCCAGCACCGCGGACAGCGCCGTGCTGCAACGCGGCGCTGTCCGCGGTGCTGAAGGGTACCTTGTTGCAGAGAAACCCTGGTAACACTTTACAATAAAGTACACAAAATTTAGAGTAGGCTAGTTATAGGCATAAAATAATAATAATAAGCTTTATTATTTAAAAAAATCCTTAGTAAAGTAAGGAAATTTCACTAACAAAAAAGTAAAAACTAATGGCTTTTCACTGAATTATGATTTTTCTTATGTTTACGAATGTCTTTCTCCCGCCGGGTCTGCTCTAGCTAGAAACAGGCGTGTTAAGGCCCCGGTAGGTTTGTGATTGGCCGGCACACACATGCTCTCATTACCCCCGAATGGCAAGCACACAGAGAGAGAGGGCCGGTAAAAACGGGTTTTTGACCATATGCCCGATGGCCAGTACACCACTACTCAGTAGTCAAGGTTATTAAGCTTAACGGTTCAAATAGACTTACTGTAAACAAAGTACAGCAACACACGTCACAGAATTGAAGCAATTTTATTGGCTATGATGTACACTGTATGCATTTTATTTTGTGCTCTTCCCGCCAGTCTCCGTTCCTGTGGCGGTCCCGCCAGTCTCTGTTTTGGAGGTGGTCCCGCTGGTCTCTGTTCCCCTTCCTGAGGCGATCCTGGATGGATCTGCCTAGCCCCGGACCGACCAGCCTGCCAAGCCCCCAGACCGACCCCCTGACCAGCCTGTCAAGCCCCCAGGCCGAACCCCGGACCAGCCTGCCAAGCCCCCAGACCGAACCCCGGAACTGCCTCGCTGGTCTGCCCGGCACCGAGGACAGCCCCCGGAGCTTTGGCCATGTGTCTGTCCTGTCTGAGCCGTGACAGACCCGA
Organism: Cololabis saira; assembly: GCF_033807715.1. Classification (NCBI taxonomy): domain Eukaryota; kingdom Metazoa; phylum Chordata; class Actinopteri; order Beloniformes; family Belonidae; genus Cololabis; species Cololabis saira. The sequence continues at coordinate 3,862,622 of NC_084608.1, forward strand.
CGGGAGAAAGACATTCGTAAACATAAAAAAAAAATCATAATTCAGTAAAAAGCCATTAGTTTTTACTTTTTTGTTAGGGAAATTTCCTTACTTTACCATGGATTTTTTTAAATAATAAAGCTTATTTTTAATATTTTATGCCCATTATTATTATTATTTCATTTCTTGTCAGTTCAGAAAATTGTTTTGCAAATATCTCGTTTAAATAGATTCATTTATTTGCAAAGCAAAATGCCTAATGTTAATGAGGGATTTGGTAACTAGCGTACTCTAAATGTTGTGTACTTTATTGTAAAGTGTTACCAGCGTTTCTCTGCAATAACGTTCCCTTTCAGCACCGTTGCAGCACGGCGCTGTCCGCGGTGCTGAACTGGATGATGGCGGAGAGGACACTGAAAAGTCATTTCTGTCTCTCTTAAGATCTGTTATAGCGCCACCCTGTGGTGCAAACATTTCATTTAATTTTTATTTATTCCGATCATGGAAATATGCAAAAAAAAAAAAAAAAAAAAAACTAGTAAAATGACACAATCAAAAGCATATTCCATAACCAGAAAGGAGCAGGAAGAAGAAAATCTTATTATACCTGCCCCTCCCTCAGAACTAAATTGAACAATAATAACAGATGGTCTGCACAATTTGCACAGGTCTGCAAAAAGTTAATATCACAAAGAAAGAAAAACAAAAATATCAAAGATAGATTGTCTGTCTCCATACGCATATATTATAAATTTTAACTATTTCATCCATACATTGCTATTTTTTTCTCTTTAAATTTCTTTTTAAACTGAAATATGTTTATACAGCCCTTTAAATCATAATGTAATGAATTCCACTCATCTGCTTTAAAGTTGTTCGGGCAAATAGATGTTTAAAATTAAATTTTCTACGACTATCTTCATTATTTGAACTGAAAGTAAACATGTATTGTAAGTTTTCTGGTAATGCTTTACATCTAGTTGTTACATGATTGTGAGTGTCTGTAACTTCACCAAATCATGGAGTTTCAGTTAATCTTGATTCAATAAATAATCTGTTGGTGTGTTCTCTGTAATGCGTATTGTAAATAACTCGAAGTGCTCTTTTCTGTAATAAAAATAAAGGATTCATATTAGTTGGATAAACAAGCCATAGTTACTTCACAGAAGTTAAGAGAGGTCTATCTACCGCCACAAACACGCACGCACGCACGCACGCACGCACGCACGCACGCACGCACGCACGCACGCACGCACGCACGCACGCACGCACGCACGCACACGCACAGAACAATGTAGATACATTTTACCCCAGCCAATGCAGAAGGAAAGGCTGTGAGCAATTGCATGCATGTCTGGTGATGACAAAAGAAAATGTTTAGCTATATTTATGCTTGCATGACATATGAATTACCCCAAATTTCCCATTAATTCCCATATATTCCCATGGCAAGTTTCCAACTTGGAATATTTCCAAAATTCCCCAGTTTAACTTCCCATGCAAAGTTTCCAAAAATTTGCCGGACATTTTCCACCCACATTTTTGGGCAGCACGGTGGCTTAGTGGTCAGCACTGTTGCCTCACAGCAAGAAGGTCCCCGGTTCGACTCCCAGGTTGTTAAGTTCCAAAACTGGCCACTAGTTGGCGTAATCGAAGATGAGCAAAAATGTTAAACACACTTACACACTTTATTTCCTAAAATTGTGATTTTTAAGGACATTGGAAATTTTTGGTCTGGGAGCATGTTGGGGCATACCTGCCAACATTGGGCTGTGAAAAAGAGGGAGATTTTCTGGGGTAGTGGTTGGAATGCTCCACTCACAACATCCCCACCCTGATATAAACAAGGCGACTTTTAATGAGCTTTAAATCCATAGCTACAATGAAATGTGCTAAAATGTACCTCCCAAAATGATTCTACAGCCTTCTTGGAGCCAAATAAGTTTAGTATTAATAACAATAAAATACAATATTTGAAGAATTTTCCAGGTTCCCTTTGTCACCCAAGGACCTGTTGTAATTGTAGGTGGGAGACTTTGCAGCTTCAATCACTTTCTTGGAGGGTACATACTTGTGGCCAGGGCTGGTATGGTTTATCCTGCAAGAAAGGAGTGCGCAAAGAGTAGAATTATCCATACTCATTGTGTTTTCTGTGAGGATCTTTTCCACCATGCTGAATGACCTCTCTGAGCTTGCATTGCTGTGAGAGATGCAGACCATTGCCTTCATCAGTGATGCCAGATTTGTAAAGCTCTCCTCTTTCCCTAGAAGAACCCAGAACCTTCAACTCTCTCTTCCTGTGGGAGATCCTTGCTTGCTATGACTTGATACTCCACCAACTCTTCCCTCAGCTTTTTTTCAAAGCATTTTCTCTAACAAAACAAATTTTCAAATAACAAAATAACATATTTTAACCATTTTCCAAACAATAAAATAACTGAAAAAATCTGAAAAATTGTTCAAATATGTTATTTTGTAACTTGAAATTTTTTAAATATGTTTATGTAATGCTTTGCTGATGAGAGAATATATTTCTCTATTTTTCTTGTTTTTGTGAGGGGGATATATTGTTTTTCGGCACTACCTTGTTCTCTATAGCTGATATAACATGAATTACTCCTATGTGGGATCAATAAAGTTCTTATTTTTGCCATCTGAGAAAATTAAATATATTATATTTGGTGCCTAACTGTTTCCCAAGTATATTAGTGCGTGTGTGAATGAATAAATGAGACGTAAAACGTAAATTTCTTTGTAGAAGGGCGCTTTATGAAAATAAGTCCATTTACTTGTATTAGTTTACAGCGCAGTCTTGCCACATCCAATATGGCGGCGACGTTGACGTATCGCAGCAGCTCCATGGGGCGGAGCTTGGACGTAGCCAGTGCTTTTGGGTTGGGTTGCCAGGTTTGTCAGGAACCCGTTAATATAATACATCCATGCAGGAACCCCGACACGTGAAACACCATTGAAACACTCATTTCACTTTAAAATCGGGAGATAAGCGGGAGAAATTACAAATCGGGAGCAGGGCGGGAGAAATGGTTGAAAATCGGGAGACTCCCGCTTAAATCGGGAGTGTTGGCAGGTATGTGTTGGGGAGGTCTAGAACACAGAAAAATGAGGACGTCAAAAATGTCCTCATTTTTCCGAGTGTCCTGATAGTGAAGGTGTGTTATCATAAAAATGTCCTGATTTGTCATGAAAACAAGAGCGCACGCACGCACACACACACGCACACACACACACACACGCACACACACACAGTCTTAGTCCTGGACCAGCAGGTCCAGACTAAACCAGCTGATGGTCCAGTCTTAGTCCTGGACCAGCAGGTCCAGACTAAACCAGCTGATGGTTCAGTCTTAGTCCTGGACCAGCAGATCCAGACTAAACCAGCTGATGATCCAGTCTTAGTCCTGGATCAGCAGGTCCAGACTAAACCAGCTGATGGTCCAGTCTTAGTCCTGGACCAGCAGATCCAGACTAAACCAGCTGATGGTCCAGTCTTAGTCCTGGACCAGCAGGTCAGTTTCAGTTTCCATCAGTTACTGCTTACACTACCTTTTGCAAAGACAAACCGATACAAACACTCCTTTGTTCCTCCGCTATTGTTCTTTTAAATGCCGGAAGGAAAAGGTAGTGGGTGAAAAAGCCTTCCCTCTTAAGCTTAGGTCTATACTATGATGTGTAACCTATTGTAACTTATTATGTATATTTTATTTATATTTAACATTGTGTGCTTCTCCTGTTGCAAAACTAATCGCCCCCTTGGGGACAAATAAAGTAATTGATTGATTGATGTGGGGACTGTCGCGTCCTTCACGTGGTCGTGAACTTATTGTTGACGTCACGTTTCCTCATATTCTGGACTTCACTGCATCACCAGTGAGTGTCGCTGATGGACAAAACCTCAGAAAAAAGTGTGTACGCCAGACTTGGTGTGTGCGTGAAAGACCGCAACTTTCTACGTTCAAATCAGTTTTCGATCGTACGACCGTGAGCGTAGAAAGTGGTGTTTTTTGTGCGCCGCAGTTTCGAACATGAAGACATGGGCTTCAAAATAAAACAGGAAATGTCAACATGAAATGTCAAACCCTGACAAGATCAGCATTTTACTGCACAGGTTAGAGCATGTTGTTGGGATTAAAGGGACAGCTCTACGTTGGTTTAAATCATATCTATCTGACAGGTTCCAGTTTGTTCATGTACATGAGGTTTGTTCAGAACAGTCAAGGGTCTGTTATGGTGTTCCGCAGGGTTCAGTGCTAGGGCCAATCTTGTTCAGTTTATACATGTAGTAGGAAGTATAATCCAGAATCACAACAAATACGGAGCTCTATTTGTCTATGAACGCAGATGAAACAGAACTGTTACCTAAACTCTAATCATGTCTTAGGACTGGATATAAACTAATTCTTTTTTTTTTTTTTGCTTCTAAATTCCGATAAAACAGAGGTTATTATTTTTGATCCCAAGCATCTTAAGAGGGGATTAGATGTTGTTGCGATGGCTTCCAGTGCCACTGTGTGAAACCTTGGTGTTGTTTTGATTAGGATTTGTGGTTTAAACAGCATATTATTATATTATATTATATTATATTATATTATATTATATTATATTATATTTGTAAAACAAAATTTTTCCATCTCTATTAGATTAGGAACATCCTCTCACAGAGTGATGGCGAAAAACAAATTCATGTGTTTGTATGTTCTAGACTAGATTACTTTAATGTGTTATTAGCAGGATGTCCAAGTAATTTGCTGAATAGGCTCCTGCTGATCGAAAATGCAGCAGCGTGAGAGAGTGCTGACAGGAATCAGCAGGAGAGACCATAGGCGCTTTTCCACTAGTACCTACTCAGCTCTACTCATCTCATCTCAACTCGACTCAACTCGGCCTGGTTTCTTTTCCATAACAATCATCACCTGGAGCAGAAGTAGGAGGTTGGAGTGAAGCTGCTGTGACGTATTTGATTGTGTGATCTAAAGGAAGAAGACAACAACACTAAAGATGTAGAACCTGGAGGAGATGATAGATGTGCTGCTGGGTGTGTGGCTTGTGTTTGTTATCAAGTTAAAAAATGAGAGTGAGAGAAGCTTCAAGCGGCAACACTTTTTTTTTGTTAGTTTGTCTCTGTGCTGCTGAAAAGTCAGCTGGAGCCGTGAGCAGCTATAAAGAGACAGAGCTCCTGGTAGATCTGGTCGTTCCTTATCGCCGTCTAGATCCCTTTTTAATTCTCTCCTCAGCACCAGGTTTATGAACATCTGCACCTCAGAGTTGGATCACCAAACAGACTTTTGCTGCCATTGCTGGTTGAATAAAATGAACAAGAATCCGTCAGAGTCTCTTTCTCTGATTTCCTCCTCCTGACTCAGACGTCTGACTCCAACCCCCCGACCAATCGGTGGCCTGTAGTGTGATGATGTCAGATACAGCCGACTCAGCACCTTAGAACCTCGGCAGAATAAATACAGAAAAGTATCTACTCGGCACGTTAGACCCCTAGAGGAAAAGAACCAAACCGAGTGGAGTGGAGTCGGGCTGAGTAGGTTCTAGTGGAAAAGCGCCATATGTCCCCCGAAGCCAGCCCCTAGCATTCTATGTCCCCTGAAGCCGGCCCCAGGATTCTATGTCCCCTGAAACCGGCCCCTAGGATTCTATGTCCCCTGAAACCGGCCCCTAGGATTCTATGTCCCCTGAAACTGGCCCCTAGGATTCTATGTCCCCCGTAGCCAGCCCCTAGGATTTCATGTCCCCTGAAGCCGGCCCCTAGGATTCTGTGTCCCCCGAAGCCGGCCCCTAGGATTCTGTGGTTTGATACTTCCTGTTTTATTTTGAAGCCCATGTCTTTGGGTTTCAGTTCTGGTTTGACCTTCCTGTTCCCCATCGGCCCTGATTGTCTGCACCTGTGTCTCGTTAACCCTTGTGTATATCTGGTCTTGTCTTTCCCTGTTCCCTGCTGGTCCGTATTGTCTCCTCCCTCCGTGGTTTCCCTTGTGTTTAGTAGTTTTGGATTCTTGTTTCAAGTTTTTGCCATCCTGCAAAGTGTTGTGATCGAACCTGATCACCCCGGGTTTGTTGATCGAGCTGGAAAAGTTAAAAATGGACACAAGACTGATATAGAATTTAAGAGGCCTCTGCAAAGGGAGACTCAGCCGGACAACAGACTTCACAGCCTGCCCTGTCAACGCCCTGCTGAGTTCTGAGTTCTCTGTGTCTGAGACCAAGTTGTATTGCTTTTAGAAAGGGGGAGGATGCCCCAGGTTTTATTGCTTGGTGACCCCCCTTATCTCGTGCCTGGTACAGAATTTCTCCTTTCAGAGACAAGTCAGAGTAAACTCACAATAAGCTCAGCACATACACACATTCAGTTAATCAGCACATGCAGTTTACATATTCAGTGTGGTTTTGAATTATTTTATTCAACAAAAGCAGCGCTTTTTGTTTGCTTAAATAAATCCTGCTTTTTTGGATCTCCTGCTTCCTGCTCTCTCCTACGTCTGGGTCCGACAACAACCATTTCTCAACACCTATATCACCACACAATCAGGGAACTAAATGAACACGTAATCAGGGAACTATATCACCACACAATCAGGGAACTAAATGAACACGTAATCAGGGAACTAGCAGTACCAGAGATCTGACGTTCTTTGCTGACAAAGCTATGGCTGTAAAGTGTGTGCATTGGTTTTAATTTTTACAAGATTATTTTGGTTAACGCCTCTATAACGCCGCACCTGGTGAACTTGTGGAGGGCGGGGAACTGCAACCACTTCTATTTTGCTAGGCACCTGGTTAGAGTTACCAGTTACATCATGTAATCCTATAGTTTTGTTGGCAGGCGTTGGTCCTCGAGAAGCAGCAGAGAAGTGTGTTAAACTACAGCTCTGCATCCTGGCCTGGACCCTGCGATGTCAGGGAGAGGGTCTAATGAAACAGGCCAAATTACTAGAGACAAGAGCAGCACCAGCCCGGGTGGGATGAATGCCGTCTCTTCTAATCAGACCGGGCTTTCCCCAGAACGTTTCCCAATTGTCAATAAAGGCCACGTCGTTTTCTGAACACCACCGATACAACCAGCAACGGAGCGAGAACATGCGGCTAAACATGTCATCGCTGGTCAGATTGGGGAGGGGACCAGAGAAACCTACGGAGTCCGACATACTTTTGGCGTAGTTACACACCGAGACAATATTCATTCTGGTCACTTCCGACTGGCGAAGACGGGAGTCGTTAGCTCCGACATTGATGATAACTTTACCATATTTACGATTACCCTTTGCCAGTAGCTTCAAATTTGCTTCAATGTCGCCCGCTCTGGCCCCCGGGATACACCTAACTATGGTCTCTGGAGTCGGCTTCACATGTCTGACCATGGTGTCGCCAATCACCAGGGTCGGTTTCTCAACGGGTGTGTCGCTGAGTGGGGAAAATCTGTTAGACACATGAAGCGGGTGGTGGTGTTCCGTGAGCCCTTTAGGACTACGCTTCCTCCGAACCGTCACCCACCGGTCCTGACTGGCCGGCTGCTCGGGAGCTGCAGGGGAGCGGCTACGCTCAGCTGCTATGGGCCGGTCCGCCGCTAGCTTAGCCTGGTTAGCTGAGGAGGCTATCGGACTATGGTCAAATTGGCAGAACCGGACCTCTAACTGACTGAGCCTCGCCTCCAGCCCTGTAAATAAACTACATTTTAAGCACTTACCATCTTCACTAAAGGAGGCAGAGGAATAACTAAACATTTCACACACTGAGCAGCAAAGAGGTGAAACGGTGGGAGACGGAGAGGCCATGCTAAGATGCTAACGGAGGCTAACGGACAGAAAATGTATCGGTGATTGGTGACAGTGAAAGTTATGGAAGAGAAAATGAGCGAGTGTTGAAATAAAGACAGTAATGTACCAGTTATAGTGCTATTTTACCAGAAAACAGTCTAAGTTTTAGACAAAAAAGTCGGGAGAGATCTGAGCCTGCACGCCGTGCAGCAGCAACAGACCGCAACACCAGGAAGTGATGCGATGCGTGACGCAGTACGTTACCCAATCAGCAAGCACGCAAGAGCAGAGAGCCGCAAGAGCAGACTATATTGGGTTTATGTTTATGTTTATGTGCATGTTTATGTTCATGTTCTGGATCTCTGGAAAGCGTCTAGAGACAACATCTGTTGTATTAGACGCTATACAAATAAAATGTAAATGAATTGAATATATCAACACACAATCAGGGAACTAAATCACCAAGCAGCCAGGGGACTATATCACCACACAATCAGGGAACTAAATGAACACCTAATCAGGGAAATATATCACTACACAATCAGGGAACTAAATTAACACGTAATCAGGGAACTATATCACCACACAATCAGGGAACTAAATCACCAAGCAGTCAGGGGACTATATCACCACACAATCAGGGAACTAAATCAACACGTAATCAGGGAACTATATCACCACACAATCAGGGAACTAAATCAACACGTAATCAGGGAACTATATCACCACACAATCGGAACTAAATCAACACACAATCAGGGAACTATATCACCACACAAGCAGGGAACTAAATCAACACATAATCAGGGAACTATATCACCACACAATCAGGGATCTAAATCAACACGTAATCAGGGAACTATATCACCACACAATCAGGGAACTAAATGAACACGTAATCAGGGAACTATATCACCACACAATCAGGGAAGTAAATCAACAGGTACATAGGGAACTATATCACCACACAATCAGGGAACTAAATGAACACGTAATCAGGGAACTATATCACCACACAATCAGGGAAGTAAATGAACACGTAATCAGGGAACTATATCACCACACAATCAGGGAACTAAATGAACACATAATCAGGGAACTATATCACCACACAATCAGGGAACTAAATGAACACGTAATCAGGGAACTATATCACCACACAATCAGGGAACTAAATGAACACGTAAATAGGGAACTATATCACCACACAATCAGGGGACTAAATGAACACGTAATCAGGGAACTATATCAACACACAATCAGGGAACTAAATGAACACGTAATCAGGGAACTATATCACCACACAATCAGGGATCAACACGTAATCAGGGAACTATATCACCACACAATCAGGGAACTAAATCAACACACAATCAGGGAACTATATTGTCTCGCAATCAGGGAACTAAATCGCCACGCAATTGGAACTAAATTAACACGCAATTAGGGAACTAAATCACCACATAATCGGTTAGCTGCAAGCTGAATATAATCATGACTGGACTGACCAGAGGATGGCTCAAGTTGTAATGCAAACATTGCGCTGCACGTTTTTCCCTCTTTATCGTATCCCTCTGAAGTTAGTCATGTCACCTTGTCATCCGTTGAAAAAGTAACAAGTCTGTTTTGATAATGTAAGGAGTAGAACGTACAGATATTTGTTTTCATAAATCTAGGGAGTAAAAGTAAAAAGTTATCAAATACTCAAGTAAAGTACACATACCAGAAATAACTACTTAAGTACAGTAAAGTATTCGTACTTCATTACTTCCCACCTCTGCAAATTTCAAGAACACAAAGAGCGTGGTAATTTTCCCTTTTTATGTTGAAACATCAACAGTTTAAAGTTATGTTTTTTGTTGTTTTTATTAACCACACTGGTCTGGGGACTGCAGATATCGTTCCTTAGGCTTGCCATACAGGAGGTTGTTGGGTAATAACCGTGCATCCAAACTCTCTCTGGTGATAATTTGGACTGATGGGGTTTTCCACCTGCTCAGGTAACTGCTAACCCTCCATCTCAGCTCTGCTGCTCCATTGCTGGACCAGTTTATCATGGTTCTAAAATGTTCAGCCTAGAGTGGGAGAGGGGAATGGTCACCAGGCTTCCCAGTCGCTTCCAGGCCATGTCTGTGTGTGGACCGTCAGCTTCCTGACTAGTGGTGGGGGAAAAAATCGATATTGCAATATATCGTCGCGCTCTCTGTCGCAATAAATAATCGATAAACTTACGGCAAATATCGATATTTTATTACAACACACATAATGGATTTACACTGTTGTCACCGCACTATTGTTCATGCACTTCAATTTGTCCAGCTGTTCAGTGTTTACATTTACAAGACTAGGAGGCAGTGAGGTTCTATGCTGAATTAAGTTGCTTACTGACTTTTCAGTATTAGAAACAAAGCAGTGCACTGTCCTGGTTTATATAAAACATGTTATTAATGTTCATGCACTTTAATTTGTCCAGCTGTACAGTGTTTACATTTACAAGCCTAGGAGACAGTGAGGAAATATACAAATGCACTTTCTTTGTACATTGTAGGGATGGGTGGTATGGACTAAAAAATGTATCACAATAATTTCTGGCATTTATCCCCATAACGATAAAAATGACCCTAGAAAAAATACCAATTCAACTCCATCTTTTTAACTATACATCTTTCACCACATTCAGTCTTTGGAGCCCCCAAATCACTGCTCTAAAATAATACTAAATGCTACTAAACTACACCAATTAAATTGAATTAATAAAAACCAATTAAATTAGTACACCTGTACTGCAAAACTGTAATGACTCAAATGAAACAAGTTTGAAATGTAAGAACAGATTCAACATTTATTCAAACTGTATGGTTAAACAGTGGGATAACAGTGCAAACAGCAAAAGTACCTTGTCCTTCAAGTTTTCTTAGCTTATAAAATCACAAAGTAGAAAAAAATACAACCTGATAGATAAAGAAACAGGAAACGGAACCATAAATCAGCTTCACACAAAAACGTCATCAACAGGAATTTTATCATTTTTACCGCGAGGTGACAAATTCTTACCGTGGGGAATTTGTTTGACGGTATATCGTGAACGGTAAAATATCACCCATTCCTAGTACATTGTATGAAGTTTTGGCATTGAATAAATGCATAACTACAGATGTTTTCCTTTTTATGGGTATTTTTTCTTTTTCAGTCACATATATATCGTGATATATCGATGGAATTTCTTACAATATAGATATCGTGTATCGCGATATTATCGTTATCGTGGGCCACATATCGCCACAGTATTGAATCATGAGTTACCCGTATCGTCCCCCCCTAGTCCTGACTGCTCCCCGGATTAGCTGATGGAATCTGACCGGATTCTGAGTCCAGAACCTAAACCAGTAAATCCACTCCGGCCACTTGACTCTCAGCTGTCTGTCTCCTCTCAGACAGCTGAGGAGGGGTCTGGCCACGTTTCCAGTCTGAGCTCAGCTGCTAGTGTGGTTCTGAAACCCCTCCCACAGGTCCAGAGGCCTCTCACACAGCTCCCCCTCCCTGCCCAGGAGTCAGAGGAGACGAGCCGCCCGACAGAGGGGAGAGTCTCTGCTCGTCTGTAGGTTTGCATTGATCCAAACTGGTATCGTTCTGCCAGATATCTGGAGAGGAACTTAAAGGAAAGCGGGTTGATGGATCTGATGGGCTACTGGGTTGGAGGATCCAGGTCAGACCAGGACTGGACTGAGACCACGTCTGCTCTGATCAGATAAACCCCTGAATTCCAGACCGGTAAGTTACTTCTTCAACGCATATGCAACGGATATAAAGGATATATATTTCTTGCCACTGTTTGGCTTAAGGTTTTTCTCCCACTAGGGGAGTTTATATCTGCCATTGTTTATGTAATAATTGCTTGGGGCCAGTACTGGAGTAGAGGGGGGATGAGGGGGGATGAGGGGGGATGGCACCCCCCCCTGAAATAAAAACGGTCCAAATCATCCCCCCTGTAAAACTGTCATCCCCCTTTCCATCCCTTATGTCATTTCATCAATGAATGTGGTTTTACTGCTATTTCAACATTTAGAGTCATCACCAGAAAAATAACTTATTTGACAATTTTCACCTGTTTCAAGTAAATTTTCACTTGAAATAAATAGAAAAATCTGTCAGTGGGACAAGATTTATCTTCTTATACAAGCAAAAAAAATCTTGTTCCACTGGCAGATTTTTCTATTTATTTCAAGTGAAAATCTACTTGAAACAGGTGAAAATTGTTGTTTTTTCCAGTGATGAGTCTTGTTTTAAGTGTAATGAGATTGTTTTACTAAAATTAGACATTTTAACTAGAAATAAGACAAATATTCTTGTTAAGATTGAGTTTTTGCAGTGATCCATTTTACTTATCCTGTGAAGGACAGAGTATTGATAAGTTCAGAAAAGTGTTTTTTATTGTTGTGTTTTGATGTATTTGATGTAAGCCCAGTGGATATTTAAAGCTTACAGAAGGCTGCATTTAACTGCTGCTATGTCATTCCTGCAGTATTTCTGCAGGTGTTTTGGTCACTGCTATTATTTGTAATATATTATATTATTTGTAATCAGCACAAATGATCTGTCCCAGTATGATAAAATCCACCATCCCCCCTGAATTATTTTGACAACTCCAGTACTGCTCGGGGGTTTATGTTCATGTTCTGGGTCTCTGGAAAGATCCTGGAGACAACTTCTGTTGTAATAGACGCTATATAAATAAAATTGAACTGAACTGAATTGAATTCACCTCAAATTTTCAGGGTGGATATATGTCACCATGGTTACCACAGGCTCCACCCTTTAACCAGAGCTGCAGACAGACGGAGCCACTTCAAGATTGACTCTGTCCTCTTTCTGGTGGCTCTCACCTGGTCTACCTGACGGAGCAAGACCTTCAGCAAGACCTTCAGCAAGACCTTCAGCAAGACCTTCAGCAAGACCTTCAGCAAGACCTTCAGCAAGACCTTCAGCAAGACCTTCAGCAAGACCTTCAGCAAGACCTGCAGCAAGACCTTCAGCAAGACCTGCAGCAAGACCTTCAGCAAGACCTTCAGCAAGACCTTCAGCAAGACCTTCAGCAAGACCTGCAGCAAGACCTTCAGCAAGACCTTCAGCAAGACCTTCAGCAAGACCTTCAGCAAGACCTGCAGCAAGACCTTCAGCAAGACCTTCAGCAAGACCTTCAGCAAGACCTTCAGCAAGACCTTCAGCAAGACCTTCAGCAGGACCTTCAGCAAGACCTTCAGCAAGACCTTCAGCAAGACCTTCAGCAAGACCTTCAGCAAGACCTTCAGCAAGACCTTCAGCAGGACTGGAACAGTTGTGGCTGGAGACTCTACAACCAGGTGATGAGAACTTTCATTGTTTTTCCTGGTCTTGGTACTAGTCCTAGTCCTGGTCTGGCCCCAGTCCCAGTTCCAGTCCTGGTCTTGGTACTAGTCCTAGTCCTGGTCTGGCCCCAGTCCCAGTTCCAGTCCTGGTCTTGGTACTAGTCCTAGTCCTGGTCTGGCCCCAGTCCCAGTTCCAGTCCTGGTCTTGGTACTAGTCCTAGTCCTGGTCTGGCCCCAGTCCCAGTTCCAGTCCTGGTCTTGGTACTAGTCCTAGTCCTGGTCTGGTCCTGGTCTGGTCCCAGTTATGGTCCTGGTCTGGACCTGGTAGTAGTTTTGGTTCGATCCTAGTCCCAGTTCCAGTCCTGGTCTTGGTACTAGTCTTAGTCCTGGTCTGAGTCTCAGTCAGAGTAATTATAAAGTTATAATTAAAACCAAAACTGAAACTAACGGTCAAAATGAATCCTGTCAACTGAAACAAAAACTAAATGAAAACATGACTGAACAATGCAGATTTGCAGGTAAAACTAACTGGCTTTACTTTTCCGGTGCCTAAGTTTTGTTTTTTTGGTGGGGGTTTTGCTCTGTGTCCTCAACAACAGCGCCTTGTTGCCTTTGGGACTTTATTTTTCTAATTACAAAAAGAAAAGGTCTTTTCTCTTGTCCTGCTCTGTCCAGCTGGTCTTCAGCAGGAGGTCCCCCCTTATGATCCAGGTCCTGGTCCAGGTTTCTACCCCCTTATGATCCAGGTCCTGGTCCAGGTTTCTACCCCCTTATGATCCAGGTCCTGGTCCAGGTTTCTTCCCTCCTAAAGGGGGGTTTTTACCTGCCACTGTTTATGTTATGTTTATGTAATAATTGCTCGGGGTTTATGTTCTGGTCTCTGGAAAGCATCTAGAGACAACGTCTGTTGTATTAGACGCTATATAAATAAAATTTAATTGAATTGAATTGAAAGCAAACTCAATGTTGCAACCACACTCGAATCCAGAACCCAATCGTTCTGGGTCTACCAGGCTATTGAGGGGGAAAATTGATCTGGGACCTGGGGCTGGATTCACCAATATGTTCTTAAGAACAATCTCAAGAAATGTCTTAAGATCTAAGATTAAGAAGTTCATAAGAAAGTTCTTAAGTGCAATTCCTCAATAATTTCTTAAGAACCGTCTTAAGAACTGTCATTTCTTACGAATTTCTTATTTTTCCTACTTAAGAACTTCTTAAAATATGTCATTGCATTGCACGCGCCAACAAACAACATTTATACAGGTAGTTTGGTCTTAACCGTCAGTCACTCACTAAACATGGAGAAGGAGAAAAAGAGATGCAGGAACTTTTCAAGGTTCTGGTGGATGAGATTAATGTGCAAAAAAAAATACTATTGGGGAAAATTAATAATAATTAACTACCACGCTAACTAACATGCTAACAAACATTTAACAGGCTCTTTGTGTAATTAATTACAAAGTATATCCTCAAACTATGACCTACTAGTCTAAACTTGTCTAAATGTGTTGAAAAAGGTGATATTAGACTCTTACCTTTTCACAGAAGAAAGATTAAGACAGGTCAAGGTTGTCTTAAAGTTAAGAAAAAAGTCAAGAACAAATTTGAGAACTTTTATTTAAAGAATACCATTTATTCTTAAGTTTTTTCTTAAGAAGAAACTTAAGAAGAAAGTTGAGAAAATACTTAAGAACTTTTTTGGAGAATATGACTTCTTCTCTTTTTTCTTCTTAAGACTGAACTGAAGAAAATAATGACACTTAAGAAGATTTTTTTTCTTAAGAATGTTTTGTGAATCCGGCCCCTGGTCTTGGATCAGTCTGTATTTAGACTAATCCCAGTATGAACCTGTTCTGGACTCAGTCTGGACCTGGTGTGGACTTGGTGTGAACGCACTGTGAACCTGGTGTGGGATGTGGTGTGGACACAGGTTCAGGTCTCTGTGAAACAGGAAGCAGGTAAGATAGCAATCTGACGACTGGAGTGAAAACACTTATCTCTGATTGGCCAATAGCGTCCATTTCCTCTTAATGTACCCTGAGCATCTGTGTTATCACCCACTCTGTCCTCCCCTGGGAACCCAAACCATTAGAACCATGTCCGCTCGCACAAACACATGTATACTCATCAATACGCTGGAGGAGCTGACTTCCTGCCACACACTTTCAATATTTAATTGGAGCTAAAGTCCATCTGAGCAGCAACACAACCTTCGACCGGGCCTAACCACTTGACCTGGTGGTCTGAAGCCTGAATTCTGGTTCTGCGTTAAACCTACGCCGTAGGGTACGCGTACGGTGGCCGAGACCCACCATTGCTGAAAATAAAAGTAACGCTGCAAACAGAAACAAACGCAGCTGTAAATAAAATAAACGCTTAGCAAATAAAATAAACGCTGCAAACAAAAAGAAACGCTGCTGCAAATAAAAGAAACGCTGCAAATAAAAGAAACCCCGCTGCAAATAAAATAAAAAAACGACGCAAATAAAAAAGCCACAACGGAAGTGAATTACCGGGGACTATTTTTGCCGATGCACCGCTGTTGCACATTAAAAATTACACGTAGCGACGTTGAACACTAACCTTTTCACTTATTTTCTCGTTCGTTGTTCTTCTTATTCCTCGCTCTTCTTATTTCTTCCTTTTCACTTACGTCCTCTTCGTCTTCTTCTTCTCCTCTAACTTAAAAAACACCGGTGCATCAGCAAAAATAGTCCCCGGTAATTCACTTCCGTTGTGGCTTTTTTATTTGCGTCGTTTTTTTTTTATTTGCAACGGCGTTTCTTTATATTTGCAGCGTTTCTTTTATTTGCAGTGGTGTTTGTTTTTATTTGCAGTGTTTACTTTATTTGCAAAGCGTTTATTTTATTTGCAGCAGCGTTTCTTATTTGTAGCGTTTCTTTAATTTTCAGCAATGGCGGGTCTCGGCCACCGTATACGCGGCTACGCAGGAGTCTCTCCGTAGCCTTCTCCGTAGCCTACGCCGTAGCCTGACCTGCACCTCCCAAAAATTGTAACTACGCGTCGAGGCGACGCAGACCCAACGCAGACCGAGAGGGCTGTGATTGGTTCGCTTGGTAGCAATGCGTTTCCGGTTCCAGTTCGTGAAGCAGTAGTGAACTTTCAGCGCTCTTTTCTTTGTGTGTGTGTGATTTATTTTATTTTTTATTTTTTTGCACAATAGTTGTCCTTATCTCTTTGATTCACTGTGACCGGAAAAGCCGGACGCTAAACAAAGTATCAACTAGCGCTCTGGGGGGTATTGCACCGCCGAAGGATTCACGACGGCGTCACGGCAACGGCGTAGGCTCTGCGTTGGTTTAATGCAGAACCTTAATTCAGGCTTAAGTGTGGGCCTGACCACGTGACCTGGTGGTCGGAGGCTGGTGCTGCATGTTTGTTTCAACATGAGCTGTTGCAGTCATGCCCCCTCTTTATTAGACCCCGTTTACACGTAGCAAAAACTGTGGCGTTTTCATGCGTTTTGGCCATTCGTTTACACGAAAACGAAGCTCAAAGTCACCAAAAACGATCATTTCTGAAAACTCCGGCCAAAGTGGAGATTAGCAAAAACGGACATTTAGGCTTCAGAACGTCACATTATGAGACAGAAACGTCACCAGCATCATGAGTGCGACCTGTGTTTACAATTTGTTTGGCCACCGTCAATGTTTTCTTGTATTTTACCTGTTTTATATTCTAAAGTCACACTTAAAAGTAACTCCACTTCTCTGTCACTCCAAACCAAAGACTCTCGGTTGGTTTCCAATTAAATGATTCCAATTGGCTAGAATGACTCTATGCTTCTCGTTACACTGCCCCCTGCAGGTTTGGCTTCTCATAGCACCTTAACAGCTATTTATGCGGGTTCGTGTAAATTATGGTATTTTTCAAAATGTAGAGGGGGAAATATCCGTTTCAGTAAATACCCAGCTATGTGTAAATGTGGCCTTAGTCTCCTGTGTAACAACCTGGTAGTGAATCAGAGTAGAGCAGTGTTTCCCAACCCTGGTCCTCGAGGCCCACTGTCCTGCATGTTTTAGATGTTACCCTGCTTCAGCACACCGTGAAACAAGTGGCTGTGTCATCAACAGAAATTGTGCAGGCCTTGATGACAAGCTAATTAGGACCATTAATCAGAATCAGGTGTGATGATGAAGGGAAACATCTAAAACGTGCAGGACAGTGGGCCTTGAGGACCAGGGTTGGGAAACACTGGAGTAGAGCATTGTATGTTGCTTCCCTTCTAAGAGGGTAAAAGTGCAGCCAGGTGCTGATCATCATCATCACTGATGGACGGATCGTTAGCAGGTGTGAAGACCTGTTAATGTAGATGTTTTGGCAGTTTGCTGGCCTGTAGCATTAAGATGTGTCAACACAATGCCAAGAGGGAAATACATCAGCAGTGGTCTTAGAGAAGCATCTGTTGCCACGGATCAATATGGAAAGGATTATAAAACTATTTCCAAACTATCTACAATTTACACTATCCAGGTTATTCCCCCAATGGAACACATTCAAGACTGCCGTCAATCTTCCCAGGAATGGATTTCCCACACCCAGATCAGACATCCCAGAGCTTCCAGGTTTCACTGAGTGTGTTAAATGTTAGTCAATGACAGCACAATTAGAAGAAGACTGAATCAGGACGGTTTTGAAGATTTTTCAGGAGTCTAAGAAGAAGGACTGAGGTCCTCAAACCTGCTTCTGAACAAACCAGCAAACTTCTGGAACCATGTCCTCTGGACATGAGACCAACGTGGAGATGTTTGGTCTTCATGTCCAGAACCAGGTCTGGAGGAAACCAGCAGAACCACCTCAGACCTACTGTCAAGCACGGTGGAGGAGGGATGATGGTCTGGACCTGGACACCTGTCAGTCATCGAGTGGACCATGAACTCTGTAGACCAGTCTTATAGACACAGATGTGAGGACACCTGTCCGACAGATAAAGCTTAGCTGAAACTGGGTTCTGGTCCCTTTCCTAGTCCTAGTGACAGATGTTCTCCGTGTGCGGCCATATTTGTCCAATGGTAGCCCTTACCCCAACATGGTTTTTCTTCTTTTCATACAGTCACTTTCATTTGTCATACGTATTCAGATAAAACACCAACCGTGGCTCAGTGGGCGGGGCTGCTTAGGAGAAGGAGGGGCTTAATTAAGCCTTCATGGCTCTTGGACATTCGGATTGGATGAAAGGATTGATTCCCTGTCTCCACAGGATGTTGTCATCTCCTTCTACCACTTCCACCCTACCTTCATCTCTTAACCCTAACCCCCGACGTGTTGCCATGGAAACCTACTGGAGGGAGGTGCAGAGCATCGAGGAAGAGAAGGATGGAGACGAAGAGGAGGAGGAAGAGGAGGAGAGGAAGAGCATGGACGGTAAGTCAGACTGACAGCAAAGTGAGACATCTCCCTTCTGTCCTACTCTATCCATTTTTATTTCATCTTTATTTCCCACAGAAGTGGAGTTGGAGGAGTCGTGGCTCATGGAGGCGGGGCTGTCCTCCCTGGTGACCGGCTCCCCAACGTCAGAGGCCATCCGGCCTCCGGCTGAGGCCGTGCTGTCCACATTGACGCGACAACAAGCCGCCACAGTGAGGAAGAGACTGGACAACTACAATGAGACGCTGAGGAAAAGGAACCGGCAGCCAATTAGAGACGTGCGGGACATCTTCAGCGAGGTAGGACATGAATAGGGACGAACACAAACGCTGAATTTATCCGTTGTCATTTAAAGGTGGTCGGCCTGCTGCCTTTCCTGCAATGAATTCTGGGAAGCATGGGATGTCAGAGTGTGAAGGCTCAGCATTTTCTATCCCACTGTGTTTCAGCCTGATGATGACTCAGCAGAACAATGCCCCTCCCCTCTCCCGAGTCGCGCAGAGTCACCACCAAGTCGGTCCCAATCCCCCATCAAGACTATCCGCCGCCACAGCACCAGAGGTATCCCTGAGCATGTTGGTGGACGGCTTTAGTTAGTTCTAGAAAGCATTGCAGTGTCCCTGTAGTTCTGCAGACCTCTCACACCTGAGGACATCAAGAAGGCTGCCGTGGTCTTTTATTTTCTTTTAAAATCTCTTTCAGGGACAGGTCCTAGTTACTTTGCTAGCGATTGTGACCTGGACAGGATATACCCAACCTTTCACTTGCTGTTTGCCCACTGACAGCTGGGAGAGGGTCCAGCAGATCCCTATAACCCATTACCAACCCATAACCAAAATGGCATAAAAATGGACTGATGGCGGTTCTAGTGCATCTTTGGTTGTGGTTGTAAAAGACGGGTGGGTTATATGATGGGTTCTAGAGAACGATAAACAGTTTTTTTTGTACTTTGAGGTTCCCTTGGTCGATTGGTCTTTTTTGAAGATCGTCTCGGAAGCAAACAGGTTTCATTGAGATTTTAGATTCACATAGTCCTTGCTGTTTTTGTATTTCTTTGATGATTTGAATTCAATTAAATTTTTCAATTCAATTTTATTTATATAGCGTCTAATACAACAAAAGTTGTCTCTAGACGCTTTCCAGAGACCCAGAACATGACCCCCGAGCAATTATTACATAAACAATGGCAGGTAAAAACTCCCCTAGTGGGAGAAAAGCCTTAAGCCAAACAATGGCAAGGAAAAACTCCCCTTTAGGAAGGAAGAAACCTTGAGCAGGACCAGGATCATAATGGGGGACCCTCCTGCTGAGGGCCAGACTGGGGGGTCGGGACGTCAACAGCACAGCAGGCAGGTGGAAGCAGCAACGGGATGACCGGGGGTGGGGACCGCAGGCCAGCACGCAACTCCCGAAGCTCCGGCCCAATCAGCAAGCCCCAGGTTAGGTTCAGGGTCGGGGAAAGGTTGAGAAGGGGCAGGGCCAGGGAGAGGAGTCTTGACGGACAAACCTCTCCCCCGCCTGACCGGGCCGTTACCCTGCCCCTCTCACTCCCACGCTGCAGGTTCCGGTGTTGTGCATTCAGAGATGCTCTTCGCCACCGGCAGAGGATGCTTCACCATGTACAAAAGAGAAAAAAGAGAAGAAAAGGGGGGGCCAGCACAAGAAACTACAGGAGCGACTCTAACACACTAGAGTTTACACTACCTAGAGATTTACCAACACCAGCTAGAGGTTTACTAAACACTAACTATACACGAATCCGGCGACCGGTTTGTGTGTGCCGCCATCTTGCGGCGGCGCCATTGCTGCGGTGGCAGGTGTCAATCTGCCACCGCAGCGCTGTTATTGTAACCTGACGCTCTACAGCATCATTATAGCTGGATTGATGATGTTAGATAGTGGCCTTCCATAAATAATGAAGGTATCTTAAATTAATGCTGATGTTAATTTATTCAATTCAATTCAATTTTATTTATATAGCGTCTAATACAACAGAGTTGTCTCTAGACGCTTTACAGAGACTCATACCCAGAACATGACCCCCGAGCAGTTATTACATAAACAATGGCAGGTAAAAACTCCCCTAGTGGGAGAAAAACCTTAAGCCAAACAGTGGCAAGGAAAAACTCCCCTTTAGGAGGGAAGAAACCTTGAGCAGGACCAGGCTCATAAGGGGGGACCCTCCTGCCGAGGGCCAGACTGGTGGGTCAGGGACGGCAACAGCACAGCAGGCAGGTGGAAGCAGCAACGGGATGACCAGGGGTGGGGACTGTAGGCCAGCACGCAGCTCCCGAAGCTCCGGCCCAATCAGCAAGTCCCAGGTTGGGGTGCAGGGTCGGGGAAAGACTTGTGCTCCGTAATGCAAGCTACAAGCCAAATCATTATAAATAATGATTTGTTTGAGCGATAAGCAGGAAAGAATAGAGGAATAGGGAGATAAGGGAGTGTATGATTAAACACTGTAATATAGCATAGGTTACGTGTGACGTTAGCAGCGCGAAATGTAATCATTATGGAAAGGCTACGTGATTAAAAAAAACAAAAACAACAACACCTGTTTATGTTTTGTTTTATTTTAGGTATCCAAGGATATTTTATTGATCGCCTGGCGTCCGATGACCAAAAAAAACGCAATTACAGGTCTCTAATTGAAGGGCAGAACTATCTCAGCTCCGGATGATACAGAATACATACATATATAACTCCAATCTTCAGATAAAACTAGTTTGTTGAGGAAAAAATATCAACTCTATTTGTAGCTGCAGAAGAAAAAAATAATCTCACGAGGAAAAGAAAAATATTGCTCACGCCTCGGAGCCTCTTCAATATAGCAGTCAAAAAAAAAGAAAAGAGAAGTAAGAGTAATAAAAAAGATGTACTGTATGTTGTACTATTATACAAATTTATTGAAACACATGGCGAGTCAAACATTTACCAAAGCAGCTGCCAAACACTAAACAAGGTAGTAAGACGTGGGTTGTGCAGAACTAAATCCTCATCGGAGCTCCATTCTTTAGTAGTGATTTCATATGGATCCAGACCGTTAATAATCATTATTTTCTCCATATACTGCTCCCTGGCTTCCTTGTTTAAGGTATCCCGGTAAATTCCAGTTCCTTTCCAGCAGTTTAACATCTTTTTTTTGCGTTCCGTCTTTTCACTTGGTGAAACAGAAAAGTAGTTTTGAAAGTCCGTCCCATCTTCATTCACTATCAAAACAAATGCACGTGACCGGGACAGGAGTTTTCCGATGATACAAATACATTAAGAGAGCCTGGCAGGGAGCGGAGTAATAGATCCATGGGAGCGGAGCATGGATCTATACGTATATGTCTATGGGCTGGAGCCATGGGGCTGGAGCGGAGGAGCGGAGCCGCCACCGCAGTAATGGCGGCCGCTCGACTTCCGGGTTTTGCTGGATTCGTGTATAGGCTTTACTAAACAGAAAGGTTTTAAGTTTAGTTTTAAAGGTGGAGGTGGTGTCGGCCTCCTTAACCCAGATTGGAAGTTGGTTCCATAGTAACGGTGCCTGATAGCAGAACGCCCGCCCTCCAAATCTACATTTAGATACTCTAGGAACTACGAGTAAACCTGCACTCCGAGAACGGAAAGCTCGGCCAGGAACATAAGGCACTATCAGGTCTTGCAAATAATGCAGAGCTAAGCCGTTTTGGGCTTTATACGCAAGTAATAAAATATTAAATTGGATCATGAATTTTACAGGTAGCCAATGGAGCGACACTAACACTGGAGAGACGTGGTCTCGCCTACTGATTCCTGTCAGCACTCGTTCTGCTGCATTTTGGATCAGCTGGAGCCTATTCAGCAAATTACTTGGACATCCTGCTAACAACACATTACAGTAATCCAGTCTAGAAGATACAAACGCATGAACTAGTTTTTCTGCATCACTCTGCGAGAGGATTCTCCTAATCTTTGCAATATTACAGAGATGGAAAAACGCTATTTTACAAACCTGATTAACATATGGTTTAAATGACAAATCCTGATCGAAAACAACACCAAGGTTTCTCACAATATATACAACAGCTAGTTGTCATATGTCCTTAAGTCCAAGTGCAGGTGGTCCTTTAGGGTCTTCATTTTTTTTCACTTAATACGCTTTTATTTTTAAAAATTTTTTTAGGGTCTTTTAGTATTCTTCAGCTCTGTCCGTTTGTTCTTCGGTTGGGGACCACTTGGTTCTTCCAGTGCTCCTCAAAGTCCACTTGAGTCGTTTGATTTGTTCTGTTGATCTTCTGTGGTTTCCATAGGCCGATAAGCAGCCAACTCTATGGGAGTTTAGGTGCCCGCATGGTCCTCCGGGTTGTTCCAGTGCTCTTCCGTTAAGCTTATTTGTTCGTTGGCTGTTTCCGTTGGTCTGATTTACATCTTGAAGGCCAATATTTTGGAGGTTTTATTTCCACTTTAAAGATCTGCAGGATTCTTTTTCAGGATTCAAGTATACTTGATGTCATTCTTAGCAATAAAAACATGACTGAAATACAGCCCCTCAAGTCTCAGTGTCATTAGAGTAACATTGTGCATGATTCTGCAGGTCCTATCAGATTTAAAGAATCCACCACAGAGGCTCCATTGGGACTTTAGCGGTCCAGCTGGTCCTTTATAGCGCTTTTACACTAGTACCTACTCAGCCCGACTCGACTCACCTCGCCTCGTCTCGACTCGACTCGCATTGCCCTCGTTTCTTTTCAATCCCCAGATGAGAAGTAGGAGGATTGGAGTGAAGCTGCTGTGATGTGATTGTGTGATCTAAACGAAGAAGACAACAACACTAAAGATGTAGAACCTGGAGGAGATGATAGATGTGCTGCTGGATCTGTGGCTTGTGTTTGATACCAAGTTAAAAAAATGAGTGAGAGAAGCTTCAAGTGGCGACCCTTTTTTAGTTTTTAGTTTGTCTCTGCTGCTGAAAAGTCAGCTGGAGCTGCGAGCAGCTATGAAGAGACAGAGCTCCTGGTAGATCTGGTCGTTCCTTATCTCCCGTCTAGATCCCTTTTTAATTCTCTCCTCAGCACCAGGTTTATGAACATCTGACCCTCAGAGTTGGATCATGAAACAGACTTCCATTTCCTGTCGAATAAAATGAACAAGAATCCGTCAGAGTCTCTTTCTCTGATTTCCTCCTCCTGACTCAGACGTCTGACTCCAACCCCCCGACCAATCGGTGGCCTGTAGTGTGATGATGTCAGATACAGCCGACTCAGCAGCTTAGAACCTCGGCAGAATAGTTACAGAAAAGTATCTACTCGGCACGTTAGACCCCTAGTGGAAAAGAACCAAACCGAGGCGAGTCGAGTCGGGCTGAGTAGGTACTAGTGGAAACGCGCAATTAGTTGCTTCTTTGGGGATTATGAGGTATTTTGATTAATCATCTATAATCTTGTCATTTTCAGTGCGACCGACTCTTGCCATGTTTGTTCTTGAGGATCACCTACCTGAACAGTTGTCACCCCCCGCCAACACTGACTTGGGCACAGTCCCGCCTTCTGCTTGTCCCTCACACTCTCCACCAGTGAGTCAGCTGAAACCAGCCAGCTGGCTGCTGCGGGGCACGCCGTACTCCGAGGGCGTGGCCGAGCACAGGCGGGGCGGGGCTTGCTGGGATTGTCTCCTTCTACAGGGAGACAAGAATGGTGAGCTGCAGGTGAGGGTCAACTTCTGTGTGGCCATAACTCCTCCCCAGTACCGGAGTTGAGGGGGGATGAGGGGGGATGAGGGGGGATGGCATCCCCCCTGAAATAAAAATGGTCCAAATCATCCCCCCCTGAAATAAAAATGGTCCAAATCATCCCCCCTGAAATAAAAACGGTCCAAATCATCCCCCCTGAAATAAAAACGGTCCAAATCATCCCCCCTGAAATAAAAACGGTCCAAATCATCCCCGCTGTAAAACTGCCATCCCCCCTTTCCATCTCTTATGTCATTTCATCAATGAATGTGGTTTTACTGCTATTTCAACATTTAGAGTCATCACCAGAAAAATAACACCAGAAAAATATTTATTTGACAATTTTCATCTGTTTCAAGTAAATTTTCACTTGAAATGAGTAGAAAAATCTGCCAGATTTAGATTTATCTTCTCATTACAAGCAAAAAAATCTTGTTCCACTGGCAGATTTTTCTATTTATTTCAAGTGAAAATCTACTTGAAACAGGTGAAAATTGTTGTTTTTTCCAGTGATGAGTCTTGTTTTAAGTGTAATGAGATTATTTTACTAAAATGAGACATTGTAACTAGAAATAATACAAATACGGTATTCTTGTTAATATTTTGAGTTTTTGCAGTGATCCATTTTACTTATCCTGTGAAGGACAGAGTCATATTGATAAGTTCAGAAAAGTGTTTTTTATTGTTGTGTTTTGATGTATTTGATGTAAGCCCAGTGGATATTTAAAGCTTACAGAAGGCTGCATTTAACTGCTGCTATGTCATTCCTGCAGTATTTCTGCAGGTGTTTTGGTCACTGCTATTATTTGTAATATATTATATTATTTGTAATCAGCACAAATTATATGTCCCCATATGATAAAATCCACCATCCCCCCTGATTTTATTTTACAACTCGAGTACTGCTCCTCCCACTGGGAGCTGATTGGTTAACTGTGCGTGGGTGTGTCTGTGTGTGTGTGCGTGCATCCAGTTTGCTGCTGTCCCTCCCTCGCAGGGCCTCACCTGTGCAGATGACCTGTGCTCCCGTGACCTCAGACGGCTCGGCTTCATCACCCACATCGAGCTGTCCACCTTCCTGCTGGCTCTGGGGGTCCAATCCAAGCGGACCCGGCCGCTCTGGAAGAGAACCCGAGGTGCGTTTAATTTTCATCATGTGAAGGCAGGTTTGATACAGCAACAACCAGACAGATGTGAGGAAGAGGAGGCAGCTGGACGACTTCAGGAGTGATGTCACCATTCTGAGCCAGAAGTTTGACGTTTTAGTTTTCAACTGATACGATTCAATTCAATTCAATTTTATTCATATAGCGTCTAATACAACAAAAGTTGTCTCCAGACGCTTTCCAGAGACCCAGAACATGAACATAAACCCCCAAGCAATTATTACATAAACAATGGCAGGTAAAAGCTCCCCTAGTGGGAGAAAAACCTTAAGCCAAACAGTGGCAAGAAAAACTCCCCTTTAGGAGGAAGAAACCTGGACCAGGACCTGGATCATAAGGGGGGACCCTCCTGCCGAAGGCCAGACTGGGGGGTCGGGAACATCAGCAGCACACAGCAGGCAGGTGGAAGCAGCAATGGGATGACCGGGGGTGGGGACCGCAGGTAGGTGGAAGCAGCAACGGGATGACCGGGGGTGGGGTCCGCAGGCAGGTGGAAGCAGCAGCGGGATGACCGGGGGTGGGGACTGCAGGCAGGTGGAAGTAGCAACGGGATGACCAGAGGGAGGGGGGGGGGCTCAGGTAGGTGGAAGCAGCAACGGGATGACCGGGGGTGGGGTCCGCAGGCAGGTGGAAGCAGCAGCGGGGTGACCGGGGGTGGGGTCCGCAGGCAGGTGGAAGCAGCAGTGGGATGACCAGGGAGAGGGGGGGGGGAGATGGGGGGCTCAGGCAGGTGGAAGCAGCAGCGGGATGACCGGGGGTTGGGACCGCAAGCCAGCACGCAGCTCCCGAAGCTCCGGCCTAATCAGCAAGTCCCAGGTTAGGTTCAGGGTCTAACTATTATAGTCTTGTTCTATAGCTGCAGCTATGACTACTGACTCTAACACACTAGAGTTTACACTACCTAGAGATACGAACATTGAATCTGTTCTTGTGTGTCCATGTTAACGTGTCGACAAGGGGCAGTGTTAATAAAATCAAAAGGATTGTCTGATCGTCATAAATATTCCAAGTACCAGTTAATGGAAAGGTGGTTTCAAATGTTCTGGCCATCACATGTTTTAATAGTCCTTATGATGATTCCGAAGATTCCTTCAGTGGGTTCTAGAAGAACTCCTTCTGTAATACTCTACCAACTTAAGGAAGTACTACAGAAGAAACAGGGCCATTTTTCACTCTGTGTAGGTCAGTTCAAAGATACGTTTTGGTAGGTTTTTGTGGCACTAGTGGCCTTTATTGAGAAAGTAGGTAGATGGGAAACGGGTAGAGAGGGTGACAATGCAGTATAGAGCAACAGTCCGGGACCCAAACCTGCGCTGCCCGCACAAGGACTATAGCCTCTACAAATGGCGTCCGCTCAACCCACGGAGCTGTCCAGGACCCAGTTCAAGGGTATGTTTATCAGCTGATTACTATAAATAAATGACCACAGACAAAAACGTACACATCCCATCACTAAACAGGCCCAGCGGTCTGAAAGGAGCATCTGTAGAGGTCTGAAAAGATCTTCTGTAGAGGTCTGAAGGATCTCCTGTAGAGGTCTGAAGGATCTCCTGTAGAGGTCTGAAAGGATCTCCTGTAGAGGTCTTAAGGATCTCCTGTAGAGGTCTGAAGGAACTCGTGTAGGGGTCTGAAGGATCTCCTGTAGAGGTCTGAAAGAATCTCCTGTAGAGGTCTGAAAGGATCTCCTGTAGAGGTCTGAAGTATCTCCTGTAGAGGTCTGAAGGATCTCCTGTAGAGGTCTGAAGGATCTCCTGTAGAGGTCTGAAAGGATCTCCTGTAGAGGTCTGAAGTATCTCCTGTAGAGGTCTGAAGTATCTCCTGTAGAGGTCTGAAGGATCTCCTGTACAGGTCTGAAGGATCTCCTGTAGAGGTCTGAAAGGATCTCCTGTAGAGGTCTAAAAAGGATCTCCTGTAGCGGTCTGAAAGGATCTCCTGTAGAGGTCTGAAGGATCTCCTGTAGAGGTCTGAAGGAACTCGTGTAGCGGTCTGAAGGATCTTTTGTAGCGGTCTGAAAGGATCTCCTGTAGCGGTCTGAAGGATCTCCTGTAGAGGTCTGAAGGATCTCCTGTAGAGGTCTGAAGGATCTCCTGTAGAGGTCTGAAGAATCTCCTGTAGCGGTCTGAAAGGATCATCTGTAGAGGTCTGAAAGATCTCCTGTAGAGGTCTGAAGGATCTCCTGTAGAGGTCTGAAGAATCTCCTGTAGAGGTCTGAAGGATCTTTTGTAGCGGTCTGAAAGGATCTCCTGTAGCGGTCTTTTAACTGTTGACTCTGGTAAATCTGCTTGGTGCTTTTGGGCCTGTATGCAGCATTTGATCCAGTGGACCACAATATTTTGATGTCAAGACGTGGAAAGTGTGTTGGTATCAAAGGTGCCGTTTTAAAGTGGATCAGGTCTTACCTGTCAGATAACCTTTTCTGTTCATGTTGGTGAATGCTTTTCTTCTTCAGCTCCCTTGACTTATGGTGTACCTCAAGGCTCTATTTTGGGCCTCATGTTGTTTTGATCGTATATGTTTCTTGTGGGGTCTATATGAAAGCATAATATTGATTTTCATTTTTTTGCTGATGATAACCAGGTTTATATGCCCATTAGATCAGACGGCAACATTTTACTGCAGCCTTTGACTGTCTCAAAGACTTCAAAACTTGGATAAAACGTAACTTTCTGAACCTTAACCTTAAAAGAAGACAGACGTCTCCTGGTTTGGTGATTCAGATGTGGTCTGTGGTTTGGT
This sequence comes from Cololabis saira, assembly GCF_033807715.1. Lineage (NCBI taxonomy): Eukaryota > Metazoa > Chordata > Actinopteri > Beloniformes > Belonidae > Cololabis > Cololabis saira. The sequence goes on from NC_084608.1 coordinate 3,890,712, forward strand.
TCATAGCCCAGTAGGCATCATGTAGTCGCTCTGCTGTCAGGAATCTGGGTGTGATCTTTGACAGCTCTCTTAAGTTGGACAACAGATTAATGCTGTGGTAAAATCAAGCTTTTTCCACCTACATTACTAAGGTGAAGCTCTATCTCTCTGCACAGGATCTAGAAAAAGTTAGACATCGCAGAGAAGTAATCTTCTCTGCGATGTCTGCAATTAGTTCAGAACACAGCAGCTTGACTTTTAACTGGCACCAGGACGCATGATCATATAAATCCTGTCTTGGCATTTTCCACTGACTTCCCATCTGATTCAGAATTGATTTTAAGATTTGATTGTTGACCTTTAAAGTATTAAATGGATTGGCACCCTCGTATCTGTCTGCACTCCCGCACATCCACACACCAGTAAGTATAACTGAGGTCAACCAACCAGTTGCTTCTAAACTTAGCACTAAAAGTAAGGAAATGAGTGTGTGGTAGATTATATCTTTGTTGTAACCATTTGTGGGAGGAGCACCAGCTGAGTCTGTGGGTTGTACCCATGAAACATTGGCCAAATCTTCTGTGGGTTGTGGGAGGACTCATGGCATACCTGACGTTTAACCAGCAGAGCAGGGATGTCACTTTCAGAGTCAAAATGACTCCAGTTGGCGGCCGTTGAAGTTCCTTTCAGTCAGTGTCATAATGAAGAAAGACTACCAGTGAAACTCCTGAGACAAAATTTAAACATCAAACAAGTTTCTGTAAAGGATGGGGAATTGTAAATTCATGGATTTTAAGGATATAAGGAGTTCTTATTAACTGTATTGATGCTGTTATTCCACAAGGTGGCACCATGATAAATTGGTGAATAACCTGCAATAGTAAAGAATATTTTTCTTGGAATTTTGATAACTTTATTGGTAATTTTGTATCATAGTCACATTTTAACTAATCATTTCTGTTAATTGATAATTAGTGAGTAATTAATTCACCATTACCAGCTGGGTACCTTTTATTAAACCAGTTCGACCACTATGTATGCATGTAAAAACAGCTGGGAGTGGGAAATACCTTTGTAAGGTTGCTACCATCATCAATAGCACTCGTATCACCCCCACCACCACCAGTAGCTCCCCCTGAGAGGTTTGTCAGGAGTCGCTACTGTTCAGGATCTAACGTGGGTGTCCATGTGTTCATCAGACAGCGGTGTGTTCGGAGTCCCTCTGACGTCCCTGCTGGAAAACGACAGGAAGAAGATTCCAGGACTCAAAGTTCCCGTGGTCTTCCAGAAGGTGCGTGCTGTCTCTGCTCGGTTTGAACCTGTTAAATGCTGATCCTCCACTCTGACGCCACAAACTTGTCTACATACATTCACTGCTCCCAGGGCTGCCCCTGACCAAATTGAGGCCCTAAACGAAATTTTATTTGGAGGCCCCCCACCAGTACTGGAGTTGAGGGGGGATGAGGGGGATGGCATCCCCCCTGAAATAAAAACGGTCCAAATCATCCCCCCTGTAAAACTGCCATCCCCCCTTTCCATCCCTTATGTCATTTCATCAATGAATGTGGTTTTACTGCTATTTCAACATTTAGAGTCATCACCAGAAAAATAACTTATTTGACAATTTTCACCTGTTTCAAGTACATTTTCACTTTAAATAAGTAGAAAGATCTGCCAGTGGAACAAGATTTATCTTCTCATTACAAGCAAAAGAAAACATAATTCAGGATCTAACAGACTGATATATCAAACTTTACATTCAAGTTTAGTTCCCTCTGTCAACAAATGCATCAGCTACCCACTCATTTCAATCAGTATTTTTCTGTAATGCCTCCTCAAAAGCTGACTGTTGTGAATTAAATTCACCAACAGACGGCGACATTATCTCCTTAAAATTGTCGAAAACCTCTTAACAACATAAATTGATATAAAACTTTAGCCAATATATTATATATTGGCTAAAGTTTATAGCTTATATACGACCACTAACTGGTAATTCTACCACTCCTTGCTCGCTCCTGACTCTTGATGTCTTTTGGACAACATGTCGACATCTCCTCACCTTCTGGAGCTCTGCAAGTGCCTGCCTGCAGGTGCAGCCCTCTGATTGGTCAGATCTCGGGTGCTGTCAATCAATGCGCGATCAGATTAAAGGTCTCTTCTCTCTCCTCTGCTTCACGGTAGCCAGGGCTCCAGACTAACTTTTTTCACTAGGAGCACAGTAGCCCCTAACTGAAAATTTTTAGGGGCACAATCAGAAATTTAATGAGCGCACATCGTTTATCGACACGCTAACCAAATTTTTACATTTCTACTACATTTCAGTGTATTAGTAATACGTAATTCATAATAGATTGACAAATTACCACAATGTGCTGTTTCAAATGCAGTGTTACATTTTATTGTGCACTTTTAAAGATGCCGCAACATAAAGTAAACTGACAGCACCATTGCTGTCATTATATATAAAAAAACATACATTCACATGATAAAAAAGTGCTTGGTAACAAAGTGCTTAGTAACCTTTCAGCCATGAATTTAACTGTTAAACACAGTACTTAACAAATGTACAAATATTGGGGGTACTGGCCAATAACATTTCCCTACTTGTGTCTTTACTAAAACCCTGAACTTACACCAGTCGACCAAATTCACTGCCTTCACTCAAATAACTAAGGATCTTACCAAGAAATATTCTTATTTCTAATGCCATTACACCTGATAACACACATCACTTAAAAGGTTAGGTGTTTTTCCCACGTGTTAAAATTTAACTTTCATTTGTGTCAAGCAAATTTTAAGTTCTAGTTACGTTTTAAGTTAGAGTTTTGGCAATGTTCAAAATAAAATGATGAGACCTGCTGTATTGGAGCACATTTTTTTTTAGTTAAAAGTTTTAACTAAAAGCTACAGTTTTAATAAAACTGTAGCGGGGACAGATGTTTAGAGAAACCTATGTATGTACCGGGTGAAGACTGATTTATGGTTCCTCGTAGGCTACGGCGTAGGGTCTGCATCGATTTAAGGCGGAACTTTCAGGCTTTAGGGGAACATATTGGAGAACAACCAGAAGAATATAGAGTGGATTAAAAATAAAAGTTAAGCACTGAGCTACATGTGTCTCCTCTATGGGCCATTGCAGACTCATTGCCTGAGCATGATGTTACTAAAACCAAACATATCCGCCGTCTCTTTCTTCTAACTTTATATGCGCGCCGCGGCGGCAGCGCGTGTCGCATTAAATGTGGTCCGGGCGTAATACCTGCTTTGAGCTGGTGAAATTAAACGAAAAAAAAAAAATAATAAATAGATCCCTCGACTCATTCCCTTTCACACTCATTGGCCTGCAAATATGGGGGTTCATTGACGCACCCCTTCCACGTTTAACGTGTAAAAAAAAAAAAAAAAAAAGACACTGGCAAATTTACTGGTCGCACGTGTGCGAGTGGACATGAAATTCAGTCGCACATACTCAAATTTTGGTCGCAAAATGCGAGCATTTAGTCGCAGTCTGGAGCCCTGGTAGCACATATACGCATCCATTGCGCATATGTGCAAATGTGTCCCCTCGCGCAAAATGTGGCCCCCCTTGGAAGATGAGGCCCTACGCACAGCGTGTGTTCTGCGTTTAGTTAGGGGCACCACTGACTGCTCCGGTCCTCCGGCGGGACTTTCCTGCACACAGCTGAACATTCCCGTCCATGTGTGTGTATCAAAATTGTAGTTATTTCAGTTGAGTTCGGGGTGGATCATTTGACATGGGAGCAGCCGCAGCTGTTCGCTGATTGGACCGCAACTCAGTGGTGAACCGGATCTCAGACCAGCTGTCTCTGTCTTTGTGTGCAGTTGTTGTGTATTCTGGAGCAGACGGGCCTCCACACAGAGGGGATACTCAGAGTTCCAGGATCAGCTGCTCGCCTGAAGGTAACACCAGAGACAATGTCCAGAAAACCCACACACCCTGAAACTGTTTTTACACTTGACTTACAACCCGGATCCGGCTCTGACATCGACTCCTTCCAACCTGGACCCGCCTCTGGCGTTGACTCCTTCATAGCCGGACCCACCTCTGACGTTGACTCCTTCCAACCTGGACCCGCCTCTGACGTTGACTCCTTCGTAGCCAGACCCACCTCTGACGTTGACTCCTTCCAACCTGGACCCTCCTCTGGCGTTGACTCCTTCATAGCCAGACTCGCCTCTGACGTTGACTCCTTCCAACCTGGACCCGCCTCTGACGTTGACTCCTTCGTAGCCGGACCCACCTCTGACGTTGACTCCTTCCAACCTGGACCCACCTCTGGCGTTGACTCCTTCGTAGCCGGACCCACCTCTGACGTTGACTCCTTCATAGCCAGACCCACCTCTGGCGTTGACTCCTTCAAAGCCAGACCCACCTCTGACGTTGACTCCTTCCAACCTGGACCCACCTCTGGCGTTGACTCCTTCGTAGCCGGACCCGCCTCTGACGTTGACTCCTTCATAGCCGGACCCACCTCTGACGTTTGCTCCTTCATAGCCGGACTCGCCTCTGACGTTGACTCCTTCGTAGCCGGACCCACCTCTGACGTTGACTCCTTCATAGCCGGACTCGCCTCTGACGTTGACTCCTTCGTAGCCGGACCCACCTCTGACGTTGACTCCTTCATAGCCGGACCCGCCTCTGACGTTGACTCCTTCGTAGCCGGACCTGCGTCTGACGTTGACTCCTTCCAACCTGGACCCCCCTCTTATCTTGCCTCAGATTTTGACTCTCGTACACGGACTTGCTTATGACGTTGACTCCTTCGTAGCCAGACCCGCCTCTGACGTTGACTCCTTCGTAGCTCTTACGTTGACTCCTTTGTCGCCCGACCTGCATCTGACGTTGACTCTGTCGTAGCCGGAACCGCCTCTGAAGTTGACACTAGGGTCTGGATCCAACAGCAGCTGACTTCAACTAGCATCATGGGTCAGCATGAACAGCCGCTGCCAGGATTTTTGGATTCACCCTGTTGGGTGGAGTCAGCTCCTCCAAGATGGTGATCACCGTTGGGCTCTTCAGGAACCTTTTGGGTATGGGGGGAGGTTGTTCAGTTCCTTATGTACTGTCAAAGTTTGTGATTACTGGTACGGCCTTTGTACGTTTTGACCGTATATAAACTTAATTCTTGCCATTGTAAGAATGAGATGAACCTGCTGTACTCTACTGCCCTTGCTTTTTAACAACTTGTGCTTTTTATTATTTTACCTCTTTTCTTATCATTTTATTTCATTTTATTTGTTATTTACTGTTTAATTGTGTCTTGCTGCTTTTAATGTTGATGTAAAGCACTTTGAATGACCTTGTGCTCTACAAATAAACTTGCCTTGCCTTCAAAGATCAGTGAACACACATCTGTCAGCTTTCTCTCTTCACTTCAGCAAAGGTTTTTCTGATCTGTCTGTCCATCTGCAGCAGCTGCGCAGGGACCTGGACAGGTGCAGCGCAGCCTTTGACTGGTCAACGATCCGACAGGTGGATGCTGCTGGTCTCCTGAAGCTCTTCGTCAGGGAGCTGCCTATCCCTCTGCTGACACACACACACCTGTCCACCTACCGAGCTGTGCTGGGTACACACACACACACACACACACACACACACACACACACACACACACACACACACACACACACACACACACACACACACACACACACACACACACACACACACACACACACACACTGTGATAGGTCAGAAAGGTGTTTGACAGGTGTGTTCCTGCAGGTGTGTCCTCTGAGGTCCATCAGATCCAAGCTCTGCAGCTGCTGTCACTGCTGCTTCCTGAAGCCCACAGACAGGTTCTGAAAGTAAGCAGCACCGACTTGGTCCACACCACAGAACCCAGTCCACAAAACAGAACACAGAACCCAGCACCATAACCCTCTCCCGTCTACACCTGTTATCATGTTTACAGTCTTGTTCAAAGCAGGGGCGGGGCTTCAGGGGGGGCTGGGGCGGCTGTACTCCCCCGCCCCTGAGCCAGCAGGCCCCGCCTGCAAGATTTATTTTTTTTGTGACACCACTTGGTTCATATCAGGTATAAAGCATTGTTGTGCTGAGATTTTCACACTCACAGTTAACATTAAAACAACAATTGCAAGTGAATCTCCAAATGTATTTTGGGTAAAGTGGTTGGTCATCAACAGCCGTCTATCAACGTCATCAATCATCATCGATCACTTGTCAACAGAGCAGTAATCCTACAGCCTAAACATGAGCGGGAGTTAGAAACATAAAAGTGGAGCAATAAAACGCAAAGAAAAATGGGAGCAAGAAAAAGCCAAATTGCCCAAGCTAGACGCATATTTTGTTGGCCCTAATCCTCCTCCTGGGGGAAATGAAGCTGACGTTGTTAGCAGAGATTCATCCCCGGGGATAAATGATGAGAGGCTCCAGGCTGCAAAGGGCCCGGTCATATGCCCCGGGCCCCGGCCCCCGGGCCCCGGCCCCCGGCCCCCGGCTCAGCTCTGATATGTTCCGCTACTGATCCAATGGTTACTCATCCTGCGGCTCAGTTCTCTCCACCCCACCACAACAGAGCGGTCCAGAGTCCACTCTATTGCAGATGCTGGACCAGTCCACTTGTCAAGCTCTGCCTCCATTTTCCCCTCACTCATGAATCCTGAATTGTTAAACTCCTGCACTTGGGTCCACCTTTTATTGGAAACCAATCCAGTTAACAGCTAACAGCTATGACCTTTTCTGGTAGCCCCCCCCCCCCTCCCCCCCCTTTGGTTTATAAAAACATTTCTGTCAAATTGCAAACTGTTGTGACTCAAAGTTGGTCGGTCCTCAGGGGCCCCCTTATGGCTAGGGGCCCCAAGCATTTGCCTGGCAACTTTCGCCTCTGATTAGTCTAGCAGCATCCAAGCATTACATTTTTCATTCATTCATACTGCGTCCCCCCCAGATTGCCTCTACACCACGTCCCTCACTTTGTTTGTACATTGTCAAGTGAAGTGGTTTCAGACCCCAGGCTATACATTGAGATGAGCATGAGTGTATATACCGTATTTTCGCGACCATTCGGCGCGCCGTGTGGAAAGGCACACCCTCAGTTTTGTGTGTCATTTCTGGATCTAAAACATACATACGGCGCACCGACCGAAAAGGCGCAGTCTACACACGGAGCGCCGCCTTACAACACACACACGCGCGCCACACAAAAACACACAAGTGTGCGTATGTAAAAATAACTTTAAAAACTTTGATTGTACTTTATTTCAGTTTTTACATTAATCAAACCCATTGAAGTCCTCATCCTCTGTTTCTGCATTAAAGAGCTCCGCTAAATCAGCTGTGCCAGTCCCAATTTCCTCGCTGTCAGAGTCACTTTCCGTGCCGTGCGGCGCCTCGGAAATGCCGGCTTTTGCGAAAGCTCGCAAAACAGTCCCAGCAGACACGTTAGCCCACGCATCAACAATCCATCTGCAAACTGTGGCGTAACTTGCCCGGCGCTGCCTTCCACTCTTGGTGAAACTGTTCCCCCTCAGTCATCCACCAGCCTCACTTTGAACGGCCGGTTCACACCGACGTCCAGCAGTTGGAGTTCCTTCGTCAGACCTCCCGGAATAACAGCAAGCACAGCGTTCATATTTTTCACTTCTTTTTTTACATGTCTTTGAGATGGGCGGCATAGAGTCACAGATCAGCAGCGATGGTGATGTGTGGAAAAAACCACCGGGTCGCCGCACATAGACCTGCCTCAGCCACTCTATCATCATCCCTTCATCCATCCAGCCCTTTTCATTTGCCTTTATAATGACTCCAGCTAGAAAAGTCTCTTTAGGCAAAGTCTTTCTTTTAAAAATCACCATAGGCAGCAGTTTCTGTCCATCAGCGTGGCAGCCAAGCACAACAGTGAACGATGACTTCTCATGCCCCGTTGTGCGGATCGCCACTGTGCTGGTCCCCGTCCTGTCCATCGTGCTGGTCCCCGTCCTCTCCACCGCGCTGGTCCCTGTCCTCTCCACCGCGCTGGTCCCCGTCCTCTCCACTGTGCTGGTCCCCGTCCTCTCCACCGTGCTGGTCCCCGTCCTCTCCACCGTGCTGGTCCCCGTCCTCTCCACCGTGCTGGTCCCCGTCCTCTCCACCGTGCTGGTCCCCGTCCTCTCCACTGTGCTGGTCCCCGTCCTCTCCACTGTGCTGGTCCCTGTCCTCTCCACCGCGCTGGTCCCCGTCCTCTCCACCGTGCTGGTCCCCGTCCTCTCCACTGTGCTGGTCCCCGTCCTCTCCACTGTGCTGGTCCCTGTCCTCTCCACCGCGCTGGTCCCCGTCCTCTCCACTGTGCTGGTCCCCGTCCTCTCCACCGTGCTGGTCCCCGTCCTCTCCACCGTGCTGGTCCCCGTCCTCTCCACCGTGCTGGTCCCCGTCCTCTCCACTGTGCTGGTCCCCGTCCTCTCCACTGTGCTGGTCCCTGTCCTCTCCACCGCGCTGGTCCCCGTCCTCTCCACCGTGCTGGTCCCCGTCCTCTCCACTGTGCTGGTCCCCGTCCTCTCCACTGTGCTGGTCCCTGTCCTCTCCACCGCGCTGGTCCCCGTCCTCTCCACCGTGCTGGTCCCGTCCTCTCCACTGTGCTGGTCCCCGTCCTCTCCACCGTGCTGGTCCCCGTCCTCTCCACTGTGCTGGTCCCCGTCCTCTCCATCGTGCTGGTCCCCGTCCTCTCCACCGTGCTGGTCCCCGTCCTCTCCACCGTGCTGGTCCCCGTCCTCTCCACTGTGCTGGTCCCCGTCCTCTCCACCGTGCTGGTCCCCGTCCTCTCCACCGTGCTGGTCCCCGTCCTCTCCACTGTGCTGGTCCCCGTCCTCTCCATCGTGCTGGTCCGCGTCCTCTCCACCGCGCTGGTCCCCGTCCTCTCCACCGTGCTGGTCCCCGTCCTCTCCACCGTGCTGGTCCCCGTCCTCTCCACCGTGCTGGTCCCCGTCCTCTCCAGCGTGCTGGTCCCCGTCCTCTCCACCGTGCTGGTCCCCGTCCTCTCCACCGTGCGGTTCACCGGGATGTGGAACGTCAGCGGCACCTCGTCCATGTTGGTGATATGGCTGGGCTGGATGCGTTTGTCGGTGATGTGTCTGCTGCAGAATGAGCGGAAGCTCTCCATCTTTGTCATATAATCCGCCGGGCGCTGCTGCGCTACTGTTGTCCTAGTGCGGGTGGAAAGATGGCACTGTTTCATAAAGCGAAAGCACCAAGACGGACCTCCTTGAAAATGTTCAATTTTCATTTCTTCCGCCAGCGTTACTGCTTTCAGTCGAATAGTGACCGTCGAAACGCTCCTTCCACTCTTTGCTCAATGACCCACCGCTCAAATCTTTCCTCCAAGTCGGGCCCCCTCGCCTTGTGTCCACGGAAACTCAGCTGCGTCTTCTTCACCTGCCGGAGTTCGTTTTCAAACTTTCTCCACTTGCGAACCATCGTCTCGTTGATCTTATATTCTCTCGCGGCTGCTCGATTCCCATGTTCCTCCGCGTAGCTGATCGCCTTCAGTTTGAACTGCGCTTCATAAGCGTGTCTCTTTGCCATCTTCAGGGTTGTTAAGACAACAATGTTCTGCATGAAGCACATACCTGTTCTTTTATACACCCCCCCTTCCCCCTTTAACTTCTGATGATGGTTTCTAACACGTCCGCAAATCACGGGTGATTCACACGCCCCCCTTAACCCTTTAACGTTATCATGGTGGCCTCAATTTGGTCCGCCTTACAATAATACAATGGGCGCATTGCGTCATTAGGCGCGCGGCACATAAAAAAAACGGTAGTTGGTACCGCCCCCAAAAGGAAGCTTTACCATCCTAACTGTGACTGCTGTGGAACAGCAACAGCCACTTTATCACATATGTTCTGGCTCTGCCCAAAATTAACCGAGTTTTGGCAATCTATATTCAAATTCTTTTCTGACCTGCTAGGAATACCATAGAGCCTCTTGCCATACCGCAGGACTTCTGCCCCACTCATCATGGCAAAAACATGATAGCCTTTGCGCTTCTAGCCAGTAACGCTTTTGCCTTAGCGTTACTGGCTAGAAGGCTCATACTGCTTAAATGGAAAGACAGATCTCCTCCAACTTTCAGTCAATGGATCAGAGATCTTCTGCACCACCTGACTTTAGAAAAGATCCGATATGTTACAAAAGGCTGTGCCCTCAACTTCTATTCTATATGGCAACCAGTTCTAGATCAGGTTGAAAAGACAGATACCTCAAACATTTCCAATGTATGGATATAACCACTCCCTCTTTTTCCTTTCCCTTTTTTCTTCTTATTTTTGTACGTTTTTGTTTCTTTTGTTAACTTAATTTGTGTTTTGGATGTGTTTAAAATGTGGTGGTGCAATGTGGTGGGGTTGTCTGTGGGGTGGGATTGTGTTGAAATGTATTGAAATGCATTTCTTTTGTTTATACACGACAAAACGATAAGAGGGGATACAAACGTTCGAAACATGACTGTGCACAAGCTTGCATCAGTCGCCATCGTTAAGAAGAATACGAATAAGATTGGAACTGGTTAATAGACGCATTTCTGTCTTCATGCTTCCAGGCCTTGCTAGTCTTCCTCCGTAAGGTGGTCTTCCATCAGGAACAAAACCGTATGTCTTTGTGGAACGTCTCCATGGTGATGGCTCCCAACCTGTTTGCACCCAATTTTCATGGAAACAAGAGCTCCATCGCCAAGCAGCAGGAGGAGATGGAGGAGGCAGTGGGTGGGGCCAAACTGATCCAGCTAATGATCCGACATCAGGACCTGCTCTGGACTGTAAGTCTCCGTTCACTGTACGACATCACTTCCTGTCATCTGTAATGTCCCAGTCCTCTCTCTGACATCACTTACTGTCATCTGTAACGTCCCAGTCCTCTCTCTGACATCACTTCCTGTCATCTGTAACGCCCCAGTCCTCTCTCTGACATCACTTACTGTCATCTGTAACTTTTCAATTCAATTCAATTCAATTTTATTTATATAGCGTCTAATACAACAGATGTTGTCTCTAGACGCTTTCCAGAGATCCAGAACATGAACATAAACATAAACATAAACATAAATATAAACCCCTGAGCAATTATATAAACAATGGCAGGTAAAAACTCCCATAGTGGGAGAAAAGCCTTAAGCCAAACAGTGGCAAGAAAAACTCCCCTTTAGGAGGGAAGAAACCTTGAGCAGGACCAGGCTCATAAGGGGGGACCCTCCTGCCGAAGGCCAGACTGGGGGAGTCAGGGACGTCGACAGCACACAGCAGGCATGTGGAAGCAGCAGCGGGATGACCAGAGGTGTCGGGGGGGGGGGGGCGTCAGCAGCACACAACAGTCATGTTGTGTGCTGCAGTAACGTCAGTAACGTCCCAGTCCTCTCTCTGACATCACTTCCTGTCATCTGTAACGCCCCAGTCCTCTCTCTGACATCACTTCCTGTCATCTGTAACGTCCCAGTCCTGTCTCTGACATCACTTACTGTCATCTGTAACGTCCCAGTCCTGTCTCTGACATCACTTCCCGTCATCTGTAACATCCTAGTCCTCTCTCTGACATCACTTCCTGTCATCTGTAACGTCCCAGTCCTCTCTCTGACATCACTTCCCGTCATCTGTAACATCAGATGGAAGGGAAAAGGAGAGGAGGAGAAGAAGGGTGAGAGGCACCGCCCAGTGGATCATGTCGGTGCCCCCCTGCAGCATAAGCCTATAGCAGCATATCTACCACCAAGCTATGTTTGAGACTAACTATTATAGTCTTGTTCTATAGCTGCAACTATGACTACTGACTTTAACACACTAGAGTTTACACTACCTAGAGATTTACCAACACCAGCTAGAGGTTTACTAAACACTAACTATAGGCTTTACTAAACAGAAAGGTTTTAAGTTTAGTTTTAAAGGTGGAGGTGGTGTCAGCCTCCTTAACCCAGATTGGAAGTTGGTTCCAAAGTAATGGTGCCTGATAGGAGAACGCCCGCCCTCCAAATCTACATTTAGATACTCTAGGAACTACGAGTAAACCTGCACTCTGAGAGCGGAGAACTCTGCCAGGAACATAAGGCACTATCAAATCTTGTAAATACTGCGGAGCTAAGCCGTGTTGGGCTTTATATGCAAGTAATAAAATTTTAAATTGGATTGTGATCTTCATGGGAAAAGAGTTTTGGAAAGCTGAGCGTAGATGGAGAAACACAAACCTCCAGGTACATTATGATCAGTGGTGGACAGTAACGGAGTAAATTTACTTGAGTACTGTACTTAAGTACATATCCAGAGGATTTGTACTTTACTTGAGTATTACATTTCTTTGGTACTTATTACTCTTACTTGAATACATTTCCAAGACAAATATTTTTACTTTTACTCGAGTAAATTTCTGGGAAGGCTGAAAAGTACTCGTTACTTTCAGGTCTGCTCTTTTTTCTTCTTCGCTAAAATCCTATTGGACACAAGCTGTTTTTGTCAAAGGAGGAGACCTATCACAGTGCACGCTCTCCACTGGGATGTACGTAAAGCGGAAATACGTCAAGCCTCCTCAAAATGATACCGCCAAAGTAGCCTACATTTACACTTTAAACATTTATTATTTACAACTGAGGAATGCAGGAAGTCCTACTTCTCTGACATCCTCACCAACAACAGTCATGGTGATCAGTTAGGGTTAACCCTTATTTACTAAGTTGACAGGTAACAAACCCTCCTATGTCAGCGGCAGCTCATTGGTGATACATTCACCTTGGATCCTGCCAGAGAATTCGAGGATGCACCTCAACAGCAATCAAGTCCATCTCGTCCAATTCTCACCTTCCACGAAACACAGCAGACTGACACACTGTTGTCAAAATCTAACATTTCTGCCAATTGTGATGCCACCTCTGTCAACTTTAGTTTTCTTCACATTCGCTCACTCATGAGCAAGGGACATCTTATCCAGGATCTCCTCAATGACCGTAAGTTTGACTTTCTCTCTTTAACTGAGATATGGCAACAACATGACTTTCCCAACTTAATGAATCAAGTCCTCCAGGTTTGTTTAGTTACGTCAAACCCCACAGCCCTGGCAGGGTATGGTGTTTCACAATGATTTATTGCAATAACTGGAAAGTCTTGTGGGTGTCGGTTCTGAATTTCTTCTTTATTGCTCTGCTCACACTCCTTTCCACTCTCTCACTCATATGATACTGCTGGGAGTCTTCAACATTCACAGGGATAATACCAGCAACGCTATTACCAGAGACATTACATTCTGTCTCAAGAGCCTTGGATTTCGATGTTCCAATCCACTCTAAAGGTCACATCTTGGACTTGATCTGTTGCTCTGGTTTCTCGTTCCTTGACTCTACAGGAGATGAACTTGCTATAACTGATCACATCCTCTACATTCCATTACTAAGCACTCCCACCTCATTTCCTTCCGCAACATTAAGGACATCAATTTGGATGATCTTTCCCCTTGGAATGGCTCCCTTCTGACTGGTCGTAATTTTTCCAACTATCCATTATCTATACCTATTTAATCCTGTCCAGGGTCAAGGGGGTCTGCTAGAGCCTATCCCAGCTCAGTACATACAACTCATTTTTCCACCATTGAAAATCTGGTTTCACACTACAACACTGGACAAGATCTTTGTTAGTTCCCAGCATTGAAGCTAGTTAGTAGCTGGATGGAAGAGAAGTCTGGGAGTCCAGACACAGATAAACCACTGTCCATTGCAGTATGAAGATTTTTATCAGTTTATAGTTTGTACAGATATGTCAGCTCACTCCACCAAGCTGGTGGACCAACCCTTAGTGACATAACTTCCTGTTGCAGATCCCCAACTTCCTGCTTTCCCAGGTGAGACAGATGAACCAAGCATCTAACCAGAGGAACCTGATCAGGACGAAGTCTCACCTGCTGAAGGGGAGGACCCACAAGAACAACAGGAGCCAGGTGAGACATGGCCCAGGACTGAAACCAGAGCCAGAACTGAGATCAGGATTCAAACCAGAATTAGGATTCAAGGCACAACCACAACAAAAAAACAAATAAAAATTTTTCAAATAACAAAATAACATATTTGAACCATTTTTCAGACAATAAAATAACATTTAAACCATTTTTCAGACAATAAAATAACTGAAAAAATGGTTCAAATATGTTATTTTGTTACTTGAAAATTTTAAAATATGTTCATGTAAAATATGCTTTGTTGATGAGAAAATATGTTTCTCTATTTTTCTTATTTTTGTGAGGGGGGATATATATTGTTTTTCGGCACTACCTTGTTCTCTATAGCTGATATAACATGAATTACTCCTATGTGGGATTAATAAAGTTCTTATTTTTGCCATCTGAGAAAATTAAATATGTTATATTTGGTGCCTAACTGTTTCCCAAGTATATTAGTACGTGTGTGAATTAATAAATGAGACGTAAAACGTATATTTCTTTGTAGAAAGGCGCTTTATGAAAATAAGTCCATTTACTTGTATTAGTTTACAGTGCAGTCTTGAACATCCAATATGGCGGCGATGTTGACGTATCGCAGCAGTTCCATGGGGCGGATACGGATATATGTCTATGCATAAAACGGCCTCAGTCCAGTTTGTCTCTGTCCAGATCACGGAGCTGTGGGACGGCATCATCAGAGTCCACGCACCTTTACACGCCAAGGTGTCCATGGCCATACAACTGGACGAACAGACGGCAGTCAGAGACATCACGTCCCGCTTCGAGTCTGACGGCAGGTAGAACACACTTGTACGCCCGTCTGTGAGTGGACATGTCCACGCCTGTCCTGACCGCCTGTCTGTCCGTCCTAAGCCCCGCCCAGCGTCTGTACGAGGTTGGAGGAAACATCTGTAAGTGTCTCCGTCGTCGGTCCTGGACACGCCTGGACATTTGAACTGGTGTTGATCGGTGTGTCTCCGTCTCTCAGGCGAACGCCGTCTCCACCCGGACTGCCGCCTGCTGGACGTTTATAGAGCTAATCCTCGCTGCGATTGGCTCATCAAACCCTGACTGCCTGAGACATCCCGTCCAATCAGAGGGACACTGGTTTGTATTGATCTGAATGTTGACGGTGGTTTTCTGATCACCTCCTCTGCTGTTATTACATGTTCTCCCTTTACTGTACAAATAAAAACCTGCTGACGGCCCTCTGTCTCCCCCTGCTGGTCCTTGAGTGTGTTTACATGGGAAGTTTAATTCCTTTCATTCAGAATTAAAATTAAATCAAATTTAAATGAGTAAAAATGACAATGTAAACACCTAATTCCGAATGAAAATGGCCTTTCCGAATTAAATTTACAGGACTGTCTCAGCAAATTTGAATATTGTGATAAAGTTCTTTATTTTCTGTAATGCAATTAAAAAAACAAAAATGTCATCCATTCTGGATTCATTACAATAAGATTAAGATTGCCAGAATATTCAAATTTTTTTTAGATAGGATATTTGAGTTTTCTTAAACTGTAAACCATGATCAGCAATATTAAAATAATAAAAGGCTTGCAATATTTCAGTTGATTTGTAATGAATCCGGAATGTATGACATTTTTGTTTTTGTAATTGCATTACAGAAAATCACAATATTCTAATTTTCTGAGACAGTCCTGTAGATTCTGCACTGGGCTGGTTTTCCAAACAAAGTTTCAAGATGCAGCAGCAGTAAACGCTGGTCAAGAGCAGAGACCATTTATTTAATAAATAGCTTGGAGGACCAGAAATCATTAAAAGAACAGATGGAAACAGGAAACATAAAAATTGTGAGATTTTCAAAGTTGTAGCGGCTAAGTTAGTTTTTCTTCCGGTAGTTTAACTTCCGGTCCCCCCCCTATCCAATCAGAACCTTCCCAACCCCCAGACCTGGAGAGGAATTGGATAAAGCCGATCAGACGTGTTTTCCATGTAAACCTCAATTCAGAATTACTATTTCCATGTAAACTCAAAGGAAAATAGTTTAATTCTGAATCATTTAATTTGGAATAATTAATTCCGAATTAAAAAAAATGTAACCGTGGCCGCTACTAGTAATTGCACGTGAAATGATGCTGAACTATCAAAGATCAATAGTCACGCAGCAAATTCCAATATTTGAAAAGATGTTTTAAAAAGGTTTATTTTATTATTAGAGGCAACAGTAGCTGCAGTCTGTGTGTCCGTTGTGGCTCCGGCGGTTCAGTCATGATGCAACAGTGAAGCCAAACAGACGTGTGCTTTACAACATGGCAGCTCCGCTCATGAAACTGAGCAGAACCGTTTCATATACGACGACGTGGCAGCTCCAGAGTCCCCACGTTCCCTCAGCGGAGTTCACTTCCTCGTCTTTACAACAGTTTACAAGTCATACATGAAGCCCCGGCGGGGGCACAGTCACATGTAACACGTTTACCACCTAAATGATGAGGTCACTGCTGCACGTGAGCGGCAAGTTTCTTTGCACTCGACTCGAAAAAAATCGAAAAAACTTGAAAAAAATCTTGACAAGCGCAACTTGATTAAAAGTTTGGATGAAAATGGGTGATGAGATCCAGAGGTGGATGCGAGGAGCTGCTGTCCAGATGTGGTCCAGGCATTAGGAGCAGCTCATGCTGTCCAGCTGCTGCTCCTCTGCTGCCATGGCAGCCGCCTGCAGAGTCTCTGTGTCGCTCTGGAGAGGATTCAGCTGCTTCCTCTCGTTGTGCATGTTGTTCTCGTGACGCTTCAGATCCGACGCCTGCAAGAACAGAAGCTGAATTAGTCCCAGGGAAGTGAACGCACCACAGACGCTGAATAATCTCAGACCTGAACGCACCACAGACGTGGTGCTGGGCGATACGGCTGCAAAGGAGCTGCAAATGTGGACATTTTTAAACGTAGACTAAAAACTCATCTCTTTGGTCTGGCTTTTATGTAGCATCACATTTTATAGTTTTATTCTGTTTAACATTTTTTAAAGGTATTTGTTTTATTTATTTATCTATTTTTTTGTAATGTTTTTATTATTATATTTTATTGTTGTGGACTGATTATTTTTTAGCCTTAATCCTTGAACTTTGATCATTATTTCATTATAATTAACTATATTGTATGTCAGTGCGCATTGGTCTCCCAGTTTTTATTTTGGTTTTTATTATGCTTATTTTTCAGTCAAAATGTCAAAGTACTTTGTATTGCATGTACCTGGATGAAAGGTGCTATACAAATAAAATTTGATTGATTTTATTAATATCTCGATATTTTTAGGCCGTGTCACGATACACTATATCTCGATATTTTGCCTTAGCCTTGAATTAACACTTTGATGCATACAATCACACCAGTATGATGATTCTATATGTCTACATTAAAACATTTCATACTGCATTAATACATGCTCATTTTAAACTTTCATACAAAAAGGGGGAAATCACAACTAAGTCAAATTTACCAAAACTGTATTTATTAAACAGTTACTAAGCAGTGAGTGGCACAAACATAAAAAGTGTCATTTCAAAACAGAAAGTGCACGTTGCATCTCTCTGACTCCCCGTCTGAAGAACATCTGCTAAGAACATGTTCTGGTCCTGGTTTTACCTGGTTTTACCAGGTTGAGCTGCTCTGAGCAGGAGGGCCTTTAGAGCAGGGGTTCTTAACCTTTCTGACCTTGAGGCCCAATTTTTTCAGTACAGAGTGGCCCAGGGCCCATTAAATATTAACTGTATAGCAGGGGTCTTTAAGAGGTCCATTTAGAGAAAATGTACTCAAGCGAAGGTCCAGAACATCATAATATATATATATATATATATATATATATATATATATATATATATATATATATATATATATATATATATATAATGTGTGTGTATATATTCAAGTAGCCTCATAGTTGTATCAACATCTGCATTTGACTGTTACATTAAACAAAGTACATTTCAAAAATATTTGCCACTTAACATGTGTAACTTGAATTACACATTTTTTTTATCTTATTAGGTTAAAGAAGGACTGCAATTATAAAAAATACATTTTATTTTATTTCTCTACCAGCAGTTTGAATTTCCCCCTTTTCTTTTTTAATTGTCTCAACACATTTTTATAATAAATGAATATAAACACATCTTAACAATTGAACAGTTTTGCAGTTTTTCTTTCTTCCCCTTCGTCTTATGCCCCCACTTTCTGTCGTTCAGTGAGAGAACTGAGCTCTAATTTCTCCTGTCAGGACTTTAAATCTGGGCTGGATGGTGTCAGGTTCTCATGCACATGAGAAGGTGCTCATTGATGAGCCTGGAATGATATTTAGTTTTAATTATGTTCATTGTGGAGAAAGCTGCCTCACAGCTGTATGTGGACCCAAACATGGGCAGGATGTTTTAAGATGGTCAGTTTATTTTTCTGTGACTTCAGTTCAGACTTGAGTAACCTCCCCCGCCCGCGGGGATGCGTCCGCTCCTGCTCAGCTGGGCGGTTCCTCCGGCCTTCCGGCCCGCCTCTGCGGCGCAGGTCCCCCGGGAGTCTCGTCTCCTTCTCGGCAGCGAGCCCCAGATCTCCCCGTCCACCCCAGGTGTCCCGCCACGGAGACGCTGCCGGGCAATCGCTGGCAATTCATGCGCCCCCCTTAACTTCTCATGGTGGCTTCAATACGTCCGCCTTAAGCCTGAATTATGGTTCCGCGTTAAATCGACACCACGCCGTAGGATCCCTGATCCAGGCCGTTCTAAACGTACTCTGTGCAAAATAAAGGATTTTTTCTGTAAATACACACCATTTCTCTTACTATTACACGTACAGCTAGCTGAGTGTCTTCTTCTCCTCATTTGGTCGGGAGTTGCTATGCAGTCCCCGCGGCCCACATGTACAAAACTTAATTTTTTTTGCGGCCCTCTAGGTGGCGCTCACGGCCCAACTTTGGGCCGCGGACCTATGGTTAAGAATCACTGCTTTACAGCACCTTTATATTCAGACTAATGTAGGTGTAGGGACTGCAATGTTTCATCCTCTCCTCCTTTACTTTGCATCACTTTCACTTACTTTTAGAAATATGACGTCATATGGTCTTGTTTGACTTTGTTTCGATGATAGTGATTGATTTCATGTGGCCACATTTAAGCAACACTAGGTGACGTTTCTCAGCTCTGAACGCACCACAGACGCTGAATAATCTGAGGGACGTGAACGCACCACTGAATTTGTCCTTGTGACCACATGAAGCTAAACCATCAGCCTTATTGGATGAATGCATCACAGATGTGAAGACCTGAATGATTCTTCACTTGGGTTCAGGTGGGTCTGGATTCAGGTGGGTCTGGATTCAGGTGGGTCTGGATTCAGGTGGGTCTGTCTGTGTGGAGTTTGCATGCTCCCCTGTGTCTGCTCTCTAGTTTTTTATTTTTTATTTTTTTTATTTTTATCCCCGATTTTTCCCCACCCCGTGCTCCTACCTAAGTAACAGTCCTGGGCGTTGCTCCCTCTACCAACCCAGGGAGGACCTACACTGAGCTCAGGTCTCCTCCTTAACCTGAGGAATGAGCAGGTCACTTCTCCTGCAGGGTGGGGCCTCTCTGGCTGGACGTAGCGTGGAAGGATCACGTTATTCCGTAGATCCCCCCCACCCCATCTGTTCCCCGGTTGGCCAGAGGGGGCAGTATAGCCCAGGACTGTTGCATGTTTTCGTGAGGGTAGAGAACATTAGCTACCCAAGGGAACACGGGGAGAACATGCAAACTCCACACAGAAAGATCCTTTCTCTAGTTAGTTCCCAAAAACATTGGTCAAACTTAATCTCACTTGGACCTTATTTATATATTATCTGTTGAGAGGGATAGTTAAAATGATTTAATATATGTTATATATTTATTGGGTATGTAGCACATATATATTTATAGGGATATTTATGTAGTTTATATAGTGTATAATTATATAGATGTATATAATAGTTGTATTTTCTAGATATTGATATAATATTTGTGTAATATTTATATTGTCTATATACTTATATGGATAACTATGTAATAATAGGCATGTTTACGTAGTATTTATATAGATTATATTTATATGGATATTGTGTAGATATAATAATAGCAATAATGTAAATCCATAGAGTTATAAAGGGGAAGGATCTAGGAAAAAGTGTACACTTCTTCCTACTCCAACATATGTGAATATGAAGATGTAAATGTTTATCTTTTGTTAGGAACATGTTAGGAAATAAAAATGCATTCATTCATTTAATCAACTACAATGTAATTTGATGTGTTGTAGTAATTATATAAATAATTGGGTAAAATAAATAAATAAATCGAATTCGTGTGTGTGTGTGTGTGTGTGTGTGTGTGTAAATGCACTTTAACTTGTTATAATTAAATTATCTGCACTTGTTTTGAATATAATTTCATGGAAATGACACTGAATGTAACTTTTGTTGTTTCCTCGTTTCACTCAATATTCAGTAGTATCAGTATGACTCTCAGTAGGATCAGTAGTACCTTGGCAAAGGCCTTGGTTATTACATGTTCTCCCTTTACTGTACAAACAATAAAAACCTGCTGACGGCCCTCTCTCTCCTCCTGCTGGTCCTTGAGTGCGTTTACATGGGAAGTTTAATTCCTCTTTAATTCAGAATTAAATCCGATTTAAAATGAGTAAAAATGACCATGTAAACACCTAATTCCGAATGAAAATGGCCATTCTGAATTAAACTTAATTCCTAGTAAGTGGCTGGTTTATTCTGATTTTAAATCTGAATAGAATAATTCCAGATCATGTATCCACTCATTCCTCTTTAAATTAATTCCGGTCTTTCTTTCTGCTCGTTCCCTCGCCCGTCTGTTTCCATGATGCTTATATTCCGCGCTGGGCTGGTTTTCCAAACAAAGTTTCAAGATGGCAGCACGCAGTAAACGGTGGTCAAGAGCAGAGACCATTTATTTAATAAATAGCTTGGAGGACCTGGAAATAATTAGGAGGATCAGTAGTACCTTGGCAAAGGCCTTGGTGCAGGATGGACAGACGAACGGTTTTTCCCCTCGGTGTCTCCTCTCGTGGTCCTTCAGGTGAGACTTGTGTTTGAATGCCTGCAGACACACAAGTGGGACACGGTTTGGACACACGTTAGATGCAGGAGACAGAACAGATACAGGTGAGATACACGTGAAACAGTGAGCTGAAGAAATACAGGTGAGTTACAGGTGAGAAATATGTGAAACAGGTGACACAACAAATACAGCTGAGATACATGTGAAACATGTAACATGTAACATTAAAATGTTACATTTTAATGTTGATGTAAAGCACTTTGAATGACCTTGTGTTGAATTGTGCTATACTAATAAACTTGCCTTGGGCCCCTGAGCAAGGTCTTAACCCTAATTGCTCCATGGTGTGTGTCTCAGATGTAAGTCGCTTTGGATAAAAGCGTCTGCTAAATGACGGTAGTAGTAGTAGACAAAAGTGAGATACATGTGGAACAGGTGAGTCACAAGTGAGCCAACCTTTTCACACATCTGGCAGGCGAAAGGTCTTTCGTTGCTGTGAACTCTCTCGTGCTTCTTCAGGTCCGGGGCTCGGATAAACGACTTTCCACACACGTCACATCTGTACGGTTTGAAGCCCGTGTGGATCTTCAGGTGTTCTGGAACAGGTGGAGGCAGAGTTAGGATCCAGTTATGATTCAGGATATGACCGGCATCCTGCCGTCAGCTAAGATCAGCCCATGTGATGACATAGGTGCTCAGGTGGGTGTGTGGTGACGGCTGCTTCTACCTTTCAGGTGAGCGTGAGTGGTGAAAGCTTTGGTGCAGATCTCACAGGTGAACGGACGCTCCGCTGAGTGGAGCTTCTCATGTTTCCTGCAGGGAAAATCAGCTGTTTGCATGAGGTGTGCTTATTAGGTGTGTATTCTATGGTGCTTTTCCACTAGCACCTACTCAGCCCGACTCGACTCGTCTCGGTTTTGCGCTTTTCCACCAGGGGTCTAACGTGCCGAGTAGATACTTTTCTGTAACTATTCTGCTGAGGTTCTAAGCTGCTGAGTCGGCTGTATCTGACATCATCACAATACAGGCCACCGATTGGTCGGGGGGTTGGAGTCAGACGTCTGAGTCAGGAGGAGGAAATTAGAGAAAGAGACTCTGACGGATTCTTGTTCATTTTATTCAACAGGCAACGGCAGCAAAAGTCTGTTTGGTGATCCAACTCTGAGGGTCAGATTTGGATTTTCTGATTTATTTATCTTGACCCAACCTTATTTTATGTTCAATTATTCTAATCTATGTTATTTTAATCAGTCTGTATTTTGTACTTGCACTAAGTGCTTTAAATGTTAACCTCTTGTTGTGGTTTCAGGACATTGTACAGTAGTCTGTTTCTTTCAGATGGAAATTAGCTTGTGGCTAACTCTGGTGCAGACATCTTTTTAATGTACCTGCACATTGTCCTTTAAATAAATAAATAAAATAAAATAAAACAAAATAAAACAAAATAGAATAAATATTCATAAACCTGGTGCTGAGGAGAGAATTAAAAAGGGATCTAGACGGAGATAAGGAACGACCAGATCTACCAGGAGCTCTGTCTCTTCATAGCTGCTCACGGCTCCAGCTGACTTTTCAGCAGCGCAGAGACAAATTAAATAAAATTAAAAAGTGTCGCTGCTTGAAGCTTCTCTCACTCTCATCTTTTAACTTGGTATCAAACACAAGCCACAGATCCAGCAGCACATCTATCATCTCCTCCAGGTTCTACATTTTTAGTGTTGTTGTCTTCTTGGTTTAGATACACAATCAAATACGTCACAGCAGCTTCTCCAACCTCCTACTTCTGCTCCAGGTGCTGGATTGTAGTGGAAAAGAAACCAAGCTGAGATGAGTAGAACCGAGTAGGTACTAGTGGAAAAGCGCCACTCGTGTTTAGGTGTGCATGTACCTGAGTCTGCTCTCGTCAAGGAAGGTCTTCCCACACACCTGGCAGGCGAGATGCTCTCTGTGTCCATACAGCAGGTATTCAAACTTCATGTCGGTGGTGGCCTGGGACCAGCTGGGCGCCTGCTCGTCCTTCACCTCGCCTATACTGTCTGCGAAGGCCAGCGTCTGCGTGGCGTGGTGCTCTGTTCCCAGCTCCTTGGCCTCTCCGTCCATCTCTGTAACCACATCCTGGTCGTAGCAGGACACCTGGACAGTAGGAATGGGCGATATTTTACCGTTCACGATATACCGTCAAAAAAATTCCCCACGGTAAGAATTTGTATCTCACGGTAAAAACGATAAATTCACGTTGATGTGTTTTTGTGTAAAACTGATTTATGGTTCTGTGTTAAATCCACACACAACGTACGGGAAGCCTAAAAGAAAGAAAGAAAGAAAGAAAGAAAGAAAGAAAGAAAGAAAGAAAGAAAGAAAGAAAGAAAGAAAGAAAGAAAGAAAGAAAGAAAGAAAGAAAGAAAGAAAGAAAGAAAGAAAGAAAGAAAGAAAGAAAGAAAGAAAGAAAGAAAGAAAGAAAGAAAGAAAGAAAGGAGCCTAAAAGAAACAGAAAAAAAGAAAGAAAGAGAGAGAGAAATGAGCCTGAAAGAAAGAAAGAAAGAAAGAAAGAAAGAAAGAAAGGAGCCTGAAAGAAAGAAAGAAAGAAAGAAAGAAAGAAAGAAAGGAGCCTGAAAGAAAGAAAGAAAGAAAGAAAGAAAGAAAGAAAGAAAGAAAGAAAGAAAGAAAGAAAGAAAGAAAGAAAGAAAGAAAGAAAGAAAGAAAGAAAGAAAGAAAGAAAGAAAGAAAGAAAGAAAGAAAGAAAGAAAGAAAGAAAGAAAGATTCCCGTTGATGACGTTTTTGTATTGGTATTTTTTTATCGTTATCGGGATAAATGCCAGAAATTATCGTGGTAAATGTTTTAGTCCATATCGCCCATCCCTACTGGACAGGACATAATACCAGTATCAACAGCATGTACTTCTGTCTACAATGGTTCAAAGTTGAGGACAGAATGAATGCTGCACTTTTGGTTTCAACTCCATTATCCTCTATTGGCCGCCTTCAACTAGTGCAGAGTGCAGCTGCCCGTCTTTTAACTGACACTAAAAGACGTGACCACATCACCCCGGTCCTCTAGTCACTCCATTGGCTTCCTGTCCATTTTAGAATTGATTTTAAACTTTTAATGTTTGTTTTTAAAGCCCTCAACGGCCTTGCCCCAACCTATTTATCAGAGCTTTTATCGGTGCGTGAGCCTGGCAGGAGCTGAGATCCTCAAACCAACTGTTGTTGGAAGTGCCCAGGTCAAAGTTCAAGCGCTGGGGTGACCAAGCCTTTTCAATCCCCCCCCCCCCACTTACCCTTTTCACTTCCTAAGCCAAACACTAATTTCCTGAAGCATACAGTAGAATATAGATCAATGAAATCATTGAATTCTTTACCACTGTCTATGACTAAATTAACAAAGAAATCAATATTCAAAAAGCAAATGAAGAAACACCTTGGAACCATACACTCACACACACATACATACAGATAAATATACATACTGGACAGGGTAAGGTGTATTTTTCCATCTGATTTTCATGGCCTAGATCAGCGGTCGGCAACCCAAAATGTTGAAAGAGACATATTGGACCAAAAAACACAAAAAACAAACATGTATGGAGCCGCAAAAAATGAAAAGTCTTGTATCAGCCTTAGAATGAAGGCAACACATTCTGCATGTTTCTATATTAGTTAGAACTGGGGGAAGATTTTTTTTTTTCATTATGCACTTCGAGAAAAAAGTCGAAATGTAGAGAAAAAAGTTAGAATGTCGAGATTAATGTTGAAGTACAATCTCGAGAAAAAAGGTGAAATGTCGAGAAAAAAGTCGAAATGTAGAGAAAAAAGTCGAAATGTCGAGATTAAAAAGGAAAGGAAAAAAGAAAAAAAAGAAAAAGAGAGAAAAGAAAAAAAAACAAGAAAAAAAGGAAAAAAAAGGAAGAAAAGAAAAAGGAAAAAAAAAGAAAAAAAGGGAAAAAAAGAGAAAAAAAACAAGAAAAATAAGAAAAAAAAGGTTGAACATTTTGAAAAAGCTCCAGGAGCCACTACGGCGGCGCTAAAGAGCCGCATGCGGCTCTAGAGCCGTGGGTTGCCGACCCCTGGCCTAGATGATTTACTGTATATTGGAATGTTTCATGTATGTTTTTTTGCTTTAAGATAATGATTTACACGAACGGTAAAGTTTAATGTAGGTTTGTCGTGTTATTTCATTTACTTTCTTTATGTCTTGTTTTTAACTGTATGTTTTAGATGTATTGTTTTTGAATGTGGACCCCAGTAAGACTAGCTGTGTTTAAGGGCATAGCTAATGGGGATCCTTACAAATAAACAGATAAACCTGAAGGAGTCACACAGGTGGTGCAGCTGTATTCAGGTGTTTTCAGACGTTGTGGATTAACATGCCAATGGCCAGATGTGCTCACCTTGTGAACGTCTTCGTTTGCCAGCTCTTTCAGGATGGCTTCTTGGACGTGGAGCGCTGCACTTGGAGACTTATCCATCTCCTGATTGGCCGACGCTTCAACGAGGTCATCGGCTGTGGGCGTGTCATCGTGCTCATCGAGATCCTGCGTACAGAAACCCAGATTGAGAAGGAGACAGTCTCAATCTGTCTCCACCCAAACGGGACATCTCACGGATAGAGACAGCAAACTGAAAGGCAGCGTGTGAGTGAGTGATGAGAGTGAGTGCCTAGAGAGTGAATGCCTAGGGAGTGAGTGCCTAGAGAGTGAGTGCCTAGAGAGTGGGTGCCTAGGGAGTGAATGCCTAGGGAGTGAGTGCCTAGAGAGTGGGTGCCTAGTGAGTGGGTGCCTAGTGAGTGGGTGCCTAGAGAGTGAATGCCTAGTGAGTGAGTGATGAGAGTGAGCGCCTAGAGAGTGAATGCCTAGGGAGTGAATGCCTAGGGAGTGAGTGCCTAGAGAGTGGGTGCCTAGGGAGTGAGTGCCTAGGGAGTGGGTGCCTAGGGAGTGAATGCCTAGAGAGTGAATGCCTAGGGAGTGGGTGCCTAGAGAGTGAGTGCCTAGAGAGTGGGTGCCTAGAGAGCGGGTGCCTAGTGAGCGGGTGCCTAGGGAGTGGGTACCTAGAGAGTGGGTGCCTAGGGAGTGGGTGCCTAGAGAGTGAGTGCCTAGAGAGTGAGTGCCTAGGGAGTGGGTGCCTACAGAGTGAGTGCCTAGGGAGTGGGTGCCTAGGGAGTGGGTGCCTAGAGAGTGAGTGCCTAGTGAGTGGGTGCCTAGGGAGTGGGTGGCTAGAGAGCGGGTGTCTAGTGAGCGGGTGTCTAGTGAGTGGGTGCCTAGTGAGTGGGTGCCTAGTGAGTGGGTGCCTAGTGAGTGGGTGCCTAGAGAGTGGGTGCCTAGAGAGTGGGTGCCTAGGGAGTGGGTGCCTAGGGAGTGGGTGCCTAGAGAGTGGGTGCCTAGAGAGTGGGTGCCTAGGGAGTGGGTGCCTAGGGAGTGGGTGCCTAGAGAGTGAGTGCCTAGAGAGTGGGTGCCTAGAGAGCGGGTGCCTAGTGAGCGGGTGCCTAGGGAGTGGGTACCTAGAGAGTGGGTGCCTAGGGAGTGGGTGCCTAGAGAGTGAGTGCCTAGAGAGTGAGTGCCTAGGGAGTGGGTGCCTACAGAGTGAGTGCCTAGGGAGTGGGTGCCTAGGGAGTGGGTGCCTAGAGAGTGAGTGCCTAGTGAGTGGGTGCCTAGGGAGTGGGTGGCTAGAGAGCGGGTGTCTAGTGAGCGGGTGTCTAGTGAGTGGGTGCCTAGTGAGTGGGTGCCTAGTGAGTGGGTGCCTAGTGAGTGGGTGCCTAGAGAGTGGGTGCCTAGAGAGTGGGTGCCTAGGGAGTGGGTGCCTAGGGAGTGGGTGCCTAGAGAGTGGGTGCCTAGAGAGTGGGTGCCTAGGGAGTGGGTGCCTAGGGAGTGACTGCCTAGTGAGTGGGTGCCTAGTGAGTGGGTGCCTAGGGAGTGAGTGCCTAGAGAGTGGGTGCCTAGAGAGTGAGTGCCTAGGGAGTGGGTGCCTAGAGAGTGAGTGCCTAGGGAGTGGGTGCCTAGAGAGTGAGTGCCTAGGGAGTGGGTGCCTAGAGAGTGAGTGCCTAGAGAGTGGGTGCCTAGAGAGTGGGTGCCTAGTGAGTGGGTGCCTAGGGAGTGACTGCCTAGTGAGTGGGTGCCTAGGGAGTGAGTGCCTAGGGAGTGGGTGCCTAGAGAGTGAGTGCCTAGGGAGTGGGTGCCTAGAGAGTGAGTGCCTAGAGAGTGGGTGCCTAGGGAGTGGGTGCCTAGGGAGTGGGTGCCTAGTGAGTGGGTGCCTAGGGAGTGGGTGGCTAGGGAGTGGGTGGCTAGAGAGAGAGTGCCTAGAGAGCGGGTGCCTAGTGAGTGGGTGCCTAGGGAGTGAGTGCCTAGAGACTAGCGTACCGCAGCGTCAGCAGCCAGCTGAGCTTCGGGAGGCAGCGCCATCTTCACAATGTCATACGGGAACTTCTCTTTCTCTTCCGCTGACAGGTCTCGTTTCTGAGGACACAAACAATCATCTCATCAATGAGGAGGCCACCTCTGCATACCACCAGCATGTTGCCTGCACATATCAGTCTGTGGGGGAACTTTGTGGAATGGTCTTGAGAAATCAAACGAAGCACGAACTCTATACAGTTTAAAAATACATACAAGAAAACCATTCTTGACAAATATAAAAATAAGGACCTCTAAAGAACTCAATTTACCTTCTGTATGTAATTCTTTCATTATTATTCTGTTCCTTATGTGATACATCCTATATGATACAAATGTAACTCCCTGCATTCATGGCTGGTCATGGATCAAGTGACAGGGAAATTACATTTTTTGATTTTTGAGTTTAGGATATTGTAGGAGGCTCGTTTAATTATGCCTTGATCTTTGTTTATTATTTTTTTGTAATATTTATTTATTTATTTATTTTTCTATCTTTTCTTATTTATTTAATTTACATTTTTATATTTTCTATGGCATATGATATGATACTGTGAGGAAGGGACAGGACTAAATCAGCGTTCTGCTTCTTCCCGTTTCCTCTCCAACACATTATTTTGCTGTTGTTCTTTATTTCTGGATGAGACCGTTAAATTGTTTTGCTTTTTTATATTTTGACACTTTTAATTTGATGTTGATTTGTTGTTGTTCGAGATAAAGCCAACAATAAAACATTACTTGGGAGCAGAGCTTGTCGAGGAAGCGGATGCCGAGGATCTGTCCCGACGACATCATGAGGTTGATATCTCTCTTCCTGATGGAGATCCTTGCCGTGTACATATAATTCAGCACCTCCTCGAAGATGTCTGAGCGGATGAAGTCGATCTCGATCACGGATGAGTTGTCCACCTGAAGACAGGCAGGTACAGGTGAGAGCTGCTGCGCCTGCAGGCTCACCTGGGCTCAGAGCGAGGCTGGGGTGGCTACCTCGTGTTTCTTGAAGAGCTTTTTGAAGTAGTTGGAGCAAGCGGCTAGCACACAGCGATGAGCTCGAAACTTGACGTCCTCCACCACCACGGCGATGTCGCAGTGGTCGCCCTCCAAGCGCTGCTCGTTCAGCAGCTTCAGGAAGATGCTCCTGTGTTCGTCGTCCACGTACTTGACCGTTTCTGTCATCTGAGGACTCGGGGAAGACAGGTCAGGCGTGATTACAGGTGTGTACAGGTTAGGAATGGGCGATATTTTACTGTTCATAATATAACGTAAAAAAAAATTCCCCACGGTAAAAATTTGTCATCTCGCGGTAAAAACGATAAATTCCCGTAGATGTGTTTTTGTGTAAAGCTGATTTATGGTTCTGTGTTAAATCGACGCAGATCCTACAGCGTAGGTTACACGGCGACGCTCAACGTACGGTGCGTGTCGCTGCGTACCCTACGCCGTAGGCTCTGCGTCGATTTAACGCAGAACCATAAATCAGGCTTAACAAACATGGCGGAAGGCGGATATGAGAGCGAGGAGCTCGTTGTTAAATGAGGCTCCAGCTCCAGCTCTGGAACTGGTTTGGATTTAAAAAGAGTGACGAGGAGCAAACATCATCTATTATATGCAGAGTCTGCAAAAAAACAGTGAGTGCAAAGGATGGCAATTTATTATATATTTTACATTATATAATATATATTATTATATATAACATTATATATCACAGCTGCTGCTGAGGTCTCCACCAGAGTGGTGTAATAATTGGTGTAGTTTAGTAGCATTTAGTATCTTTTAGAGCAGTGTTTTGGGGGCTCCAAAGACTGAATGTGGTGATAGATTTATAGTTAAAAAGATGGAGTTGAATCGGTATTTTTTTAATCGTAATTTTTATCGTTATCGGGATAAGAAATGCCAGAAATGATCGTGATTAATTTTTTAGTCCATACCGCCCATCCCTAGTACAGGTACAGATTACAGGTGTGTGTACATCAGTGTTGTGCATGAACGAGTTCAAATGAACGCGTTCATTTCTGTGAGAACGTTGAACTGAACGCAACATATTTGCAAATAAAGAACTTGAACGTGAAGTTGTTCATTCTGCAGATCATGAACTGGAACTTTAACTGTTCAGATTATGTGAGTTTCAGCTTCACTGTTTAGGTCCAATTATTACGGAATACATTTCACCAGCGGGACGAAACGACGACTTCACACTACATTACCCACAATGCAGTGCACACACTAACATAACAACGGGTACCATCTCCATGGCAACGGCAGCCCGAGCCTGGTGCATCTTTACATGACCAGTGAAGAGAGAGACGTTGCAGACGAAGCGTCAGCGAGACGTCAGATGATGATCCTTATCATTATCTGCTGGAATTTTACACATTGTCTCCCAAATAGTCAGGCGGTGAAAATTTAACCTTTCTGTGAAAATTATGTCCACCTGCGCTGAGAAAACAAATCTGAGTGTCTGCCTCGTCAACTGCACATTGGAAACATCATGTGGAGTTAAAGCATCTGTTCAGTGTGCGAGTCCTTAACAATCAAACAAAATGATCAGGAAAGACAGGATTTACCAGCAACAGGGAGACACATTGATAATGGACTACATTGCTGGAGATTTGAATAAAGTTGAAGAGCCACTAGGACAAACATGATTGTATACAGTGAACAGTTTTAGAATAGGGTGGCGTTTCATTCCTACTTCTCACCTAAAAATATTGAAATGACACCCGTTTCAAATGCTATCAGTCCACTGAATAGGAATTTATCATGTGAACTGTTCATTTTTAGACTATGTGAACTGAACTTTGAACTAGTTCATGAGAGAGCAGTCTGAAGCAGCTACCCAGACCTCACGGGTTGGACATGGTTGGCCACCTGTGGCCACGTGTGCCAGTAGAGCTCTGCTACTTCTCATTTCAGCTCTGGATGTCATTTTCACTGCACTTTTATGTGACTGTGTAAAACATATATAAAAACTAAATGCAATGATTTTCAAACCTCAAAAACTCATTTTATCCCCCTTTGACCATAAACAGCCTGACAGACAGACATTTGACCATTTGATCAAGACATGATTGGGTATCAACAGACTGGAAGAGTAATTATCCCAACTGGAACGTACCGGAGATCTAATAAGGCTTTTTTTTCAATCTCACCTAAAAATTGCTGAGAAAAGCCCTCAACTTGAGGTATTTTCCTTAAATTCATTCCATTATTCTGGCAGATCAAAACATTGATATATAACAAAAAAAAGTGGCTTTATAAAGTCTTTTTTTCAGATTGAACAGATGCAGGACTAGCGGTGAGCGTACTGGTGTAGTTACTGGTCTGATTAATGGTATAATTACTGGTCCAGTTACTGGTCTGGTTACTGGTCTGGTCCAGTTACTGGTCTGGTCTAGTTACTGGTCTAGTTACTGGTCTGGTCCAGTTACCGGTCTGGTCCAGTTACCAGTCTAGTTACTGGTCTGGTTAATGGTTAACTTACTGGTCTGGTCTAGTTACTGGTCTGGTTAATGGTATAGTTACTGGTCTGGTTAATGGTATAGTTACTGGTCTAGTTACCGGTCCAGTTACTGGTCTAGTTACTGGTCTGGTTACTGGTCTGGGTGGTGTCAGATCCCTAACCAGTTCAAAGTGTTGAAACTGTCCCAGAGCCGTGTCTGTCTGCAGGTGAGGCTGAGCCCTGGCTCGGCCTCACCTGAACCAGGTGTGATCCCTGTCAGGCTGTTAAGGAGGCTCGATCAGAGCTATTGATCAGAGCTATTATCGATCAGAGCTATTACTGATCAGAGCCATCGATCCCGTGCAGGACTCTGACAGAAGCCTCTGAGCGCGTGCTTTTGCCGTCTCGTCTCCAGCCGTGCTCGTGCACGCTTTTCGGCGCGTGCTCGTAAAAAGTGCACGGAGGGCCGTGACGTCAGCGGCGGTTAATACACTGTTTCTGCAGGCGGGCGCGAGCACCGGCGCGCGTGCACGCTGCCCCGCATCGCAGAACCAGAGCAGCAGCGGAGGACGGGACTGGAACCGAGAACCGGGAACCGGGACCGAGGCCCGGGAACTGGGCCCGGGAACCGAGGCCGGGCCCCCAGCGGGGCGTACCGGCGTCAGGACGCAGGGAAACCGCTAAATAAAAGCTGCTAAATAAAAGAGTCCGTGCCAGACCCACGGCTCGAGTTCCGAGCCTTGAGTTCCGAGTCTTTTCACCGTCTCGGTGTGAAAAGGTGTTTGTGTTTTGGCCCCAGAGCTGTTATTCCCCGGTGAAAATGGCGGCCCAGCTGCGGAGAAACAGCTCAAAATGGCGTGTTTTTTTTAGTGCCTGAACTCGAGCTCGGTCCTCGCAGTTCCCGCTCGCCGCCGTCCCGGTCCGCGCGGCCGCGAGCGGCGGCTCCGCGGGGCTCGCGGCCGCGGAGCCGCGGACACGCAGGCACGCGGCCGGGCGGTGGTGACACGAGCCTGCTGGAGCGGCTCGAGAGCGCGCAGACATCCCCGCGGACACGGCGCTGAGCGGGGAGCGAGCAGCGGGGCCGGGCCGGGCCGGGAGCGAGCTCTTACCGTGACACGGAGAGGGAGAGTGGGGGGGAGCGTCCGCGCTGCGGGAGCGGGACCTCGACCGTACCCGGCTCTGTTTTGGTGGTGGATGTTGTTGTTTTTGTTGGTGATGGTGATGAAGACGAGGACGAGCACGGAGCCAAAGGCCGCGCTTTGCGCCTGCACGCACACACTGCGGCGGCGCGCCAAACATGCTGTGGCGCGCATGCGCACTGCGGCCGGGAATGGGGCCTCAGGCGGACATGGTCCAGGAGAGTGTGAAGGTCCCTGGTTAGTCCAGGGGCCAGACCAGATATCAGCAGAGCTGGGTAGAGTAGCCAAAAATTGTACTCAAGTAAAAGTACTGTTACAGTTGAGAATAATAATATGACTCAAGTATAAGTATACGGAGCCCGTAAAAGGGACACAGATTTATTTTTTTTATGAGTTTTACCCGCACACATGAAACCTTTAAGTGAGCACGTAAAGTTGTTTACTTGCAAGCAAAGTGGTAATGTCCTTATAATGGAGTCCCAGGTTAAAATATAGCTCAGCTAAATCCTGTAATGTCATTTCCATTCATAAACAGAGCAGGGCGCAACTGGATTTGTCTATTTGTCTATTGTTCATTTGTTTATTGTTACCTTTACCATAGAGAGCGAAACTACCGGAGTCAAATTCCTTGTTGGGCAATGTTCGAACCTGGCCAATAAAGATGATTCTGATTCTGATTCTGATTAGTCTCCAGTTCCAGCAAAACTCCCATGTACTTGTTTTTACGCGCTCACGTAGAACAACTTTTAGGCGCTCACTTATAAGTTTTGCGAGAGCGCGTGAAACTTTTTAGTGAGTGCATAAACGTTTTACGTGCTCACTTAAAGGTTTTACGCGTGCGCGTAAAACTCATTATATAAAAAAGAAAAATCTGTGTCCCTTTTAGGGGCTCCGTAGAAGTAAAAAGTAGTCATCCAAATAATTACTTGAGTAAAAGTAAAAAAGTACTTGGTGAAAAAACTACTCAAGTACTGAGTAACTGTTGAGTATCGTGTGATTTATTTTTTTTAACACAACCTTTCAAACAGACAAAAGTACAAAATAATCATCTTCAGGCAAATTAAGTCAAATCAATAAAAAATAAAAAAATAGCTTAAATTAAGATAATCTTAAAGTAAATTCAAGTACTTTAATAAATACAAAAATAACAGAATAAAAAAATAAATTAAGCATAAGTAGCACAAAATTTCAAGCCTTTGTACTTTTCTTTTTTAACCAGGCAGAACTAGAACAAACATGAACTCATAGAAACTCTGTGTTTGTTTGAGTCTGTGTAAATGTGACAAAACATGCAAAAACTAACATTTTTCCCAAATAATCACCCAGTGATGTCATGAGATTGACACGTACGTGGATAAAAGGAATAAAAGAAAAGTAACAGCTCAACGTAGCCTAATGTAGCGGAGTAAGAGGAACAGTTTCTTCTTCACAAATCTACTCAAGTAAAAGTAAAAAGTATAGTGATTCAAAACTACTCCTGAAAGTACAACATTTCCCAAAACTTAAGTAAATGTAACGGAGTAAATGTAACTGGTTACTACCCACCTCTGCGTTTCACCCCTAGGTTGGACACACATTTGTTAAACATGTCAGAATAAACAGCAATGTCCACACATAGGCTTTTTGTCTCACGAGGTTCACGTGTAAACTAATTCTATCATGTCTGCTTTAACATTTAAAAAAATCCAAATCAATATTTGTTGTGTTGAAAACCAGCACCTTGTTAACATTTTGACCAGGTTACAAACCGCTGGGAACCGTAAGCCACAGGAGTGCTTTGACCAGAAATTCGTCCCTGATGAAGAACTTGTTTAGTCTGTTTGGATGAGTATCTAAAAAAAAAAACCCTCTTCTGTCTAAAAAGAACAAGAAAGAAGGACTCAGGTCCACAAAACAGCCAACAACCATTCTTTAATGTCAAAAAGTTTCCAGTTCATATACATGTTCAGATTCAGCTGTTAAATGCAAGAAAGACACCGACCAATTCTAATGTTTCAGGGACGTGACATCATGGCCTGAAACAACCAATCAGGAACAGCTTCTAATCTACACTACACAACTTCCCGAACACAGACAAAATATACTTGTTTTAAATCTTTTCCATAAACCCCTCCCTCTTTCAAATATATCAGTGTTGTCATGGCAACAACACACTGCAAAAACTCAAAATCTTACCGAGAATATTTGTCTTATTTCTAGTTAAAATGTCTAATTTTTAGTCAAAAAAATCTCATTACACTTAAAACAAGAGTCATTACCAGAAAAATAACTTATTTGACAATTTTCACCTTTTTCAAGTAAATTTTCACTTGAAATAAGTAGAAAATCTGCCAGTGGGACAAGATTTATCTTCTCATTACAAGCAAAAAAATCTTGTTCCACTGGCAGATTTTTCTACTTATTTTAAGTGAAAATTTACTTGAAACAGGTGAAAATTGTCAAATAACACGTTATTTTTCTGGTAATGACTCTGGTTTTAAGTGTAATGACATTTTTTGACTAAAAATAAGACATTTTAACTAGAAATAAGACAAATATTCTTGTTAAGATTTTGAGTTTTTGCAGTGCAGAAGATCCAGACCCTGCGAAACATCAAGACTACACTACCCAAAATCCCTTAGACGACACAGCGGTAAAGAAGGAATGACATGCAAACAAACAGACATACGCAAATGCAAATCACTAATAACACATGTAACCAATCACAAAAATATGAATTCTGAGGGTCTGGCTGTGTTGATCAACTATGAGCCCTGAATAGATGTCACAAGCCAGCTAACTTCTTCAGATGGCTCCTTGGGTTGTTCCAGGATGGACAGTGCCAGGGCCAGCAGCCAATCAGAGCAGCTCGTACTGCCGCAGGTGCATGCGCTGGATGATGTCACGACAATCGTTGAAGACACGGCGGATGTTCTCCGTGTCCACGGCGCAGGTGAAGTGAGGATAGCAGTAATGTTTCCCATCACCGCTCGACGTGCTGATCCGCTGAAGACCAAGATGGAACACAATTCAGAATCCAATTTAAAATTGTATTACTTGCATATAAAGCCCAAAACCGCTTAGCTCCACATAACTTGCAAGACCTGATAGTGCCTTATTCAATTTTATTCAATTCAATTCAATTTTATGTATATAGTGTCTAATACAACAGATGTCATCTCTAGACGCTTTCCAGAGATCCAGAACATGAACATAAACATAAACATAAACCCCCGAGCAATTATTATATAAACAATGGCAGGTAAAAACTCCCATAGTGGGAGAAAAGCCTTAAGCCAAACAGTGGCAAGAAAAACTCCCCTTTAGGAGGGAAGAAACCTTGAGCAGGACCAGGATCATAAGGTCCTGCTCAAGCCGAAGGCCAGACCGGGGGAGTCAGGGACGTCAGCAGCACACAGCAGGCATGTGGAAGCAGCAGCGGGATGACCGGGGATGGGGGGCGGGGGGCGGGAACACAGGCCAGAACGCAGCTCCCGAGGCTCCAGCCTGCAAACATGCACAAAAGAGAAAAAAGGGGGGCCGGCACAAGAAACTACAGGAACGATGGACAAAAATGATAGCTATGATATTTATAATAAATAAAAATGGTAATGGAGAAGAGAGGAAGGAAAGAGGAGAAGAAGGGTGAGAGGCACCGCCCAGCGGATCATGTCGGTGCCCCCCTGCAGCATAAGCCTATAGCAGCATATCTACCGCGAAGCTATATTTGAGACTAACTATTATAGTTTTGTTCTATAGCTGCAACTATGACTACTGACTCTAACACACTAGAGTTTACACTACCTAGAGATTTACCAACACCAGCTAGAGGTTTACTAAACACTAACTATAAGCTTTACTAAACAGAAAGGTTTTAAGTTTAGTTTTAAAGGTGGAGGTAGTGTCAGCCTCCTTAACCCAGATTGGAAGTTGGTTCCAAAGTAATGGTGCCTGATAGCAGAACGCCCGCCCTCCAAATCTACATTTAGATACTCTAGGAACTACGAGTAAACCTGCACCCTGGGAGCGGAGAGCTCTGCCAGGAACATAAGGCACTATCAAATCTTGTAAATACTGCAGAGCTAAGCCGTTTTGGGCTTTATATGCAAGTAATAAAATTTTAAATTGGATTCTGAATTTTACAGGTAGCCAATGGAGCGACGCTAACACTGGAGAGACGTGGTCTCTCCTGCTGATTCCTGTCAGCACTCGTGCTGCTGCATTCTGGATCAGCTGGAGCCTATTCAGCAAATTACTTGGACTTCAGCAAATTACTTGGACGAGTAAGTCTTATGCAGAGCCAGCCCGTGGCATAGGCAGTAAAGGCACCATTACTATGGAACCAACTTCCAATCTGGGTTAAGGAGGCTGACACCACCTCCACCTTTAAAACTAAACGTAAAACCTTTCTGTTTAGTAAAGCCTATAGTTAGTGTTTGGTAAACCTCTAGCTGGTGTTGGTAAATCTCTAGGTAGGTTAAACTCTAGTGTGTTAGACTCAGTAGTCATAGCTGCAGCTATAGAACAAGACTATAATAGTTAGTCTCAAATATAGCCTTGTGGTAGATATGCTGCTATAGGCCTATGCTGCAGGGGGGCACCGACATGATCCGCTGGGCGGTGCCTCTCACCCTTCTTCTCCTCTTTCCTTCCTCTCTTCTCCATTTCCATTTTTTATTTATTATAAGTATCTCATAGCTATCATTTTTGTCCATCGCTCCTGTAGTTTCTTGTGCTGGCCTGCCCCCCTTTTTTTCTCTTTTGTGCATGTTTGCAGGCCGGAGCTTCGGGAGCTGCTGTGTGGTGCTGACGTCCCCGATCCCCCAGTCTGGCCCTCGGCAGGAGGGTCCCCCCTTATGAGCCTGGTCCTGCTCCAGGTTTCTTCCCTCCTAAAGGGGAGTTTTTCTTGCCACTGTTTGGCTTAAGGTTTTTCTCCCACTAGGGGAGTTTTTACCTGCCATTGTTTATGTAATAACTGCTCGGGGGTTTATGTTCTGGGTCTCTGGAAAGTGTCTAGAGACAACTTCTGTTGTATTAGACGCTATACAAATAAAATTGAATTGAATTGAATTGAATCAGGGAAACACGTCCTTTTAACACGTTACACATGTAAACGCGTCAGTTTAACATGCCAGTTAAACACGTAAATGCATCAGTTTAATACGTCAGTTAGACAGGTTAAACACAAACGCGTCAGTTTTATACGTTAGTTAAACACGTTAAACCCGTAAACGCGCCACTTTAATACACCAGTTTTACACGTTAAACACATAAACGTGTCAGTTTAATACATTAAACACGTAAACGCGTCAGTTTAACACGTTAAACATGTAAAAGCATCAGTTTAATACATTAAACACGTAAACGCGTCATTTTAATGCGTTAGTTAAACACGTCAAACACGTCAGTTTAACACGTTAAACATGTAAACTTGTCAGGTTAACATATCAGTTTAATGTGTTAAACAAGTGAATGCGTGAGTTTCACATGTTAAACACGTAAACGCGTCAGATAAACATCAGTTTAACAGATAAATGCGTCAGTTTAACATGTTAAACACATAAACGTGTCAGTTTAACACGTTAAACCAGTAAACACATCAGTTTAACGTGTTCAATTCAATTTTCAATTCAATTCAATTTTATTTATATAGCGTCTAATACAACAGATGTTGTCTCTAGACGCTTTACAGAGATCCAGAACATGAACATAAACATAAACATAAACATAAACCCCCGAGCAATTATTATATAAACAATGGCAGGTAAAAACTCCCATAGTGGGAGAAAAGCCTTAATAGACCCTCCAGAAAAACGCGGGCAAAAATCCTTGATTCTGCGGGCTAAAATCCTTGATTTTGCGGGGTTTTTATGTGCTTTTATGCGGTGAAATTGCGGAATATGCTGGAAGTTGCGGAATACGCGGGAAGTTGCAAAATATGCGAAATATGCAGGAAGTTGCGGATTCGGCGCTGAGCTCTTCCCTCTTAAATTCAGCGGGCTGTCTCGTCTGATCTGAGGTCGAGGAGAAAAAAAAAGGAGAGCGCAGGTGGAGAGGGGCGGTCGCAGCCCGGGGGTCGGCCGCCTCTCTCCTTCCAGCCCGCGGCTCAGTGCTCGGGTGATTGCCGGGCGCACCGGCGCGACGAGGGGACGAACCAGAGCTCAGTCACCCCATGCGTCCGCCGTCAAGATCCCCCAAGTGGATGGGAGCTTGGCCGGCGGATGCGTCCGCCTCCGCAGGCGCAGTGGTACGCGGTCAGCGCGGATCCTGAGTCCCCCGGCAGCCGCGCCCCCCGCGCAACGGCACTCTCTTTTTCCCCTCACCCCCACGGGTGAGAGCTGCTGTTTGGGGAGTGGCGAGGGGTGCGGAGGTCCCCGGGCGGGTCCCGCACGTCGCAACCAGGCGTCCCAACATGTCACTCACAACACTCCCCCCTTTTTCCAAACTTTATGCGAGAATGTGCGGCGATGATGCGGTGAAATCAAGCGAGCCCCGCATAATCCTCCCATAATTCGCATATTCAGCGCGGACATATGCGATCATCGCGGGAAATATGCGCCCTTTCAGGAATAAATGTATCCCCGCGTAATCTGCGCCATTTGGCTGATTATGCAATGAATTCTGCGATCGCGTAATCGCGTTTTTCTGGAGAGCCTACCTTAAGCCAAACAGTGGCAAGGAAAAACTCCCCTTTAGGAGGGAAGAAACCTTGAGCAGGACCAGGCTCATAAGGGGGGACCCTCCTGCCGAAGGCCAGACTGGGGGTAAGGGACGTCAACAGCACACAGCAGGCAGGTGGAAGCGTTAAGTGTTAAACATGTGAATGCGTCAGTTTAACGCGTTTGACACGTAAAGGCGTCAGTATCTATGATCTCTGTTGGCCGAAACCACACGTGTGCTTTTACCAAAAACTCGTCCCTGATGAAGAACTTGGCTCTGGTCACTTTAGGATCTTCTTCAGCATCTGGAACAGCTGGAATCACACATGGACATCAGGAGGTCACATGTCTGACGGGGTTTTCTGCACATGCACGTGCTGATTCTGCTGTGTGCTTTTACCATCAGGAGGAACTTGATAGTTCTGATATTCAGGAAAATAGTCTTCTAGTTTAGATTTTCCTGCCAGAATCTTATCCGCCAGCACGTCCTGTTTGTTCAGGAACAAGATGACCGAGATCGTCTTCAGAAACCTGCAGACAGGGTTAATGACAACCAATCACAGAGGGGATAACGGCAGCTAATTAGAGCTCAGAAAGGATGAATCGATCACAAATCAGTCAGGTACCGGTTGGTCCAGATGGATTTATAGAGATCTAGTGATTCTCGCAGTCGGTTGGTTGAGTTGTCCTCTCTGATCACCATGTTGTAGCTGCTGCTGGCAGCGACGAAGATGATGGCTGTCACATCTGAACACGGAAACATCATCATCTGATAATGATCAAAATCTCTGATCTGATCATTTTCTCTGATCTGTCACTGATTGAATGATTTCCCACCGTTAAAACACTGAATCCACTTCCTGCGTTCATCCCTCTGTCCACCTACATCAAACATACTAAGGTACAAACAGGTATGAGGAAGGTTTGTTCAAGTGTCACATGTTCTACATGGGCTTCTGGATCACTGTCACACTGCAAAAACTCAAAATCTTAACAAGAATATTTGTCTTATTTCTTATTTAAAATGTCTCATTTTTAGTCAAAAAAGTGATTTTCACTTAAAATAAGTAGAAAAATCTGCCAGTGGAACAAGATTTATTTTCTCATTACAAGAAAAAAAATCTTGTCCCACTGGCAGATTTTTGGTAACCCTTTCTTTTACAGTACAGTAATAACCAGGTAATACCATGGTAATTACACTGTAATTACCTAGTAGTACGTTGTATTTACAAGGTAATTACATGGTAACTACCGGGTAATTTACCCAGTAAGTACTAGGTACTTATTACGTATTTTCTTGTACCATGTAATTATGTGTATTTACCATAACATGGTAAATACCTGGTTGTTTAAACTAAACATTACTAGGTAATTACAAAGACATTAGATGGGAACTATGAGGGAAATTACAGGTATTTACTAGGTTAATATTGGTAACTACCAGTCAATTTACCATGTAATTACTCTGAAATTACATGAATTATTTTTAAGTAAGTACCAGGTAATTATTAAGTATTTTTCACTCAGTGCTAAAAGCTTGTAGGTTTGCTATTTTAAAACAGCTACTTTACAATATTTAAAGTAGGTGTTAAAAAATAGCAGATCTACAAGATCTACAAGCTCATATCGCTGCACTCAGGGCAGAGTGCTGCGCTATAAGTTTGTAGATCTGCTATTTTTCAGCTGGTGGTGCGTGTAAATGGCAGAAGGTTACGTGCAGAGTGAATTAAGCACTTCTGTCATTTTATGTTTTTTTTATGCTTTTATTTTGAAGAGCACCGTTCTTCCTCTGTTACTTCCGTTATTGACAAAGCTTAACTTCCTGTTCCCCTCCGAGCATGCTAACGCTGCTCCAGAGTTGGTAAAATATGCAAGCAAATGATTAACTTGTCATATTTTGTGTTGAAATTTATGAAAAGTTATTTTATTGTGGTTCGCCCCGTGTTTTTGTTGTTTACATGTCTCAAATCTGCTTCTTTTTAGGGTCTCTGGAAAAACAAATTGAGATTAAGGGTGATGGCCAAATGCAGATAATACTGGGGTCCTTGACATGCCAGTTTGAGATCTAAATATGTTGTTATATCGTTATTGAATGCACTGTATTTTTTATTTGTTGCATTGATTGACTGAATGTTCCTATATTTTCAACACTGTGCCTAGTTTTATGTTTTACACTATGCAATATGTTTTACACTGTACAATATGTTTTTATACAGAACTTTGTATTTTTTTCTTTATCCTTTTGAAGAAAAAAAAGTATCTGA
The DNA here is from genome assembly GCF_033807715.1 of Cololabis saira. Lineage (NCBI taxonomy): Eukaryota > Metazoa > Chordata > Actinopteri > Beloniformes > Belonidae > Cololabis > Cololabis saira. The sequence goes on from NC_084608.1 coordinate 3,931,534, forward strand.
CAGATCACCTGTTTTGGCGTATTTGTTACAAGGTGGTGGTGTGTGTGAGGAGGTATATGTGAGGGGGTGTGTGTGAGGGGGTGTGTGTGAGGGGGTGTGTGTGAGGGGGTGTGTGTGAGGAGGTATATGTGAGGGGGTGTGTGTGAGGGGGTATATGTGAGGGGGTGTGTGTGAGGGGGTGTGTGTGAGGAGGTATATGTGAGGAGGTATATGTGAGGGGGTGTGGTCCAACTTTCTAATTGCGGGGTAAAGGGGAGGTAATTATCAGACCTTTTGCCAATTGTTCAAATCTTTATAATTATAATCTACAATTACCAGGTAATATTATGGAAACAACACACGCTTTCTTTTACAGTCCAGTTTCACTTTAATTACTGAGTAAAAGCCAGGTAAGGATTTCTGTACTTATTGGGTAAATACTTAGGAAATAGAATTACTGGGCAAGTAACTACAAGGTAAGTACCTGCCAATTGCCAGGTAAAACATGGTAACTATCAGGTTAATTACAAGGTCAATAGAGTCTTTTACACCCCTCGGGGGTACATGCACCAATCCATTGATAATACATAAATCAATAATGAATGGGTAAATACCCGGTAGTTATCCATGAAATGTATAGTAAATACAAGGTAACTACATGGTCATTGAAGTGTAATTAGCTGGTAACTACCTCAAATATAGGTTATAATTTCCTGGTAGTTTGCAGAAAAATACTTAGTAATTACCTGGTACTTACTTAGAAATAATTCATGTAAATTTAGAGTAATTACATGGTAAATTGACTGGTAGTTACCAATATTAACCTAGTAAATACCTGTAATTTCCCTCATAGTTCCCGTCTAATGTCTTTGTAATTACCTAGTAATGTTTAGTTTAAACAACCAGGTATTTACCATGTTATTACATGGTAAATACACATAATTACATGGTACAAGAAAATACTTAATAATTACCTAGTACTTACTTGGTAAATTACCTGGTAGTTACCATGTAATTACCTTGTAAATACAAGGTACTACTAGGTAATCACAGTGTAATTACCATGGTATTACCTGGTTATTACTGTACTGTAAAAGAAAGGGTTACTGACTTTTCTACTTATTTCAAGTGAAAATTTACATTAAACAGGTGAAAATTGTCAAATAAGTTATTTTTCTGGTAATGACTCTTGTTTTAAGTGTAATGAGATTTTTTGACTAAAAATGAGACCTTTTAACTAGAAATAAGACAAATATTCCTGGTAATATTTTGAGTTTTTGCAGTGCAGAGCTAAGAACTGAAACTGAACATAAATGTTTCCAGATCTTAGTCTTGAGGGGAGGACCAGGCAGTCTGAAAACTCACTGGAAGTTGACTTTGTCCACCTGGAACCTGGTTTCAAAAATCCCCGAAGTTAGAACTCTGCAGCGCAGCAAATCCTGCAGGAGAAGAGGAAGAAATGACTGGTGTAGTCAGTCTGTAGCACTTCACCTGTCCTGCAGGGGCGTCACCTATGGCGCTTTTCCACTAGTACCTACTCAGCCCGACTCCACTCGGTACGGCTCGTCACGCCTCGTCCCGGCTCCACCCGCTTTGTCCTCGTTTGTTTTTCCACAGTCAGGTGAGAAGTGGGCAGGTTGGGGTGAAGCTGCTGTGACATACTTGATTGCGCAACCTCTTTGTTCGTGTCGGCGCTGATGAGAAATCAGCTGGAGCCGCGAGCGGCTGAGAGTAAAACAGAGCTCCTGGTGGATCTGATCGTTCCTTATCGCCCGTCTACATCCCTTTTTTAATTTTCTCCTCAGCACCAGGTTTATGAACATCTGCACCTCAGAGTTGGATCACCAAACTGACGTTTGCGCTGTATAATAAAATCGCCGCGAGCCGCCAGTCATTCTCGCGCTGACTCCCGCTTCCTGATTCAAACGTCTGACGGCCCCGCCCCCCCAACCAATCAGTGGCGTAGAGGGTGGTGATGTCGGATATAGTGCCAGCTCAGCCCGGTTAGAACCTCGGCAGAATAAGTACAGAAAAAGTATCTGCTTGGCACGGCTCCACCCGCCTCGGCCCGTTGTGGAAAAGCGCAAGACAGGGGCGTGGCGGGTAGAAGCGCTGAGTAGGTACTAGTGGAAAAAAGCCATTAAGTGCAGAGTAGATACTTTTTCTGTAACTACTCTGCCGAGGTTCTAAGCGGCTGAGTCGGCTGTATCTGACATCATCACACTACAGGCCCCCGATTGATCGGGGGGTTGGAGTCAGATGTCTGCGTCAGGAGGACGAAATCAGAGAGAGAGACTCGCGGCAGCGCTAAAGTCTGTTTGGTGATCCAACTCTGAGGTGCAGATGTTCATAAACCTGGTGGCTGACGAGAGAATTAAAAAGGGATCTAGACGGGAGATAAAGAACGACCAGATCTATCAGGAGCTCTGTCTCTTCATAGCTGCTCACGGCTCCAGCTGACTTTTCAGCAGCACAGAGACAAACTAACAAACAAAAAGTGTCGCTACTTGAAGCTTCTCTCACTCTCATTTTTTAACTTGATATCAAACACAAGCCACAGACCCAGCAGCACATCTATCATCTCCTCCAGGTTCTACATCTTTATTGTTGTCTTCTTCATTTAGATCACACAATCAAATACGTCACAGCAGCTTCACTACAACCTCCTACTTCTGCTCCAGATGCTGAATTGTAGTGGAACAGAAACCAGGCCGAGTTGAGATGAGTAGAGCTGAGTTGGTGCTGGTGGAAAAGTGCCACTTGTCTCTCGGGACATTACCTGGTCTGTAGGCGTGTAGTCCGTCTTCCTGACAGACTCCAACTGGTTCAGGAAGCTGGAGAAGAAGAATAAGAGACGGCTCATCACCATCTCCTCAACCTTTCCGTCCTGACTTATTTTTGGGAATGAGTAAAACATTATCAGAGAGGAGCGGAATGGGATGGACGCATCCAGTGTTTCTACTCATCTGTAGTAGTCAGTGACACATCTGCAGTGTCCACATTTTTGTAATTTTTGTGTGTGTGTGTGTGTGTGTGTGCGCGTGTCTTACTACTGAGCGCAGTCAATCAGCTGATATTCATTTGATCGTTCAAAGCATGCTTTCACACCCTCGTCCTCCCACAGCTTCTGAGTATGCTCAAAAAAGTCCTGAAAGAGATAGAGCTTTGTCAGTTGGAATACATACACAACTCTTCTACTAATACTCATCTCTTCTACTAACACTCGTAGACTACTTAATATTATAGATCATTCGAATATCAATAAACAGGAAACTACAATTATATCTCTAGATGCAGAAAAAGCATTTGATCGGGTAAAGTGGAAATTTCTATTGGCAACCACACACACATTTGGATTTGGCAAATCTTTTATCGACTGGATAAAGATATTATGTAGCAAGGCATGTGTAAGGACAAATTATCAGATTTCAACAAGCTTTAACTTACAAAGAGGTACCAGACCGGGTTGTCCTCTTTCTCCCTTACTATTTGCGATATTTATTGAGCCATTAGCAGCTGCTATCAGGCAAAACCAAAATATTAAAGGCATACAATGCAAAACATTAGATCTCAAGATAAGTCTTTATGCTGATGATGTACTACTCTTCCTCCAGAACTCACAAACCTCCCTATCACAGACAATTGCACTCATATAAATGATTTTCATCTCTATCTGACTACTCTGTCAACTGGTCCAAATCCACAGTCTCTCGCTGGGAGAAACCCTGCGAGAGACACACTGGTTTTTCTTCAGATTTCTGCAGGCAATATATTGGAAGTTGCAAAACCGTGAAGGAGAAAGCAGTTTTAGTTGTCTCTGAGTGATTCCAATCCGGGAACCCGTATCTCAGGACATATCTCAGCAACAAAGATGGGGTGTCAGTCAATGAACAGTTCACAAATCCACATCCCTTCAGGAAGACCGTTTCATTTCTGCTGGTGAAATATTAAACACAAGACGGAGGTCAGAGCTGGGGCCTCATGTACAGAGTGCGCTGCACAAAAAACGTGCCTCTTGCTCTTGCTTTTTTTTAGTTATGTTTTTATCCCTGATTTTTTCCCATTTTCATCACCCAGTGCTCCTACCTAAGTCAGTCCTGGGCATTGCTCCCTCTACCAACCCCGGGAGGTAGGTAGGTACGTACGTACGTACGTACGTACGTACGCCCCAGCTCTGACGGAGGTCAGAGCTGGGGCCTCATGTACAGAGTGCGCTGCACAAAAATCGTGAACATACAAAACATACATACATACATACATACATACATACATACATACATACATACATACACACATATATACACACATATATACACATACATACACACATACATACATACACACACACACATATATACATACATACATACACACATATACATACACACATACACACATATATATATATATATATATATATATATATATATATATATATATATATATATATATATATATATACACATTACGGCACATGCATGAATGTATTCACCACAAACAATATAACCAAGTGCATGTTCAATATTGACTACAAATGAGTGGAACGACTTGAACTGTTACCTTTATTATGAAGTCCATTATAAATGTAAATTTTCTACAACATTGGTACAACTGTATGTTGCTAAAAATGGTTTTTAGGATGAAATTGGAGCTTTTTGTTGGTTCTTTGGATTTTATTCTAACTTTTTCTTAGTCATTCAGAGTGGAGCCCCACTGAGGCCCCTGCCATGTACCTGTACTACATGCAAGGTTCCGTTGTCATCCCGCTCGCTGCCGAGCGTTTGATGACATCATCACAATGCCTTACTGAGTCAAACATGTTAAAGACAACTGCAGAATGCCAGCATTTCTCTAGGAAGCTGCTTTCTGTGACAGCAGGCAGTGGGACGGCATCGCCAATCTCCTGCAGCATCACAGACGACAGAAGAACATCCGTGTTTAGAGTCTGTCGTCCTCGGAGACGGAACTGCTGGGTAATGAGCCCTCAGGTGGCCTCAGGTGAACAGTTACATCATGTCATTAACATCATTACAACAAACAAGATCTTAAGCAGGTCTCCTGGCGCTGCTGTAAGGGAGCACTTCACCTTCTCACCTGTTCATCACAGCCCAGACTCCAGCTCACCTGACCGTGTATGGCAAGGCAAGTTTATTTCTATAGTACAATTCAACAACAAGGTGATTTATAGTGCTTTAAAAAGACATGAAAACATACATAAAAAGCATGTTTTAAAGAAAATACCAGAAAAATACCAGCCAGAAGAGGACCAGTGACAACGGGACCAGCCAGAGCGGGACCGGCAAGAAAGGGACCAGCCAGAAGGTGACTGGCTAGAAGGGGGCTGGCTATAAGGGAACCGGCCAGAAGGGGGCCAGCCAAAAGGGTACCAGCCAGAAGGGAACCAGCCAGAAGGCTGGTCCCATTAACAAAATCTGTTAATAAAATAAAACAACCAAGAAAAAGCTCCAATTTAAACCAAAAAAACATTTTTAGCAACATACAGTTGTACCATTCTTATAGCAAATTTCCATTTATAATTGACTTGATAATAAAGTTAACAGTGATTCATGTTCAATTCGTTCCACTCATTTACAGCCAATATTGAACATGCACTTGGTTATATTGCTCTTCACGAAATCCCAACCCTCCAGAATGTCAGCTGGATCCCCTCCCCTCAGCTGTGGTCAAATCCTGCCTGCCCTCTCTGCTCCCCCTCCTTTCTGCCAGGAGGAGAGAGGGAGGAGAGACCGGTCTAGGTCCCGGCCTCCGTCACTGGGAGGAGAGACCGGTCTAGGTCCCGGCCTCAATCGCCGGACAAACACTTTCTGGAGTCCTACAGCACCTGCAGCCGACTCGATATCAGACTCTGAAAGTCGCCTAAACATTCAATAACAACTTTATTCATTAATTGCTGAGTCACATCAGTTCGTACCAACCAACATTTCAGTGACATGCTAGTCTTATTTTAAAAAGACAACTTTACAGAACCGGTTCTTTGCTACAAATTGTGTTTTAATGTTTGTCTATTCAGATACAGTTATGGGATATTTTAAGGATCTGGATTTTATCTCTAGTAGTCGTCTCATACGGTCGTCATGGTGACAGAGATGTCTGACCTGTAGCAGCTCTGAAAGATCATGTTGGTCTGAACCGGAGCAGCTGGTCCAGTTCAGGGCAGAGATCCAGGAGGATCCTCTTGGTACCTAAACCAGCTGATGGTCCAGTCTTAGTCCTTGACCAGCAGGTCCAGACTAAACCAGCTGATGGTCCAGTCTTAGTCCTGGACCAGCAGATCCAGACTAAACCAGCTGATGGTCCAGTCTTAGTCCTGGACCAGCAGGTCCAGACTAAACCAGCTGATGGTCCAGTCTTAGTCCTGGACCAGCAGGTCCAGACTAAACCAGCTGATGGTCCAGTCTTAGTCCTGGACCAGCAGATCCAGACTAAACCAGCTGATGGTCCAGTCTTAGTCCTGGACCAGCAGATCCAGACTAAACCAGCTGATCGTCCAGTCTTAGTCCTGGACCAGCAGATCCAGACTAAACCAGCTGATGGTCCAGTCTTAGTCCTGGACCAGCAGATCGGTGTGATCCCTGAAGACTTGCTCCTGATCCTGCATTAGCAGGTTCCTCTAGCAGAACCAAACCGTCATTGTGATTGACAGGTTCCATCATTGTGATTGACAGGTTCCATCGTTGTGATTGACAGGTTCCATCATTGAGCTCCTGCCTTCATATGTTCATTTTTTGAACTTTTTGAACATCCGACCGTGAGCGTAGAAAGTGGCGTACGCACCTTTTTTGTGTGCCGCACTCTTTGTACATGAGGCCCCTGTTCTCTAAACACGATTGACCGAGTTTTCTTGATGAGAAGACAGAGCAGAGGGGAGCCCTGTTGCCCCAACGGGACGTGTGCGTTCAAATACACAATGGACTCCTGCCAGAAGTGGACAATCGTGTGTCTGTCAGTCGAGAACGTCCAAGATGTGTACATATTGGATTTTCTGCTTTTTGGTGCTGGCGGTTACCTGGCATATCGACAAATTCGGAAAACGTTGACAGTAGGGTTGCACATCTCTCTGTGATAAACGATTCGATATGAATCTAGATACACAGGTTACAATTCGATTCAAAAACGATATCCTATTATTACAGACCGATTGGATTCGATTCGACGGTTAATATTCAAGTCCACAAATCCCCAAGCATTGTGGCTTTATGGCACTGGCAAAAAAAAAAAACGAAACAGAACAACAAAATCACATGTCAATGTATTTATTTTTGAAACAAAATGGAACAAAAAAGTCTGGCTGAATCATTGGATGGGAACACTACAGGTAGGTAACAAAGGTGCAACATTTCAATGTAAACAAGTTATACACCTAACATCTCAAAATGTGGCAACAATGCACACAGTGCTTTGTGTAAAAGATAAAGTAAAATGTGTAATGCGTAAAATAAATCATTCACGAGTGAGGGAACGATGGAGCTGGAGATTGACAGACGGATCGGTGCAGCGTCCGCAGTTATGCGGTCGGTGTACCGGACCGTCGTGGTGAAGAAGGAGCTGAGTTGAAAGGCGAAGCTCTCGATTTACCGGTCAATCTACGAATCTACCCTCACCTGGACGCTCCCTTTGAGATAGGGTGAGGAGTTCGGTCACCCGAGAGGAGCTCGGAGTCCAGCCGCTGCTCCTTCACATTGAGAGGAGTCAGCTGAGGTGGCTTGGACAACTGTACCGGATCCTCCTGGACGCCTCCCTAGGGAGGTGTTCCAGGCATGTCCCACCTCCCTATGGAGGTGTTCCAGGCATGTCCCTCCTCCCTAGGGAGGTGTTCCGGGCATGTCCCACCTCCCTAGGGGGGTGTTCCAGGCATGTCCCTCCTCCCTATGGAGGTGTTCCAGGTATGTCCCCCCTCCCTAGGGAGGTGTTCCAGGTATGTCCCCCCTCCCTAGGGAGGTGTTCCAGGCATGTCCCTCCTCCCTAGGGAGGTGTTCCAGGCATGTCCCTCCTCCCTAGGGAGGTGTTCCAGGCATGTCCCTCCTCCCTAGGGAGGTGTTCCAGGCATGTCCCTCCTCCCTAGGGAGGTGTTCCAGGCATGTCCCTCCTCCCTAGGGAGGTGTTCCAGGCATGTCCCTCCTCCCTAAGGAGGTGTTCCAGACATGTCCCTCCTCCCTAGGGAGGTGTTCCAGACATGTCCCTCCTCCCTAGGGAGGTGTTCCAGGCAAGTCCCACCGGGAGGAGACCCCGCTTATCTTCACACATGCTGGTGGTCACAAGTTTGACCGGCGCCATCAGCTTGACAATATCTTCAATGTCGCAAAAGTCTTTGTCGTTAAGAGTGTTAATCTCTTCTCCTCTTCTGAGATCCCTGGACATAAGTGCAGCGGGAGTGGCAGGCTGTTGTTCCAGTACACGTTCCAGCATACTCTGGGTACTGTTCCACCGGGTGGACACGTCTTGGATGAGTTTGTGGATGGGCAAAGCCAGTTGTCTCTGTTTTTTCTTGTAGAATTTCTGCTGCCCTGACACTGCGGTGAAAAAAGCCAACCACTCTCCTTACCCTCCCCAGCAAAGTTACCACTGTGTCCACTTTGAAGGCTTTCTGTGTGGCCAGATCTATTGTGTGTGCAAAGCATTTCCCAGTCAGCATTATGGTTTACAGCTTAACTTGAGATAAGATATTTGAGTTTTCTTAAGCTGTAAGCAATGATCAGCAATATTAAAATAATAAAAGGCTTGCAATATTTCAGTTAGTTTGTAATGAATCCAGAATGTATGACATTTTTGCATTACAGAAAATAAAGGACTTTATCAAAATATTCTAATTTTCTGAGACAGTCCTGTATAGATATACACCTGTGTGTATGCATATACAGTGTGTATATGCAAATATCTTTAATGTAAATGACCAAAACAAAATAAACTACTACTACCAGATGTCACCAGGTTGCAAACACCAAAATCAGAGATCTCTGGAGGTTTCAATCTCTCTGCCGTATTTCTATCCATTTTTGGAATGATTTACTTTTTTACCTCTTCATTTTTTTAATCGCCAGTTTGTTCTTCAATACTGTCACTTCTCTTTTCAGGTCAGTTCATTAACTTCCATCATCCATCCGGATCTTTGAGACGCTGTTAAGGTTGATGGGAAGTGACATCACTGCTCCCTTACCTCACCTGTGGGGGAGGAGTGTGTGCGTTACCTCTGTGTACTCAAAGTCAGACAGCGGCGCGATGCCCCTGATGTAGTCCATCCTGAACTGGTTATCAGGGTTACCCAGAGGGACGGGTGGAGTCAGCGTGCTCATGGCCGTGACAATGGTCTGAGAAGGAAAAAAAGCACAACAAATTATGGAGAATATAGGGCTTAGCCCTAAATGCGATATGGAGAAGGGATATACCTGACTGGGACCCAGATTTTAACTGGAATGAAGTATGGACCAATATAATATCATCTTCCAGAAACCCAAATCATCAGCTTATTCATTTTCAATTTGTACATAGAACTTATTTAACACCTCGCAAGCGTTACCATATGAAGATCTTGGTTATCTCTTTATGTACATGATGCTCTCAGAATAAACTAGGAACCTTCATGCACATGGTCTGGGAATGACAACCTGTTGCAAACCTCTGGCAACAGGTTACAACTGCATTATCCTCGATAACAGCACAGAATATTCCAATAAACCCTCAAACACTTATTTTAAATAATTTATCAACAATCAATACTTCACAATGTCAAAAATGAATTTTGCTTGCTGGCCTAACAGCAGCAAAAAAGATAATGGCCCGGTTTCCCAGATCAGTTAAGTAGTTCTTAACAGCGAAAGACTTCTTTCAAACCATCTTAAGGAGCCTGTGAAAGAACTACTTAACTGTTAAGAACTACTTAACTGATCTGGGAAACCGGGCCAATAACAGTAAGATGGAAACCACCACACACACTTAAGATCTCCCATTGGTATCTGACCTTCCTTGAAATTATCTACCTGGAATTTTCTACAGCTCGAATCCATAATGCAAAACAACTAAATATTTTATTTTGGTTTATGGCAGCAGATACAATTAAGGCTAAACTTGAAATATGTATTTAAAATTGACATAGGCTACCTTGGTGCAGCTATTCTTGTCCAGTTTTTGATATTATGTTTTGCCTTTGTTTTATTTTGTCCTTTGTTCTATTATTATTATAATTTTTTTTTATTTTTTTTTCATCGAATGCTTAGGTCCAAGGGGTGGGTTTGGAACGGGCTGAGAATATGTGTTAATTCTCCGTTCTCAGAGTGCAGGTTTACTCGTAGTTCCTAGAGTGTCTAAATGTAGATTTGGAGGGCGGGCGTTCTGCTATCAGACACCACTACTATGGAACCAACTTCCAATCTGGGTTAAGGGGGCTGACACCACCTCCACCTTTAAAACTAAACTTAAAACATTTCTGTTTAGTAAAGCCTATAGTTAGTGTTTAGTAAACCTCTAGCTGGTGTTGGTAAATCTCTAGGTAGTGTAAACTTTAGTGTGTCAGAGTCGCTCCTGTAGTTTCTTGTGCTGGCCCCCCCTACTCCTCCCTTTTCTCCCTTTTGTCCATGTTGCAGCATCCTTTGCCGGACACCGGAACCTGCAGGTGGTCGTGGGTGGCTTGTAGCTTGCATTACGGAGCACAAGTCTTTCCCTGACCCTGCACCCCAACCTGGGACTTGTTGATTGGGCCGGAGCTTCGGAAGCTGCGTGCTGGCCTGCGGTCCCCACCCCTGGTCATCCCGTTGCTGGCCCCCCCTTCTCCTCCCTTTTCTCTCTTTTGTCCTGCAGGTGGTCGTGGGTGGCTTGTAGCTTGCATTACGGAGCACAAGTCTTTCCCTGACCCTGCACCCCAACCTGGGACTTGCTGATTGGGCCGGAGCTTCGGGAGCTGCGTGCTGGCCTGCGGTCCCCACCCCTGGTCATCCCGTTGCTGCTTCCACCTGCCTGCTGTGCTGTTGCCGTCCCTGACCCACCAGTCTGGCCCTCGGCAGGAGGGTCCCCCCTTACGAGCCTGGTCCTGCTCAAGGTTTCTTCCCTCCTAAAGGGGAGTTTTTCCTTGCCACTGTTTGGCTTAAGGTTTTTCTCCCACTAGGGGAGTTTTTACCTGCCATTGTTTATGTAATAACTGCTCGGGGGTCATGTTCTGGGTATGGGTCTCTGGAAAGCGTCTAGAGACAACTCTGTTGTATTAGACGCTATATAAATAAAATTGAATTGAATTGAATTAATTCTTGTTTAACATCATTGTGGATGCCACCATTGATAAGAAAATCATGAAAAATAAATAAAAACATTTGATCACAAAAAAAAAAAGAAATGATGGAGAATATTATGTGTTGAAGTTACTGAACCACATGACTGCTGATGAGGGTTTCTAAAGTAATGGACATTTATAGTATAACCTGAATTAACCTTTAATATACATTCTTTCTGTATGCTTGATGTAAAATGAGTGCTTGACTATGATAAGTACAGCTAACAGAGTATAAAAGTGCAGATGAAGGAGTAGTTTGTTTTTGTTAACGATAGTGACCTTGGCTAGACCACTGAAACCAGGACTAGAACCACTGAAACCAGGACTACAACCACTGAAACCAGGACTACAACCACTGAAACCAGGACTAGAACCACTGAAACCAGGACTACAACCACTGAAACCAGGACTAGAACCACTGAAACCAGGACTACAACCACTGAAACCAGGACTACAACCACTGAAACCAGGACCAGAAGAACTGAAACCAGAACTAGAACGATAGTGACCTTGGCTAGACTCTGGACCGACGTGACGTCTTTCCATCAAGGACAGCGGCACCATGTTGCAGCTACTGATGAGACCTGATCTAAACCAGGTTCTACCTTGATAGTTTTTATCTTTTCTAGATTAGTTATGTGTGTGCATGTCTGGTCCAGCTTTAAAGCAGAAGAGACAAGATTATCTTGACTTGTACTGTTCCTCTCCTTCAATCAAAGAATACATTTGATTCTATTTTGGACTTCTCACTATGCTCCTGTTAACAAAGTTTTCTGCCTCACTAGTTGACAGAGAAGCATCTTACTCCTCACGTGAAACCCGGACTAGAACCACTGAAACCAGGACCAGAAGAACTGCAACCAGGAATAGAACCACTGACACCACGACCAGAACCACTAAAACCCAGACTAGAACCACTGAAAAACCAGGACAAGAACCACTGAAACCAGGACTAGAACCACTGAAACCAGAGAAGAGAACAAGCTCTCAAATGTCATTGTTCAATAAGAAAAAAGGCTTTCTATTTCTACTCTATTCCACCATGACAGCTGATAACAGAAGAGACAGAAGTTATAAATGTCACAGGTGATGCCTGCTACAGTCATGTGACCTACCACTATGGCGTCCTTTACGTTTTTTCTGATGTCCTGAACCTTCTGCTGTTTCTCTCTGGAAAACAAATGTGGAGTTTGAGTTGATGTAGAAGCACTTTGTAACTTCTTGTTGTAGGTTTTTTTTCCAGCATCTTAATCTTAAACCGACGGAGTAGCATTTAAAGTCATCACCTCCACCAGACAGAACATTTCTGGACTCCCAAACTCTCCAAGAGACCACAGTGAACTAGAAACAGCAGGAGAAGTCGGGTTTTACTCACTCAGCATTGAAGCCATCCACGTGGAGAATCCTCATCTGTTTCACAATGGTGCTCTTACCTGATTCTCCTGCACCTGCAGACGGACAGATGGTGGACAACATAGGATGTGAAGTTCCATCAGCTTATGGTTTTAGAATCACATCACACATTACAGAGAAAGATATACCGGTGAGTATCTAGGTGAACAGGTGCCTGACCTAACAGCAGCAGTCTGTGTGTAGCTTTGTAGGCCTGTCTCTCCTTCTGCAGCTGTTTCTCAATCTTCTTGTTGGCTTCTCTCTTTGCTTTTTCATCCAACCGTTCTTCATCCGTCTGTCCTCCCAGACAGCCCATCTCAGCTGGAACGACTGAAACGGACACCAGTGAAACCAACAGACACCAGTGAAACTAACATACACCAGTGAAACCAACGGACACACCGGACACACTATCTGCAATTCATAACAATCAAACTCTGCTTCTGGTATAATACAAGACACTAATGGTGCTTTTCCACTAGTACCTACTCAGCCCGACCCGCCTCGGTTTGGTTCTTTCCCACTAGAGGTCTAACGTGCCGAGTAGATACTTTTCTGTATCTATTCTGCCGAGGTTCTAAGCGGCTGAGTCAGCTGTATCTGACGTCATCACTCTACAGGAAATCAGCGAAAAAGCGACTCTGACGGCAGCTTATTGTTCATTTTATTCACAGCTGACAAGTTGGAGGTTGTGTGTGTGCACTTCCTGATTGGGTAGTAGTTTATTTGCAGGAATGGAGGCGAGGCTCAGTCAGTTAGAGGTGCGGTTCCGCCAACTTGACCATAGTCCGGTAGACTCGTTAGCTAGCCAGGCTAAGTTAGCGGCGGACCGGCCTGTAGTAGCTGCTGGTAGCCGCTCCCCTGCAGCTCCCGAGCAGCCGGGCAGGCAGGGCGGCTGGGTGACGGTTTGGAGGAAGCGTAGTTCTAAAGGGCGCACTGAACACCACCACTCGCTTCATGTGTCCACCACTCGCTTCACCGATTTTCCCCACTCAGCGACACACCCGTTGAGAAGCCGACCCTGGTGATTGGAGACTCCATAGTCAGGCATGTGAGGCCGACTCCAGCGACCATAGTTAGGTGCATCCCGGGGGCCAGAGCGGGCGACATTGAAGCAAATTTGAAGCTGCTGGCAAAGAGTAATCGTAAATTTGGTAAAGTTATCATCAATGTCGGAGCTAATGACTCCCGTCTACGCCAGTCGGAAGTAACTAAAATGAATATTGTCTCGGTATGTAACTACGCCAAAACCATGTCGGACTCCGTAGGTTTCTCTGGTCCCCTCCCCAATCTGACCAGCGATGAAATGTTTAGCCGCATGCTCTCGCTCCGCCGCTGGTTGTATCGGTGGTGTTCAGAAAACAACATGGCCTTTATTGACAATTGGAAGACGTTTTGGGGAAAGCCCGGTCTGATTGGAAGAGACGGCATTCATCCCACCCCGGATGGTGCAGCTCTTATTTCTAGTAATTTGGCCAGTTTTATTAGACACTCCCCCTGACAATGCAGGGTCCAGGCCAGGATGCAGAGCTGCAGTTTAACACACTTCTCTGCTGCTTCTCGAGGACCAACGCCTGCCAATAAAACTGTAGGATTAAATGATGTACAGTAATTGGCGACTCTAAAACTGTAGGATTGCATTATGTAATTGGCAACTCTAACCAGGTGCCTAGCAAAATAGAAGTGGTTGCAGTTCCCCGCCCTCCAAAAGTTCACCAGGTGCGGCGTTATAGAGGCGTTAACCAAAATAACCTTGTAAAAATTAAAACCAATGCGCATTTGGTACCAATAAGAGACTGAAAAACTAGATGCGGACTACTAAATATACGATCGTTAAGCTCCAAGTCTCTGTTAGTAAACAATATAATTACAGAGAGCAGGAGTGATATGTTTAACAGAAACATGGCTACAGGAGGAAAACGGCGTTAGTTTGAATGAATCGACTCCGCCCGGCTACGTAAATCATCGTATTAATTGAAGCACGGGCCGAGGCGGAGGAGTCGCAGCAATTTATAACTCCAGTCTCCAAACAAAAACTGAACCTAAGTGCAATTATAATACATTTGAAAGCCTCATGCTTAGTCTGAAATTCCCGACCTGGAAATCAGAGAAGCCAGTTGTGTTAGTGGTAGTGTACCGGCCCCTTTCTGTCAGAATTTTCAGATTTCCTATCTGGATTATTGATCAGTACAGATAAATTCATCATAGTGGGTGACTTTAATATTCATATGGATGTTGAAAGCGATAATCTTAAATTAGCTTTCAATTCTCTTCTAGAATCAATGGGTATCTCACAAAAAGTGGACAAACCGACGCACTGTTTTAATCATACTCTGGATGTCGTTCTCACCTACGGTGTTGAAACTGATGATCTGTTGGTGTCCCCTGTAAACTCCCTTTTATCCGACCATTATTTAATAACGTTAGAATTTAATATTGTCGATGTTGAAGTGCAAAATCAGAGGTATTATTTTAGCAGATGTTTGTCTGATGAAGCTATTGCTAAATTTAGGGAGGCCATTGCTCATCTTGCGACAGTGGAAAATAGTGAAGTAGTCGAGGCCAGTGACCTGGGTTCTACCTCTGCAGATGTTCATTTCCTTGCTAGTAACACTGCTGATTTGTTGCATTCAGCTTTAGATGAAGTTGCTCCTTTGAAAAGGAGGGTTTCCAACCATAGGAGCTTAACTCCCTGGTATAATTCAGATATCCGCATGTTGAAACAAAACGTGTGTAAAATGGAAAGGAATTGGTACTCTTGTAGGTCTGTAGACTCCTATCGTGAATGGAAAGATATTCTAATAGTATATAAAAAAGCCATTCGCAAAGCCCAGTGTTGGGCAAGTTACATCCAAAATATAATACATTATATATTACTAGTTACTGTCATTTGAAAGTAATTAGTTACATTACAATATTACTATATCTGAATTGTAATGCGTTACACTACTTGTGTATTACTTTTGAGTTACTTTCAACAAAATAGCAAAAAAAGATAAATCTTGTCCCACTGGCAGATTTTTCTACTTATTTCAAGTGAAAATTTACTTGAAACAGGTGAAAATTGTCAAATAAGTTATTTTTCTGGTGTTATTTTTCTGGTGATGACTCTAAATGTTGAAATAGCAGTAAAACCACATTCATTGATGAAATGACATAAGGGATGGAAAGGAGGGATGGCAGTTTTACAGGGGGGATGATTTGGACCGTTTTTATTTCGGGGGGGGTGATTTGGACCGTTTTTATTTCAGGGGGGGGATGATTTGGACCGTTTTTATTTCAGGGGGGATGATTTGGACTGTTTTTATTTCAGGGGGGATGATTTGGACCGTTTTTATTTCAGGGGGGATGATTTGGACTGTTTTTATTTCAGGGGGGATGATTTGGACCGTTTTTATTTCAGGGGGGGGATGATTCGGACCGTTTTTATTTCAGGGGGGATGATTTGGACCGTTTTTATTTCAGGGGGGATGATTTGGACTGTTTTTATTTCAGGGGGGATGATTTGGACCGTTTTTATTTCAGGGGGGATGATTTGGACCGTTTTAATTTCAGGGGGGGGTGATTTGGACCGTTTTTACTTCAGGGGGGGGGTGATTTGGACCGTTTTAATTTCAGGGGGGGTGCCATCACATCACCCCTCATCCCCCCTCAACTCGAATACTGCTCACACGGAACTCAGAACTTCTTCATAAATAACTCCCAGAGAGAAAAAAAACACCAGCAAGCTAACAAACAAACCAATATTTCTCTCAGAGTTAACAAAACGTACCAGCAATCAACAACTCGCAGCTGTTTTAACCTCTCCTCCTGATGGGCTGCAGGTGTGGTTTAAGGCTGATTTATGGTTCCGCGTTACACCAACGCAGGCCATACGCCGTGGGTTACGCGAACTACTGCGTACCCTAAGGCGAAAGCCCTGCGTCAATTTAACGCGGAACCATAAATCCGCTCTCACAGCGCGACTGACTGTGAGCCCGGCTCGTGCTCCTCGCCGGGCGCAGCTCCTCGCCGACTCCGCGCTCATATATATTTAATAAATGTATAAAGCCCATATATTAATAAAGCCTCACTTGGCCGAGCTCTAACGCTGAGACCATGGTAGATTTAAGTTACACGCGGACACGCCGCACTGTTGACTTTTCCCTGCCGGCTCTGCTCACTGAACAGTCCCCACACAAACAGTGTCCAGCGGCACTACGTTCCGCCGCGCCGCGTTCCCAACGCTTTTTTCTGTTGTCGGGATGTCTCGCGGACGCGGTGTTGGTGAATTCTTTAAAAAACAACAGCTAAACGGGTTAAAATGCGTTGTAACGCGCGTTACTTAGATTGTAACGAGTAAAATATTACCGAAAATGTATTAGTAATGCGTTATATTACTGCGTTACAGCAAATAGTAATACATTACTGTAATTGCGTTACTTTTGTAACGCGTTACCCCCTCACTCACTCACTCATCTTCTCCCGCTTTATCCGTTACCGGGTCGCGGGGGCAGCAGCCTCAGCAGGGATGCCCAGACTTCCCTCACCCCAGACACCTCCTCCAGCTCTTCCGGGGGGAGTCCGAGGCGTTCCCAGGCCAGCCGAGAGACATAGTCTCTCCAGCGTGTCCTGGGTCTTCCCCGGGGTCTCCTCCCGGTGGGACATGCCTGGAACACCTCCCTAGGGAGGCGTCCAGGAGGCATCCGGTACAGATGCCCAAGCCACCTCAGCTGACTCCTCTCAATGTGGAGGAGTAGCGGCTCGACTCCGAGCTCCTCCCGGGTGACCGAACTCCTCACCCTATCTCTAAGGGAGCGTCCAGCCACCCTGCGGAGGAAACTCATCTCGGCCGCTTGTATCCGCGATCTTGTCCTTTCGGTCACTACCCAAAGTTCATGACCATAGGTGAGGGTAGGGGCGTAGATTGACCGGTAAATCGAGAGCTTCGCCTTTCGACTCAGCTCCCTCTTTACCACGACGGTCCAGTACATCGACCGCATTACTGCGGACGCTGCACCGATCCGCCTGTCAATCTCACGCTCCATTGTTCCCTCACTCGTGAACAAGATCCCGAGATACTTAAACTCCTCCACCTGAGGCAGGACTTCTCCACCCACCCGGAGAAGGCATGCCACCCTTTTCCGGTCGAGAACCATGGCCTCGGTCTTGGAGGTGCTGATTCTCATCCCTGCCGCGTCGCACTCGGCCGCAAACCGCCCCAGCACATGCTGGAGGTCCCGGTCTGATGAAGCCAACAGGACAACATCATCTGCAAAAAGCAGAGATGAAATCCTGAGGTTCCCAAACCGGATCCCCTCCGGCCCCTGGCTGCGCCTAGAAATCCTGTCCATAAAAATTATGAACAGGACCGGTGACAAAGGGCAGCCCTGCCGGAGTCCAACATGCACCGGGAACAAGTCTGACTTACTGCCGGCAATGCGAACCAGACTCCTGCTTCGATCATACAGAGACCGGACAGCCCTTAGTAGAGGGCCCCGGACTCCATACTCACTCAGCACCCCCCACAGAATGGCACGAGGGACACGGTCAAATGCCTTCTCCAGATCCACAAAACACATGTAGACTGGTTGGGCAAATTCCCATGAACCCTCGAGCACCCTGCGGAGGGTATAGAGCTGGTCCAGTGTTCCACGACCGGGACGAAAACCGCATTGTTCCTCCTGAATCCGAGGTTCGACTATCGGCCGTAATCTCCTCTCCAGTACCCTGGCGTAGACTTTCCCCGGGAGGCTGAGAAGTGTGATCCCCCTGTAGTTGGAACACACTCTCCGGTCCCCCTTTTTAAACAGAGGGACCACCACCCCAGTTTGCCACCCCAGCGGTACTGTCCCCTTCCTCCATGCAATGTCGCAGAGGCGTGTCAGCCAAGACAGCCCTACGACATCCAGAGACTTGAGGTACTCAGGGCGAATCTCATCCACCCCCGGTGCCCGGCCACCGAGGAGCTTACGAACCACCTCGGTGACCTCGGCTTGGGTGATGGATGAGCACGCCTCCGAGCCCCAACCCTCTGCTTCCTCAGTGGAAGGCATGTCAGTCGGGTTAAGGAGATCCTCAAAGTATTCCTTCCACCGTCCGACAATGTCCCCAGTCGAGGTCAACAGCTCCCCACCAGCACCATAAATGGTGCCGGCAGAGTACTGCTTCCCCCTTCTGAGGCGCCGAACGGTCCTCCAGAATTTCCTCGAGGCCGACCGAAAGTCCTCCTCCATGGCCTCCCCGAACTCCTCCCAGACCCGAGTTTTTGCCTCCAAGACTGCCCGAGCCGCGGCCCGCTTGGCCTGCCGGTACCTATCTACTGCGTCAGGAGTCCCACCGGCCAACATAGCCCGGTAGGACTCCTTCTTCAGTCTGACGGCATCCTGTACTTCCGGTGTCCACCACCGGGTTCTAGGATTGCCGCCACGACAGGCACCGGAGACCTTGCGTCCACAGCTTCGAGCCGCCGCGTTGACAATGGAGGCAGAGAACATGGTCCACTCAGACTCGATGTCCCCCGCCTCCCCCGGGATCCGAGAGAAGCTCTCCCGGAGGTGGGAGTTGAAGATGTCCCTGACAGAGGGCTCAGCCAGACGTTCCCAACAGACCCTCACAATCCGTTTGGGTCTGCCCGGTCTGTCCAACCTCCTCCTCCGCCAGCGCATCCAACTCACCACCAGGTGGTGATCAGTTGACAGCTCAGCCCCTCTCTTCACCCGAGTGTCCAAGACATGCGGCCGAAGGTCAGATGAAACGACAACAAAGTCGATCATTGACCTCCGGCCTAGGGTGTCCTGGTGCCACGTGCACTGATGGACACCCTTATGCCTGAACATGGTGTTCGTGATGGACAAACTGCGACTCGCACAGAAGTCCAACAACAAAACACCACTCGGGTTCAGATCGGGGAGGCCGTTCCTCCCAATCACGCCTCTCCAGGTATCACTGTCATTGCCCACGTGAGCGTTGAAGTCCCCCAGTAGAACAATGGAGTCCCCAGTTGGAGCACTATCAAGTACTCCTCCCAGGGACTCCAAGAAGGCCGGGTACTCCCCACTGCTGTTCGGCCCGTAGGCACAAACAACAGTGAGAGACCTATCCCCGACCCGAAGGCGCAGGGAAGCGACCCTCTCGTTCACCGGGGTGAACTCCAACACATGGCGGCTGAGCTGGGGGGCTATAACCAAGCCCACACCAGCCCGCCGCCTCTCACCCTGGGCAACTCCAGAGTAGTGGAGGGTCCAGCCCCCTTCGAGGAGCTGGGTTCCAGAGCCCAAGCTATGTGTGGAGGTGAGCCCGACTATCTCTAGCCGGTATCTCTCAACCTCACGCACAAGCTCCGGCTCCTTCCCCCCCAGCGAGGTGACATTCCATGTCCCCA
Source organism: Cololabis saira (assembly GCF_033807715.1). NCBI lineage: Eukaryota > Metazoa > Chordata > Actinopteri > Beloniformes > Belonidae > Cololabis > Cololabis saira. The sequence goes on from NC_084608.1 coordinate 3,951,546, forward strand.
CTGTGAGGGTTGATGTCCAGGGATTGGGTCGTCGAGGCACCCCGCCACGACTGCTACCCAGCCCACAATGCACCGGCCTGCCATGGTCCTTCCTGCGGGTGGTGGGCCTACTGGAAGGTGGACCCGCGTCGCCGTTTCGGGCTGAGCCCGGCCGGGTCCCACGGGCAAAGACCCGGCCACCAGGCGCTCGCCTACGAGCCCCAACCCCAGGCCTGGCTCCAGGGCGGGGCCCCGGTGACGCCGATCCGGGCGACGTAACGGTCCTCGATTTACTTGTCATCATGATAGGCTTGTGAACACTGGCAAAGCCAGAACAGCATATTATTCATCGTTGATAGAGGATAACAAAAGTATCCCACGTTTTCTGTTCATGTTTCTATCTAAAATTCTGGAAAAGGCAGTTTCAAGCCAGTTATGTGACTATTTGAATAGAAATGATCTGTTTGAAGTTTTTCAGTCAGGGTTCAGAATGCATCATCAGAGACAGCACTGGTTCGAGTCACGAATGACCCTCTTATGGCCTCAGATAAGGGATTAGTGTCCATACTGATTCTACTGGACCCCAGATAAGGGATTAGTGTCCATACTGGTTCTACTGGACCTCAGATAAGGGATTAGTGTCCATACTGGTTCTACTGGACCTCAGATAAGGGATTAGTGTCCATACTGGTTCTACTAGACCTCAGTGCTGCTTTTGACACTGTAGATCAGCATTTTACTGCACAGGTTAGAGCATGTTGTTGGGATTAAAGGGACAGCTCTATGTTGGTTTAAATCATACCTATCTGACAGGTTCCAGTTTGTTCATGTACATGAGGTTTCTTCAGAACAGTCGAAGGTCTGCTATGGTGTTCCGCAGCGTTCAGTGCTAGGGCCAATCTTGTTCAGTTTATACATGCAGCCATTGGGAGGTATAATCCAGAATCACGACATACACTTTCATTGTTATTCTGATGGTACGCAGCTCTATTTGTCTATGAAGCCGGATGAAACAGAACCATTAGTTAAACTTCAGGCATGTCTGAGGGACATCAAGGACTGGATGTCCAGAAATTTCTTGCTTCTAAATTCAGATAAAACAGAGGTTATCATTCTTGGTCCAGAGCATCTTAGGAAGGGATTAGATGGTGTTGCGATGGCTTCCAGTGCAACTGTGAGAATCTTGGTGTTGTTTTCGATCAGGATTTGTCGTTTAAACCATATGTTAATCAGGTTTGTAAAATAGCCTTTTTACATCTCCGTAATATTGCAAAGATTAAGAAAATCCTCTCGCAAAGTGATGCAGAAAAACTTGTTCATGCGTTCTTGACTAGATTACTCTAATGTGTTATTAGCAGGATGTCCAAGTAATTTGCTGAAAAGGCTCCAGCTGATCCAAAATGCAGCAGCACGAGTACTGACAGGAATCAGCAGGAGAAACCACGTCTCTCCAGTGTTAGCGTCGCTCCATTGGCTACCCGGAAAATTTACAATCCAATTAAAAATTGTATTACTTGCGTATAAAGCCCAAAACGGCTTAGCTCCGCATTATTTGCAAGACCTGATAGTGCCTTATGTTCCTGGCAGAGCTCTCTGTTCTCGGAGTGCAGGTTTACTCGTAGTTCCTAGAGTATCCAAATGTAGATTTGGAGGGCGGGCGTTCTGCTATCAGGCACCGTTACTATGGAACCAACTTCCAATCTGTGTTAAGGAGGCTGACACCACCTCCACCTTTAAAACTAAACTTAAAACCTTTCTGTTTAGTAAAGCCTATAGTTAGTGTTTAGTAAACCTCTAGCTGGTGTTAGTAAATCTCTAGTTAGTGTAAACTCTAGTGTGTTAGACTCAGTAGTCATAGCTGCAGCTATAGAACAAAACTATAATAGTTAGTCTCAAATATAGCTTGGTGGTAGATATGCTGCTATAGGCCTATGCTGCAGGGGGGCACCGACATGATCCACTGGGCGGTACCTCTCGCCCTTCTTCTCCTCTCCTCTTCCCTTCCTCTCTTCTCCTTTTCCATTTTTATTCATTATAAGTATCTCATAGCCATCATTTTTGTCTATCGTTCCTGTAGTTTCTTGTGCTGGCCCCCTTTTTTCCCTTTTGTGCATGTTTGCAGGCTGGAGCCTCGGGAGCTGCGTGCTGGCCTGCGGTCACCCCCCCATCCCCGGTCATCCCGCCGCTGCTTCCACCTGCCTGCGCCCCAACCCCCCCCCCCTTTTGGTCATTCCGCTGACTTTTCAGCAGCGCCGAGACAAAGAAACAAAAAAAAAAGCATTGCCGCTTGAAGCTTCTCTCATCACATTTTTTAACTTGATATCGAACACAGACCCAGCAGCACATATATCATCTCCTCCAGGTTCTACATCTTTAGTGTTGTTGTCTTCTTCCTTTAGATCACACAATCAAATACGTCACAGGAGCTTCGCTCCAACCCGCCTACTTCTGCTCCAGGTGCTGAATTGTTATGGAAAAGAAACCAGGCCAAGCTGAGATGAGTAGAGCTGAGTAGGTGCTGGTGGAAAAGCGCCATAATGGTACGACGTGATCACGACTCATCTTTACTATAAGTGAAGTGAAGCAGCAGCAGCTCTGGTCTACCTGTAGGGGGTGGGCAGCAGTGAGGAGAGTTTGACTTCTTGACACTGAAATTAAGTTCTGCACATCAGTGATGAACACAGCATTAACAAAAATATAAAGCTGAATTGAAAATAAAACAGGCCTGCAGAAAAAATAGTTCAAACATTGCTTTCAGAAAAATGTTCTTTGCAATCAACACAGCAGTAGGATTGTCAGAGGGAGACTGCTTGTCATTGGTGCAACACGATTTGGGCGAGTCGCTAGATTAATCCAACTGTTATTCAGCATTGATCGTCCAGCCGCTCCATCTCCTGCGCCAGCCAACTCTGCTGATGCTGACGAAGCCAGCGAGATCCACCGAGCAGACGGTGGGCCGTCATGTTACGTAGTTCCACTCAACATTTCGACTTTATTCTCAAAATTGTACTTCAACATTAATCTCGACATTGCGACTTTTTTCTCGAAGTGCATAATGAAAAAAAAAAAATAAAATCTTCCTCCTCTAAAATATTATTTTTATTTTTCTCCTGTCTGGCCCTAACACTCTTCCGTAGAGGTACATAACTGTGATAAGAACAACTTAAAAAGTAACTGTGCCAGATTTTCCTGCTGAAATCAAATCAAACATGTGCAGAGTACAGCAGTTCTCAGGAGAAGCAGCCGGCCTTCAGGTGTTCTTAAGTTCTAAGAAGATTCAAACCACTAACTCCTGTCATAGCAGAGACAGCCCTGGTTTCTCCGGGTCTGGTCTCTCGCCCGACCCGGGGAGGACGGCTGTTATACATCATTAATTGAACGTGTGTGATTCCACAGCCGTCTGAGCTGGGTGTCCTCTCTGATCCGTGCACCTCCATCACGTCTGTATTTACGGAGGCTTCGTTGGGAGGGTTAGGGTGTCTCTCAGTGAGATAATAATCTCTTTATTTTTCAGTATTCATGGAAATACACCAAAATTTGTCCTCTGCTTTTAACCCATCACTAGTTACACACAGCAAAAACTCAAAATCTTACCAGCAATATTTGTCTTATTAGGGCCCGAGCACTGAAAGTGCGAGGACCCTATTGTATCTGTGATGTTTATTATTATTATTATTATTATTATTATTATTATTATTATTATTATTCTCGCCGTAAATGAATTGCCTTTTTGGAGGCCTTAAAATGCTCAAAAACTCACCAAATTTTGCACACGCTTCCAGAGTCGCGTAAAATTACGTATTTTATGGGCGACAGGCATGGGTCCACAAGAATGGGCTCTATAGCGCCACCTATTTTATGTTTTTCGACGAGCCCCATAATATGGTTTGACTTACAGCAATGTCCTTTATGTGTCTATTATATCGGACAAAGCCCTACAAAAAAGTCTCTTGGACCCATGTTCTAAGTTACACAGGAAGTCCGTCATTTTGAATAGAAAATGTCATTTTTGATGAATTCTGATCATTTCTAGGCCTCGTACTTTAACGAACTCCTCCTAGAGATTTTATCAGATTGGCTCACAACTTGGTTTGTACAATCTAGACACATGGCCGACGCTAAATTGCGAAGCTTTTAAGTTTCTGCCAGAGGGCTTGACCGTAGTGATTCGGCGAAGTTTGAGGTCATTTTTAAGCCTCGCCATCAAACATCAATTGGCTGTAATTCAGCAATACATGATTTGATGTGGTTGAAAACGTATGTGCATGATTGTAGGCTGAGCCTGAAGACATCTATGGTGGAATATTCAGGATCGGTTGTAGCGCCACCTGTTGGCACCAGGAATTGTCATGTCTTCTAGTTTGCATCTGTGCTCCAAGCGAGATCAGTTTAATGATCTCAAAGTTGGTCAGATAATAGGTAAGACATTGACGATGACTGACAGAGAAAACTGTACGTTCTTATCGAAGGGCGTGGCCGTTAGAGGTTGTCAAATTTCTGTGTCTCGCCATGAACATAAAAGTTGTTGTAACTTAAACATACTTGGTCCAAATTGACCCAAAATCAATACATGTAATCAGGCTTCCATTCTGAACAAGTGGATATGACAATCTTGGATGAATTCCATAGCGCCACCTTTTGGTCAGGTATACATTTTTCATCAAATTATGTGCTGTCATTGCTGTTTCATTCATCCAATCACAATGAAATCGACACATATTATTGTCATAAGCGTCCTTATTAACTGTGTTGAGTATCGTGGTCATAACTTGAAGGGAACTGCCATTTTACGTCACTCTGAATTTTTTGGTAAAATAATAATTTAAAATCATAGGCTTGGTCTTAAGACAATAAAATGTCAGATTTAGATACATTTCGACATGACTAAAAAATCATACGCTGGTACATATCGCTTTTGAAGAACTTTGTAACTCTCTTTTTCCAAAAATGTATTCATATACAATTAAATCATATTTTTGTCATGCCATGTCCAATTAACTTCGTAAACTTCGTAAAAATATTGTTTACTGTAATGTGAAAATATATTTTTGGCATTAAGGTGCGTAAAACGCACGATTGGTAATGAATATTTATTTAAATCCATTGGATTTAAAGCAAGCTGGCTCCTGCAGCGGAGCGGAGGCCGAGGGGGAGGGAGGAGGGGGGGAGCGGGGGAACGTTGCGTGCGCACCGTATTGACGTTCCTCACACGACATGAGTCCTCCAGTGTTTTCACACGAGTCCCAACCTAATCTGTAAGTATTTTTTTATTGTGTGCATAATTGTAGAGTCGTCTTAAGACATCTATGGTGAAATATTCCTGTGGAATAGTTTTCACCGATGTATTTCGGCGGCGCATGTCTGTAATGCAGCTCGCTTTTTCATGTCTTTCATGTCTCTGTCTTCTACCGAGACAGAGACCACTTAAATAAAACCACACTGATTTTGAGTCAAACCCGTCTTTTTACATTCAATTTTTATACAGAAAATAATTACAGTGCATGTATTACACCTTATTTCACAGCAGCTTTGCAATTTTATTATATTATTATCGGCCCTCAGCCGAGATCTGGTCGGGACCGCGCCGCGCCGCGGAGGAGGTGCATTCAGGGACCGGTCGGAATTCTAAAAAGCCGATTATCCTCCTGGTGCGTTCAGGGACAACTGGAATTTACTGTATTTGGCGAGAATTTACCGTTGCTTCATTTGCTTAAAAATTATTTAAAGGTGACCTATTATGGCATTTAATGTATATTTTAAACAGGCATTGAATGTCTTAAAAACAAGCTTTTGAAGGTTTTTTCTACATAAATGAGAAATTCAGCCTCTGGGCCATGTCTTTATTTTTACCGTTTCTAACCTGGTCTATGAGGGATTCTGAGGGGAGGGGGGGCTATGTTAATGAGGCTCTGTGCTGATTGGCTGCCTGAATGACGTGTAGCAGGGGAGCTTTAAGCCTGAATCACAATTGTGGGTCAATGATGTATAAGGCCTTTGAGAGGCCTATTTTTAAAATACTTAAAATAAAGATGTATTTGGCCATTTTCCAAACATTTGGAATGTAGTGTGCATATATGTGAAAACTTAAAACAAAGGTATTTTAGTGTTTTTAAACCTACATTAATAGGGCAACGACCTTAAAAAAGTAATTGGGGGCGACCGTTATTTATCTCAAAATTAATAGATTTCCTTAACAAAATGTATATTTTAATAAGTATCAGTAATTAAATTAACTTTTCAAGAAAGATAGACTCATGTGTCCTTTCATTTTTGAAAACCATTTTGAAATACATTTTATGTATAATGGAAGTGTCACCCTCATAAAGCCATTTATGCATACTATACCAATGATTTATATTTGAACCAAAACTCATAGACATTAAATTTTGAATTTGCAGATTTCCTAAGTTCTATAGTAAACCATGGTTTGTTAAGGTTTTCAGAGCTTCCTTTATCGTTACACACCTGTATCATAGCACAACTTAAAGAAAAGTCTCCTGGCGCCATGGCCGAAACCCAACAGGAAGTCGGCCAGTTTGAATTAATCATGTAATTTTGGCGCAATTTATGCCATTCCTTCAGCCGCTTCTTCGCCAGAACCGTAACGTGCACCCAGGTGTGTTATACATCAAAATGTGCGTCTCCATCCTGCAATAACGTGCATAACTTTTCTCAGTCAAAAGCGTTACCGTGGCGATGATAGACGCCAAAAAGCGCGCCCCCAATTCATCTGATTGGTCCATACAGATAAAACTTTGTGCCTCAAGCCCCACAATACGGTTTGACGTACATGCACAAAAATCGGTACACACCTGTATCATGTCGCAACTTAAAGGAAAGTTTCTTGGCGCCATGGCCGAAACCGAACAGGAAGTCAGCCATTTTGAACATTTTGAATTAATCGTGTAATTTTGGCGCAATTTATGCCCTTTCTTCGGTCATTAATTCAGCCCGAACCATAACGTGCACCCAGGTGTGTTATACATCAAAACGTGCGTCTCCATCCTCCGACACCACGCATTACTTTTCTCTTTCAAAAGCGTTACCGTGGCGACGCTAGACGGCAAAAAGCGCACCCACCCTTCATCTGATTGGTTCAGACAGAAAAAACTTTGCGCCTCAAGCCCCATAATACGGTTTGACGTACATGAACGAAAATCGGTACACACCTGTATCATGTCGCAACTTAAAGAAAAGCCAGGCCTGTCGATACATTTGATATTTCATGGTTTGCATTAATGGGCGTGGCCTAACGGCTCAACAGCGCCCACTAGAATACCTTTCTCTCCCATAACTTTTGAAAGGTTTGACATACAGAGTCGTGGGTGGTGTCATCGGACTCGGTATTGAGTCCTTGACCATAATTGGCGAAAATTAGCCCCGCCCCTTCTTCTGATTGGTTGTCCCTATTTCCTGCTATAACATTTGAATGTTTTGACATAAAGAGTCGTGGGTGGTGTCATGGGATTCTGTAATGAGTCCTTGAGCTTCATTGGCCTGAATTAGCCCCGCCCCTTCTTCTGATTGGTTGTCCCTTTTTTCTGCTATAACTTTTGAATGGTTTGACATAGGAAGTCGTGGGTGGTGTCATTTCTGATATGCTTATGGTGGGCGGTGGCCGTGAGTGCGAGGGCCCGTTCATCGCTGCTTGCAGCTTTAATTTCTAGTTAAAATGTCTAATTTTTAGTCAAAAAAATCTCATTACACTTAAAACAAGAGTCATTGCCAGAAAAATAACTTGTTATTTGACCATTTTCACCTGTTTCAAGTAAATTTTCACTTGAAATAAGTAGAAAAATCTGCCAGTGGGACAAGATTTATCTTCAGTGATGAGTCTTGTTTTAAGTGTAATGAGTTTTTTTTACTAAAAATGAGACATTTTAACTAGAAATAAGACAAATATTTTTGTTAAGATTTTGAGTTTTTGCAGTGCGCTAGCAGTGAGCTGCCATTATTCTGGCGTCCGGGGAGCAATTAGGGTGAAGGGCCTTGCTCAGGGGCCCACGGTGGATCATCTTGGTTGCCATCCTGGGGGCTTGAACCGGGGTCCTCCAGACCTAAGCCCACCTCTGTAACCACTAGGCTACCACTCCCCCTATAGACTTCAGTAGTAAAGCTTGACAGAGGACTGAGTTGGAAAAGCAAGAAGGGTTCAAGGACGAAACCTGAGACGCAGCGGGAAAAGACAGATTCAGCGTGTTTGTCTGGACAGCCAATGGACAGAGAAAGGCATCATCCCAGATGAATGTCTTGCAACTGGCCATGACCAACCATGGGCTATCTGGAAAACCCTAAACCAGGGGTCGGCAACCCGCTCTTTAGCGCCGCCCTAGTGGCTCCCCAGAGCTTTTCCTTTTTTTCTTCTTTCTTTTTTTCTCTTCTTTTTCCTTTTTTTCTTCCTTTTTTAATCTCGACATTTCAACTTTTTTCTCGAAATTTTGACTTTTTTCTCGACATTTCGACTTTTTTCTCGAGATTGTACTTCAACATTAATCTTGACATTTCAACTTTTTTCTGGACATTTCGACTTTTTTCTCGAAGTGCATAATGAAAAAAAAAATCTTCCCCCAGTTCTAACTAATATAGAAACATGCAGCATGTGTTTGCCTTCATTCTAAGGCTGATACAAGACTTTTCATTTTTTGCGGCTCCTGATGCATGCGTGTGTGGGGAACCACAAACAATGGACCAATAATGAGATGCATATCTGCCCCACAATGCACTGGAGATGACCTGGCCAAACCCAACGCCGCTGCACTCGCCTGCGCCCCCCACTGGGAGGACATGATATAGAAGATGGCCAGACACGAAGAAGAAGAATCGTGTTTGCAGGTTCAGAAACAAACGTGGGCTCCAGCCAGCCGTGCACTTTCACACACGTTCACCTGTATCCCCAGAGGTGTCAAGTAACAAAGTACAAATACTTCGTTACCTTACTTAAGTAGAAATTTTGGTTATCTATACTTCACTGGAGTAATTATTTTTCAGACGACTTTTTACTTTTACCCCTTCCATTTTCACGCAATTATCTGTACTTTTTACTCCTTACATTTTAAAAACAGCCTCGTTACTCTATTTCATTTCAGCCTTTAAAAAAAAACTATCCAGTTAAATTGCTCCATCCGGATAGAGTGAATTTGGTTGTGGTTGTTTCAGATGTTCTTGTCCAGTTTTGTTCTTACATCCGTTCCCTCAGATTCCTGCAACTAAACTTGGATGTACATTCCAATAAAGGTTAGGATAAATGATAACATGCCTCTGAAGTTTGACTTTTTGCACCATTACAATACTTATAGGCAACTAGTCATCATATCTGCTGCTCTCTGAAACACACGTTAATGCTCAATAGTACACATATATGGTTCTTTAATATATTTACATTATACTAAGATACATTCATTTTCAATGGCGTTTGTCCTTAACCCTTGTGCTGTCTTCAGGTCAAGGAAGGAAGAGAAGAAGAAGGGAGGAAAGAAGGATAGAAGGAAGGGTGAAAAGAAGGAAGGAAGGAAGGAAGAATGGAAGGAAGGGAGAAAAGAGGAAGGGAAGAAGGAAGGAAGGAAGGAAGGAAGGAAGGAAGGAAGAAAAGAGGAAGGGAAGAAGGAAGGAAGAAAGGAAGGAAAGAAGGAAGGGAGAAAAGAGGAAGAGAAGAAGGAAGGAAGAATGGAAGGAAGGAAGGAAGGGAGGAAGGAAGGAGAGAGCAGGAGGAAAGAAGGAAGGAAGGAAGGAAGGGAGAAAAGAGGAAGGGAAGAAGGAAGGAAGAAAGGAAGGAAAGAAGGAAGGAAGGAAGGGAGAAAAGAGGAAGAGAAGAAGGAAGGAAGAACGGAAGGAAGGAAGGAAGGAGAGAGCAGGAGGAAAGAAGGAAGGAAGGAAGGGAGAAAAGAGGAAGGGAAGAAGGAAGGAAGGAAGGAAGGAAGGAAGAAAAGAGGAAGGGAATAAGGAAGGAAGAACGGAAGGAAGGAAGGAAGGAAGGAAGGAAGGAAGGAAGGAGAGAGTAGGAGGAAAGGACAGGAGAATTAGGTCATTTTGACCCAAAAACTGGTCAATGGCTTTTTTCCCCCTTACATTACTTTTAATTTTATACTTTAAGTAGTTTTGAAACCAGTACTTTTATACTTTTACTTGAGTAAAAAACTGGAGTTGATACTTCAACTTGTACAGGAGTATTTTTAAACTCTAGTATCTATACTTCTACCTGAGTAATGATTGTGAATACTGAAGACACCTCTGTGTCTCCCTGAACCGCTCCTGAAACCAGCGAGGCTGCAGTAACACCAGCCGGCCCCGGCCCCGGCCCCGGCCCCGGCCCCGGCCCCCCCCGGCCCCGGCCCCGGCCCCGGCCCCGGCCCCGGCCCCAGTCCCGGCCCCGGTCCGGTTCACTGACCTGAAGCTGTTGGAGACCGCAGACCCGTCACCTCCCAGCAGGTCCAGATCAGTCCGTCCTGACGTCCATCAAAGTCCAAACACACGTAAAAACCAGGATCAGAGGCTCCTCAGCCAATCAGCATCCCCCGCCTGCAGCCCAATCCTAGTCCAAATCCGTCCCGGTTCAGTCCCCGTACGGAGGCTCCGGCAGCGGTTCAGGAGGACAGGAGTGGGGCTCCTGCTGGTTTCCGGACGTTTCCTGTTGTGGATCAGAGACACACCTGAGCAGCTCCGTCTCCCACCTGTCCCCCCTCCCCTCCCCTCCCCGGTCTCTAACGGCACCTCATTAGTCGTCTTCCTCCCACTCCTTTTCTTCAGGGGATTCCTCGGTTTTTCTCTCGTGTCACTCTGCTGCCTGACAACCGGCAGCCGCCTGCTTCACAAACAAACAGGCGTCGTCCTGGTTTCAGAACCCTGCTGGACCAGAACCGGGTCCAAAACCCAAATCAGCAGAGCAAGTCAGAGTGGAACTGAAACCAACCAGACTCCTCCGTGTCACTTCCACCGGACAAAGACAAAATCAAGACGGGTGGGTTTGTGTGTGTTGGTCTTTTTTGTGCAAAAACAACTAAAATTTAAGCTGCAAGCAGCGATGAACGGTCCTCCACCCTTGTGCATGTTCAGGCTGCAGTGCAAGCTTGTATGACTTCATGTAGATTCTTCAGGCCATGACATTTAGCAGATGACACCACCCACGACTCTCTATATCAAACCATTCAAAAGTTATGGCAGAAAGTAGGAACTATCAGATATGGACCAATCAGATGAAGGGGGGGGGGGGGGGGGGGCGCGCCACGGTTACGCTTTTGAAAGAGAAAAGTAATGCGCGTCGTCGCAGGATGGAGACGCACATTTTGATGTATAACACACCTGGGTGCGCGTTATGGTCAGGCCGTATTAACTGCCGAAGGAATGGCATAACTTTCGCCAAAATTACACGATTAATTCAAAATGGCCGACTTCCTGTTGGGTTTCGGCCATGGCGCCAACATTTTTTTTTAAGTTGCGACATGATACAGGTGTGTAGCGATTTTCGTGCATGCACGTCAAACTGTATTGTGGTCTAGGGGGCGCTGTTGAGCCATTTTGCCACGCCCATTAATACAAACCATTAAATATAAAAATTTTTGCCAGGCTTGGCTTGCATGCAAAATTTGATGACTTTTGGGGCACGTTCTCCATTCCTAAAGTCGTTAAGGGTTCAGGGCTGTCCCATTCCTAAAGGCGCTGATTGGCTGCTTGAATGACGTGTAGCAGGGGAGGAGACAAAGCGTTGCTCCGGGCAGAAGAGCAGCGGCTGCGTAGCAAAGCGTGTCCACGGTTCTGCGTTAAATCGACACGTACCCTACGCCGTAGTCTCTGCGTTGGTGTAACGCGGAACCATAAATCAGCCTTTAGTCACCTCGTCTTCAAACAGGCAGGTGGAAGCAGCAGCAGCGGGATGACCAAAGGAGGGTGGGGGGAGGTGGGGGGGTCGCAGGCCAGCAGTGGTGTAAAGTAACGAAGTACAAGTACTTCGTTATTGTACTTAAGTAAGATTTTTGAGAATTTGTACTTTTATTGATACTTTCATTTTTCTGTACTTTTACTTTTACTTCGTTACATTTTCAAGGAAAAAAATCGTACTTTTAATCCGCTACATTTAAAATTGGACACGTCGTTACTCGCTACAAATTAAAGCCATGAGAACAGCACAGCAGGGGCTGATTTATGGTTCCGCGTTACACCGGCGCAGAGCTACGGCGTAGGGTACGCGGCGACGCACACCCTACGCCGTAGCCTACGGCGTAGGTGTGCGTCGATTTAACGCGGAACCATAAGCGGACGGGAAGGAAGGGGGGCGAGTGAATTGCCCGTGACGAGACACCTTTAATACCGTTAATATTAAAGATCCATGCGAGACACCTGGGGCAGACGGGGAGACTCGGCCTCCCCGAGAAGGAGCCGCAGCCCCCGGGAGAGTTGCGCCGCAGAGGCGGGCCGGAAAGGCCGGAGGAACCGCCGTCGCGTCGAGTACCGATGAAGACTGAAGCCTGAATTATCGGTCCGCGTTAAATCGACGCAGAGCCTACGCCGTAAGGTACGGCGTAGGGTACGCGGCGAAGCGCACCGTACGGTGCGTGTCGCCGCGTACCCTACGCAGCAGGCTCTGCGTTGGTGTAACGCGGAACCATAAATCAGCCTTGAGCGGCAGCCGACGCTCAAGCCGACGAAATTAAAATGGGTAAATGGAAACAAACGCTAAAGGGGTCAGAATAATATCACCATTATTTAGAGTTGTAAGCAAATTCTTGGATTCTTCATTTCTTTGCAATCCTTTTGAAAATAATTTTGTACTTTGAATTTTGTACTTTGTACTTTTTACTTTTGTACTTAAGTACATTTTACACCATGTACTTTTGGTAGGCCTACTTTATTATATTTAATTTGAGGTACTTTTATACTTTTACTTAAGTAATTTTCTTAATGGGTACTTTTTACTTTTACTTAAGTAATTTTCAAGCAGAAAATTTGTACTTTTACTTAAGTACAATATTTTTGTACTTTTTCCACCTCTGCAGGCCAGCACGCAGCTCCCGAAGCTCCGGCCTGCAAACATGCACAAAAGAGAAAAAAGGGGGGCCAGCACAAGAAACTACAGGAATGATGGACAAAAACGATAGCTATGAGATATTTATATTAAATAAAAATGGAAATGGAGAAGAGAGGAAGGGAAGAGGAGAGGAGAAGAAGGGTGAGAGGCACCGCCCAGTGGATCATGTCGGTCCCCCCTGCAGCATAAGCCTATAGCAGCATATCTACCACCAAGCTATATTTGAGACTAACTATTATAGTCTTGTTCTATAGCTGCAACTATGACTACTGACTCTAACACACTAGGGTTTACACTACCTAGAGATTTACCAACACCAGCTAGAGGTTTACTAACACTAACTATAGGCTTTACTAAACAGAAAGGTTTTAAGTTTAGTTTTAAAAGGTGGAGGTGGTGTCAGCCCCCTTAACCCAGATTGGAAGTTGGTTCCAATCTGGGTTAAGGATCTTCACATTTTTGTATTGTGACCAACCGTGGATCCATCTCCATCTGGTGGCCGTCTTCAATTACTGCAGCCCTGTCTCCACAGTAATGAGCTATAGACAACAATAATGACAAACTCGGTTCAGAACCTTTTCTGTCTGCTTCTTTTATTGGTTTGATTTAGAAAATGCCCCTATAAACTGAAAAAGTGGAATCAAAACTCCCTGAAAGTTAAATGAAGACAACAGCAGCTGGTTGTGGGTGGGTTGGGTCCAGATGCTGTTAGAGATGTGATGGTTCTTTACTTGTTCTTCATTGGCTAGAGGGATAGTCCGATTGTCCGGGCTCCAAAGACTTCAACCTGAGGTGACAAAAGCAGAGATCCTGAATGTCTGCTGCGCGTGTTCAAACGACATTCAGAACCGATCCTGCATGTCCAGAACAGAAAAGCAGAAATGTCTAAACCAGATCTTAAGTCTCGGACCCTGAAGTTCTGGACAAGTCTACAACCGGACCCTGAAGTTCTGGACAAGTCTACAACCGGACCCTGAAGTTCTGGACAAGTCTACAACCGGACCCTGAAGTTCTGGACAAGTCTACAACCGGACCCTGAAGTTCTGAACAAGTCTACAACCGGACCCTGAAGTTCTGGACAAGTCTACAACCGGACCCTAAAGTTCTGGACAAGTCTACAACCGGACCCTAAAGTTCTGGACAAGTCTACAACCGGACCCTGAAGTTCTGGACAAGTCTACAACCGGACCCTAAAGTTCTGGACAAGTCTACAACCGGACCCTAAAGTTCTGGACAAGTCTACAACCGGACCCTGAGGTTCTGGACAAGTCTACAACCGGACCCTGAAGAAACAGATTCTGAAGGTCATATCTTAAACAGAACCAAACCAGACCCTGAGCGATTAAATAGTTTAAACAGGGCAATGAAAAATCCCATGACAACCAGGTCTTCTAACCTAATTAATAACAGGTGTGAATCAAACCAGACTGACTTCTGCAGGTGTTCCTCACAGATGGAGCCCAGTTGCTGTGTCGTCACTTGGAAGAAGCTCTGGAAGAAAAGCAGACACGGTCCTGAGTTAGAAACCTGAAACTGGATTAGATGTGAGTCCTGGAGCCGGGTTAGGTTTACAGGTGTAGATGTAGTGAAGTTTATGTAAAAAATAATTTGTACTTCCTGTAGTATTTGAGCATCACTTTAGTAGTACAAGTATCAGTAAATAGTAGGGGTGTAACGAAACACTAATCTCACGATACGGTACGATACGATATTGAGGTCACGATAACGATACGATACGATATTATAGCAGTATTTTTTTAATAACCTTGAATGAAGAACATATGACTGGAAAAAATTGTCTTTTATTTGATAGACACAAAATACAAAATGCTGTGCGTTTGCCCTATTGTTACAGTTTGTAATGCTTTATAACTGTTTAAGTTTTAAAGAGAAAGCCAGGCCAACCATTTTCCACAAACTGAACTAAAAGTAAATGTCAGGTTTGCATTATGCATCTTCAGTTTCATACAAGTACAAATATTTAGCCACAAACTGAATAGTTTCTCTCATGTAAGATTTGACTTTTTTCTTTTCCAGAAATGTAACAACTAAAATTAAATAAATAAATAAAAGTAAATAAATCCATACAATTTTACATCATAAAAAGATTGATTCATGCTCACCTTATAAGTGTAAGAGGAGATTTATTTTTGTTAAGAAGGTTATTTTGGTAATTCAGGGTTCATTATTGTATAAATATATTCTTTATATTGTGATGTAAATCAGGGACTATAATGACACTAGTCAGTTTATCTGTAGTGATTAGTCTGTTTTAGATTGGGCGGAGTGATACGCCACAGTACGGCACTAGGTGCTGTGTTGATGTTCTAAAATCCTACACTGTTGAGGGACATTAAAGTACACTGGAACTCAGCAGAAGTTGTCCCCGTGTTTATCCTACTCACCACCCCAAAAAGGTTTAATTTAATAAGGTAAGGCTTAACTCTACACCAGCCTTACATAAGTAAAAGTTCAGAGCTCAAAACCCTGCAAGAGTCCCGTGATCGGGACCAAAACGGTACTAGTTTCTTCTGAGCGGAGGAAGATTTTGGTCCGCGGGTCGAGGCGTGGTCGGCACGCGTGGTCGGATGTGCGTAGCTAGTCAACACAATATAGGCTATTAATATTAATAATCCAATATCCCGATACTAGTCCAGTCATTATATGAAAAAACCTAGGACAAATTGCAACAGTAGCAAACTCAACTGATTTTGTATCCTCATTATGTCCTTAGTGAGGGAAAAAAAGTCCCAAGGAATCCCATCATGGGAAAGTTTTGAAAACGACCTATATATATTCATATCGAAAAATGCCTGTTATAACATAGTTGTGAATGGGGTTCAAAATTTTACTTTTAGATATCACTATAAAAACTCACAGGCTGATTACACACACAAAGACAAGGAAAAAAGTAAATCACAACTTAATTGAATTATTCTGTTTACTCATGCAAATCACACATTATCTTATTTGATATGCACCAATTAGCATACACGCCAGAAATAATCAAAACATTTGATAAAGACATTTTTTTCTTCTTGGAATATTAGTAGATAGGCTCTGTGGAGCTCAGTCCACAAGGGATGGGGCTCAAGGGTTTATGTCCGTGGGGATAGGTCCATGGAGATGGGGGCTCTGGTGTCTTGGCAGGGCAGGAGATAAGGCTGAGGGATGAACAGGAGACGGTTAGTAAGGACAGAGAAAAAAATAAGGTAAAGTACAAAAATGGCTAGACTGGTCAAATAATTAAATCACTTACACAATACAACACTACACAATCTAATCTTCATCCTCATCACAGGCCATCTGTTTTGAGTTCATGCAGCTGGATCCTCTGCAGTGTCCACAGGCCGGACTGAACTCCATGGTGTTTCTTTTGCAACTGCATCTTAGGGTGCTGCAGTCAGACTGGCAGTTGCATCTTATGACCCTCAAGAGCTTCTCAGGTGCAGGGGGTAGGGTGGTCTTGACTGGCACAAATCCCTCGCCAGACTTGAGCCAACCCCAGTCCGTCGGACTACGTTCGTCTGTAAGAAAAGATGCACTTTGTCATTCATCATGAGTATTTGGTACTGTCCGAGCAGGAATGAGAAACAAGATTATTGTTATATTGACACACTTAAATGTAGGTATATACATGATCAGTGCAAGAACAGTAAAAATGCAAATGTACCGGAGGCTGATGCCTTCCATTCCTGTACTTGTAGGTACACTCTCAGGCTGTGGTATTTTGCTGCCCCTGATGTAGGTGGTAAGGCCTGTGGCTCAATATGAGTGGAGCTTGATGCCACTTTCTCACAGAACCGATGGTATCGGAGGGAGTCCAGGGTGTCTGCTGGCTTGCCATTGTACAGTATCACCAAGGCTTTCTCTCCTGCCCTTGCTACATCATCTTTAGAAGATGAACTGTCAAAGAAGATGTTGGCTTGCTCTCGAAACAGGGCACTCTCCTTGAATTTTTTTAAGGAGGTTCCCTTCCCGACCCCATGAAGACGAGATGTTGTGTCACATCCGAGAACTGCATGTAAGAACAAGATGTGCTTACATATATCTGGGCCGAGCAGTCGTTTTGTGGCCTTGATGTTCCACATGTGGGTCTTTTTTGTGTTCTGTCTTGTTTCAGAACAGAAGAATAGATCACAAGACTTCAGACTGGCATGGTGGCATAGAAGCACCAACAGGTCTGTGTCATCTCCTATGAGCACGGTCTTGTTGGTGGTAGCACACTGCACAGCTTTCTGCACAATCAGCAGGTCAGCATCTCCTGAGGCATGGTAGGTTTCACAGTTTGCCTTCTGTAGCTCTGCACTTAGCATGAAAATGAAATTCTGCTTGTTATCTCTGTTGGTCAAGAACTCGTCTTTCTTCATGGTAAGTGTCATATCAGCTGTAAACGTCACTGTGGCTCCGATCCTTCCTTTAGAACGTCTCTGGTGTGTCATATCCTTTGTGTTGTTAGATCGATATCCATCAAACACCACTATGGCCTTTCAATACTTCTTTACCACATACTGTGTGTATTGGTGGAATATGTATGTGTAAGTGGATCCAATGGACCACGGGATACATTGTAGGAGTGCTCCCCCATCCAGGACGTACTGGCTGCCATCAACCACATTGTCTGCTGGAACATCTGGCCCAATGTGTTTCCTGATGGCATCAGCAAGGGCAGGCTTTTTTGCTTCTCGAAGGAGCAGAGAGGAATCAAAAAGAGCTGGCGGATAGCTACAGAGCTCATACTTCAGGGCTGACTCCAGTTCATCACACTTCTGTGCCACTATCATCAGTCTCTGGAAGAGGAGCTGCGGATCAACTTGGATTTGATCTCCATCTATTTTTACAGATGACTTCATGCCGAGAGTGACAGCTTGATCTTTCCTCTTGAAAGTGTACTCTGCAGGTGTGTGACCATCCATAGAGCTCAGGATTGATGTGCAGACAGCCTGTGCAGTATCTACATTGACAATGGAAAGGGCATGCTCTCCAGTGGCTATATTGCGAAGACTTGGGTCCTTGTCAAAGGGATTTCGCTCCTGTAGATATGTGAGAACGCTCAGTGTATCCTTCCAGTCACGGGCTTGCCTTGCTTCGGTCATGTCTCGGTTCTGCTCTCCAGTATTAAAGTTGACCCCTGTGAGTGCTTCCATTGCCTGGTTGACTTCTGCACAGGCAGACATGGAAAGCAGCCACAGCAGACGTTGTTGCTCAGTCATCCCTCGCCCCCGGGTAAGCCCACCACTGGTTTTCATGCTTCTCATCAGAACCTGCTCGATGACAAGGTCAGCTGAGAGACCTGCCCACAAGCGATCACTCCGCCGGATGACATGGAACCCTTCTTCGAAGTGTTGATGTACATCTGGATGTTCAGTCCTGAGGTTGAGCATCTGCTGAAGATAAAGTCTGGCAGATTTGGTGTACAAGTTATGTCCTGATGCTGCCAGATAAGGGAGCATGTCCTGTATAGCCTGCAAATGTAAAGACCAGTTTCCGGTGCATTCTGCACAGATGTACTTTCGCAGGATGTCTTGCATATCCATGTATTGATACCAGAGGGCTGAAGTTCTGGAGGTCATCTTGGTGGACGTGATGTGCTTCTTAAGGCAGTCTTTGATCCTGACTAGAACATCAGACTGAGAGGCCTCTTCAGAAGATATAGTCCCATCCATTACTTGCTCATAGATCTCCATAGCTTTGTCTAGGTCAGTAACACTGCTCACATCAGTCACCTGAGGATTTGTATCCATCGATGTGGCAGAGTCTCCCTCCACTCTGTTGTCTGGAACTCCAGTTTTCGTTGGTAGATGGACATTGAACATATCGGCCAGCATCAGTCCATTCAAGGCTGCATCAACGATTGAGTGTCCACGAACCGCTCTTGCAACAGCCTTGCCAGACATCATGTGGATAACAGCGTTTGGAGCGTAGATCAACTCCAGCACTTCTTGGAGGCCAGATGAGGCCATCAGGTGTCCGATGCAACCGAGGAAGCTCATCTCTGCATGGAAGCCACCCAAACGTAAGACTATTTGTCTCAGTTCACTGTCCTTGGGTTGGGAGTTGACAATCCCAAGGGCCTTCCACCAGAGTGGCTGATCAAAGGTGATTATCGGAGTGACGTTGTGACGTCTCGCATGGTCACAAATATAGGTCAGAGTGGAGAAGATGCATCTTCTATCCCCAGGATTCAGATCAATCATGGGCAGGAACATAACGCTCGACTTTCCGGGATGATCACCATTAGCTATTGTCAGTGGAAGCTTTCCCCACAATTACAGAAAACAGAAACAACACTAGCATTCAGCCCTGAGTCCGGTTACCCATCTGGGGTTTAAGTGGTTAATGTAACATTTACTACAAGTCAAGAGAGTCAAGAGTCAAGAGTGATACTGACACAGTTCAGTACACACAGTCATCAACATTATTTAAGCTATTCTGTACATTGCAATAACTATCACAGTAATGTTAGCTAGCATGGTTAATAGCTAACTGACTAAATCTTATATTAAACAATACTTTGAAATGTTCACATCTATAATGCTTATTATATGTTACTTGATGTATATATATATATTTTTTTTTACCTGCAAGGGTCTCTGACTTTATAGGAAATGGATAAATATTTCAAAGCTGTTGGGATGGTTTACATGTCAGCCATCTTGATCTTGTTATGTTGCAGTTGCAATGGCAAGAACGCTCAGTGTATCCTTCCAGTCACGGGCTTGCCTTGCTTCGGTCATGTCTCGGTTCTGCTCTCCAGTATTAAAGTTGACCCCTGTGAGTGCTTTCATTGCCTGGTTGACTTCTGCACAGGCAGGCATGGAAAGCAGCCACAGCCATAAAGCAATACAGTACTGTGTGAAACAAAGTATATAATTCCTGTGTATAGTAAATTTAAAATGAAAGGAAAATCTACATCTGATTATTATCTTTATTTTTGAGAGTTAATGTTACCTCACATCTATACCTCTGCAGCTTTTCCGATGGTGGTGAGAGTGAATGTAATAATTAACATTCCTATCATTAGTTTATATTGATGACCATTTTTGGGTTCATAAAATTTCCAGTAAAGCTGCACAAATGAATAGCTTACATCTGGGCTCATTGGATGCACAAGAGTCTCAGCTGTCAAGAAATACCAATTTATGCAATGACATTCCTGACTGCCAGTATGCAGAAATGGGCAAATACACAGTTTTTATAATAGGCGGAAATTACATATTTGTACAGCATACAAAACACTACATGATTCTTGCACAAAACTACATGGGCTTAACATAAATTTGGTATGTCTGTATAGGGGAGGCTTGTAGGTACCCATGTAACCCATTTCCATTAACATATATTGAGGTAGAAGGCCAAGGGACCATTTGAAAAATGGTGATGGCCATATTTCCCTCCCCAAAAAATCGTCTTAACTTTGAATAATTAGGTATGTAGCCCCCTTTCCAATGAGGTAACATGACATGGTTGGTCTCATTGGAAACCTGAGGTTGTCTAGAATCAAATGGTATCTTTACTTTTGAGCTACCTCAAAATTTGAACGCGTCACAATCTCTGAAAGACAGTGTCGTCAGTGATCCTGCCAGCAATCAAGTAGGTGTCATAGGGGTAACAAAACATTGAAAAAAAACACATTTCCCATGATGGGATTCCTTGGGACTTTTTTTCTCTCACTAAAGACATATTGAGGATACAAAATCAGTTGAGTTTGCTACTGTTGCAATTTGTCCTAGGTTTAGCCTAATTCTGGCCTATAATGACTGGACTATACAGTTTGTCACCTCCACAACACGTATTGTGACGTTTTTGTATCGCGAAATTTCGTGGCACGATATATTGTTACAACCCTAGTAAATAGCAGCAGTTAGTAATACTTAGGTGGTGGTAGTACCAGGATCTGGGCATTGATGGAGTTCAGGTTGGTGCAGTTGTCTTCCAGCTGCTTTAGTTGTTCAGTGACGCTGGTTTCAAACCTCTGCAGCAGCAACAACCTCACAGAACAACACACACACACACAAACCCACAAACAGTTTAACATCTCACTGGTTTATCTGGTTTCACTGGTCTACAGGTGCGTGGAGGCAGCAGTGTACCACAGTGGGCTGCACTCGCTGGGTGGTACCTGTGTTGATGGACAGCTGTGAACAGTGAAGAGACGTGCTGTTGACATTCTTTCACCAATGCAAGAACATCAGCCTCCACTTTTTGCAAGCAGCCCTGAAAACACAGAAGCACGGATCACCAGCCAATGACCACTAATCAATACCTGGATGATCAAAGAGCTCTGCAGACAAGCAGCTACAGACCGTGAAGTGCTCGTCCAGCTGTTGCCTGAATGTCCTGAACGCAGCGGTGATGTCAAACTTTAGGTGTGAGACTAGCTGTGCCCTCTGCTCAGCTAGTGTCTGGTTCTGGCCTGACCATGGGTCCTCACTGAGCTGTTCCTCTACTGGAGCTGGCCCTGCCTCCTCAGACGAGCATCCTAGAGGTGGGGAGGAGAGACCTTCGTTTCAAGGTTGCAACAGTTCCAGTCAGGCCCGGGTCTACGAGGGTGCATTGCACCCTCAGTTTATGTGTTTGCATGCTCAGTTGAAAATACGAAAAGAAAACCGACAAATGAAATGCGCGCGCGTCAGCCGGATTTATGGTTCCGCGTTAAATCGACGGCGTAGCCTACGGCGTAGGATACGCGGCGACGGACACCATACGTTCGCGTCACCGCGTATCCTACGTCGTAAATTCTGCGTTGGTGCAACGTGGAACCATAAATCAGCCAGTGTCCGTCACTCATCTGCTTCCAGCAGTTTCCTGCACCAGCAAGACTCTCTGCTGCTCC
The DNA here is from genome assembly GCF_033807715.1 of Cololabis saira. Taxonomy (NCBI): domain Eukaryota; kingdom Metazoa; phylum Chordata; class Actinopteri; order Beloniformes; family Belonidae; genus Cololabis; species Cololabis saira. The sequence continues at coordinate 3,973,379 of NC_084608.1, forward strand.
GTTAACACAAAGTAACGATGGATATTCAGAAGTGGTTCAAGCACAACCACGCAGGCAAGTTTACAGGACTGTCTCAGAAAATTAGAATATTGTGATAAAGTCCTTTATTTTTCTGTAATGCAATTAAAAAAAAAAAATTACATTCCGGATTCATTACAAATCAACTGAAATATTGCAAGCCTTTTATTATTTTAATATTGCTGAATATGGTTTACAGTTTAAGATTAAGATTCCCAGAATATTCTAATTTTTTGAGAAAGGATATTTAAGTTTTCTTAAGCTGTAAGCCATGATCAGCAATTTTTAAATAATAAAAGGCTTGCAATATTTCAGTTGATTTGTAATGAATCCAGAATGCATTACATTTTGCATTACAGAAAATAAAGGACTTTATCACAATATTCTAATTTTCTGAGACAGTCTTGTATATTTATGGTTAAATTTATTTTTGTTATGTTTTATTTTCTGTTGCTAGATTGTCTGATGGGTGAGGTAGCCCAGACTAAATGTAGCATTTTCTTTGTTTTGCAGCAATATTGCTGCAAAAATGCACTTGAAATACACTTCAAATATTCTAATATTGCTATTATTCCGCTTGAAATTATGGGAAAATGCATAATTTAGTGTTGAATAACGTGCCAGGCATGTGCACCCCCTCTGATCTGAAATGCACCCCTAGTCATAATTTTCTAGAACCTGCCCTGGTTCCAGTTTTTGAGCTGAAAATGGTCCAGGTTGGAACAGAAACACAGAAACAGCTCAGACCCAGAAACCAGATTCTCAGGTCTACCATCTAACCTCCAGGGTTGGGTCTCGTACAGAACTAGGAGTGGCTGCAGTTCCTCCACTTGCCGCTAGAGGCTCTAAAAGTCTAATATGACTGATTGACAGTCAGCTCAGCCAATGGCTAGCCGGAATAAAGCGTTTTAATTCATGGGCTGATTGTAAACTGGATATATATTTATTCACCCTTACTTGAAACAACCAGATTTCAGGATCCTGCTCCTTTGAGCCCCACTGGATCCATCATGCTGTTGAACAATGGGGTCCTGAGGGTTAGAGATGAGTCTATATACACTCAATGGCCACAAAGATCCTGGCATAGATTCTACTATCAAACTATCAAAATCTAACTATCAAATATGGACCAATCAGATGAAGGGGGGGCTCGCTTTTTGGCGTCTATCGTCGCCACGGTAACGCTTTTGACTGGGAAAAGTAATGCCCATCGTTGCAGGATGGAGACACACATTTTGATGTATAACACACCTGGGTGCACGTTACGGTTCGGACGAAGAAATGGCATAAATTGCGCCAAAATTACACAATTAATTCAAAATGGCTGACTTCCTGTTTGGTTTCGGCCATGACGCCAAGAGACTTTTCTTTAAGTTGCGACATAATACAGGTGTGTACCGATTTTCGTGCATGTACGTCCAACCGTATTGTGGGGCTTGAGGAACAAAGTTTTCTAGGGGGCGCTGTTGAGCCGTTAGGCCACGCCCAATAATGCAAACCATTTACTATAAATTTTTCGCCAGGCCTGGAACGTTTAGGGGGAAAAAAGGCCCTCATTTCATTGAAAAAATAAAAATAAAAACGAGAAAAAAAATAAATAAATACTGTCACTGTCAGTGCTCGGGCCCTAATAACAGAGGACTTGTTGAAATGTTAAACTCCTACATTATGTTCAGTTTTCTTTTTCCACTGCAGCATAACTGAACTGCTTCACTAAAACTTATGACCAATAAGCCATTGTTACATGTTACATTTTTCAAAATTAAAGCAGCAAAATATTATTTTCTACCTTTCTTTTTTCCCCATTGTACCAAGCTTGTACCTAACCGTGCCTCCTGTGTACCGTTACACCCCATGTATGCTAAGGTCAATTGTGCCCCCCCCCAAAGATTTTCAGCATCAGACCATTTTATATTGCTCTTTTTTTTATTATTTAGCTATTTATTGGTTATTTTTTTAGGGTATACTTTTTTTATACCTTATCATACTTTCATGTGTATTTTGCAAAAACCATTGAGTGAGAGTGTGTGTGTTTTGCTGCTGCGCAATTGAATTTCTCCTCTGGAGATCAATAAAGTTTATTCTATTCTATCTATTCATCTGATTGGCTGGTAGTGTCACGTGGGACGCTGCACCTTCTCCTCCATGGTGCAGCCTGAATGTTGCCCTGATCAGGTGACGACAGATGTACATACGAAGAACTTTTAACCCGCGTACATTCACAAATAAGGCATTTGCGCCACAGAACTGCTGCTAACTGTATATTTTCTCTTTTTCCGACCATTCTCTGTAAACCCTAGAGAAGTTTTTGTGTGAAAATCCAGTAGATCAGCAGTTTCTGAAATACTCCAGTCCGTCTGGTACCAACGACCATCACCTTTCTTCCCCGTTCTGATGCTGGTTTGAACTGCAGCAGGTCCTCTTGACCATGTTTACATGCCTACATGCATTGAGTTGCTGCCATGTGATTGGCTGGTTAGAAATTTGCATTACAGAGCAGTTGGACAGGGTTTATATTGTCACTGGTTGAAATTTCATTTCTGATGCAAATCGGAAATGACAGTCTGTCTAATGTCTAATCTAATGTCTAACGGTAAACGGTTTATCCTGCTGTGCAGATATTTTGGTGGGTTGGAGTAAAGGAGCTGGGAGCAAAGATAACTTTGATTGACATGCTTGGGGCGTTCCAGTCGGCTACCTAAGCAACATGGCTTCATTCTGTGCAAAGAAAAAGAAAGAGGCTTCGACATCTCTCTTCAGAAACCACTGAGTCACGTGACCTAAAGCAGTTAGATCTTTCTACCCAGCATGCATGACTGCCCGTTTGAAGTGATAAAAGTTCATGAACCTGTTAGCTCAGAGTTAGACTCCTCCCCTTCTGGCTGAAGCTCCACCTTCTGTTTGACGGCTGGTTTTCCCTCAGTCTGGTCCGACATGTACCCTGAACATGGACACGTTCAGTGGTTCAGACACAATTGATCTTACTTCACATTTGCAGCGTAATCATAGGATGCTGCTGCTCCACATGTCTGGTAAAAAACACATGTAAATGATGAAGGGAGATGATTCCTTCAGGAAAGACAGGACTGTTGGAGTGAAGACCTGAATCTGGAGCTTCTCTCTTCCTCTTCATGTCCTGCTGACAACCAGGAAACTGGTTAAAAACAAGAAACACATTCTGTTTGCTTCCATTCCAAAGTGACAAAGTAAATTAACCGTTTCTGGCTGGGAGCTGCTTCCTCCTCCTCCAAACTCCAGCATGGGCTCCGGGGAGGCCTGTGGCTCCGCCCCCTCCGGATCATGTGACAGCGACGGTGTGGACTCTGACGAGCGGGTTTCTGCAGCACTGAAGTCCCCAGGGATGTCAGGTGGCAGCTGGGGAGCAGCTGAAGGTGGAGAGACCAGGTTGTTTCAGACGGAGATGCTGAGAAGCTCCAGCAGGAAGTCAACCTGGAGTCCGATACGCAACGATGAAACCTGAAGATAACGGGACTCCAAGCATGATCCCGCCCTCGTTTATGTTTGGAATCAGTGGGTTTTCAAGCGCTCTTGATTTAAGACAGTGTTTCCCATTTCCAGTCCTCCATTTCCCCCCCCCATCCCTGTCCTGCAGGTTGCAGATGTTCCATATGTTAACAGAGGTCCAACCAATGGCGCTTTTCCACTAGTATCTACTCAGCTCTACTCGGCCTGGTTTCTTTTCCACTACAATCCAGCACCTAGATCAGAAGTAGGAGGTTGGAGAAGCTGCTGTGACGTATTTGATTGTGTATCTAAAGGAAGAAGACAACAACACTAAAGATGTAGAACCTGGAGGAGATGATAGATGTGCTGCTGGGTCTGTGGCTTGTGTTTGATATCAAGTTAAAAAATGAGAGTGAGAGAAGCTTCAAGCGGCGACGCTTTTTTTGTTTTAGTTTGTTTGTCTCTGTGCTGCTGAAAAGTCAGCTGGAGCCGTGAGCAGCTATGAAGAGACAGAGCTCCTGGTAGATCTGGTCGTTCCTTATCTCCGTCTAGATCCCTTTTTAATTCTCTCCTCAGCACCAGGTTTATGAACATCTGACCCTCAGAGTTGGATCACCAAACAGACTTCTGCTGTCGTTGCTGGTTGAATAAAATGAACCAGAATCCGTCAGAGTCTCTTTCTCTGATTTCCTCCTCCTGACTCAGACGTCTGACTCCAACCCCCCGACCAATCGGTGGCCTGTAGTGTGATGATGTCAGATACAGCCGACTCAGCAGCTTAGAACCTCGGCAGAATAGATACAGAAAAGTATCTACCCGGCACGTTAGATCCCTGGTGGAAAAGCGCAAAACCGAGGCGAGTCGGGCTGGGAAGGTTCTAGTGGAAAAGCGCCATAACAGACCATTTATAACCTGTTATACATCACTAATATAGCCTGATTATCATTGATTTGTTACTGTTGTTGTTGACAGTCACTGGCCTTTTAGCACCTGTGCATGTTGACTCAAAGGTGGGGGTGGAGCTTCTGATCAGATCAAACAGGATCTCTGCTCTGCTTCTTGAAACAGCCTGGAAGAGGAAATAAAAGACAGTTTAAAAACAAAAACATGCATTGGTTTGTTTGTACCGGCATGGTTACCTTGGAAACAGAGGCATCGTCCTCACTGCTTGGAGACGACAAAGGTAGAACTGCGGACAGACAGATGTGTGCTTATAAAAAAAACCCATCAGGTATGTTCACAAATGTGGATCATGTGATCAAGTGAACTCACCCTTCAGCTGGCTTTTGTTCTTCGGTTTCTTGCGTCCATAGGACCAAGTGTGGCCTTGGTCAGCAGAGAGGGAGCCCTGGACCGTACCACCCACCTCTGCTACACAGGGAGAGCTCTGCACCTTCTGGCCATCAACATGAGCTGAACTTATTCATTCAGAACCAGCAGTGAACACAAAGAGCAGCCACATCCACACAAATCTGTGTGCCCAGAACAGGTCATGTGGCCCAAAGTCAGAACGACAGACATCGTTCTGACCATCAATGATAAACCTGAAAAAGACGGAATCTAAAACCCTCACATGGGTGATTCTACGTCCCAGCTGACATCTATGACTACGTTTACGTGCAGTCAAAATTGGGGTTAAGGTCAATATTCCGGTTACTGAAACATTGGGAATAATCTGTTTCCATACGTGAGCTAACAGGGTTATCCCTGTTTACATGGTGATTAATCATTTGGGATATCTGGATCAAACCAGCGACGCACGGAGAACGTCATGACGCAATTATCGTCATTTCTGCTTCTTCTTCTTGTATTCAAATTCAAAACAACAACAATAACAGCAGCACGGAGGATAATGAACAGCCCAGTACAAGTCGCCTGTTTTTGCGATTTGGTGCTGGTACTGACCCACCAGGACTTAACACTATTCCTCGTCTCCTTCTTCATTAATGGAAGGCGAGAACGTGAAGAAATGGCAGATGGAGCCGGAGCTGTGCCTCCATATCCTGCTACCCGTTTCCACCAGAGCAGCCCGGACACTTTGGATGAAGGTGCAGTCAGGACTGGTGGGAACGGGTCAGAATGATGGAGTTCACCCATGCCGACTGAGGTGAGAATTACCGTATGTTGCTTCCTGGACTCAAAAGAGCAAGATTCCTTGCAAAAAGAACATGCGCAGAAAACAAATTCCTGTTCCTTTTGATGGGGATATTCCATTATGCTATACATGACCAAATATTCGGGTTAAGGCTGAGTTATGGTTCTGCGTCAAAACGACGCCGTGCCTACGCCGTGTGGTACGCGCAGACGCAGACCACACGCCGTCACTGACGCCGTCACTGACGCCGTCACTGACGCCGTCACTGACGCCGTCACTGACGCCGTCACTGACGCCGTCACTGACGCCGTCACTGACGTGCACCTCCCGAAAATTGAAACTACGCGTCGAGGCGACGCAGACCAAACGCAGACGAGAGGGCTGTGATTGGTTCGCTTGAAGCAGTCGTGAACTTTCAGCGCTCTTTTCTTCGTGTACGTGTGACTTTTTTTTGTTTTGTTCTTTTGCACAATAGTTGTCCTTATCTCTTTGATTCACTGTGACCGGAAAAAGTCGGATAAACCATTCAGGAAAAGATTGCGAATTAGCGGTCGCGGGGGGAACTGCACCGCGGAGAAATGGAGTGACGGAGAAGTCCGAAGGGTTCACGACAGCGTCACGGTGACGGCGTGTGGAGCGAACATGGGCCAACATGAACTCCATGGACAATCCTGCATGGGGCCTCAGTTTTCAACCCGTTTACACGTCAGATGGACAAATGTTGGCTGTTGTGTTCATGCGGGTGTTCATGCCAGTGTTCATGCGGGTGTCAACATACCTGGAACACCCTCCCAGCAACCTCCTCCAGCTCTTTGTGGAGGTCACAGTTGAAGCTCAGCTCTACCCTCTGACCCTTGCTGTTGTTGTGTACGATGGGTTTATTGAGCCTGATGGTGAGGACGATCTCTGTACCAGTGCATCATGGGAAATAGAGCAACACTGTCATAGACTCATCAATCTGATCCAGAATTCAAGATTCAAGATCTTTGTCATTGTGCAGTTTTTCAGTGACAACGATATCTGAGCAACAACCCTTAAAAAGTGCAGTTTAAATATATGAATAAATGGATTAAAGCAGCACAATGTAACTTTCAGCTTTTGTTGAGTTTGGCGGCTCCTTTGGACAAAAGCGGTAGTGCTTTACCAGTATTGTGGCAGGGTTCCTACCATGCTCCTCAAAGTTACATAGTACCAGTGAAGGTGATACAGACCCCTCAGATGACAGAGGTTCATTAAACCTGTTGGAAGTTGATGTTCCATCACAATGATGATGATGAAATATTAGATTAAGCTGGAAAAGTTAGATTGTGCTGCTTTAAAGGAGAAGGCAGAACAAACAGCAAGATCCAGTCATGATTGAGACTTCTAAAACAGAAACACTTGTCTTATTACTCTCCTGCTTTGTTGTACTCTGTTTTTCGTGACTTTTAAAAAAAAAAAGGTTGAAACTGTCTTAAAGAGTCGATATTAAGTATTTTTGGTTCACTCATAGGCGGCCTTACCTATGTTTCAACCGTTTCAGTTGAAACGGGCCCCGGCCACCAGGGGGCCCCCAACTGACTGACAAAAAAATAAATGCGCAAGGAAGACACAATAATAAATCACTACCCGCCATTAAACTAACCAGCTAACATCCAAGAAAAATGAAACGAACATACCAGAGTGGTGCTGAAAAGCGAAAATTAGCAGATATAAAAAAGAAAGCTGTGAGTAGTGTTACCGGCCAGCCCGGTCCCCTTTAAGGCGGTGATGCCAAAGGCCGCCACTGGGTTCACTGTGTTATGGCTTACCACTATGACTCCTCAAATTAAAGCGATTACACAATGGATATTCAAGTCCATAGATTTATTTTCCAACAATCCATGGTTTTTCAGCACAGACGCATGGAAGCTTGGAGGTAGTGATGGTTGAAGAGCATTGCCACTCTGCCCTGACACAGCCTTTTAAAATGGAGCAGGCAGCCCTGAATTGAGTTACTGATTCATGCATATAGGTCAGACTGTACTTCCTTCACCTGTCCACTAGATGCCGCTTTTTGCCCCATTGACAGGTATTTTGCAACAGTCGATGTCGAGTTTTCAGGCCTTCGAGCTGTCATGTTAACAGGAATGGTTGAGTCAACAGTAAGTAAAAGAGTCACACCAGGAGCTCCCAGAAACAACTTCCTACTTCCCCCTTCAGCTCCAGTCACAGATCAGCAAAATGGACTAATTCCTGAGCCCCTTAAACCAGATTCACTTCAAGGAAAAACATCTTCCAACTGTCACTGTGGCAACAAGTCCGACTGGTTTAGATAACCAGAAACAGAGTGAGTGGGGATGTGGGACCAGTAACAGAATGCTTACAGGAACACTTAGGTTGCATCATCAAGGAGAGAAAGTGTTAGAATGTTGTGGTTAGGCATAAAAAGATACATTCTCCAGAATACGTACCTTTAAATGAAATCTAATATTTGTCATTTTGTAGCCTGAACAGTCATTCTGATTCTTTCATCTTTGATAGAGAGAATTGATCTGTTTTTTTCTGATTGCACTTATATCTCCAGGGTTTGGTACCAACAGACCCAGAAGAAGCTGCCTCTGGACACCAGTAGAAGGACATTCAACCAATCAGAGGCAATGCAAGTTTATTTATATAGCACAATTCAACAAGGTGATTCATAGCACTTTACAAATACATTAAAACACATGTAAAAAGCATGACTTAGTTTAAATGAGCAAAATGAATTACAATAAGATAAATACATAAAATAAAGGATGATATCATTTAGAGCACTCAAACCTGAGGCACTATAACCCAACAGAATCGACACGACCGAAAACAAGGCTTTATGAAACACAGGATAAGATGTCAATTTCCTTTGTGCAGGCACATACGTGAGAGTGTGTGTGTGTCGTGTTGATGGTGAGTGATTGTTGCAAGGGAGGGGGGGTGGGGTGGGGTTTTAATTTAGGACGCATCATCAGTAGTGTTCCTCCAGGTCATGGGGTGTTTCGGCCACACTATACACCCTCTCAGGGTGGCCAGCTCAGGGTGATCAGCCCTAAACTTGCGTCAATCCTAATTCGTCATGAGAGTGACTGACCTCTCAAGGGGCGTCCTTTTCCCTGAGTCAGGCCTAGGCTGACCGCATACCTTCTGGTTGGCTACTTTGGGGCCCAGCTGGGATCTTTCCTCCTCATAAAGAGCCACTGGCTGCTTCTTTCGGCTGCTTCCGATGCAGCTTTGATGGCTGAACGCAGGCTTTAGCCTCTGATTCCCAGGTCTGCAAACAGTCTGGTGGTATATTTTGCCACAAACCCTCTGCACCCCACCTCCACTAGGCGGACTTTACTGTTCCAGCCGCGATGTTGTGCTTAAGCAGCGAGATCAGCATAGCGTAGGTGTTTTCGCTCATAAGCCTCATTCACTGCGTCCTCCCAGGGTACAGTTAGCTCAACGATGTACACCTTTTTTAGTGAAGGGGACCAGAGAACCAAGTCAGGTCTCAGGGTGGTTGTAGCGATCTCTTTAGGAAACATCAGCTGTCGGCCAACATCAGCCAGCATCTTCCAGTCGCGGGCCAACCGTAGCTGGCCTCGCTCAGATGGTGTCGAGCAGCTCCTGGTGACCTTTGCCCCCTCACGGACACAGGTCATTGTCTGTTGCTGGTTGGGTGCTGATGCCGATAGGGAGTTGGTGGCAGCTCGTTTGTCCTCCAGGGTGGATGCCAAGATCTTCAGGACTTGGTTGTGACGCCACGTGTAGCGTCCTTGGGCGAGACCAATTTTGCACCCTGAGAGAATGTGCCTGAGGGTGGCTGGAGTGGAACAAAGGGATCACCCTGGGTCTTCACCATACCACTGGTGAAGGTTAGCTGGTGTTGGAAGGACGTCATACGTAGCTCTGATGATGAAGCTCAACTGCCTTGCTTCCATGGCCCACATGTCCTTCCAGCTGATCTTCTTCCTCTCTACATTGTCCCATCGTGTCCACTGTCCCTGTTTGGCAAGAGAGACTGACTTGGCCCATCTTCCAGCCTCCTCCTGGTGGCGTACTTCCTCCACCACCATATTCCTACGTTCTGGTGCTGCGGCCTTACTCCAAGCCGGGCGAGTAGCTGTTAGCCTAAAACCTCCTCTTCCCTGCTGAACATACCCCACAATGTCAGCATGTTTGAGGGCTGCTGTTGCTTCTTCCCGGTAGCCAGGGTTGGTGCGTTGTTGCTCACCACTAAGGGACTCTAACCCAAACATTATTTACAGGACTCAAACCCGAGGGACAAACACAAATGTAATTTACAGGACTCGAACCTGAGGGACTTTAACCAAACAGAATTTACAGGACTCAAACCTGAGAGGTTCCAACCCAACAGAATCTACTCGACCGAGACCTGAGGGACTCCAACCCAACAGAATCTACCCGACCGAAACCTGAGGGACTCTTATGACGGCCTCTGGTTGTCTCTGGAGATGCAGCACACCTGAGCAGGCTGGACTCAGAGTCTATAAATCAGAGCTTCAGGCTTTACTCTCGCTCTCCCCTGGCCAGCTGACTTCCGTTTGCATCTTTTGTTGGTTTTCTTCTGTTCATTCACACAGACTCACACTAACCACTAATGCAGACACTGCTTACACCCCGACTTACTGATAGACCATCTACATACAGTTCTTTTCTTCAATAAATCTATGGTGCAGAATTGAAAATCATATGTGGTCTCCCTCCTTTGCCACAACCTTTTGGGTCTGGTTGTGACGAAATGGGGGCTCATCCGATTGTTAAATAATTTTGGTAAGTTGGCTTATTGAGAACCTGTTTGCATTCTGTGGTAACTAGTACCATTTGTATTTCCTCTGTTGTGTACTAGTTTTGGGAGACCTCTTTGTTTGGAATTTGGCTGTTGGTAGTGATTGAGGTCAATTTGGAACATTTGGAGGTTGCTTTGTTTGAGTCAGTTGTGCTAGGGTTTGAGCATTAGTGCTGTCTTTTGGGGGGCTGGAGACAGTTTTGGAGAAACTTAAAGCCATTTTTAATGGTGCGGATGGTTTGAGGTGTGCGTTTGAATTGAGTATTTTCTGTTAGGATGAAAAACGTTTCTCCTTTGAGATTTTTTCTGGGATATTTGTAGTGCTGCAGTGAAAACGGCTAGAGCAATTGTCTCTGGAGCACGTCCATAGATTCAGGGGGGGGTCGCTGTTTTACAGTTGCTTTTCTTTTTCTAGTGGTTTTGAGTGCATAAATACCCGCTGTAAGTAATTGCATGAAGACTAGGTTTGAGTTTTGCCAGTTTTTGGGTAGGTAGTCGGTGGGAATGCTCTAATTATTCACCTCAGGGATCAGTGCAGTCTGGTTATGGCTAATGTGGCTAATTTTGTTCAGTCTCCCTCTGAGGAACTTCTTCATGAGAGCAGCTTTTGAAATTTGTTGAACATTATGAAGTTGATATTGGGGAGAGACGGTTAAAGGAAGACAAAGGGGTTTTGTCAGCCATCATGATTCCGTCTACCGTGGGTGGAGATTGATGAGGCATTGTGACACCGTGGCTGAGCTGAAACTCCAGCTTCCTACCCCCTGCAGTGACGACACCTTGGAACTAGCTTCAACAAAGACTTGAACTACGGGAATGCCATATGATGAAGTTCCTGACTGACTGATATGTTAATACCAACTCATTTGGCCACAGACTTGAACCACGAGAACACCCTATGGGGTAATTTAGAACTTAGTGACAGTCATGCCAAATGCCCGATAACAGCATCTGTCCACAGATCACATCTGACTGTAAATTGTTTTTGTCTCTCACTTGGCTTGTTTATTCCTGCCTTTTGTGCTTTGAAATTACTGTATAAAAAGTCATGATTCCAACCACTCTGGGTCAGCACACCAACTCAGACCTGATCTGTATCGGTCTGCTCACCGCCGGCTACTGAATAAAACTCACTACACCACAGCGGACTTCTGAACTGACTTCTTCAACAAGAGTCTGTGGCTCCTGGCCCTGTGGCTCTTCCATTCGAGCAGCATCAGTAAGCATCAGTCCTTATGCCCTGGTTTTTGGTCACAAGGTTCGTGGACCTTTGGCAGTGCTCCATGATGGGTGGATTGCAGATGACCACCTACTAATTTAATAGACTATGTCAATGGTTTCAGACACAGGTTGTATATGGCGGGGCTGTTAGCAAAACAAAACCTAGAAAAATCTCAGCAAAGGATGAAATTGCTGTATTATCAGCATTCTGAGGTGTGTCAGTTCAGTGAGGGTGACCAAGTATTATCTTTGTTGACGATTGTTGGGTCGCCATTTCAGGCAAAGTTTGCTGGGCCTTATTCAGTTGTACGTCAGCTGTCTGAGCAAAATTATTTGATTGCTACTCTAGATCGCTGCAAAAGAAATCAACTTTGCCATGTCAATTTATTGAAACCCTACTACCAGCGGGCTTCATTAGCTAAGTCTGATTCAGGCATCTCCCCAGTTGTGTGTCCTGTGATATGTCCTGTGCCTTTGTGAATATTAAGACTGTTCTAGCTCCATATATCAGTGTGTAGTTGAAAGTGAAAGTCTATCTGAATATCTGTTTACAACATTCAAATTTAGGATGAATAAGTTACAATCTGCATTACTTTATATGTAGATATGCTTGTTTTTTGTTGTTGTTTTAAAAAATAAATTCACAAGGAATATTGGAGAAGGGTTAGGATTAAATACATTTTACTTCGTCCTACCTATTTTCAGACATGTTAAACAGGATTTATGTGTATTTTTATGCATGTGCATGTATTTAAAAATGTATAGGTGTGTGCATGTTGGGTATAGATTTATTTTATAGATTTATTTTGTGTACATTTAGTTAAAAAAAGATTCATTTATTTATATGAATTTATTTACAAAGGGACTCTGTATGTTCAAAATGTGTGTGTATGTGTATCCATTTGTATATAGATGCATAGATTCATAATAGACTTAAAGGGGACCTATTATTGCATCTAATACCTATTTTAAACAGGCCTTGAATGTCTTAAAAACAAGCTTTTGATTTTTTTTTTGCTAAATAAATTAGAAATTCAGCCTCTGAGCCAGGTCTTTATCTTCCCATTCTCTAACCTCATTATCTATGCAGGATTCTGAGTGGGCGGGGCTATGATAATGAGGCTCTGTGCTGATTGGCTGCCTGAATGACGCGTAGAAAATGGCGGAACCTCCGGCCGGCGGCGGAGTTGTTGTTCCGGCCAGAGTTAGTTGTGGGCGTGGTTTCACGCATCGGAGGCCAACCGATGTAAATCACTCCCGTCGTTACGTAAAAACAGGCTCGTCTTATTGGCTCGTAGATCCACATCACACTGGAAGATTAATCCGGGCAGCTGTACAGACACTGCAGAATTTGGTTTCTTTCCTCCTTCTCTGAGTTGGCAGGCTGAGGGGAGACCACTTTATATATGTTAAAGCAAGAGAATAATAGGTCCCCTTTAAGGATGTTATACAACGGTTGTGACATGTCTGGAATGAATGAAATGAAATCTTTATTTGCTCTAGTCTGTAACGGAGTCATCCGGCCTGCGCAGGCCCTGCTGCGACCGCTGTACCAGTACAGCTGCTCTCCTCTGACACTCAGTACTCTCCAGTCAGGTTTTCATTTCTCTCCCATGAATGAACTGTGAACATCAGCGCCCCCTGAAGGTCAGCGGTGAGAGCAGAAGCGAAGGAACCCAAAGCAATCATCACTTTTATATCCTGACAAAATGCAACGGCCTTGATTTTGATAACATTTGTTTTTTTAGACGTATGTCTGTTGTTGAGGATTATTCACACACACTTGAATCCCCCTGACCCCCAGCCCCCCCCCCCCCCCTCACTCCCCTTGTCAAATAAATAGACATATCAGTTGACTTTCCTTACCGTCATGTTTGACCATGAGGCTGTAATGATCCACCTCCTCCTTCCGCAGGTGGATGGACCCCCACAGAAACCCCTGGAACAGATGTGAAACACCAAACAGCCCTCAGGAGCAGCTAATACATCCATTCATTTTCATTAATGCTGAGAATACAGAAATAAAAACTGTTTAAACTGGGTCTAAATGTGTTATACGCTGGCCGGTCACTACAACTGCGTGCTGGTCGTCTATTTCTTTTCTAATCTGGGATACAAGCATCAAGTGATCACTTGAAGATGGAGGATGATTCTCCAACCAGAATTTCTGAACAGAGAAGACTTTCGACCTGTATGAAGTGAGTATTTTTAGGTATGTTTTAAGTGAGGAAAGAAAAAAAATACCATGTACAAAAACTAGACGCACAGGACATTGTGGGTGAGGATGTATGGGATGAAGGAAGAAAGTGTGAAAGTACATAGTGTTCAACATTGCAAGAGAACAGAAGTCAAAGCTCTGGCAGCCGGTCCTGGTACGGAGTTGTGAGCAGAGATGGGTAGTAACGAGTTACATTTACTCCGTTACATTTACTTGAGTACGTTTTGGGAAATGTTGTACTTTTAGGAGTAGTTTTGAATCACTGTACTTTTTACTTTTACTTGAGTAGATTTGTGAAGAAGAAACTGTTCCTCTTACTCCGCTACATTAGGCTACGTTGAGCTGTTACTTTTCTTTTATTCCTTTTATCCACGTACGCGTCAATCTCATGACATCACTGGGTGATTCTTTGGGAAAAATGTTTGTTTTTGCATGTTTTGTCACATTTACACAGACTCAAACACACACAGAGTTTCTATGAGTTCATGTTTGTTCTAGTTCTGCTGGTTAAAAAAGAAAAGTACAAAGGCTGGAAGTTTTGTGCTACTTGTGCTTAATTTATTTTCTTATTCTGTTATTTTATTTATTTTATTATGTATTAAAGTACTTGAATTTACTTGATCATTTTAATTTAAGCTATTTCTTTTATTTTTTATTGATTTGATTTAATTTGCCTGAAGATGATTATTTTGTACTTTTGTCTGTTTGAATGGTTGTGTTAAAAAAATAAATCAGACGTTACTCAACAGTTACTCAGTACTTGAGTAGTTTTTTCACGTCAAGTACTGTTTTACTTTTACTCAAGTCATTATTTGGATGACTACTTTTTACTTCTACTCTTTGGCTACTCTACCCAGCTATGGTTGTGAGGAGAGTTACTGCACATGGCAGAAAGATCCTGTATTCTTGCTGCAAATACTGAAAGATCTTGCTCTAGAAGCAGAGTGAGGTCATGGTCTTCTTCTACACATCAATACGAGTCCTCCAGTTCCGTGGGTCATCGTCCTGGCCTCCCAGGGACTGCTTCACCCTGTCACCCTCTCCCAGGATACAGAGGGGGTGCGTTTTGGTCCTTTCCTTCCTGGAGGCTCGATTCAATTCAGAATCCTACCCCTAACCTCTAGATGAAATCCCACGGGGCTTGTCCTGCTCTACTGTACTCTGTGATGGTTTACATCCACCATCACTGACAGCCTGACTGGTGACCATAGTCCCCATCAGCAGGCCAACACATCTCACTGTGATGGGGTCAGAAAACACAAATCTATAACATGACAACCTGCAGCATATTACGGGTAACTACAGGAGCTCCAGGGGGCTGACCTGAGGCTCATCGATGAAGAAGCTCAGACATTCTGAGCCCAGGTTGAAGTCGATCCAGAACTCTTGCAGTTTGTCATCTCTTGGACGAAACAGCTGCAGAAAATGCATGAGACACATCCAGAGTTTACATGAATCGTTCAAAATTCTGTATATATACATAAACACACACACATAAATTGTATATACACACACATATATACACACACACACAAATTTTATAAATATATATATATATATATATATATATATATATATATACACATACATACATACACATATATATATACATACATACACACACACACATTATATATATATATATATATATATATATATATATATATATATATATATATATATATATATATATATATATATATATATACACACACACATATATATACACACACACATACATATTATATATATACATACATATTATATATATACACACATATATACATAAACACACACCTACATATATTACACACACACACCTACATATATTACACACACACACACACACACACACACACACACACACACACACACACACCTGGGTGGAGTTGAGAAATGCTCGCAGGCAGGGGAAGGTGTAGACCCTGACAGTGAGAGATATTCCATGTCAGCATAGCTTCTCAAGAGGATACCATTATGACATGAAAACCAGCAGCAGCAGCATCTGCGTTGACTCAGGACTTTCCTGCACCACAGAGGCAAAACCCAGCTTCCACTGCTCCAACACTTAGATCTACTCTGCTGAATCTGAATCTGTTCATGATTTCCAACCTTCTCTGGTCTCCATGGTGGCGGTTAACCAAGTTCAGGAAACGTCTGGAGTCCTGGACAGACACGGAGACAGGTGTTCAGACAGACGGGTGTACACAAAGGCGAGCGTACACACAGGTGTGAGTACAGACAGACGTCACTCACCACCTCGAAGTCAGAATCTCTAATGTCACAGAAGGCACTGCTGAGGTCACAGCTGCAGAACCACTGATAAGCTCGCTGTTGACGGTCGCGGCGTGGAGTCAGACGGCAAAGAGCCTCCGATAGACTGACCTGCAGCTCGTAGTCTGCAACATGAACACATCAGTAGATCTGATCCACTTCTGATTACAAAGATCTGGATGGAGCTGATGTTATCACATGTTCTCTCGAAAATGGGCATTTCATGTAAAGAATTCAGGTTGTTTGAATCAGGTTGTTTGAACAAAAGGGGGCTGCTTTAGCACCTCATGGCGAGGTCCCAAGGCTCTGTACTGGAGAATCTCTTTCCTTAATACACTTCATCCTTGGGCCTGGTTGTCATCTCACAGGGTTTTTCTTATCACTGCTACACAGATGATACCCACATACATTCCTCACTTCCGCCTAATGGCTCCACCATTTCAGCATGAATCTCAGCTTGTCTCTACATCCACATGGATGAAGGAACACCACCTTCAGCTACACCTCTCCAAGGCCTGCCGACCAGTCCTTCCAGGACAATGTCAATGTCAAAATAACCTCTTCGTCACTCTGTCCTTCCAAGGTCATGAGAAACCCAAGTGTCGTGATTGATGACCAGCTGTCCTTCCACCATGTGGCAAAATTGCTGCCTTGTGTTATGAAAAGTTATGCCGGGTCTTTCTCAAGATGCTACACGACACTTGGTTCAGACCATGGTTCTCCTTCTCCAAGTTTATTGCAGTGCAACTTTTGTCATGCACAGTAAATCTATGAAGATGGTCCGGAACACTGCAGCATGTCTGGTCTTCAACCAACCAAAAAGGGCTAATGTCACATAGTTACTCTGAACTCCACCAGCTACCTTTGGCGCACTGAATAAAGTTCAAGCCACTAATGTTCACCCTGAAAGTGACTTCTGCCAGATCATTACGTTCCTCTGTGGAACACCATCTGGCACTGCCACCCTTAAACCGGGCATACACTGTGCGATTGTCGGCTCGTTTTGAGCAGATTTTCCAGTCGTGCAACTATTTTTTGGATCGGGCCAGATTTCGACCCAACCGTGCCTCGTGCGGTGTACGTGGGGTAACGACGAGAGATTAACACCTCATGACGAGCTCCCGATCACAAATCGTGTGCTTACAAGAAAATCAAGCGTGTTTAAAATCCTGGTGGCTCCTCGTGATGGAATCGCACAGTTGAAGCAGCTACGACCCGATTGGACTCATCCTTTCACAGAGAGCATGCGCAATCTCTGATGTCATGTCAAAAACTATTATTTGTAGTTTAAAGTGTTGCAACATTCACATTACAAATCATGTTTTAATAGCAGAAAGAAAGACCGCATTTCCCACGTCTGCCCAGCCAATTCCTTGTCCAATCACGATGTTGTCTAATCTTTTTTCATTTATCGCGACGCAGAATGGCACAAATTGCTAAAGGCTGATTTATGGTTTATTTACGCGGCATTGTTGTGTCTAAGAATGATGCGCAGTGCCCACCCAATCAGAAACGGTACAGATATTTTGTGATTTTTTTTTAAATATATATACAAAAAATAAAATTATAAAAAAATAAAGGATCCCCAAAACCTTTGATTGGGTGGGCAGGACACACGTTTGGGTGGACACAGCCCACCTCTGCCCCAAAACCGGTACACAGAAGTTCCAGTACACAGAAGTCCGTCGTGAGGATTATGATCGTATAGTGTGAGCAAACGGGTCGCATCAGAGCATCGGGTCGTACAGTGTGAGACCATTAATCGTGGGCTGTGAACTTTTGAACTCAGCGATCTAGTCGTGCAGTGTGAGATGAAGCTGAATCAAACGATTTAAAATATTGCATAGTGTATGCCCAGCTTAACACACACACATGACACTCTAGATATATGGTTGCACCCTCTCAACTTTCAAGAAACACTTGAAGACACTTCTTCCAGAACACCACCTCTCTTAACCCTCCCCAAACTAATTTTCATCTAACTGAACTTTTCTCTATCAACTTTGTCTTCAGTTCTACCTTGCACGTGACATTTCTTGGCAGTCTCATTGTTGTCACACATAAGAACTTCTATAAAAAAGCTCATTCATGTCTTGTTTGTTTACCACAGCATATGCTGAAGGCAACCTACATCTCTCCACATCATGTTGCAGCCTACAACTCAGGAGGGCATCATCATACCGTAATCACATACCATTTTTGACGTCTCACCGAAGGTGAAGCAGATCCAAGTTGTACAGGAGTAATGATTGTGTACGACTATAGAAATCGTGCAGCGTAGGAGAGCCTAAAGGGGAGTCCAGACAACCCGCAAAGGAAACCTATTTCAACTGATGGATCTTTGGTTCCAAGGGGTGGCCCTTGGCTCTGCCAAAGAATTCTGTCAATAACAGGATCTTATGATGACGATGGCAGGGGTGCTAGACAGTTCACCTAGTTGCTTGAGCAACTCATAAGCCAAGGGCACAGCCAACCCAGGTTCACGTCCCGGTCTTTGGTATGTTATTGCTCATCTCCTCTCTCCGTCTACCCCGGTTTCCTGTCTACATCATTCAAGTAAAAGACCACTACAGCCCCCCTCCAAAAAACATAACTCCACTAGAGTTGGTCCTGGTGCTCAATAAGGTTCTGTTACCATTAAACATTCATAAACTGGTGCTAAAGTCTAATGAAACATATGTGATGGTGGCTTACTAGCATGTACCATTAATAACTCACCCCCAACTGTCAGAACTGCTGCTGCCACCTGAGGTCTGTCAGACAGGTAAACACAAGGGTGACCAGGTAAATAGACGGGTCAACAAAAGGGTAACTATGTAAATACAAGGGTAAACACAGATGGGTAACCAGGCAAACACTACGGTAACCACATAAACACAAGGGTGACCAGGTAAATACTAGGGTAGCTAGGTAAACACAAGGGTGACCAGGTAAACACTAGGGTAACCACGGAAATGCAAGAGTAATTAAGTAAACCCAAGGGCAAATGAAAGGGAAACCAGGTAAACACAAGGGTAACCATGTAAACACAAGGGTAATCACGTAAAAACATGGGTAAAAACAAGGATAACAAGGTAAACACAAGGGTAAACACAGGGGTAACCAGGTAAACACAAGGGTAAACACACG
This sequence comes from Cololabis saira, assembly GCF_033807715.1. Taxonomy (NCBI): domain Eukaryota; kingdom Metazoa; phylum Chordata; class Actinopteri; order Beloniformes; family Belonidae; genus Cololabis; species Cololabis saira. The sequence continues at coordinate 3,992,585 of NC_084608.1, forward strand.
AGGGTAACAAGGTTACTTAGCACTAAAGTAACAAGGTAAACACTAGGGTAAACAAAAGGGTAACCAGAAAAACACAAGGTTAACATTGTAAAAACAAGTGTAACCAGGTAAACACTGGGGTAACCAGGTAAAGACAGGTATAACCACATAAACACGAGGGTAACAAGGTAAACACTGAGGTAACTTGTTAAACACAAGGGCTAAACACAAAGGTAACCAGGGGTCCGTTTCACAAAGCAGGTTTAGTGAAAACTCTGAGTCTGTTAACCCTGAAATGAGGGAAACTGAGTTTTCCGTTTCACAAACTCAAACCGGAGAAAGAGAGGTAACTCTAGCCTGTTTCACAAAGAGAGGTAACTTAAGCTCTCGGTCAGTTACCGTAGTAACAGACTCTCTGAATCTAACCTGGTCGGGACCAGGTTTATCTCAATGAACCTGAAGTTTCTCTGTGTGTCCGCCCTCTTTCAGAGCCACGCGCACATTTGATTTCCTCATTCATTCAGTCAGCAGGCGAGTTTTGGCGAAGTTCTGCCATCTGTCATTAAAAACAGAGTCAGTATGTATATTAGAAGTCCATTGTCACTGAATATACATCTTACTACATACTTAGGGAGAATAAAAGCTTACCCTTAAATATGAATTCTGCTAATATTAGTCTTTTATTAAAACCGGACAAGGATCCCTTGCTCCCATCGAGCCCAATATCATTGATAAATGTAGATCTTAAAATAATCAGCAAGGCTCTTACCAAACGTCTGAAAAGAGTCACCCCTTCTATTATACATCCGGATCAAACAGGTTTCATTAAAGGTAGACATTCTTCTACTAATACTCGTAGATTACTTAATATTTTAGATTATTCGAGTATCAATAAACCGGAAACTATTATTATATCTTTAGACGCTGAAAAAGAATTTGATCGGGTAAATTGGAAGTTTCTATTGGCAACTTTACATAAATTTGGATTTGGCAAATCTTTTATTGACTGGATAAAAATATTATATAGCTCTCCCAAGGCACGTGTAAGGAGAAATGATCAAGTCTCTACTTTTAACTTGCAAAGAGGCGTTAGACAGGGTTGCCCTCTCTCTCCCTCACTATTTGCAATATTTATTGAACCTTTAGCAGCAGCTATTAGACAAAATCAAAATATTAAAAAAGGTATACAACGCAAAACATTAGAGCACAAAATAAGTCTTTATGCGGATGACGTACTTGTCTTCCTCCAGAATTCACAAACTTCACTATCACAGACAATTGCACTTATAGAGGGATTTTCATCTTTGTCCGACTATTCAATTAATTGGTCTAAATCCACAGTTTTGTGTGTTAACTGCAATTTTAGGAATATAACCAATACTCAATTACAATCAGGGAACATTAGATATTTAGGCATAAACATCTCCCCTAGGCTGTCAGAGTTAATAAAATTAAATTATGTTCAGCTTATAAAGAAAATAGAAGATGATCACAGGCGGGCGCGGCGGCGGGGTGGAACCATTCTCAGGTGTCTATGTCTTATGTTGTGAGTATGAATGGAGGGATGTTGGACAATTTCCTCCTCCGCCTGGGGGCTCCGCCGCGCCGGGGGCGCCCGTGGAGGTACGGTGGGGCCCTAGCCCGGCTCGGAGGGCTGGCCCCCGTCAACTTGGATGGCCGGTGGGGGAGCGTGGGCGTCCTTCCAGGGCCGGCTCCGTTGGTCCTGCCCATCTGGCTTCGGCCTCCGCTCCCCCTCCTTCCCCCCCTACACGATTCATATGCACATAGGCGAAGGGGCAGGGGGTCCGGGGCGTGGGGGACATTGTCCCGCGTGGCCCGGCACTCCCCACCTCACGGTTTTAATAACACTGTAGACACTGCACATTCAACATTTAATAAATACATTTAACAAGGATACTTAGTTCTGGAGGGGGGGGGGGGGGTCATTGTCAGTATGATACTCTGACCTCCCCCTCCCTGTTTTTATTGCATTAATTACATGCACTCAACACCAGGGTCGGGAGGGGGGCCCACATCACCCGCGTTCCCTCGCCGGCCTGGGATAGATGGGTCGGGATACCCGTGCCTGGCGGGGCTCGCCGTGCAGCCTGGGGTGCCTTCTGGCGGTGCTGGACCCCCCGGGGAGGGGGAAACGGTGCGTGATTGTGTGTCTGTGTCGGTGAGAATGCGGTGTGGAAGGGTCCTGCCATGGAGGATTTGGGCCTCCATTGGCAGGACAACAAAATGTAATAATTTATTGATATTATTACTATACAAAGATGGTTATTATCATCATCATCATCATTGTTAGTATATTATTATTATTATTATTATTATTATTATTATTATTATTATAGAAACCGGATAGATGAATGGGATGCCTGGGTCTGGGGCCCTCCGTTGTCGGGCCTGCGCGGGTGTCGCCCTGTTGGGGGGTTCCCTCTCTCCGGGCCCGTCTCCGGTCCCCCGGTCGTGGGCCTCCTGGCCACATGTCCGGCCCGGAACGGGTGGCCGGGGATTGCCTGGGTAGCGGTCCGCCGCCACAGGATCCCTGGCTGCCACTTCCCGTGTCGTGGGGGCCCCGCCCGCGGGCCCCCTCGGCTGCCACCGGGGGGGGGGGTCGCTCGCTGGTGGTGGGTTTCCTCCCGCCCTCTTCTCGCCCTCTGTGGGGTTGCTGGTCGTCTGGGTTCCGGGTTCTTCCTTGTCGGCCTCTGGTCTCGCGGGTGGCAGCCGCCCCCCCTCCCCCACTATAGATACACTTCAGGTGGAGCTTTGATAGGATTATCACACACACACGCACGCACGCACGCACGCACGCACGCACGCACGCACGCACGCACGCACGCTCTTTTTGGGGTTAGTTAGTCGCGGTAGCTTAGTTTAGACTGTGATCGGATCTCGAGATTTTGGTCAATTGCTGCTAGTGTTTTGGTCAGCTCTGTGTCGGTTTTGTGTTTTGTTTGTGGTTTTTGTTGCAGATTTCCAGTGCGCGATGTGTGCCTCCGTGTGTTCTTGCTTCCTGGATTGGCAGTGGATGTCACCCCTCCACCCCCCCCCCCCCCCCAAAAAAAAAAATACATACTGGGTTTGTATGTGTATATATATATATATATATATATATATATATATATATATATATATATATATATATTAAATATAGTAATAATGCACATATATATATATGCCATAGGTTTTTACCGGCAGGGTATCAACCATTAATTTGTGTGCAGACAAGGTTAAAAAAAAAAAAAAAAAAAGAAGTCCATTGTCACGAAAATGGCATGTCCTTTTGATTAAGACTCAATTGATGAAGGTGCAGGATTAATGGGCAGAGAATTAAATATTCGTCGGGAGATGGTTATCAGACCGTGTATCGACGTTCTCTCATTTCCAGACAATTTTCTTTTTGACCGGTCCCGTTTCACACCACAGTCCATCAACTACATCCACAACCTAATCCGTCCTCACATTTGTAACATAACTAGTCGCAGTCATGCTCTCACTGGATGTCTGGAAATGTTTTGCTTCTAAATTCCAATAAAACAGAGATTATTATTTTGGTCCAAAGCATTTTAGGAAGGGATTCGATGGTGTTGCGATGGCTTCCAGTGCAACTGTGGGAAACCTTTGTGTTATTTTTGATCAGGATTTGTCGTTTAAACCATATGTTAATCAGGTTTGTAAAATAGCATTTTTCCATCTCTGTAATATTGCAAAGATTAGGAAAATCCTCTTGCAGTGTGATGCAGAAAAACTAGTTCATGCGTTTGTATATTCTAGACTAGATTACTGTAATGTGTTATTAGCAGGATGTCCAAGTAATTTGCTGAAAAGGCTCCAGCTGATCCAAAATGCAGCAGCCCGAGTGCTGACATGAATCAGCAGGAGAGACCACGTCTCTCCAGTGTTAGCGTCGCTCCATTGGCTACCCGTAAAATTCAGAATCCAATTCAAAATGTAATTAAAGCTGCAAGCAGCGATGAACGGGCCCTCGCACTCACGGCCACCGCCCCCCATAAGCATATCAGAAATGACACCAACCACGACTTCCTATGTCAAACCATTGAAAAGTTATAGCAGAAAAAAGGGACAACCAATCAGAAGAAGGGGCGGGGCTAATTCAGGCCAATGAAGGTCAAGGACTCCATACAGAATCTGATGACACCACCCACGACTCTCTATGTCAAACCATTCAAAAGTTATAGCAGAAAATCGGGACAACCAATCAGAAGAAGGGGCGGGGTTAATTAAGGCCAAAGAAGCTCAAGGACTCATTACAGAGTCCCATGACACCACCCACGACTCTCTATGTCAAAACATTCAAATGTTATAGCAGGAAATAGGGACAACCAATCAGAAGAAGGGGCGGGGCTAATCTTCGCCAATTATGGTCAAGGACTCAATACCGACTCCCATGACACCACCCACGACTCTTTATGTCAAACCTTTCAAAAGTTATGGCAAAGAAAAGTATTCTAGTGGGCGCTGTTGAGCCGTTAGGCCACGCTCATTAATGCAAACCATGACATATCAAATGTATCGACAGGCCTGGCTTTTCTTTAAGTTGCGACATGATACAGGTGTGTACCGATTTTTGTTCATGTACGTCAAACCGTATTATGGGGCTTGAGGCGCAAAGTTTTTTCTGTCTGAACCAATCAGATGAAGGGTGGGCGCGCTTTTTGCCGTCTAGCGTTGCCACGGTAATGCTTTTGAAAGAGAAAAGTGCGTGGTGTCGGAGGATGGAGACGCACGTTTTGATGTATAACACACCTGGGTGCACGTTACGGTTCGGGCCGTATTAATGACCGAAGAAATGGCATAAATTGCGCCAAAATTACACGATTAATTCAAAATGTTCAAAATGGCTGACTTCCTGTTCGGTTTCGGCCATGGCGCCAAGAGACTTTCCTTTAAGTTGCAACATGATACAGGTGTGTACCGATTTTCGTGCATGTACGTCAAACCGTATTGTGGGACTTGAGGCACGAAGTTTTATCTGTATGGACCAATCAGATGAAGTGGGGGCGCGCTTTTTGGCGTCTATCATCGCCACGGTAACGCTTTTGACTGAGAAAAGTTATGCACGTTATTGCAGGATGGAGACGCACATTTTGATGTATAACACACCTGGGTGCACGTTACGGTTCGGGCGAAGAAGCGGCTGAAGGGATGGCATAAATTGCGCCAAAATTACATGATTAATTCAAACTGGCCGACTTCCTGTTGGGTTTCGGCCATGGCGCCAGGAGACTTTTTTTTAAGTTGTGCTATGATACAGGTGTGTACCGATAAAGGACGATAAAGGAAGCTCTGAAAACCTTAACAAACCATGGTTTACTATAGAACTTAGGAAATCTGCTTTAAAGAAAAACAAGCTTCATAAAAGGCATTTACAAAGTCCTAGTCCTTTAAATTGTGCTACATACAAAAATTATAGGAATAAATACAACCACCTTATTAGAAATAAATAAATGATCTATGGATAATATTGAAAGAATCACTCAACAAGAAAAAAAATCATCTATTCCAGCCCAGTCTACATTTCAGGATGGTGCATAAGATAACAGAGCATACACAAATTGCTAATAAATTCAATGATTTCTTTATAAATGTGGTTCCACGTCTTGCAAAAAATATTGAAAATGTTCATGGTTCTCCTTCTAACTATAAATGAAGGTTATCCCTCTTTAAAGAAGACCTATTATGAAAAACATAGGAACATACAATGACATAGTTATGCTGATTCTTTAATATTTGTCTTTAAATTTGTCTCAAATCAAACTGTCTGCTGTTTCTCATCATTTGGGCCGAACACCCGTCATGTGGGGTAACCAACGAATCGCAATTTTGTACCAAATTCAAAATTTAATGTCTATCAGTTTTGGTATAATATAAATCTAAAATAAATATAAATCATTGGTATAGTATGCATAAATGGCTTTATGAGGGTGACACTTCCATTATAGATAAAATGTATTTCAAAATGGTTTTCAAAAAGTAAAGGACATATGAGTCTATCTTTCTTGAAAAGTTAATTTAATTACTGATACTTATTAAAATATAAATTTTGTTAAGGAAATCTATTAATTTTGAGATAAATAACTCAAAGGCCTAATACATTATTGACACACAACTGTGATTCAGGCTTAAAGCTCCCCTGCTACACGTCATTCAGGCAGCCAATCAGCACAGAGCCTCATTAACATAGCCCCCCCTCCCCTCAGAATCCCTCATAGACAAGGTTAGAAACGGTAAAAATAAAGACATGGCCCAGAGGCTGAATTTCTCATGTATGTAGAAAAAACATTCAAAAGCTTGTTCTTAAGACATTCAATGCCTGTTTAAAATATACATTAAATGCCATAATAGGTCACCTTTAAATAATTTTTAAGCAAATGAAGCAATTCTCGCCAAATACAGTAAATTCCAGTTGTCCCTGAACGCACCAGTAGGATAATCTGTAATTTTAGAATTCCGACCGGTCCCTGAATGCACCTCCTCCGCGGCGCTGCGCCGACCAGATCTCGGCTGAAAGCAGATAATAATATAATAAAATTGCAAAGCTGCTGTGCAATAAGGTGTAATACATGCACTGTAATTATTTTCTGTATAAAAATTGAATGTAAAAAGACGGGTTTGACTCAAAATCAGCGTGGTTTTATTTAAGTGGTCTCTGTCTCGGTAGAGATGAACAAATCGAGCAGACATGCGCCGCCGAAATACAGCGGTGAAAACTATTCCACAGGATTATTACACCATAGATGTCTTAAGACTACTCTACAATTATGCACACAACAAAAAATACTTACAGATTCGGGACCATGGAGTCGGGCTCGTGAAAACACGAGGATTCATGTCGTGTGAGTGACGTCACCACGCTGAGCACGCAACAACGTCCCCCCGCTCCCCCCGCTCCCCCCCTCCTCCGCTCCGCTGCAGGGCCGGCACACAGAGCCAGTTTGCTTTAAATCCAATGGATTTAAATAAATATTGATTAAAAATCCCGCGTTGTACGCACAAAATATATTTTCACATCACAGTAAACAATATTTTTACGAAGTTTACGAAGTTAATTGGACATGGCATGACAAAGATATGATTTAATTGTATATGAATACATTTTTGGAAAAAGAGAGTTACAAAGTTCTTCAAAAGCGATATGTACCAGCGTATGATTTTTTAATCCTGTTGTAAGCTATCTGAAACTGCCATTTTATTGTCTTAAGACCAAGCCTATGATTTTAAATTATTATTTTACCAAAAAATTCAGAGTGACGTAAAATGGCAGTTCCCTTCAAGTTATGACCACGATACTCAACACAGTTAATAAGGACGCTTATGACAATAATATGTGTCGATTTCATTGTGATTGGATGAATGAAACAGCAATGACAGCACATAATTTGATGAAAAATGTATACCTGACCAAAAGGTGGCGCTATGGAGTTCATCCAAGATTGTCATATCCACTTGTTCAGAATGGAAGCCTGATTACATGTATTGATTTTGGGTTAATTCTGACCAATTATGTTTAAGTTACAACAACTTTTATGTTCATGGCGAGAAATTTTACTACCTCTAACGGCCACGCCCTTCGATAAGAACGTACAGTTTTCTCTGTCAGTCATCGTCAATGTCTTACCTATTATCTGACCAACTTTGAGATCATTAATCTCATCTCGCTTGGAGCACAGATGCATACTAGAAGACATGACAATTCCTGGTGCCAACAGGTGGCGCTACAACCGATCCTGAATATTCCACCACATATGTCTTCAGGCTCAGCCTAAAATCATGCACATACGTTTTCAACCACATCAAATCATGTATTGCTGAATTACAGCCAATTGATGTTTGATGGCGAGGCTTAAAAATGACCTCAAACTTCGCCGAATGACTACGGTCAAGCCCTCTGGTGAAAACTTAAAAGCTTCGCAATTTAGCGTCGGCCATGTGTCTAGATTGTACAAACCAAGTTGTGAGCCAATTCGATAAAATCTCTAGGAGGAGTTCGTTAAAGTACGAGGCCTAGAAATGATCAGAATTCATGAAAAATGACATTTTCTGTTCAAAATGACGGACTTCCTGTGTAACTTAGAGCATGGGTCCAAAAGACTTTTTTGTAGCTCTTTGTCTAATATAATATACACATAAAGGTCATTGCTGTAAGTCAAACCATATTGTGGGGCTCGTCAAAAAACATAAAATAGGTGGCGCTATAGAGCCCATTCTTGTGGACCCATGCCTGTCGCCCATAAAATACGTAATTTTACGCGACTCTGGAAGCGTGTGCAAAATTTGGTGAGTTTTTGAGCATTTTAAGGCCTCCAAAAAGGCAATTTATTTACGGCGAGAATAATAATAATAATAATTAAAGCTGCAAGCAGCGATGAACGGGCCCTCGCACTCACGGCCACCGCCCCCCATAAGCATATCAGAAATGACACCACCCACGACTCTCTATGTCAAACCATTCAAAAGTTATAGCAGAAAATCGGGACAACCAATCAGAAGAAAGGGCGGGGCTAATTAAGGTCAAAGAAGCTCAAGGACTCATTACAGAATCCCATGACAACACCCACGACTCTCTATGTCAAAACATTCAAATGTTATAGCAGGAAATAGGGACAACCAATCAGAAGAAGGGGCGGGGCTCATTTTCGCCAATTATGGTCAAGGACTCAATACCGAGTCCCATGACACCACCCACGACTCTTTATGTCAAACCTTTCAAAAGTTATGGCAGAGAAAAGTATTCTAGTGGGCGCTGTTGAGCCGTTAGGCAACGCCCATTAATGCAAACCATGAAATATCAAATGTATCGCCAGGCCTGGCTTTTCTTTAAGTTGTGACATGATACAGGTATGTACCGATTTTGGTGCATGTACGTCAAACCGTATTGTGGGGCTTGAGGCACAAAGTTTTCTAGGGGGCGCTGTTGAGCCATTAGGTCCCGCCCATTAATGCAAACCATTAAATATCGCATTTTTCACCAGACCTGGCTCAGTGTTTCGAGAGGAGGTAGTAAAACGTTTTTACTTTTAAGTTTAACAGCACACTGGTTGGATGAAAGCTTCGTGCCACACAGTACAATTCTAAACACAACTTTTATCTTATTTCTAAAGATAAAGGAAGCTCTGAAAACCTTAAAAGGAACCCTGGCTATTAAGACATGTAGGTCTTAAAAGATAAATGTTGGTATCAATTATAACAATGTGATATAAAAAACCTTTTAGATGTCTTAGTTTTTATAAAATTTGAAAATATAATTTAACATGTAGGTCGCCATTGTTGTTTACATTCTGGGTAGTGACGTCAGACGGTGGCACCTGCTAGCCCCCGTCCACTGTTTTGACACCCAGAAACAGATGAAAACACAGCTAAACAGGTGACGGCGCACCAGAAACGGTGACGAAGCACCTACAAAAAAGTTAAGAAAAAAAAAAAAAAAAAAGTACAGCACCATAAAGCATGAACTATAAAAACTAGTGCTGGGCGGTATACCGGTGATATAAATTTTTGGTCATACCGCCCAGCACTAATGAAAGGACACATGAGTCTATCTTTCTTGAACAGTTAATTTAATTACTGATACTTATTAAAATATAAATTTTGTTAAGGAAATCTATTAATTTTGAGATAGATAAGGGTCGCCCCAACTGACTTTTTTAAGGTCGTTGCCCTATTAATGTAGGTTTAAAAACTCTAAAATACCTTTGTTTTAAGTTTTCACATATATGCACACTACATTCCAAATGTTTGGAAAATGGCCAAATATATCTTTATTTTAAGTGTTTTAAGAAATAGGCCTTATACATCATTGACCCAGAACTGTAATTCAGGCTTAAAGGAGACATATTATGGCATTTAATGTATATTTTAAACAGGCCTTGAATGTCTTAAAAACAATCTAATCTAATCTGTGGCTCATTTTCAGGGCGGTGGGTATGGGGGTATTATTGTTCCAATATTATTTGTGTGTGCGTAAAAAAGATGTGTCCATGTTATAACGATTCGTAATGATAAACATTTGTATGTAAATAAAAAAGTTGTACCCAAAATTCTGCAGTCACTCACATGAGTCTGATAAATTATTAGGGTTAGGATTGTTTTTATGTGAGTATGAATCTAAAAGCTGTGAGTGCAAAGTCTTGTGAATACAACTCTAATTTCTACGACTACGAGTCTTCACTGTGAACACGAATTCAAGTTTATGGGTACGAGTCGAAAAACTGTTGGAATGACGTCACAGCATAGACATACGTAGACGCCCCATCGAGTGCTGAGCCAACTGCCACATCCAATATGGCGTCAACGTCGCCGCCATATTGGATGTGGCAAGACTGCGCTGTAAACTACCGGTACAAGTAAATGGACTTATTTTCATAAAGGGCCTTTCTACAAAGAAATGTACGTTTTACGTCTCATTTATTCATTCACACACGCACTAATATACTTGGGAAACAGTTTAGGCACCAAATATAATATATTTAATTTTCTCAGATGCCAAAAATAAGAACTTTATTGATCACACATAGGAGTAATTCATGTTGTATCAGCTACAGAGAACAAGTTAGTGCCGAAAAACAATATATATCCCCCCTCACAAAAATAGAGAAACATATTTTCTCATCAACAAAACATTTTTAAATTTTCAAGTAACAAAATAACATTTTTCATTTATTTTATTGTCTGAAAAATGGTTCAAATGTTATTTTATTGTCTGAAAAATGGTTTAAATATGTTATTTTGTTATTTGAAAAATTTAAAATGAATTACTCCTATGTGGGATCAATAAAGTTCTTATTTTTGCCATTTTTCAGACAATAAAATAACATGTTTTGTTGATGAGAAAATATGTTTCTCTATTTTTCTTATATCTATGCTGTGACCTGCCTGGACGTCATTCAACAGTTTTTCGACTCGTACCCATAAACTTGAATTCGTGTTCACAGTGAAGACTCGTAGTCGTAGAAATTAGAGTTGTATTCACAAGACTTTGCACTCACAGCTTTTAGATTCATACTCACATAAAAACAATCCTAACCCTAATAATTTATCAGACTCATGTGTGTGACAGCAGAATTTTGGGTATAACTTTTTTATTTACATACAAATGTTTATCATTACGAATATGAATAGTTATAACATGGACACATCTTTTTTACGCACACACAAATAATATTGGAACAATAATACCCCCACACAACTGCCACATCCAATATGGCGTCAAAGTCGCCGCCATATTGGATGTGGCAAGACTGCGCTGTAAACTAATACCTGTAGTAAAGTAAATGGACTTATTTTAATAAAGCGCCTTTCTACAAAGAAATTTACGTTTTACGTCTCATTTATTCATTCACACATGCACTAATATACTTGGGAAACAGTTAGGCACCAAATATAATATATTTCATTTTCTCAGATGGCAAAAATAAGAACTTTATTGATCCCATATAGGAGTAATTCATGTTATATCAGCTATAGAGAACAAGGTAGTGCCGAAAAACAATATATATCCCTCTTCACAAAAATAAGAAAAATAGAGATACATATTTTCTCATCAACAAAACATATTTTTAAATTTTCAAGTAACAAAATAACATATTTTAACTATTTTTCAGATTTTTTCAATTATTTTATTGTCTGAAAAATTGTTCAAATATTATTTTATTGTCTGAAAAATGGTTCAATTATGTTATTTTGTTATTTGAAACATTTTAAATTTGTTTTGTTGATCTATTTTTCTATATTTTTCTTATTTTTGTGAGGGGGGATATATATTGTTTTTCTGAACTACCTTGTTCTCTATAGTAGATATAACATAAATTACTTCTATGTGGGATCAATAAAGTTCTTATTTTTGCCATTTTTTAGACAGAAAATAACATGTTTTGTTGATGAGAAAATATGTTTCTCTATTTTCTTATGTCTATGCTTTGACCTGTCTGTGACGTCATTCAACAGTTTTTCGACTCGTACCCATAAACTTGAATTCGTGTTGACAGTGAAAACTCGTAGTCGTAGAAATTAGAGTTGTATTCACAAGACTTTGCACTCACAGCTTTTAGATTCATACTCACATAAAAACTATCCTAACCCTAATAATTTATCACTCATGTGTGTGACAGCAGAATTTTGGGTACAACTTTTTTATTTACATACAAATGTTTATCATTACGAATACGAATCGTTATAACATGGACACATCTTTTTTACGCACACACAAATAATATTGGAACGATAATACCCCCATAGGGGGGGGGCTATGATAATGAGGCTCTGCTCTGATTGTGTGCTTGAATGACGTGTAGGAGGGGAGGAGACAAAGCGTTGCTCCGTAGCAAAGCGTGTCCACAGCTCTGCGTTAAATCGACGCGTACACTACGCCGTAGGCTCCGGGGGAGAGCTGGCTCTCCCGGCTCTCCCCCGGAGCCTACGGGTTCGGATCCCCTCGACGGGCTGGTCCGTGAGCAGCTCCGGCAGCTCCGTACGCGGCGCCGGGGCTCCGGAGCTAAGCTAAATACTTAGCCCATGCAAAGACCATACTCGTAGACAAATATAAATTACATTAAAAAAACCGGAACTTACCGCTGGCTCGTGTCAGTTCCCGGGTCCGTGCTGTGGGATCTGATCCTTTTATGAGGGTAAATGTCCATGCAAAACCTCATCTTAACTCTCCCTCGTTGTTCAAACAGCCAGCGCTGCTGAACAATGGCGGAGCTCGAGCGGCCGGCAGAGCTGGTGGTGGGCGTGGTTTCAGCAGCGGAGGAGACCGAGGGCGTGGTTTGCATTTTGGTGACGTAAAGAAAATGCACCAATCACAACGGCCCGTGGAAACCACATGACACTGTCACTGTGAGTGACGTCATCACGCAGTCCGGGCTCGGAGCTCCGGGAGCGCGCCCCCTCCCTTTTCTCTTCCCCAACTCAAAACTGCAGTTTGCGCGTTCACGTGTCTGAGACAGGCTGAGACAGGGTGGCAATGATTCATTCGACATAAATATTCATAGAAAATCCCATATTGGAAGGACTTTATAGCAATTCACACAATATTTTCACATTACAGTAAACAATATATGTACGAAGTCACATGTCAATAAAATAATTTTATGGCAAAGTCATAGCTTTTTACATTATTAGTTGGTATTTTCAAAAAAGAGAGTGGCAGAGTTCTTCAAAAATAATATGGTCCAGTGTATGATTTTTTCGTCATGCCAAAAGGTCTCTGAATCTGCCATTTAATTTTCCTTACACAAAATCTTTGATTTTTAATTAATATTTTTCCAGAAATACAGAGTGACATAAAAATGCCAATTCCTTTCAAGCAATGACCACGATACGCGACACGGTCAACAAGGAACCTACTGACAATCATATATGTCGATTTCATTAAGATTGGATGAACGAAACAGCAATTGCCGCACATAATTTGATGAGAAATGTATACCTGACCAAAAGGTGGCGCTATGGAGTTCATCCAAGATTGTCATATCCACTTGTTCAGAATGGAAGCCTGATTACATGTATTGATTTTGGGTTAATTCTGACCAATTATGTTTAAGTTACAACAACTTTTATGTTCATGGCGAGACACCGAAATTTTACTACCTCTAACGGCCACGCCCTTTGATAAGAACGTACAGTTTTCTCTGTCAGTCATCGTCAATGTCTTACCTATTAAAGTGACCAGCTTTGAGATCAATACACTCATCTCGCTTGGAGCACAGATGCATACTAGAAGACATGACAATTCCTGGTGCCAACAGGTGGCGCTACAACCGATCCTGAATATTCCACCACAGATGTCTTCAGGCTCAGTCTACAATCATGCACATACGTTTTCGGCCACATCAAATCATGTATTGCTGAATTACAGCCAATTGATGTTTCATGGCGAGGCTTAAAAATGACCTCAAACTTCGGTGGATCACTACGGTCAAGCCCTCTGGCAGAAACTTAAAAGCTTCGCAATTTAGCGTCGGCCATGTGTCTAGATTGTACAAACCAAGTTGTGAGCCAATCTGATAAAATCTCTAGGAGGAGTTCGTTAAAGTACGAGGCCTGGAAATGACCATAATTCATGAAAAATGACATTTTCTGTTCAAAATGCCGGACTTCCTGTGTAACTTAGAGCATGGGTCCAAGAGACTTTTTTGTAGGGCTTTGTCAGATATAATAGACACATAAAGGACATTGCTGTAAGTCAAACCATATTGTGGGGCTCGTCGAAAAACATAAAATAGGTGGCGCTATAGAGCCTAATCCTTTTTGACCCATGCCTGTCGCCCATAAAATACGTAATTTTACGCGACTCTGGAAGCGTGTGCAAAATTTGGTGAGTTTTGGAGCATTTTAAGGCCTCCAAAAAGGCAATTTATTTACGGCGAGAATAATAATAATAATAATAATAATAAACATCACAGATACAATAGGGTCCTCGCACTTTCAGTGCTCGGGCCCTAATAATAATAATAATAATAATAAACATCACAGATACAATAGGGTCCTCGCACTTTCAGTGCTCGGGCCCTAATTACTTGCATATAAAGCCCAAAACGGCTTAGCTCCACGATATTTGCAAGACCTCATAGTGCCTTATGTTCTAACAGAGCTCTCCATTCTCAGAGTGCAGGTTTACTCGTAGTTCCTAGAGTATCTAAATGTAGATTTGGAGGGCGGGCGTTCTGCTATCAGGCACCACTACTATGGAACCAACTTCCAATCTGGGTTAAGGAGGCTGACACCACCTCCAGCTTTAAAACCAAACTAAAACCTTTCTGTTTAGTAAAGCCCATAGTAAGTGTTTGGTAAACCTCTAGGTAGTGTAAACTCTAGTGTGTTAGAGTCAGTAGTCATAGTTGCAGCTATAGAACAAGACTATAATAGTTTGTCTCAAAACAGCTTCATGGTAGATATGCTGCTATAGGCCTATGCTGCCGGGAGGCACCGACATGATCCACTGAGCGGTGCCCACCACCCCTTCTCCTCTTCTCTTCCATTTTCATTTATTAATTATAAGTATCTCAAAGCCATCATTGTTGTACATCGTTCTTGTAGTTTGTTGTGCTGGTCTGCCCCCCCTTTTTTTTCTTTTGTGTATGTTTGCAGGCCAGAACTTCAGGAGCTGCGTGCTAACCTGCTAACCCACTGCTTGCTTCCACCTGTGTCTATTGTTATACAGTCTACGGTACAAGATAATCCATGTGTACTGCTAAAATGGGGTGTATTGCTGAATCAGTGTGTTATTACAATATCTGGGTCTGGTTCTGGTCATTCTGGATAAGTCGTCGCTGATCTCGGCTCAGAGACTCCACGATGCTGTTGAAGGTTCTGATGGCCTGAAACAAGAGGAACCACTTCAGAGTGAGACAGCAGCAAAGACCCAGAAACCAAAGCTTACACCATCACAAACCAAAACCCTACACAGAGCGGTAGAGAAACAACACGGACCATTTGAGACCAGTAAATGTCAAGGAAAAGTTGATAATATGCATGTTTTTAAACAGTTTCCGTGGTTACCTCCAGCTTCATTGGGAAACGGACTTGTTCATCAAGAGCAAACTTGACCAACTGGAGAAGGACCGCCGACAGCTGGCTGACTGACAGACAGAGGGGTATTCAGTCAGGTTAGATGTAATTAGAGCCTATGTGTGGGAACAACAACATGTGAACTACTGTAAAACCCACCTGGAAGAGGAGCCTGAGCCAGAAGCTGAGGAATACATCACATTCAGGTCATTCTTGAACCATCATGAACATCCGTCAGATACAAAGTTGATGCTGAAGCATCTGCAATGTTCTGTGAAGAGCTCAGAACATGAGTAGCAACATTGTTAGCTCTGTGTTGCTCCTCATGGTTGATGTTCAGTCTGCCAACAGTGGGCAGACTTATACCAATTACTATTCCAGCCTTTTGTTGCCCCTGTTATAATCTGAATCTAGGAATATCAGAACTAAAACCAGGACTTGCAGAACTCAAACCAGAACTAGCGGCAGTGAAACCAGAACTAGCTTAGCTCAAACCAGGACTAACGGAGGTCAGACCTGGACTTGCAAAGGTCAAACCAAAACTGGTAGAGCTCAAATCAGCACTTGCAGAGCTGAAACCAGGATTAGCAGACCTCAAACCAGAACTAATGGACCTCAAACCAGAACTAGCGAGGAGTAGCGACGATCTATAAATTCCAGTCTTCAAATAAAATCTAAACCTAAATGCGATTGTAATACGTTCAAAAGCCCCGTGCTTAGTATAAATTTCCTGAGCTGGACATCAGAGAAGCCAGTTTTGTTAGTGGTAGTGTACCGGCAATTTATAACCCCAGTCTCCAAACAAAAACTGAACCTAAGTGCAATTATAATACATTTGAAAGCCTGACGCTTAGTCTGAAATTCCCGACCTGGAAATCAGAGAAGCCAGTTGTGTTAGTGGTAGTGTACTGGCCCCCTGCTGGTGCTTATCTAGAGTTTCTGTCTGAATTTTCAGATTTCCTATCTGGTTTATTGATCAGTACAGATAAATTCATCATAGGGGGTGACTTTAACATTCATATGGATGTTGAAAGTGATAATCTTAAATTAGCTTTTAATTCTCTTCTAGAACCTGGAATCTCACAAAAAATGAACAAACCGACAGTCTGTTTTAATCATACTCTCGATCTCCTCCGCACCTATGGTGTTGAACCAGATAATTTGTTAGTGTACCCTGTAAACTCCATCCTATCTACCAACTATTTAACAATGTTTGAATTTAACATTGTCGACGTTCAAGTGCAAAATAGGCAGTATTATTTTAGCAGATGTTTGTCCGACGAAACTATTGCTAAATTTAGGGAGGCCATTGCTCATCTTACGATAGTGGAAAATAGTAAAGTAGTCGAGGCCAGTGACCTGGGTTCTACCTCTGCAGATGTTGATTTCCTTGTGAGTAAAACTGCTGATTTGCTGCACTCAGCTTTACATGCAGTTGCTCTTTTGAGAAGAAGGGTCTCCAACCATAGGAGCTTAACTCCCTGGTATAATTCAGATATCCGCATGTTGAAACCCAAAGGGCCTAAAATGGAAAGGAAGTGGTACTCTTGTAAGTTTGTACTCTCGTAAATGGAAAGATAGTCTATGCTTGTGGATCTCCGATTCAAGAGGAACAATGGAGGTGGTGTACAGGGGCCTCATTTATAAAAAAGTGTGTAGGATCCATACTAAAAGTGCACGTAAACATATAAGGATTTATACAACCACTTGCACGCAATGTTCACTTTATAAATCACATTCCAGCTGGAAGGTTGCGCAGGTGAATTCGCCTCATATCCCGCCCTCTACACGCCCACATTATACCATAAATGGGCAATGCAAACTACATGATGATTGTATTTGCATATGAATGAGCCTGCTGAGCATGCGCAGCGCCACCTGCAGTCTGTTTCTGCTGTGCGTCAGGATGAATGAGACGTGTCGAGCCACCGTGCCACTAAATTTCACAGAGACTGAGATCTAGATGTTGTGGATGACGTGGAGGCCATGAAAATAACATTATTTGGTGGTCACAGTAATGGTATCACTAAAAAAAATAAAGCGAGTGATAAAGCGAGAATCTGATTTCTGGCCGCGGGAGTGCGCACAGCAGCCCGTTGAGCGATAGCACGCCTAACACCGTGCAGTTAGGATGATTTGACAGATGAAAATACCCCGTCAGATCACGCTTCCACATAGACATCAACATTTATCTATGTGGAAGCGTGATCTGACAGGGTATTTTCATCTGTCAAATCATCCTACCTGCCAATATCTATGTGGAAGCGTGATGTGACTTTTTTTTTTCTTCCGCCAAAGCGTCACACACATAGATCTATGTGAAGCACTTTCTGACTTCCTGCTGTTAAATCGTCTATTTGCATGAAAAAGCCTTTGAAAAAAAAGAAACTGAGTTAAAAGAAACAGGGATCGTACGGTAGTATTTACTACCTCGGCAGAACACCGGCTTGGGTGTACATGGATCTATAACACGTAGATGTATAACACATAGATCTATAACTACTGGCTTGGGTGTACATGGATATATACAGTAAGTCCGGAAAGTATTCAGAACGCTTCACTTTTCCCACATTCTTTTATGTTAC
Source organism: Cololabis saira (assembly GCF_033807715.1). Lineage (NCBI taxonomy): Eukaryota > Metazoa > Chordata > Actinopteri > Beloniformes > Belonidae > Cololabis > Cololabis saira. The sequence continues at coordinate 4,010,683 of NC_084608.1, forward strand.
AGCCCTATTGATAATAGGAATAAATTCTTTTTTTTTTCATAATGACAACATGAAAGAAGTTTTGTTATGATTTTTATAAATTTATAAAAAAAACTATAAATATCACCTGTGCATAAGTATTCAGAACGTTTGCCATGAAGCTCAAAATTGAGCTCTGGTTCATTCTGTTTCCACTCATCTCTCTCAAGTTGTTTCTACAGCTTAATCGGAGTCCACCTGTGGTGAATTCAGTTGATTGGACTTGATTTGGAAAGACACACACAGGTCTATATAAGCTCTCACAGTTGGCAGTGCATGTTGCAACACAAACCAAACATGAAGTCAAAAGAATTGTCTTCAGACCTCCGAAACAGGATTGTTTCGAGGCACAAATCTGGGGAAGGGTACAGAAACATTTCTGCTGCTTTGAAGGTCCCAGTGAGCACTGTGGCCTGCATCATTAAATAGAAGAAGTTTGGAACCACTAGGAATCTCCCTAGAGCTGGCCGCCCGCCTAAGCTGAGCAATCGAGGGAGAAGGGCCTTAGTCAGAGAGGTGACCAAGGACCCGACGGTCACTCTGGCAGCATCATGCTGTGGGGGTGTTTTTCATCAGCAGGACCTGGGCGACTAGTCAGGATTGAGGGAAAGATGAATGCAGCCATGTACAGAGACATCTTGGATGAAAACCTGAGTGCTGTTGACCTCAGACTAGGACGACGCTTCATCTTTCAGCAGGACAACGACCCAAAGCACACAGCCAAAATATCAAAGGAGTGGCTTCAGAACAACCATGTCAATGTCCTTGAGTGGCCCAGCCAGAGCCCAGACCTGAATCCCATCGAACATCTCCGGAGAGATCTGAAAATGGCTGTACACCGACGCTCCCCATCCAACCTGATGGAGCTTGAGAGGGTCTGTAAGGAAGAATGGGCAAAACTGCCCAAGAATAGGTGTGCCAAACTTGTAGCAACCTATTCAAAAAGACTTGAGGCTGTAATTGCTGCCAGAGGAGCTTCTACAAAGTATTAAGCAAACGTTATGAATACTTATGCTCATATGATTTCTTGTTATTTTTATTTTTAATAAATTTACAAAAGTCCCATCAAAACTTATTTCATGTTGTCATTATGGGGTGTTTTGTGTAGAATTCTGAGAAAAAAAGGAATTTATTCCTATTATCAATAGGGCTGTAACATAAAAGAATGTGGGAAAAGTGAAGCGTTCTGAATACTTTCCGGACTGACTGTAAGTCTGATATGTGATGACATTAAAAGTATGACATGAATCTGGTTTCATTTCACCACCTCACCGCCTGCGTTGCCAGTTCCCCATATCTTCAAAATGTTCGCGCGCAAGGGTCAGGGTTGGCGTAAAGATACGCACATTTTTCGGTTAGTTTTTTCTTTTTAAATCCCAACCTTTGCGTAAAGGTGGCTTGCGCATCTTTCAAGCCCTGTTTTGTGCGCAAGCAAGCTTTATAAATGAGGCCCCTGGTCATTGAACATTGGACCAGGTCCAGACACCTGCTAGGATCCTGCAGGGAGCATGGTGTGTGGGACTTGGGACTGACATAGGATGTCTCATGAATAGCTCCTTTGGAAGGTGCTTCAGGCGTCCAGAAGCAGACTCAGGAAACCCGGAGAGATTACATCTCTCAGCTGGTCTGAGAATACCCCAGTGTCCTCTGGGAAGATCTGGAGGAAGGAGATGGACAGAGGGACGTCTGGACTCGCTCTGAAGAAAGTGCTACCCTGATGGCATGGGCAAGAGGATGGATGGATGGATGTGCTTGGACTGAAATAACAAAAGTACTTCAGTTTTACCACATACATTCTTCTCATTTCCATCTTCAGATTAATCAAGTTCAGATAGTCATCCTTCATTCATTTCTAGCTGATGAAACTGATATTTCTCACAGCAAAAGACAATCTTACTGTCCATCACATCATGTTTGTGACAGACGCACTTAAGACTGTAACCATGGCTATGTCAAACATGAGCCGATGTCACGACTGTCCTCTTGGTGCAAGCCAGGACAGAAGAAAAACGTTAGGCTGCATCACCCAGCAGAGTCACATGACCACCTGGACGTACCATACTGTGGCTCCTGATTGGCTAAAACAAACAACTCATCTGTAAGAGGAACATGCGTCTGAAACAGCTACAGACATCTATTCCCAGCATGCTGCTCACCAGGAAGTAGTCCAAGAACTCATCAATGAGGCTCAGCAGGTGGGTGGAGATCTCCTGGAGGTCTGATGTCAGCAGGTTGTAAACGGCTTCGAACCACATCATCACCTTAATGATAAAACCCACTGTTAGGACCTGTATGCATGTTTGGTGGTGGTTACTGAAGACCAGGTGTGTGTGTGCTGAACCAGGTTCAGTGTGTCAGCAGGTAAACTTCAGGTTCAACAGTTTCCATCATCATGAGCTTGTTTCACAACTGAGGGAAACATATCTGATGCTAGAGATGCCTTTTATTGTCAACACTGCTGTTAACCTGCAGCTAGCCCAGGTGGGGTTAACCTGTGACCACGGTGACATCTAACCCAGACCACTTCCAGTCTAACCAGCAGATACGCTCCCACTTGAAGGTGGTTTTAGTGTTGCGAGGATAGGATCAGATAAACTGTTTGCAGAGTCAGTACAACCACATGAAGTCAGCCGTTACAGTCTGGTCCAGAAGTGTTTGGACAATAAGAGTTGATGAATTTGTCATCATACTTGAGCACCAAGGACTGCTCTGCAAAAATCAAGACTTGATCCAAGAGTAGTCTTTCAGCTTTCATGTTAAAGGTTCCAAAACTTTAGTATTTTCCAAGAGCCAGTTTTAGCAGCTGAGCATCAGCAGACCAATGCCCACACCCTCTGCTGATGTCCAAAAATGAATCACCGTCTAGGTCATCCTCCAGGTAGCAAGCCCACAGAGGGCAAGACCATGTAGCTTGTCTGGATTTGGCCAGGCTGGACCCCTTGACTGGAGGCCACTGCACATTCCCTGATGGGGCCCTCCCCAAGTTCTGCTTCAGAGTAGGGACCACAGTAACCTTAATCCAGGTTAGGGAGATCGAGGTCTTAATCTGTCACTGTCCATTCAAGTCAAAGGAGTAGGTGAGAGAGGGACTCAGTGGAGCTGCTGCCCCTCCAGATCCAGAGGTCCAGTTGATTGGTGAGCACACTACCCTTCGTTACTGTTGCGAAGTCAGATGTTTTAGACAAACTTTGGACACAAAAACAGACCACTTTTAAGCTAGGACCATTATGTGCCAAAACCTGAACTAATGATAGCACTTGTTAAGTTAGCAGAGACACAGTTCGTGTTCCTACATAACGATTGTGATTAAATAACTTTAAATCATTGTTGCTTTGGTTAGACTCACTTGAGTGTTGAAGGTGTGTTCCAGCCAGCTCTGTGGAGTCCTCCAGCACCTCTTCAACATGAGCCTACACCTTCAATGAGTGCCAGTACTCTGGAAGACATCTTGCCTGGTCTCAGTGGCCAAAAAGAGACATCCTGCTGCAGAGGATTACAGGCCAGTGGCACTGACCTCTCACATCATGAAGGTTATGGAGAGACTGGTCCTGGCACACCTCAGACCGCTGGGGCACCCATCACAAGACCCCCTACAGTTTGCATATCAGCCCCATGTCAAGGTCGATGATGCAATCATCTACCTGCTTCAGAAGGCTTACTCCTCCCTGGACAGACCCAACACCTCAGTCCGAATCATGTTCTTAAACTTCTAGAGCTCCTTCAACAACATCCAGCCCAGACTGCTGAAGGCCAGACTGGAGAGGATGCGAGTGAATCCTCCCCTCATCAACTTGGGTCGATGACTACCTGACGGGCAGACTACGGTTTGTAAGATTGTGTGTCTGTGTGTCTGATCGTCTGATCAGTGACATCGGAGCCCCCCACGGGGCTGTGCTGTCCCCCTTCCTCTTCACCTCTTAAACATCAGACTTTAAGTACTGCACTGAGCCGTGTCATTGGCTGAAATTCTCTGATGACACGACCATCGTGGGGTGTGGGGAGGGGGGAGGGGAGGCTGAGTACAGGGACCTGCTGGACTGGTTTGTGAAGTGGTGTGGGGAGAACCACCTGCAGCTGAAAGTGGCGTAGATGAAGGGGATGGTGGTGGACTTCAGGAGGAACAAGCACCTGTCCCCTCCTGTCAGCATCAGTGGGACGGATGTGGATTTAATGCACTGACAAGTACCTGGGTGTAACACTAAACAATAAACTGGACTGGTCCACCAACACGAGGCCGTCTACAAGAAGGGCCTGAGCCGGCTTTGGTTGCTGAGGCTCAGATCCTTTCATGTCTGCAACAAGATGTTGCAGATGTTCTATCAGTCTGTTGTAGCAAGCACCATCTTCTTTGCTGAGGTGTCCTGGGCATCAAGGAAAACGGACGCCAACAGACTTAAACTCAATCAGGAAGGCAGAGTCTGTTGTTGGCTCTAAGCTTGTCATCCTGGAAGAGGTGGTGGAGGAGAGGATGCTAGCAACACTGCTGGCTATCATGGACCATCCCTCTCACTCTACTAAACACTGGACGAGCTGAAGAGCAGCTTCAGCAACACTCATCCATCCTCGCTGCTCTAAGGAATGATACAGGAAATCCTTCCTACCTACTGCAATTAAAATATATAACTCATCCATATCTGTCAGAGCCACAATCACACACCTGGACTGAATCTGCCTGTCACCTTGCAATCTGACTCTTGCTACAGCACCTTACATATTTATTCATCTTGTGTTTTTTTTCAAGTGTGCCTTCTTTCTACCTCAGTTTTGTTTTTTATTCTATTTTTCTATTGTATTTATACCGGACTGCTATGACAACGTTTCCCCTTGGGGATGAATAAAGTCCTCATCTATATATCACCTAGGTGATAACCTCTACCTCTGTAAATTCAACTTAATGAGCAGAGATTAGTGTGACAGATTGCTAATTACTTTGGCAGTCAGTCCGAGGCTGATGAGCGTCTGCAGGTCGCCTTTATCCTCCGACAGAATCCCCAAAGATTTCAACATGACCAGAACTTTGCTGAAGCCACACCCACACAGCAACTGAAATGACAAGCCACAGCGTACAAAATGAAAAGCCACACCCACACAGCTCACCAAATGCTAATTTGTCACTGCTGACTAACAACATTTGAGATGAGGACTGGTGCAGCGTCTGTAGGATCTGCTGTTGCTCAGTCCATCCAAACGATGAGTGCTTGCAGTTTGAACAAGTCCAGTGGCCAGCTGGGATTGACTCCCAAACTCAGCTGCCTCTGTTTGTTATTGATTCAGCTCTCCTTTCATGCTTGTATCAGATGTTACCAATGGCGCTTTTCCACTAGTACCTACTCAGCTCTACACAACTCTGCTTGGCCAAGTTTCTTTTCCATAACAATCCAGCTGGATCAGAAGTAGGAGGTTGGAGTGAAGCTGCTGTGACGCATTTGATTGTGTATCTAAATGAAGAAGACAACAACACTAAAGATGTAGAACCTGGAAGAGATGATAGATGTGCTGCTGGGTCTGTGGCTTGTGTTCCATATCAAGTTAAAAAATGAGAGAGAGAGAAGCTTCAAGCGGCAACGCTTTTTAATTTTTTGTTTGTTTGTCTCGTGCTGATGAAAAGTCAGCTGGAGCCGTGAGCAGATATGAAGAGACAGAGCTCCTGGTGGATCTGGTCGTTCCTTATCGCCGTCTAGATCCCTTTTTAATTCTCTCCTCAGCACCAGGTTTATGAACATCTGCACCTCAGAGTTGGATCATGAAACAGACTTTTGCGCTGCCGCAAATCACTCTATCGCTGATTTCCTCCTCCTGACTCAGACGTCTGACTCCAACCCCCCGACCAATCGGTGGCCTGTAGTGTGATGATGTCAGATACAGCTGCTTAGAACCTCGGCACAATAGTTACAGAAAAAGTATCTACTCGGCACGTTTGACTCCTGGTGGGAAAGAACCAAACCGAGGCGAGTTGGGCTGAGTAGGTACTAGTGGGAAAGCGCCACAAGTGGTCTGGTTAGTTGGGACAGGTCTTGACTTGATCCAGTGTGAAGCTCTGGCAGTGGAGGATCCAGCTGCTGCCAGAGATCTACAGACAGTCCAAGTGGTGTCCTCTGGTTAGTCCTGGCCAGCAGCCCTAAACTGAGGTCAAGATAGCTGCTTTGATAAAAAAACTTCACCCCGAAAGTGAACATCATTGAGCCCTTTAAGACCGGCTGGAGCGCCGGCACTCCCGTTTGCATTTTGATTTTCAAAATGTATATGTATGTAAAACAGAGCAATAATTATTTTTGCATGTTAAACAGGAAGAGTTTTCCTTACATATCTTGCATTTATTGTGGCCCAGTTGTTTTAATCCATTAAATTGTTTGGGGGAAAAAGAAAAAAAAAAAAAGAAATCACATAATCCAGTAAAATTGCGCACAAGGAAATCTTCATAATTGACATTGCGGGTTATTTATAGATCCGGTACGTGTTCACAGCACGTCTTACATTGACACATACATCATCACGTTATGAGCGTGACATCAGGTTGTATTTTTCCACGCCACTTCCCAGGAAGTTTTGTAGCTGATTTCAGCGGCGGATAAAGACGTGATTCTAAACACGATATATAAAATGATACATCTCAAAAACTAAAGTATGAATTTATTCCAAATAAATTTCCTGTTGTTTGAAAGGCTTCCGCGTTACTGTTTTCCATTGACAATCTTGAGGGATCTAGATTAAATGTGTAGATCTAAATGTGTAAAATTAAAAAAACATTTACATTTTTTTGGTAGTTATTTGCACTTTTTAGCAATTACTTTTTTAATTACTTTCTTTAATATTATTAAAGATTGGCTTATATGGGTTGTATTCAGGCATAGCAAATAAAAATATTCCATAAAACGGCAGTATAGCATGCAGAAATGTAAAAATATGCTTAGGAGGATTTGTTCTATGGTAGGTCATAAAGGTTCTGGGGGGATCCTTGTCCAGAGGGAATTTCTACATTTCTTCTGCATGGACGGAAGGCAAATGGAACCATCACGTAATTCTAGCTTCTGTTGGTGCAGATGAACGTAGCAGTCCAAAGACTGTGACTACGGTCCCGGACTAGTCTCATCAGTGGTGGATCTGGGATTATTTTGGGTAAGATTCCGTATTTTTCAGTCTAGCAGACTTGCACACAACACATAATTCACTCCACACACTTGATTCAAATCCAGAAAAATAAATGTGTTTAAAGAGGAGCAAGCCAGTCTGTATATCAGGTACACATGGAACATTGATCGCTGAAAAGAAACATTACTGTCCGGATGACTGATATCTAAACCTGAACCTATCACGTCATAGGTTTGGTCTGGATGGAGTTCGCATCAAACCCCTTCATGTCCAAACCTTCAGGGGTGACTTCATCCCGACCGCAGCAGTGATCCTTGAGCAGTTTGATCCACGGCTGCTCGTTAGCTCGACAACCAATACTTTCCCACCTGGCTAGTTACCTTGGTAACCAGCTGGTCCACCCTGGTGAGGGTGATGGCAGTCAATCCTTCGTAGTGAAGCAGAGTGACCAGGCGATCAGCATCTCCACGGAGAAGACAGTCATCCATCTGGATCTCTAACTAAAACACACAGAAACACTCATAAGTTTTAACTCTGACCCAGAGATATATGACATCTAGAGGACTGAAAACTGGGAACCCATAGGGCACTGACATCGGGACCCAGAGGGGACTGACATCTGGGGGGGGGGGGGTATCTTGACTTCTAGAACAGTGGTCTTCAACCCTGGTCCTTGGGACCCCCTGTCCTGCATGTTTTAGATATTGCCCTGCATCATCACACCCGATTCTAATTAATGGTCATCATCAGCATGTCATCAAGGTCTGGAGAGCTCTGTTGTTGACACAACTCCTTGCAGGGACACATCTGAAACATGCAGGACAGGGGTCCCAAGGAGCAGGGTTGAAGACCTCTGTTCTAGAAAGTTCCACACTTGTTGAAAGCCATACGGTTACAATTGTTGCCGTCTGACATCCACAGGTTTTGTTGTGGTGTTATCGATCTTCTATCGCACATTTTAGGGCCAATCCCAATACACCCCCTACTTTCTACCACTAGCCCTCACCCACTACCACTAGCCCTAAAAATGAGTAGGGCCCTTGTAATGTTCCCTAGGGATTGGGACACCACTTGCTACGTCACTGCGTGGTTTACGTTCGGGTACGTAAGCGACTGCGTAGTTACGTTTGCACATACGTCACACCATATCAGGAAGCCCAGAGATAAAAGCTGTTTTAATTTCAGCTGTAGCGCTGTTAATATGCCACTTTATTAAGTTTTAATATTTTTTCAGACGTAAAAGTAACCGTTAAGATCCCCAACCTGGGCTCAGTTATCCAAATAACGGCTGTTAAGAAATTTGATCCAATGTTTTCGGAGGATGAGAAGAGCCACCAGCTCGGGAGCCGATTTATGGTTCCCCGTTACACCAAAGCAGAGTCTACGGCATAGGGTACGCGGCGATGCGTAACCTACGCCGTAGGCTCTGCGTTGGTGTAACGCGGAACCATAAATCAGCCTTTATTTTGGCGAGATCTGAAAAACGAGCAAGCGAGTGATTATGTACATTCTCTGAGTGAATATTATGAAAGTAAAATATATATTTCTCACTATAAATGTAATCAAAACGCATTTTTATGCAGAGACTAACTCAAAATATTTATTTCATTCACAAAAAAATAAGAACTGTCCGCCATGTTTTTTCGTTTGATTCAGTCCGCAAATGACGACGAAAAGCATTCTGGGAAATTTCTCTAGCCCTCGGTCAGCTAGTGAGTATCTGAAATCCGTCGCTCTGAAGGGCTAGATTGATACACACTAACCCTCAATATGTCCACTACCCCTAGATGAAAAGAGGAATTGGGACACCACTATCCTCACGGGAATGCGCAAAATTTAGGGGTAGGGCTGAAAAGTAGGGGTAGGGGGGGGATTGGGACTGGGCCTTAGAGAAGTCTGAATGATACAACCGAACCCATTATGTTACCTCTGTGAAATATGTTTTATACTTTTTTTTTCAACCATTCAGTTTTATTTATGCTTTTGAACCTACATGACAGTTAATATTGTGAACATCTACATGCATTTGTAATTTCTGGGATGTTAGACTGTTAAATACTTTGATTCGTCTTGGAATTCCTTCGCTCTGCAGTTCTAGGACTCGGTCGTCAACTCCCTCTCCTTCGTTGCAGCATCCCCATTTCATTATTGACAGAATATGTTCTTAAACTCTTCTCCAAACTAGGAATATCACTAACCCTAACCCTTCTTTCTTTCGGCCATTTTGAATTAATTGTGGCGCAATTTATGCCATTCCTTCGGCAATTAATACGGCCCGAACCGTAACGTGCACGAGGTGTGCTATACATCAAAATGTGTGTCTTCATCTTGCGACTACGCGCATTACTTTTCTCTTTCAAAAGTGTTACCTTGGCGACGCTAGACGCCAAAAAGCGCGCCCCCCCTTCATCTGATTGGTCCATATTTGATAGTTCTCCAAAAGTCACCAAATTTTGCACGCAAGCCAGGCCTGGTGATAAATTTGATATTTCATGGTTTGCATTAATGGGCGTGGCCTAACGGCTCAACAGCGCCCCCTAGAATACTTTTCTCTGCAATAACTTTTGAATGGTTTGACATAAAGAGTCGTGGGTGGTGTCATGGGACTCGGTATTGAGTCCTTGACCATAATTGGTGAAAATTAGCCCCGCCCCTTCTTCTGATTGGTTGTCCCTATTTCCTGCTATAACTTTTGAATGGTTTGATATAGAGAGTCGTGGGTGGTGTCATCGGACTCTGTATGGAGTCCTTGAGCTTCTTTGGCCTTAATTAGCCCCGCCCCTTCTTCTGATTGGTTGTCCCTTTTTTCTGCTATAACTTTTGAATGGTTTAACATAGGAAGTCGTGGGTGGTGTCATTTCTGATATGCTTATGGGGGGCGGTGGCCATGAGTGCGAGACCCCGTTCATCGCTGCTTGCAGCTTTAATTATAATTGCTCTTTAACTAAACAAAAACATGTTTTATCCGATTACTCGATTAATCAATGGAATTTTCAGTAGAATAATCCAGACCCTGCTGGTCAGTGGAGGGACTGCAGACCTGAGTTAGTCAGTTTACCTCGCGGAATTCTCCACCTGCCACGTTGATTTGTTTATCTACTCTCATGATTCAGGTGGGGCAGAATCCGCTCCAGTTAAACCAGCACGGCCCAGAACTTCCACAGTTGGTTTTCAGAACCAGGGGGTTGGTGGAACAAGTTTGACTTTTTCACTGAATTAAACTCCTCAACAGAGGAAGATTTAACTGAGGTCTCATCCATCAAATTAGGTTTTAAAACACATTTTCTTTTCAATAGTGAAGTCTTCCCATGATGGCTTTGTGTGAAGAATATCAAGTTCTTCAACAAACCACAATTTTCTTTGTAAAACAATTTTGTCCTTAGTTTTTAAAAGTGTTTTAAAAACTTTTTAAAAGTTTATGTGCAATAACAACATGTGCAATATCTGTCTACCTCATACACATCCTACCTGCTTTTTTTGCAGTTTTTCTTTCTTTCCCGTACTGCACCACTTTTTCATTTTTCATTCTAATGTATATACTGTTTATATTTTGTAATTATATACAGGACTGTCTAAGGAAATTTGAATATTGTGATGAAGTTCTTTATTTTCTGTAAATTAAAAAAACGAAAAATGTCATACATTCTGGATTCATTACAAATCAACTGAAATATTGCAAGCCTTTTATTATTTTAATATTGCTGATTATGATTTACAGTTTAAGATTAAGATTCCCAGAATCTTTAAATTTTTTGAGATAGGATATTTGAGTTTTCTTAAGCTGTAAGCCATGATCAGCAATATTAAAATAATAAAAGGCTTGCAATATTTCAGTTGATTTGTAATGAATCCAGAATGTATGACATTTTTGTTTTTGTAATTGCTTTACAGAAAATCACAATATTCTAATTTTCTGAGACAGTCCTGTATTTTTTTTTTTTTTACTTTTTTTACCCTTTCCCTGCATGTGTGTGTTGAGTGTACTGCTGCTGCACAAAGTGAATTTCCCCACTGAGGGACAAATAAAGGACAACCTTATCTTATCTTATCTTATCTTATCTTATCTTATCTTATCTTATCTTATACAGGTCCAAGTATAATTATTCAGCTATTCTAATTGATCGTATATAATTATTAAGTTCTCACCATTGCGGGTCCTTTCCGCTGCTCCTTGTGTCGGGAGCGCGCAGCTGATTCGGATGAACTCATCAGAGACGAGGCCGCGCAGCGGCGGAGGGAAAGTAGTCCCGGCCGAGCGGAGCGATACCACCCTCCTCCCGACGTCATCAACGACATGTAATCCCAGACGGTGGCAATTTTAGAAAAATGAAACAAAAATTCAAGTCATCGTTGAACTAGGGTTGCCAACTCCCTGTAAAATAAATAAGGGACCTCATCAACCCGATTGCCTTCACCCTTCCTGGCGTGGTGATTTTTTTTAGACCCTTTTTTTGTGAGTGAAACCATTTTTTCGAACCCGAATTGAATTAGATGCATATTTTTGAATGCCATGAACACATGGAAAACAAATTATTATCCAGCATTTCACTTTAATACAAAATAATAAAATGAACCGAATAAAATAAATCTTTCTTAAACAGAAACCTGTCCTGTTTAACTTAAAATTGTATAAATTAAAATAAAACAATGGAAAGAAAGAACATCCATTCTGTAATAGTGCACATTTTTAGTGCAATAACAAAAGTGCAAACAGAAAGTCTGTAGAAAACTTGTAAACATATTTGTGCCCCAAAGGCCATGACTGTAGCTACAGTTGTAGTAAAACAGAAAACAATAACAAAAACTCAACAGCTCCATGCCATTTTCCATTGGCGTTTTATGACTATTTTTTGATTTTTTTGACTCTCGCAGTAAAACGGGACAAAGTGCGTCCCTTTTCAGCTCAATACAGGACGAACTTTAGTTTATAAATATGGGACGATTCCGTTTTTCAAGGGACGGTTGGCGACCCTAATTATAACAGAAACATTAAAGTCTTTGTATAAACGCCGGAGTACAATTAAAAGCTTTAATTTACATACACGGCATAAAATTACACACAAACGTTTTGTTTTCAGTCACTCACTAAACCTTTTATTGTTGTAGGTCTGTAAGGATGACAATAAAATGTTTTCGGTTGGTAAATGCTAGAATGATGAGATGTTGTTTTTATTACTTCCTTCATAGTCAGAAGTTTACATACAGGGCTGTCTCCGAAAATTTGAATATTGTGATAAAGTTCTTTATTTTCTGTAATGCAATTACAAAAACAAAAATGTCATACATTCTGGATTCATTACAAATCAACTGAAATATTGCAAGCCTTTTATTATTTTAATATTGCTGATGATGGCTTACAGCTTACGATTAAGATTCCCAGAATATTCTAATTTTTTGAGATAGGATATTTGAGTTTTCTTAAACTGTAAGCCATGATCAGCAATATTAAAATAATAAAAGGCTTGCAATATTTCAGTTGATTTGTAATGAATCCAGAATGTATGACAATTTTTGTTTTTTTAATTGCATTACAGAAAATAAAGAACTTTATCACAATATTCTAATTTTCTGAGACAGTCCTGTACATTTGCTCAGTATTTGTTGACAAGGCCGCGTAGCAGCTGAGGGAAAGTAGTCCCGGGCGAGCGGAGGAAGTTTGTTCGGTTCTTCGTCGGGGGTCATGTTCCTGGAGACATGTTATGTTGTAATAGCCACGATATAAATGTAATTAAATTGAATGAAAGTGAATGGAAGTGGTCTCCTCACGTCCCAGATGTTTACAGACAGCTGTTGGGAGAGGAGATGCTCCACAGCCGTAAACATCAATCTGTTTCTGTTGACAGATTGGCTGATGACACCAGATTCAAAATGACCTGATATTTTGAAACTCATCTGATATCTTGTTTATTGGGAATTAAATATAACTTACTGCAATTTACAAATGATTGCATCCTGTTTTGATTTTGATCATAAAGTATGCAGATGATTCTGTCATCGTCTGCCTGCTTAGTGATGATGAAGTTAGCCATGGCCAGGTACTTGATGATTTTATATCTTGGTGTGATGAAGCCTTCCTCCAAATTAACATTTCCTCATTGTAATGTTCTTCCCAACCAGCCAGTCGAACTAGTGACCAGTTACAAATATCTCTGCACTATAATTGATAATATGCTCAAATTTGATGTGAATTGTGATACGCTTTGCAAAAAAGGTCAACAACGCCTCTTTTGTCTGAGGTAGCTCGCTAAATTCCAGGTAGACAAAACCCTGATGAAAATGTTTTATAGTGCTTTTATTGAATCTGTTATCTCATTTTGTATCATTTGTTGGTATGGAAATCTTGCTAGCAAAGATAAAAACTCCCTGGGGAGAATTGTGCGTTGTGGCAGGGTGGAGAGGTTGATGGGACACGCGCACCTGTGTCCCATCCGCCTGAGTGGCTGCAGCTCTCCACCCTGCCTGCCTTTATAAGGCAGAGTTGCTGCTGGCGTGAGGTGCTTGTGCACTGTGTCCTGGGTGTTTTGGGTCTAATAAAAAGGGTTCTGCACAAAACTCAGTGTCTCTCCATCCTGGTGGTCGGGCCCCGTAGCACTCGCACTGCTACACTGGCGCCCAACGTGGGGCCCGATGGGAGGAGGGGCACGGAGCGGGCCCTGGACACGCTAGCCCAGGCCATGGCGGACCGAACAGCCATGTTCCGGGACCAGGGCGAGCAGCAGCTGGTGAGGATGGAAGCGCTCGTGGCCGCGGGGCGACCCACCCCTGCACCACGCCGGAGGGTCGCCGCAGCAGCGCGGGAGGAGCTGGCGGCGCCGCAGCTGAGAGGCCGGGAGGCAGAAGCTGCGGGCCGCCAAGCGACGGCTCCCGAGGCGGCGGGACCCGCGGAGCGACCCATCCCTGCACCCCGTCTGAGGTTCGCCGCGGCAGCGCTGGTGGCGCCGCAGCTGAGAGGCCGGGAGGCAGAAGCTGCGGGCACAAAACTCCGTGTCTCTCCATCCTGTCGGTCGGGCCCCGTAGCACTCGCACTGCTACATGCGTGTTGCTTCTAAAGTTGCTAGAGTGAAGTTCAGCAGTCTGGATGAAATTTTTAATTCTCAGGTGCAAAGTACATTCAAAGGGACGATACTCACCCTCTTAACCAAGAATATCAGCTTCTTCCCTCTGGCCTTCGCATAACGGTTCCGCCAGCGATAAAAAATAGATACAAATGTTCCTTGCCAACATGACAAAGACCAAAGACAATGATGGTGCAGTTTTACACGGCCATCACCTCCTCCATCCTCACCTCCTACATCACCTCCTCCATCCTCACCTCCTCCCTCACCTCCTCCATCACCGTCTGGTACGCTGCTGCCACTGTAAAGGACAGGAGTTGCTGCAGCGTATCATCCGCTCTGCAGAGAAAGTGATTGGCTGCAATCTCCCATCTCTCCAGGACCTGCAGCCTCCAGGACCCTGAAGGTGCAGGAAAGATTGCAGCAGATCCCTCCCACCCCGGACACAAACTGTTTCAGACTCTTCCCTCTGGCAGGAGGCTGCGGTCCATCAGGACCAAAACCTCACACCACAAAAACAGAAAACAAAAATGTCATACATTCTGGATTCATTACAAATCAACTGAAATATTGCAAGCCTTTTATTATTTTAATATTGCTGATCATGGCTTACAGCCATGTTTTCTAAAGAAAACTCAAATATCTAAAAAAATTTGAGTATTCTGGGAATCTTAATCTTAAACTGTAAACCATAATCAGCAATATTAAAATAATAAAAGGCTTGCAATATTTCAGTTGATTTGTAATGAATCCAGAATGTATGACATTTTAGTTTTTTTAATTGCATTACAGAAAATAAAGAACTTTATCACAATATTCTAATGTTCTGAGACAGTCCTGTAGAGCCAGGAGCGTTGATGCAGAGAAACCTGGAAACCTGCAGAATGTCTGATCTATCCATGTCTGCACTGACCATCCTCTGGTTCCTCAGCAGGGGGCGCTAGCAGATCACGAGTGGGGATTAAAACAATGGCACAACAAGGCCATTGGCTCAGACTTTTATTGACGATCAGACTGATCAGTTATCAATAACAAATGTTCGGTTCACGTTCTGCGGAACTGATGCAACACGGTGAAAGCCTTGTTAATCCATGAGAGGGGAATATCACGACAAACCTTGTGTGTGTGCGTGTGTGTGTGTGTGTGTGTGTGTGTGTGTGTGTATGCGTGTGTGTGTGCGTGTGTGTGTGTGTGTGTGTGTGTGTGTGTGTGTGTGTGTGTGTGTGTGTGTGTGTGTGTGTGAAAGAGACAGAGAGACAATGAAGAGGCTGCATGTTTCTGAGTGAATTTAATAATGGACAATCAGGAACCAGCTGGTGTCCATCACTCTTCACCTCCATCAGCCCGTACTTTCATCTCAGAGTGTGTGTGTGTGTGTGTGTGTGTGTGTGTGTGTGTGTGTGTGTGTGTGTGTGTGTGTGTGTGTGTGTGTGTGTGTGTGTGTGATTGTGCACTTATTGTTGGGTCCAAACAGCAACATTCCATTTTTGGGTTGAAGCCAGCAAGGAACTAAGAGAAGTTACAATAGTTTATAAAGATAATGACGTTAGTTACAAGTCCTCTACAGACCACTAGGATCCAGATCCTGACCTGCAGGTCCTCTACAGACCACTAGGGTCCAGATCCAGACCTGCAGGTCCTCTACAGACCACCAGGTCCAGATCCAGACCTGCAGGTCCTCTACAGACCACTAGGGTCTGGATCCAGACCTACGTTTCCTCTACAGACCTCTAGGGTCTGGATCCAGACCTGCAGGTCCTCTAAGGACCACTAGGGTCCAGATCCAGACCTGCAGGTCCTCTACAGACCACTAGGGTCCAGATCCAGACCTGCAGGTCCTCTACAGACCACTAGGGTCTGGATCCAGACCTGCAGGTCCTCTACAGACCACTAGGGTCTGGATCCAGACCTGCAGGTCCTCTACAGACCACTAGGGTCTGGATCCAGACCTGCAGGTCCTCTACAGACCACTAGGGTCCAGATCCAGACCTGCAGGTCCTCTACAGACCACTAGGGTCCAGATCCAGACCTACGTTTCCTCTACAGACCACTAGGGTCCAGATCCAGACCTGCTTTTCCGCTATTGGCCACTAAGGATCCCACTATCAAGCAGTGTGATGGAGGGCATAGTTGCTGGACACATGCTGCGTGACATCATCCTTCGGACCATAAAGAGCAGCTTAGAGGATTCTTTTTGTCCCAATCATGATACAAGTCGGCGGAACTAACTCGGGAATAACCTCTGTGTTTAGACCAGGGGTCGGCAACCCAAAATGTTGAAAGAGCCATATTGGACCAAAAACACAAGAAACCAATATGTTTGGAGCCGCAAAAAATGAAAATTCTTGTATTAGAATGAAGGCAAATGCGAAATGTTGAGAAAAAAGTCAAAATGTTGAGAAAGAAGTTGAAATGTTGAGAAAAAAGTTGAAATGTTGCGAAAAAAGTCAAAATTTAGAGAATAAAGTCGAAATGTCAAGAAAAAAGTCGAAATGTCGAGATTAATGTTGAAGTACAATCTCGAGAAAAAAGTCGAAATGTCGAGAAAAAAGTCAAAATTTCGAGAAAAAAGTCGCAATGTTGAGAAAAACGTTGAGGAAATAGTCGAAATGTCGAGAAAAAAGTCGAAATGTCGAGATTAATGTTGAAGTACAATCTCGAAAAAAAGTTAAAATGTTGAGAAAAAAGTCAAAATTTAGAGAAAAAAGTCGAAATGTCAAGAAAAAAGTCAAAATGTCGAGATTAAAAAGGAAAGGAAGAAGGAAGAAAAAAGAGAAAAGAAGGAAAAAAAGAAGAAAAAAAGAAAAAATAAGAAAAAAAGAGAAAGAAAGAGAAAAAAGAAGAAAAAAAGGAAAAACAAAGGTCAAACATTTTTGAAAAAGCTCCAGGAGCCACTAGGGCGGCGCTAAAGAGCCGCATGCAGCTCTAGAGCCGCGGGTTGCCGACCCCTGGTTTAGACGATGCTGGGAAGAGCGACGAAACATATCAATGACTTATGACGAAGTGATGATGGATAGCTATTGGCTGAGCTCAGTCAACAGGCTACGCCCCTTAATATTACATAAACGTATTCATATGTGTAATATTCCAGGTGTGGTACCTAAAACTTCCCCCATACAGTTGTCATGGACGTGAACTTTTATTGGGCTTCAGCCCGTAAGTTAAACAATCAGAGTCTAACCAAACCCCACCAACCTCCACCTTTACGGCAGAAATAAACACATTTACATTTACATCATTAGATTTCACATCCATGACGTCTGTACAGGGATTTATGAACCTCATCAAGGAAAATTATATCAAACCCCAAATCTGCATGTAATTAGGGGTGTGTTTTTCTCATTAAAACGTTTTTCTCTGATTTTTTAATCGGGATCTTAACTGACTCATTTAACTCTTTATAATTTTCTATGCTCACCTCTATTTTTATTTTTATTTGATCTTACTACTCTGTTTTATATTAATCTTTAGTTTAGTTTATCCTGTTTTATTATCTCATTGTGAGGGCATCAGGGCAAGTTTTATGTTTGTGTATTGTTTTATGTAAATCACTTTGTGTTGCATTTTTATGCCTGAAAGGCGCTATACAAATAAAGTTGGATTTGATTTGATTAATTAACACTAGCTGTGATTGATGTCACGTTTCTGTGCACGTATTTGTGCAGCAACGAGTAGGTGTCACTGCAAAAACTCAAAATCTTAACAAGAATATTTGTCTTATTTCTAGCTAGAATGTCTCATTTTTAGTCAAAAAATCTCATTACACTCATTACCAGAAACATAACTTGTTATTTGACAATTTTCACCTGTTTCAAGTAAATTTTCACTTGAAATAAGTAGAAAAATCTGCCAGTGGTACAATATTTTTTTGCTTGTAATGAGAAGATAAATCTTGTTCCACTGGCAGATCTTTTACTTATTTCAAGTGAAAATTTACTTGAAACAGGTGAAAATTGTCAAATAACAAGTTATGTTTCTGGTAATGACTCTTGTTTTAAGTGTAATGAGATTTTTTGACTAAAAATGAGACATTTTAACTAGAAATAAGACAAATATTCCTGGTAAGGTAGAGTTTTTGCAGTGTAGTGTTGGTGGATGGTTGGTGCACTTCCCTCCTCCATCTCCTCTCCTGCTGTCTGGGCTTTCATCTCCCTCAGCTCCTCCAGACCTCTCCTCGTCCTCCTAATGCCCTCTTGTTTGGCCTCAGAGCTCCCGGGACACCTGCTCCCCTCGTCTGCAGCGTTTCATCCTCCATCTTCCTCTCCACCGCTCTCGTGTCGAGGACGTCTGAGTGACGGGTGAACCTGATCGAGCATCCACTCGTCTCATTTTGACTTTTGTGCTTTCACTTCTGCCACACAGATGTGAAGTTTTATTATCTCTTAATATAAAGAAAACCAAATTCATGGTATTTGGAAACCAAGCTGGAAGTCATATTAAATTAAAAACCTTTAATACTGAAATTGAAAGGGTTTGGGAGACCAAATTCCTCGGTGTTGGGATCGATCATAAACTTAACTGGAAAAAAAATGTTGAATATGTAAAAGGGAAAATCTCAAAATCAATAGCAATCATGTACAAAACCAAAGACATGCTAAATCATAAAAGTTTATACTTAATTTACTGTTCACTGATACTTCCTTATTTAA
Source organism: Cololabis saira (assembly GCF_033807715.1). Classification (NCBI taxonomy): domain Eukaryota; kingdom Metazoa; phylum Chordata; class Actinopteri; order Beloniformes; family Belonidae; genus Cololabis; species Cololabis saira. The sequence goes on from NC_084608.1 coordinate 4,029,494, forward strand.
CTTACTGTCTGGAATTATGGGGATCTACGTTTAAAACCATAACTGATAAAATGGTTTTACTACAGAAACGAGCTATAAGCATCATTAATAAAGCGGGATATTATGATCATACCAATCCATTATTTTTAAATTCTCACATTTTGAAGTTTAGAGACTTGGTTTATTATAAAAACAATGCAAATCATGTTTAAAGCAAAAAATAAAACACTAGCAGACAGTGTGCAGAAGTTTTTCATAGCGTCTGAGAGTAAATATGAGTTAAGAGATGGAGGCAGATTTTTGTTACCAAAAGCGATAAAAGAAGTTAAAAGAAGATGTATTTCTTTTAAATGGGTCCAGCTGTGGAATACTGTTGATCTCAAACTTAAGCAATGCACTTCCTTTGTTAGGTTCAAAAAATCATTATGTGTATTTATATTTGGGAGTTATGGCTGTAATTGAAAAAAGGGGAAAAGAGACATGTATGTGTGTGTGTGTGTGTGTGTGTGTGTGTGTGTGTGTGTGTGTGTGTGTGTGTGTGTGTGTGCGTGTGTGTATGCAAGTGTATGTACAGTATATATATGTTATATGTTTGTCTTTTGTTTGTTTTTTTGCTCTTTTTTCTTCACACTTGACACCATGTATCGTGTATCTTTAGTTGTATAGTAGGCGTTAGCATTAATAAGCTCTGCTTCTGCCTGAGCCTTTTTCAGTCAAATTGAAAAAAATCAGTCTCTTCCTTGTTGTTCCTTGTTGTTGTATATATGACTGAAATAAACTTAAACTAAACTAAGTTTGATCTCAATTTCATCATGTGACAAATCCAACAGCATCTCATTTACTTTTATCTTCCCGAAAGACAAATTGAAACGGTTTCAGGAAACAAAAGTAAATGGAAAATGGCTGAACCTGAACATTTAAGTAAATATAGTAACAATAGACATTTACAAAACAGAGGCCTAGAGTTCCCATCCAGCAGGTCCAGACCACAGTAAAAATCAAAAACATTGAACTAAGACGAGAAGAAGAGCAGAAATTCTCTGCTAGAAGACAGCTGTTTGTCAGTTCCCTGCTGTTTGACTGCAACATGTGGGTGTCAGAGCTGAGCACACTGAAGGTGCAGCTCCTCCCGGGCGTGGACCTGAACTCCGGCAGGAGGTGAAGGTCTGGAGTCGTAGCCTACATCACGCTGCAGGAGAAAGTGCGGCCCGAACACAGCGAGTGTTTACAGCCAACAGCAGAAGGGCAGGTGAGCCTCCAGGTGCGTCCCCGCCTCTCAGGTTACCTGAAGAACCGGCCGTCCTGTTTGGGTCAAACACTCTGTTCTTGTTGTGACTCTCAACGGCTCATTAGCTCTGACAACACAAACAAGCTGTTCCAGCAAGACGCACAGAACCGTGGGATGACCGAAACCCAGGACAGGAACCAGAATCCAGAATTAGAAGTAACTCCTGTGGTTCCAACAGAGTCAGAGGGTCAGGAACTACGGCATCAGTAGGACTGTGCATGTCACATGTCACAACCCAGTCTCACATAAAAACGTACCCTGCCTACGTTGGTCCAAAGTGCAAAAACGTAGAGGGGTTACAATAATGGCCCTTGAATTGTATGACTGTTACATTTTTTTGCCTATTCGTTTTTTCAAGATTCTGGCCGTGACACCAAAAAACATGGCAGACATTTCTCATTTTTAGTGAAAAAAAACAATATTTTGAGTTAGTTTCTGCATAAAAATGCGTTTTGATTACATTTCTAGCCAGAAATATATATTTTACTTTCATAATATTCACTCAGTGAATGTACATAATCACTCGCTTGCTCGTTGCGAAGTTTTTTCAGATCTCGCTAGAATAAAGGCTGATTTATGGTTCCGCGTTACACCAATGCAGAGCCTACGGCGTAGGTTACGCGGCGACGCAAACCGCACGGCGCGCGTCGCCACGTAACCTACGCCGTAGGCTCTGTGTTGGTGTAAAATTAATTTTCACACATTTAACAATTATATATTTAAAATATATTTACACAAATGTGTGTATCATGCCCTTAAACTACTATGTGCACTCTTATTTTAGTATTAACAACCTCCGTTTCTGTGAAAAAAAATAATATTAGCTAAAAACTACATTTCCCTAGAGTCATGCTATACAGCTTTATGCTAATCAGCACCATATTTGTAGTCACATTAGTTTGGGTTAAACCTAGAGTAACCCTAACGCTATTATTGTAACCCCTCTATGTTTTTGCACTTTGAACCAACGTAGGCAGGGTACGTTTTTGTGTGAGACAGGGTTGCAGATGTCCTGGAGAGGACGTCAGAGAGGACAGATTGAGATGGTTTGGACATGTACAGAGGAGGGATTGTGAAGATATCGGTAGAAGTGTGATGAGGTTGGAACGGCCAGGAGGAAGGTCTAGACTAATGAATGAATTTCTCGAAAGAGCTGCTTGATACAGTGTCATATGCCAGTATATCGAGGGATCTGATGATGTTAGTTTTAACGTGAATTATCATGACTGTTATTCCTGCTTGTGAGTGTGCAAAACACTTAAAAGTTCTTAATGTTGGATATGATTTGACTGTTAACATCAACAAATAAAGAAAAGCACAGTCACAGTTACCACAGATTTGCTGGGGTAGCAAAATACTCCCATTTATAGTAATTGATGAAGCAGTCGTGTACAGTAATTGTAAATGGTGAGTAATTTTCTAATGGTTTAGCGCTAGTAAGTTTTCATGCAGCCCTGCAGCAACCTCACGGAGGGGAAGCACTCACTCATTAGGAGAGAAGGAAAAAAGGCTGAGAAATATAATGAATTGCAGTGTAGTGCAAGTTCCTACTTGTCCTGAACTAGTTCAAAGTTCAGTTCACATAGTTTAAAAATGAACAGTTCACGTTCATAGTTCACCATTTTCAATTTAAACTAGTTCAAATCCAGTTCATTTCAATATTTTTAGGTGAGAAGTAGGAATGAAACGCCCCCCCTATCCTAAAACTGTTCACCGTATAGGCTACCAGTGTTCTCTAACCCTGGTCCTTGGGACCCCTGTCCTGCATGTTTTAGATGTTTCCCTGCTTTAGCACCCTGATAAAAATGATTGTATCATTAACAGACTTGTGCAGACCTGGATGACAAGCTGATGACGACCATTAATTAGAATCAGGTGTGATGATGCAAGGAAACATGTGAAACATGCAGGACAGGGGTCTGAGGACCAGGATTGGAGACTCTGCTATATACAATCATGAATTGTCCTAATGGCTTTTCAACTTTACTCAGACTGTAAATCTACAACAATGTAGTCCATTATCAGTTTGTCTCCTTGTTGCAGGTAAATCCTCCCCCTGAAGGAGCAGCAGTGGGACTGGGGTCGTTTGGGGCTGTTGGGTCTTCTTGGTCTTTCCTAATGACTTTGTTTGATTGTCAAGGACAGATATTTTCTCACACTGGACGGATGCTTTAACTCCACATGACGTTTCAAATGTGAAGTTGACGAGGCAGACGCTGGGACTTGTTTTCTCAGCGCAGGTGGACATCATTTGCACAGAAAGGTTCGATTTTTACCATCGGACTCTTTGGGAGACGATGTGTAAAATTCCTGCAGATAATGATAAGGATCATCATCTGACGTCTCGCTGACGCTGCGTCTGCAACGTCTCTTCACTGGTCATGTAAAGATGCACCGGGCTCTACTGTCCTCCGATGGTGTGTTTGTAGTTCACCTTAAAGGGGACCTATTATGAAAAACAGGTTTTTTCTTGCTTTAACATATATAAAGTGGTCTCCCCTCAGCCTGCCAACTCAGAGAAGGAGGAAAGCAACCAAATTCTGCAGTGTCTGTACAGCCGCCCGGATGAGCCGTCCAGTCTGATGTGACTTCTACGAGCCAATAAGATTCTGCTCCGTTTCGTTACATAACGACGGAGTGATTTACGGAGCTTCCGCCATTTTTTCGTATCGGTTTATCACGTCATTCAGGCAGCCAATCAGCACAGAGCCTCATTATCATAGCCACTCAGAATCCTGCATAGATAATGAGGTTAGAGAATGGGAAGATAAAGACATGGATCCGAGGCTGAATTTCTCATTTATTTAGCAAAAACAATCAAAAGCTTGTTTTTAAGACATTCAAGGCCTGTTTAAAAAAGGTATTAGATGCCATAATAGGTCCCCTTTAAACTCTTCTTGCTTGTAGTTTACCTTCATCTCTCCTCTGTTCGTAGTTTACCTTCATCTCTCCTCTGTTCGTAGTTTACCTTCATCTCTCCTCTGTTCGTAGTTTACCTTCATCTCTCCTCTGTTCATAGTTTACCTTCATCTCTCCTCTGTTCGTAGTTTACCTTCATCTCTCCTCTGTTCGTATCACCATAATCGTTTCTGTGTACTGTACGTAGCTTACCTTCATCTCTTCTGATTTCATAGCTTACTTATATCTCTTTTGATTTCATAGCTTATCTGCATATCTTGTGTGGTCCTAGTTTAACTTAATCTCTTCTTGTTCGTGGTTTTCCGTCATCTGTTCTCTGTTCATAGTTTAGCTTCATCTCTTCTCTGTTCATAGCTTACCTTCATCTCTTCTGTGTTTGTAGCTTACCTTCATCACTTCTTTGTTCGTAGTTCACCTTCATATCTTCTGATTTCATAGTTTACCGTCATCTCTTGTCTTAGTAGCTTACCTTCTCTTCTTCTGTGATTGAAGTTTAGCTTGATCTTTTCTTCCTTAGTGCATGGTGTAGTTGGTTTCCCCCATGTTTCCATCTCACCCTCATCCATATTCCTTGTTGTTTACTAACAGTCACCTGATCAGATAGCTGATAATCTGATCAAATCCTCAGAGCGGTGTCTTCAATGAGGAGTCTTTACTAGATGCCATCGGCAGATAAGATGGTCAGGTGACTGCTTTCAGACATGTTACTGTAACACCGTTCAATGTTCAGACGGGATGCAGCTCCTTCATCAGAGAGGGATTATAAAGGAGACATGAGAGGTTCTTATAAATACATAAATAAACCTGTTTTTACATGTTACATTTCACCGGTGATGTTTCAGACCTGGTTATAAGTCTAATGAGGATGCCATGTTAGCAGGTATTGACTCCATCCAACCAGTTCAAACAAAGATAGGTCCCAACAAATTTTGCAGTCAGATGAAAGTCTAGCGAGATAGTTAATTGAGCTTAGCTCATTTTGACTTAAACATACATTCATTCATCTGACAGATTCCAGTTTGTTCATGTACATGAGGTTTCTTCAGAACAGTCAAGGGTCTGTTATGGTGTTCCGCAGGGTTCAGTGCTAGGGCCAATCTTGTTCAGTTTATACATGCAGCCGTTGGGAAGTATAATCCAGAATCACTGCATAAACTTTGATTGCTATGCTGATGATACACAGATCTATTTGTCTATGAAGCCGGATGAAACAGAATAATTGGCTAAACTTCGGACATCAAGGACTGGATGTCCGGAAATGTTTTGCTTCTAAAGTCTGATAAAACAGAGGTTATTATTTCTGGTTCCAAACACCATAGGAAGGCATTAGATGGTGTTGCGATGGCCTCCAATGCTACTGTGCGAAACTTATATTAATCAGTTTTGTAAAACAGTGTTTTTCCATCTCCATAATATTGCAAAGATTAGGAACATCCTCTCGCAGAATGATGCGGAAAAATTAATTCACGCTATTGTATCTTCTAGACTAGATTACTGTAATGTGTTAGCAGGATGTCCAAGTAATTCGCTGAATAGGCTCCAGCCAGGGGTTAATTTGTGCCGGATCCTGCCGGAACAGGATCCGGCACCTCTCGATTTTGGCCTCCCTGTGTTCCGGAACTTATTTGGGCAGATCCGGCACCTCTCGTATATATATAAAACAATAATAATATAAAAAAGTGTAACTTTTTAAATAACTGCGTTATTTTGGGGTTGATGCAGCCGCGTCTCTCTGTCTGCAGTCTCTGCACTGTGTCCAGCAATGTCCCGCCCACAGCACCATCTGATTGGTTACACACAGAGACAGGCACGGGAAACAGCCAATCAGCGGTGAAGGCTGTGCATGCTCTGTGCTCACACAAACAGAGGAGCGGAGAATAAGTTTAGCCGGGTAGAGAAGCTCCGGAGAGGATATCTATGTTTCCAAGGTAAGTTATGCTGCCTTAACTTAAAGCTAGAATAACAATAATAGGGTGTCTGCTGCCTGACACCCTATTATTGTTATTCTAGCTTTCCAAAGTGCACCAGATTGATGCATTTAAATGCATTATGCTCAATCCAAAATGCAGCAGCGTGAGTGCTGAAAGAAATCAACAAGAGAGGCCATGTCTATCCAGTGCTCCCTGTAAAACTTAGAATCAATTAAAAATTGTAATACTTGCGTATAAAGCCCAAAACGGCGTAACTCCAAGATATTTGCAAGACTTAATAGTACCTTGTGTTTCTAATAGAGCTCTCCGTTCTCGGAGTGCAGGTTTACTCGTAGTTCCTAGAGTATTCAAATGCAGATTTGGAAGATGGGCGTTCTGCTATCAGGCACCATTACTATGGAACCAACTTCCAGTTTCTGGGAGACTGACACCACCTCCACCTTTAAATCCAAACTTAAAATGTGTTTGTTTAGTAAAGCCGATAGTTAGTGTAAACTTTAGTGTGTTAGAGTCAGTAGTCATAGCTGCAGCTACAGGACAAGACTAAAACAGTTTGTCTCAAACACAACTTCGTTGTAGATATGCTGCTATACGCAGGGGGGCACCAACATGATCCACTGGGCGGTGCCCCCCTCACCCTTCCTTCTCTTTCCATTCTCACTTATTAATTAGAAGTATCTCATCACCATAAATGTTGTCTGTTGTGTGCTGCTGACGTCCCCCTCCCCCCCCTCTCTGGTCATCCCGCTGCTGCTTCCACCTGCCTGCTGTGCTGCTGACGTCCCCGACTCCCCCACTCTGGCCTTCGGCAGGAGGGTCCCCCCTTACGAGCCTGGTCCTGCTCAAGGTTTCTTCCCTCCTAAAGGGGAGTTTTTCCTTGCCATTGTTTGGCTTAAGGTTTTTCTCCCACTAGGGGAGTTTTTACCTGCCATTGTTTATGTAATAACTGCTCGGGGGATTATATTTATATTTATAATTATATTTATGTTTATGTTCATGTTCTGGATCTCTGGAAAGCGTCTAGAGACAACATCTGTTGTATTAGACGGTATATAAATAAAATTGAATTGAATTGAATTGAATAATTGTTCTCCATTGTTCTTGTAGTTTGTTGTGCTGGCCTGCCCCCTCCTTCTCTTTGCAGGACAGAGCTTCAGGAGCTGCATGCTGCCCTGCAGTCCCCCCCTCTGATCATCCCACTGCTGTCTGTGTGGATGTCTGGTATATGCCTGCGGACATCCTGATCTGTGGTAACCCCCCTCCTTATTAGCCAGGTCCTTCTCAAGGTTTCTTCCCTCCTAAATTGGAGTTTTTCCTTCCACGGTTTGGCTTAAGGTTTTTGCTCCCACTAGGGGAGTTTTTACCTGCCATTGTTTACATTAAACAATGGCAAACAATTTAAACAATTTAAAGGGCTCACGGAACACCACCACCCGCTTCATGTGTCTAACAGATTTTCCCCACTTAGCGACACATCTGTTGAGAAACCGACCCTGGTGATTGGAGACTCCATAGTCAGACATGTGAAGCCGACTCCAGAGACCTTAGTTAGGTGCATCCCGGGGGCCAGAGCGGGCGACATAGAAGCAAATTTGAAGCTACTGGCAAAGGGTAATCGTAAATATGGTAAAGTTATCATCAATGTCGGAGCTAATGACTCCCGTCTTCGCCAGTCGGAAGTAACCAGAATGAATATTGTCTCGGTGTGTAACTTCGCCAAAACCATGTCAGACTCCGTAGGTTTTTCTGGCCCCCTCCCCAATCTGACCAGCGATGACATGTTTAGTCGCATGCTCTCGCTCCGCCGCTGGTTGTCTCAGTGGTGTTCAGAAAACGACGTGGACTTTATTGACAACTGGGAGACATTCTGGGGAAAGCCCGGTCTGATTAGAAGGGACGGCATTCATCCCACCCGGGATGGTGCAGCTCTTATGTCTAGAAATCTGGCCAATGTTATTAGACACTCCCCCTGACAATGCAGGGTCCAGGCCAGGATGCAGAGCTGTAGTTTAACAGGGCTGGAGGCGAGGCTTAGTCAGTTAGAGGTCCGGTTTGGCCAACTAGACCATAGTCCGATAGAATCCTCTGCGGACCGGCCCGTAGCAGCTGAGCGTAACCGCTCCCCTGCAGCTCCCCGGCAGCCGGCCAGGCAGGGCAGCTGGGTGACGGTTCGGAGGAAGGGTAGTCTTAAAGGGCTCAGCGACACATCTGTTGCTTCTCAAGGACCAACGCCTGCCAACAAAACTGTAGGATTGCATTATGTAATTAGCGACTCTAAAACTGTAGGATTACATGATATTGGCGACTCTGGCCAGGTGCCTAGCAAAATAGAAGTGGTTGCAGTTCCCCGCCCTCCAAAAGTTCACCAGGTGCAGCGTTATAGAGGCGTTAACCAAGATAACCTTGAAAAAATTAAAACCAATGCACATTTGGTACCAATTACAGACCGAAAAATTAGATGCGGACTACTAAATATACGATCATTAAGCTCTAAGTCTCTGTTAGTAAATGATATAATTACAGAGAGCAGGAGTGATATTTTCTGCTTAACAGAAACATGGTTACAGGAGGAAGAGTATGTTAGTTTGAATGAATCAACTCCGCCCGGCTACTTTAATCATCACATTCCTAGAAGCACGGGCCGAGGCGGAGGAGTCGCAGCAATTTATAACTCCGGTCTCCAAACAAAAATTGAACCCAAGTGCAACTATAATACATTTGAAAGCCTCATGCTTGGTCTGAAATTTCCGAGCCGGAAATCAGAGAAGCCAGTTGTGTTAGTGGTAGTGTACCGGCCCCCTGCTGGTGCGTATCTGGAGTTTTTGTCTGAATTTTCAGATTTCCTTTCTGGATTATTGATCAGCACAGATAAATTCATCATAGTGGGTGATTTTAACATTCATATGGATGTTGAAAGCGATAATCTTAAATTAGCCTTCGATTCTCTTCTAGAATCAATGGGTATCTCACAAAAAGTGGATAAACCGACGCACTGTTTTAATCATACTCTCGATCTCGTTCTCACCTACGGTGTTGAAACTGATGGTCTGTTGGTGTCACCTGTAAACTCCCTTTTATCCGACCATTACTTAATAACGTTTGAATTTAATTTTGTTGATGTTGAAGTGCAAAATAGGAGGTATTATTTTAGCAGATGTTTGTCTGATGAAGTTATTGTTAAATTTAGGGAGGCCATTGCTTATCTTACGACAGTGCGAAATAGTGATGTAGTCGAGGCCAGTGACCTGGGTTCTACCTCTGCAGATGTTGATTTCCTTGCTAGTAACACTGCTGATTTGTTGCATTCAGCTTTAGATGAAGTTGCTCCTTTGAAAAGGAGGGTTTCTAGCCACAGGAGCTTAACTCCCTGGTACAATTCAGATATCCGCATGTTGAAACAAAACGTGCGTAAAATGGAAAGGAAGTGGTACTCTTGTAGGTCTGTAGACTCTCATCGTGAATGGAAAGATATTCTAATAGTATATAAAAAAGCCATTCGCAAAGCCAGAACAGCTTATTATTCAACGCTGATAGAGGATAACAAAAGTAACCCACGTTTTCTGTTCAGCACTGTAGCCAGGCTGACAAAGAGTCACAACTCTGTTGAGCCGTGCATTCCTGCAGCTCTCAGTAGTGAGGACTTTATGGGCTTCTTCAACAGTAAAATCGCGAGAATTAGAGAAGAAATCAACCAGCCGGTTGTAGGTGTTTCTTCAGCTTTAGCGACTTCCCTAGGCTCTGACTTGTCTCTAGACTGTTTTGATCCTATAGACCTCCCTGAGCTGACTTCACTCGTTAATAGAGCTAAGTCAACCACATGTATGTTAGACCCCATCCCGACTCGTCTATTCAAACATGTTTTTTCTCTTATTGGTACGACAATACTGGACCAAATTAACCTATCCCTAAGTTTAGGATATGTACCACAGGTTTTCAAAGTCGCAGTAATTAAACCTTTACTTAAAAAACCTTCTCTTGACCCAGACACCTTAGCTAATTATAGACCAATTTCCAACCTTCCATTTGTGTCTAAAATTCTGGAAAAGGCCGTTTCAAGCCAGTTATGTGACTATTTGTATAGAAATGATCTGTTTGAAGTCTTTCAGTCAGGGTTCAGAATGCATCATAGCACAGAGACAGCACTTGTTCGAGTCACGAATGACCTCCTTATGGCCTCAGATAAGGGATTAGTGTCCATACTGGTTCTACTGGACCTCAGTGCTGCTTTTGACACTATAGATCATGGCATTTTACTGCACAGGTTAGAGCATGTTGTTGGGATTAAAGGGACAGCTCTATGTTGGTTTAAATCATATCTATCTGACAGGTTCCAGTTTGTTCATGTACATGAGGTCTCTTCAGAACAGTCAAGGGTCTGTTATGGTGTTCCGCAGGGTTCAGTGCTAGGGCCAATCTTGTTCAGTTTATACATGCAGCCGTTGGGAAGTATAATCCAGAATCACGGCATACACTTTCATTGTTATGCTGATGATACGCAGCTCTATCTGTCTATGAAGCCGGATGAAACAGAACCGTTAGTTAAACTTCAGGCATGTCTTAGGGACATCAAGGACTGGATGTCCAGAAATTTCCTGCTTCTAAATTCAGATAAAACAGAGGTTATCATTCTTGGTCCAGAGCATCTTAGGAAGGGATTAGATGGTGTTGCGATGGCTTCCAGTGCAACTGTGAGAAATCTTGGTGTTATTTTCGATCAGGATTTGTCGTTTAAACCATATGTCAATCAGGTTTGTAAAATAGCCTTTTTCCATCTCCGTAATATTGCAAAGATTAGGAAAATCCTCTCACAGAGTGATGCAGAAAAACTAGTTCATGCGTTTGTATCTTCTAGACTAGATTACTGTAATGTGTTGTTAGCAGGATGTCCAAGTAATTTGCTGAATAGGCTCCAGCTGATCCAAAATGCAGCAGCACGAGTACTGACAGGAATTAGCAGGAGAGACCACGTCTCTCCAGTGTTAGCGTCGCTCCATTGGTTACCCGTAAAATTCAGAATCCAATTTAAAATTTTATTACTTGCGTATAAAGCCCAAAACGGCTTAGCTCCGCATTATTTGCAAGACCTGATAGTGCCTTATGTTCCTGTCAGAGCTCTCCGTTCTCAGAGTGCAGGTTTACTCGTAGTTCCTAGAGTATCTAAATGTAGATTTGGAGGGCGGGCGTTCTGCTATCAGGCACCATTACTTTGGAACCAACTTCCAATCTGGGTTAAGGAGGCTGACACCACCTCCACCTTTAAAACTAAACTTAAAACCTTTCTGTTTAGTAAAGCCTATAGTTAGTGTTTAGTAAACCTCTAGCTGGTGTTGGTAAATCTCTAGGTAGTGTAAACTTTAGTGTGTCAGAGTCGCTCCTGTAGTTTCTTGTGCTGGCCCCCCCTTCTCCTCCCTTTTCTCTCTTTTGTCCATGTTGCAGCATCCTTTGCCGGACACCGGAACCTGCAGGTGGTCGTGGGTGGCTTGTAGCTTGCATTACGGAGCACAAGTCTTTCCCTGACCCTGCACCCCAACCTGGGACTTGCTGATTGGGCCGGAGCTTCGGGAGCTGTGTGCTGGCCTGCGGTCCCCACCCCTGGTCATCCCGTTGCTGCCCCCCCCTTCTCCTCCCTTTTCTCTCTTTTGTCCTGCAGGTGGCCGTGGGTGGCTTGTAGCTTGCATTACGGAGCACAAGTCTTTTCCTGACCCTGCACCCCAACCTGGGACTTGCTGATTGGGCCGGAGCTTCGGGAGCTGTGTGCTGGCCTGCGGTCCCCACCCCCGGTCATCCCGTTGCTGCTTCCACCTGCCTGCTGTGCTGTTGCCGTCCCTGACCCACCAGTCTGGCCCTCGGCAGGAGGGTCCCCCCTGATGAGCCTGGTCCTGCTCAAGGTTTCTTCCCTCCTAAAGGGGAGTTTTCCCTTGCCACTGTTTGGCTTAAGGTTTTTCTCCCACTAGGGGAGTTTTTTACCTGCCATTGTTTATGTAATATCTGCTCGGGGGTCATGTTCTGGGTATGGGTCTCTGTAAAGCGTCTAGAGACAACTCTGTTGTATTAGACGCTATATAAATAAAATTGAATTGAATTGAATTGAACATTATGTTTATGTAATAATTGCTCAGGGGTCATGTTCTGAGTCTCTGATAAGATCCTAGAGGTAACTTCTGTTGTAATAGATGCTATATAAATAAAATGGAATTGAATTTCATTGAATTTGTGAGGTTACAGATAAGGTGATGGATAAGGTTATAGGTTAGATGATGAGTGAGGTTGCAGATGTGAGGTTACAGGTGAGGTGATAAGTGAGGTAATGGGTGAGGTGACTGGTAAGGTTTTTGGTGAGGTGACATTTGAGGTGTTGGGCAAGTTCACAGTTAAGGTGATAGGTAAAGTCATAGGTGAGTTGATGGGTGAGGTTGAAGGTGTGAGGTAACAGGTGAAGTGACATTTAAGGTGATGGGAGAGGTGACAGGTAAGGCAATGGGAGAGGTGACAGGTAAGGCAATGGGAGAGGTGACAGCTGAGGTGACAGCTAAGCTGATGGGACAGATCACAGATAAGGTGACAAGTAAGTGGGTGAGGTTACAGGTAAAGTGTTGGGTAACTTCAAAGTTGAGATGATGGTAACGTCATAGGTGAGGTGATGGCTGAGGTTGCAGGTGTGAGGTTGCAGGTGTGAGGTAACAAGTGTGGTGACATTCAAGGTGATGGGAGAGGTGACAGGTTGTGAGTGAGGTTGCAGGTGTGAGGTAACAGTTGAGTTGGCATTTAAGCTGATGGATAAGGTTACAGGTGAGGTGACAAGTAAGGTGATGGGTGAAGTGACAGTGAAGGTCATGGGTGAGGTGACAGCAAAGGTTACAGGTGAGGTGACAAGTGAGGTGATGGGTGAGGTGACAGGTGAGGTGACGGGTGAGTTGACAGTAAAGGTGATGGGTGAGGTGACAGCAAAGGTTACAGGTGAGGTGACAGCAAAGGTTACAGGTGAGGTGATGGGTGAGGTGACAGGTGAGGTGACGGGTGAGCTGACAAGTAAGGTGATGGGTGAGGTGACAGGTGAGGTGACGGGTGAGCTGACAAGTAAGGTGATGGGTGAAATGACAGGGAAGGTCATGGGTGAGGTGACAGCAAAGGTTACAGGTGAGGTGACAAGTGAGGTGATGGGTGAGCTGACAGTGAAGGTGACTGGTGAGGTGACAGCAAAGGTGATGGGTGAGGTGACAGCTGAGGTGATGGGTAAGGTTACAGGTGACACCCGACAACATCGGTCATTTTCTGCTCCACATCATAGATGTGTCTCTGACGACCAGCAACTCATGTTGGGGTGACTTCTTGTAACTGTGCAGGTAGCTGTTGAGACGGTCATGTGGTGTGTGAGCAGTATGCAGCAGTGGCGGTGTTGGCGTAGTTGACATTCCTGCCGTGGATCAGTGACGAGGACACAGCAAGAGCATCCATCATGCGACGGATGGCAGCGAACACCCTGAGGCTGCTTACAGCTACCTGACACACCTGGCTCACCTGTGTGTTTGTGAGCTGAAAACACACACACACAGAAAACCATTAGATCAGAGCCATACACACACCTGTCAGACAGGTGACTGAGCATGCTGCGTCATGTCGCCTGTTTCTGAGCCTGTGAGACCTTTCATTACTGCAACAGCATTCATTTTGCCCACTGACCCAAACGTCTCATGTCTCACTTTAATGAGAGAAACAGTAAAAAACTGTAGATGTTTTTGAATAGTGACATGCAGATGTGTTCATTTTGACATCCTCCCGTCCTGTCCAGGATCACTGAGTTTGCTGGAGCCTGCAGCTTGTTCAGGAAAAAGGCACCAGAACACCTTCACGTCACGTGTCCATTGCATGGTGGGATAATTTAGCATTTCATGGAAAAAATTAGCTCAATCTGAATTTAGGCAGCATCTATGTGAAGTAAACATGAAATCACTGATGACAGTTCACCCACAAATGCCCCGTGTGAAGGTGATCCACAAATACCACTGTCTGCTGTGGAATGAAACTCATTTTACCCAGTGAGCAACACTGGTACCAGGAGGAAGCTCAGAGAAGAACCTGTGATGCATTTACTGTGTCTACAGATACAAAGACTAAGTACGAGTACAGAACTGAAACCAGGACTAGCTTTGTGGAAGCCAGGACTGGCTTTGCTGAAGCCAGGGCTAGCGGAGCTGAAGCCAGGACTAGCCAAGCTGAAGCCAGGACTAGCAGAGCTGAAGCCAGGACTAGTTTTGCTGAAGCCAGGACTAGCAGAGCTGAAGCCAGGACTAGAGGAGCTGAAGCCAGGACTAGCAGAGCTGAAGCCAGGACTAGTTTTGCTGAAGCCAGGACTAGAGGAGCTGAAGCCAGGACTAGCAGAGCTGAAGCCAGGACTAGAGGAGCTGAAGCCAGGACTAGCAGAGCTGAAGCCAGGACTAGAGGAGCTGAAGCCAGGACTAGCGGAACGGAAGCCAGGACTAGCCGAGCTGAAGCCAGGACTAGCCGAGCTGAAGCCAGGACTAGAGGAGCTGAAGCCAGGACTAGAGGAGCTGAAGGGTCACACTATAGGCTTTACTGAACACAAACTATAGGCTTCATTAAACAGAAAGGTTTTAAGTTTGGTTTTAAAGGTGGAGGTGGTGTCAGCCTCCTTAACCCAAACTGGAAGTTGGTTCCAAAGTAATGGTGCCTGATAGAAGAAGATCCGTCCTCCAAATCTACATTTGGATACTCTAGGAACTACGAGTAAACCTGCACTCTGAGAACGGAGATCTCTGCCAGGAACATAAGGCACTATCAGGCCTTGCAAATATCGCGGAGCTAAGCCGTTTCGGGCTTTATACGCAAGTATAGCATTTTGAATTGGGTTCTGAATTTTACGGGGAGCCAATGGAGCGAAGCTAACACTGGAGAGACGAGAACCAAAAGCATGAATTAGTTTATACGCATCACTCTGCAAGAGGATTTTCCTAATCTTTGCGATATTACGGCGATGGAAAAACGCAATTTTACAAACCTGATTAATATACGGTTTAAACGACAAATCCTGATAGAAAATAACACCAAAGCTTCTCATAGTTGCACTGGAAGCCATCGCAACACCATCTAATCCCTTCCTAAAATGCTTTGGAACAAAAATAATAACCTCTGTTTTATCGAATTTAGAAGCAAAAGATTTC
The DNA here is from genome assembly GCF_033807715.1 of Cololabis saira. Classification (NCBI taxonomy): domain Eukaryota; kingdom Metazoa; phylum Chordata; class Actinopteri; order Beloniformes; family Belonidae; genus Cololabis; species Cololabis saira. The sequence continues at coordinate 4,044,790 of NC_084608.1, forward strand.
CGGACATCCAGTCCTTGATGTCCCTAAGACGGTTCTGTTTCATCCGGCTTCATAGACAAATAGAGCTGCGTATCATCAGCATAGCAATGAAAGTGTATGCCGTGATTCTGGATTATACTTCCCAATGGCTGCATGTATAAACTGAACAAGATTGGCCCTAGCACTGAACCCTGCGGAACACCATAACAGACCATTGACTGTTCTGAAGAAACCTCATGTACATGAACAAACTGGAACCTGTCAGATAGATATGATTTAAACCAACGTAGAGCTGTCCCTTTAATCCCAACAACATGCTCTAACCTGTGCAGTAAGATGCCATGATCTACAGTGTGAAAAGCAACACTGAGGTCCAGTAGAACCAGTATGGATACTAATCCCTTATCTGAGGCCATAAGAAGGTCATTCATGACAATGCTGTCTCTGTGCTATGATGCATTCTGAACCGTTGTGAGTTGTGACTCTTTGTCAGCTTGGCTACAGTGCTGAACAGAAAACGTGGGTTACTTTTTTATCCTCTATCAACGATGAATAATAAGCTGTTCTGGAGACCCCCCCCCCCCCTCCTCCTCCCGCCCAGTGCTCTTGTCTCAGTTCATCAAATTGAACCCAGGAGTATCAAACCAACGGTGACAAACCCAAATCTTGTGTCCAAACTAGTCCGAGCCTCTGAACTGGACTCTCTCAATGACCTTGTCATAACCCCAGCCATACGCGAATACACATGAATGTCAGAGAACGGTTCTGGTTCATTGCTGTCACTTCCAGATTATGTCTCTCATTCTCCCCATGTATAGCAAGTGTCTCTCTCCCTCAGGCTCAGACTCGTTCTGTCATTCTGGTTCTGGTCTCTTCAAAGATAAACTTCAATGTAAACCAACCTCATTCTTCATCATTCAAGCAGAAACTCTTCCTGTTCTGTCAAAACAGCAGTGCAGAGGTAGCTCTCTGCAGTCAGGAGGGACTTAAAGGGACTAAACCCAACCCAGATCTAGTCTGGTTTTGGTTCTGGTCTCTTAAAAAATAAACTTCAATGTAAACGAACCCCATTCTTTGTCATTCAAGGAGAAACTCTTCCTGTTCTGTCAAAACAGCAGTCCCGAGGTAATGATCTGCAGTCAGGAGGGATTTATAGGTGTGAAACTGATTCTGGTTCTGTTCTTGGTTCTGATCCTGGTTCGGGACATGCATTTTGTCCAATTTAACAATCTTCATTTATCTGACTACTGATTTTAATTGACAGGGGTGTGTTCTGGAACTCATCACAGTGTATATTCTGGTACCAGATTTAGTTCTGAGCTCACAGTCTTCTGATGCAGACGTGACAGTGGGCCTTATTTCAACTAGGTTTAATCATTCTATTTAACACTTGAAATATGCATCTGAATTCAGACTTGCCCCTGATCCTGCATTTGGACCATTACCAGCCTGGGTTCTCGTCCGTCTGTACAGGTAGAGTCTGCTGGTTTTTTTGATGGAAGGTCAGAGCTGCTGCATTGTCCTCCTGATCCCAGTTTGTCCTTTGAATGAGCCTGGACTGTCCCAGTCTACCTGCACCCCCTGACTTAACTGGGCTAACAGAGTTAATTGGGTTAGTTTGAGTAGTTGTCTAAACTGGGTTAACTGATGCAGCTGGGTTAGCTGGATGAGGTCAGTTGGTTTATCTTGGTTAACTGGTATACATATGTCAGCTGAGCAAGCCAGGTTAGCTTTCTGAGGTTCACCAGTTGGTTTATTTCTTAGTTTCTTGTTCTGCAAAGTCCCAGCCGTTCATGTAGTAGTCAGTTTCAGGTTACGGTTCTGTAATGAACCGATTTATGACGTCCACAACTGAGGATGAAGAGCTTATGCACATCCTCATCTTGTCATCAACAAATCCCGCCCCATATGACCCTTATGACCATTTTCATTTCCTTTTCTTTTTTTCCCCATCAAGATGTGTGTACCAAATTATTTTCTGAGATGATACAAATCCGTGGTCAAGAGTAGATGCCAAAAATTGACAATAAATGATACAAAGACAAATGCAGTTTTTTGTTTATCAATTGTTTCTGCTTCCTGAAAGAAATTCCATTTAGATTTTTATGTGAATGTATTGTGCAGGCACTTTTCTGCTGCTTTGTCGTCATTGCTTGCTGTTATGAGAATGTGCCTTTTTTCTTTTCTTCTTTTGCTTGGGGTAGGCCTCTGTTTATGTTTTAAATTAAAACGGTTGAAGACAAGTGAACTCTGGACAAGCTTGCAGCCTACATGAGTCCTGGTGGGCTCGCCAATAACCACCTTTTCACCTTCATCATGGCGCACATTCATGGTATTCTTGTGCCTGCCTGTCCCCTCTGTTGATGTGCCTGGCAGGCAATGAGTGCAGCAGAAGAAACAAATCCTGTGAATTGCAATAAAATTGATATTTAGCATTTCAAAAAAACAAAACAAAAAAAACAAAAAAACAAATCCCGCCCCCGACCCGGCACCCGGGATCACTTGTTATGGGCAGAGGCCACCCTGTGGCAGTTAATGTAAAAAGTACGAGCGACTGCTAAATTGGAGCGTTAACCATGGGGGATCCGCCAATGTAAAAGCTTGAGTGAGCTGGGTTTGCTGAATTAGGGAAAAGTGTTGTGACTTAGTGGTTAGTGCTGTTGTCTCACAGCAAGAAGGTTCCAGGTTTGACTCTTGGGTCCAGCAGGAGTCTGTGTGGAGTTTGCATGTTGTCCTCGTGCTTGCATGGGTTTTCTGCAGCTGCTCCAGCTTCATAGGCAAACATACATGCTCTGTTTTTGATTGAAGACTGAGTGTGAGTGTGCATGGTTTGTCTGTCTGTGTATGTGACCGTATGTCGGACCGGCAGCCTTTCTAGGTGTATCCCTGCCTATCAGCTGTAATGAGCTGGGATAGACTCCAGCAGAACTCCGTGATCCTGTACAGACTGAAGCAAGTGTTGGAAATGGATGGATAGTTAAATTAATTGAGCTAGCTGGGTTAGCTTAGTTAGCAGAGCCTGGTTAAATGCAGTGTCTGGTCACTGCTTGCTCAGTTTATGTAGTTTACATACCATGTGTATCATAAACCTCTGGAAAATGTTTCTTCTAAAATTTACAAGAGCATGTTGAGCATCACTTTAGTTTAGTTTAGTTTAGTTTTATTTAGCACATACAATAAAAATAACATCACACAAATAAGTGCAGTTAAAAGAAACTGCAGGGAGGAGCGAGCAAGCCAGTAGGCTTATGAGGAGCCCCCACCTAATAACATTTAACAATATAGTTATTTTACAAAATCATAAAATAAAAAAAAATAATACATCATAAAAATTGCATGCATTGCATTGCATTGCATGCATGAACATGAATGAAAATAAAAATGACTGTTGACCTATAAAGACATGATCATGAAAATATGAATATTATGCTGAACAAGTGGCAACACAGAATATGAAGTACAAAAGAAACATTAACAGTGGGAAAAGCAAGAGCTTTCTTGGCTACACTGTTGAATTAAATGTTCTCTTGAGACTTTTGAAGATGGATAGGGACCTACAATTGTTTGCAATTTGGTACCAACTATTCCAGACTTTGACACCTCTATACCTAAACAAAAATTGGCTTCTAGATTCCAGACATTTAAGCGGATGTAGGGCGAGGGCCTGCCGTGTTGAGTAAGAATGAAAGTTTGTAGCAAAGTATGTCCTAAAGCAGTGATTCTTAACCATAGGGCCGCGGCCCACACTTGGGCCGCGAGCGCCATCTAGTGGGCCGCCAAAAAAAAATCAGTTTTGTACGTGTGGGCCGCGAGGGCCGCGGGACTGCATAGCAACTCCCAACCAAATGAGGAGAAGAAGACACTCAGCTAGCTGTACGTGTAATAGTAAGAGAAATGGTGTGTATTTACAGAGAAAATCCTTCATTTTGCACAGAGTAGGTTTAGATCCGCCAGGATCAGGGATCGATTACTTGGGTCTGCGCCCAGAGCGAGCGAGCACGGCGTGCTCATTTATCCTGACGCGTCCCCGCGGCCGGGGAGGTCGGCTGAGGCTGCCGCTCGGGCGGTGGGCTCCGTCGTTACTGCTGAAGGATGGTAGATGTAGATGCGTGGGCCGTCGTGTCTGCTGGACTGGACTGTTTGGGCTTTCGAAAAAGCATCGGAAAGTAACTGCTGCAGCGCGACCAGAGAGCTGCGGTGCGGGCTGTGCCCGTCGCAGCTGATCAGGCTCGGATGAAACCCGACACACTGAGTCCTGACAACTTATTAATGTAAATAACTTAAAGTAAAATACAAACTAAGTTTTGTCCTCGCTGTATTTTTAAATATGCAACCCGGAATGGACAAATTCATCCTGTTCAGTCTTCCCACTGGGACAAAACCAGTGTCTCATACGTTCAGAGACCGTGGCGTTCAAAGTGCGAAAGTGAAAGGCCACTGAAACAAAACACAAAGTTTTTCATCAAACATATCCACTCAAGTCTGAACTGAAGTCACAGAAAAATAAACTGACCATCCTGCCCATGTTTGGGTCCAGATACAGCTGTGAAGCAGCTTTCTCCACAGTGAACATAATTAAAACTAAATATCGTTCCAGGCTCAACAATGAGCACCTTCACATGTGCATGAGAACCTGACACCATCCAGCCCAGATTTAAAGTCCTGACAGGAGAAGTTAGAGCTCAGTTCTCTCACTGAACGACAGAAAGTGAGGGCATAAGATTATAACAGGGGAAGAAAGAGAAACTGCAAAACTGTTAAATTGTTAAGATGTGTTTATATTAATTTAGTATAAAAATGTGTTGAGACAATTAACAAAGAAAAGGGGAAATTCAAACTGCTGGTAGAGAAATAAAATAAAATTTGAAAAATAAAATAAAATCTACTTTATTTTTAAGAGAAAAAAACATGTTTAATTCAAGTTAAACATGTTAATTGGCAAATATGTACTTTTTTTAATATAACAGTCAGATGCAGATGTTGATACAACTATGATTAACTATGACTATGATACAACTATATATATAATATATATAATATATATATATATATATATATATATATATATATATATATATATATATATTATGATGTTCTGGACCTTCGCTTGATATTTAATATGTAATGGGCCCCGGGCCACTCTGTACTGAAAAAATTGGGCCCCAAGGTCAGAAAGGTTAAGAACCCCTGTCCTAAAGTACGGTGGCCGAAACCCGCCATTGCTGAAAATAAAAGAAACGCTGCAAATAAAAAGAAACACTGCGGCAAATAAAAGAAACGCTGCAAATATAAAGAAACGCCGCTGCAAACAAAATAAAAAAACAACGCAAATAAAAAAGCCACAACGGAAGTGAATTACCGGGGACTATTTTTACTGATGCACCGGTGTTTTTTACGTGAGAGGAGAAGAAGAAGATGAAGAGGACGTAAGTGAAAAGGAAGAAATAAGAAGAGCGAGGAATCAGAAGAACAACAAACGAGAAAATAAGTGAAAAGGTTAGTGTTCAATGTCGCTACGTGTAATTTTTAATGTGCAACACCGGTGCATCAGCAAAAATAGTCCCCGGTAATTCACTTCCGTTGTGGCTTTTTTATTTGCGTCGTTTTTTTATTTTATTTGAAGCAGGGTTTATTTTATTCACAGCAGGGTTTCTATGGGCTCAAATTAATGCCATAAGTATTTTGTATCTGTAAATAAACTTTGTACTTGTAGAAATATTTTGTGCGTGTGCAAAAAATATTTGTACTTGCAAAAAATATTTGTACTTGTAGAAATATTTTGTGCGTGTGAAAAAAATATTTGTACTTGTAGAAATATTTTGTGCGTGTGTAAAAAATATTTGTACCTGCAAAAAATATTTGCACTTGCAAAAAAAATTTGTACTTGTAGATACAAAGCTACAAACTTTTTTTACAAAAGCTACAAACGTTTTACAAAGCTACAAACTTTTTTTTACAAAGCTACAAACTTTTTTTACAACTACGAGTTTTGGCAGTGTTTTGACGTGCCAAAACTAACAGCCAATCAGCGATCTTTAGCACGGGTTTCAAAGCGTTTCTGGAGAGCCAATCACCACATTGCATCGCCTACTGACGTCGCCGCCATATTGGATGTTCAAGACTGCGCTGCAAACTAATACAAGTAAATGGACTTATTTTCATAAAACACCTTTCTACAAAGAAATGTACGTTTTACGTCTCATTTATTCATTCACACACGCACTAATATACTTGGGAAACAATTAGGCACCAAATATAATATATTTAATTTTCTCAGATGGCAAAAATTAAGAACTTTATTGATCCCACATAGGAGTAATTCATGTTATATCAGCTATAGAGAACAAGGTAGTGCCGAAAAACAATATATATCCCCCCTCACAAAAATAAGAAAAATACAGAAACATATTCTCTCATTAACAAAGCATATTTTACATCTTTACACATTACATTACATTTTATGTTATTGTTATTTTATTGTCTGAAAAATGGTTCAAATATGTTATTTTGTTATTTTAATTTTTTTTTATTCGTTTTGTTGATAAAAAAATATGTCTCTATTTTTGTGAGGGGGGATATATATTGTTTTTCGGCACTACCTTGTTCTCTATAGCATGAATATAACATGAATTACTCCTATGTGGGATAAATAAAGTTCTTATTTTTGCCGTCTGAGAAAATTAAATATATTATATTTGGTGCCTAACTGTTTCCCAAGTATATTAGTGCGTGTGTGAATGAATAAATGAGACGTAAAACGTACATTTCTTCGTAGAAAGGTGTTTTATGAAAATAAGTCAATTTACTTGTATTAGTTTACAGCGCAGTCTTGCCACATCCAATATGGCGGCGACGTCAGTAGGCGATGCAATAATCTGATTGGCTCTCCAGAAACCCTTTGAAACCCGTGCCAAAGATCGCTGATTGGCTCTTAGTTTTGGCACGTCAAAACACTGCCAAAACTCGTAGTTGTAAAAAAGGTTTGTAGCTTTGTAAAAAAAGTTTGTAGCTTTTGAAAAAAAGTTTGTAGCTTTCGTAAAAAAAGTTTGTAGCTTTGTAAAAAAAGTTTGTAGCTTTGTAAAAAGTTTGTAGCTTTGTATCTAGAAGTACAAATATGTTTTGCAAGTACAAATATTTTTTGCAAGTACAAATATTTTTTGCACACGCACAAAATATTTCTACAAGTACAAAGTTTATTTACAGATACAAAATACTTATGGCATTAATTTGAGCCCATAGGTTTCTTTATATATGCAGCGTTTATTTTATTTGCAGCTGCGTTTCTTTTTGTTTGCAGCGTTTATTTTATTTGCTAAGTGTTTATTTTATTTGCAGCAGCGTTTCTTTTTGTTTGCAGCGTTACTTTTATTTTCAGCAATGGCGGGTCTCGGCCACCGTACTAAAGTGCTTAGGAACATTTCCTTCTGAGGAAAATATCTTGTAAAGAAAAATGCATATTTTGTAACTGTTGATGTCATAAATAGTAAGAATCTGGAGATTTTTAAATAAGGGAGCAGCAGTAGCATCCCAGACAGATTGAGATGCAACTGCAAGTCTTACAAAATGATTCTGGAGGATTAAGATTTTATGGAGAGTAGTTGTAAATGTACTCCCCCAAACAATATTACAATATGAAAGGTGAGGATAGATTAGACTCTGGCTGCTCTGGTCATTCGGATTGCCCTGGTACCTCTGATCATAGACATACTGTACGTAGACGCCTCATGACATGCTGAAACGTAATCCAGCGTGGCCGCCATATTGGATGGGTCTCCTCACTCCAGGCAGAATTAACTACACTGGAGTTACAGTTACAGTTACAGAGTTACAGTTACAGTTACAGAGTTACAGTTACAGTTACAGAGTTACAGTTACAGCCAGCACACGCAAGAAGCTGCAAAACAGTTCTTTTTCAAGGTTTTTAGCTCCCCAGCCCCAGTTCAAGCCTAACAGGGTAGTAGAAGACCCTGGATTTACCTGGATTTATTTTTATAGATAGATTTATTGAGGGCAATAAGAGAAAAAAAAGATTTACAATAACAATAGAAATATCAATATTTTGCCCTTTTTTAACTTTTCAAAACAATAATTAAATAAAAATAAATAAATAACACCCCTCTCACACCCCTCTCCCCTTCAAATAAATTCAAATGAACAATCAAACTTGTTTCTTTATTTTTTATTTTTTATTTTTATTTTTTACCTTGTCTGCACACATATTAATGATTGATACCATGTAGGTAAAAACCATATATATGTGCATTATTGCTATATTTAATATATATACATATATACGCCTACATACGCATACACATACATACATAAATATATACATACAAACCCAGTGATTTTTTTTTGTTTATTTATTAAAATATAAAATTAATTCATTTATACATTTATCAATATGCCATACCATATGTCTTTGTTAAAGAGCATAATACAAAGTCTTTGTCTTTGGTCTCAAAGTCTTTGGAGACCCATCCAAGATGGCGGCCGTGCTGAACGTCCGCTCCAATAGGCAGCGTCAGTGTATGAGGCGTCTACGTATATATGTCTATGCCTCTGATCACTCTACTTGACCTCTGGCTGCTCTGGTCATTGGGATTGCCCTGGTCCCTCTGATCCCTCTACTTGACCTCTGGTTGCTCTGGTCCTTCAGCCTGACCTCTGATTTCTCTCATATTTCATATCTATGTTTCCCTCAGGCTGCTCTCTGGCGGCTCTAGTCTCTGTGGTCGACCCCTGGTCACAGATTTCCTCCTGGTAGCTCTGACTGTGCGGTGTAGTTTTCAGGAGCACATGCAGCGTAGCAGAACACCTCTTCTACAGTACTAGTGGCACAGCAGCGGTTTGTTTGGATATTTTTGAAGTCACTTCAAAGGCACCAGCATGTTACTGCCATTGCTGCTGTTGCCAATGGCGGGAGGCCATGATGGCACTCCTGCCTACGTGATGTTTCTGCAAGTCCTGACAGCGAGCCGATAAGCAGATAAGGATGCATGGATAGAGACAGATAGAAGATGAGCACGTTCAAAGGTAACAGGAATGACTGGTTTCACATAAACAGCCAGTGGTCAGCTGATGTTTCCCAGCATTCAGTGGGCAGGACCAGCTGTGGGCCTGTGATTGGCCAGGATACATTTAGTTTAGTTTACTTTATTTCGGTCATGATATCACAAAAAAAAAGAATAAAAATGACAACAAGGAAACGAATACACTGTTCAAAGAAAACATTACAAAAAAGTTTCCAATATAATAACATCTAGACCGAAAAAGGTGTAGGCTGAAGCAAAGCTTATTATTTGCCCTCAAAAAGATTATTTAAAGTAATGAAATAAAAGCAGGAAGTAAGAGATAAGACTGCCAGTAAAACAAATTGCCTCCATGGGGATAACAAAGATTCCTCAAGAAATAAAATAAATAAAAAATAAAAGGTGCAGTCTACATGTTTCCTTCATCCTTAAATAATCAAATCAAATCACTAATTAAATAAATACCCAGCTCAACATAGCAGCATCACCACTCATTAATTTGATATAGAGAAATCATCCTTCTTTTCAATGTTTGTTTTAAATAAGGTTAAGGTTCTACATAATTCCAAATCCCTCTCCAACTTATTCCATCCATCCACCGCTGCAGCTGTAGCATCTCAGTTTGGTGTTGGTTCTGATTTTTGATTTCCTGTATCTGCTCTCCCCTCTGAAGTTGGAATTGCTTTGTCTTAAATACATTAATGAGCTGAAGCATGAGTTTAAAGCTGTGAAGATGCTGAGGGAGTCCAGCTCATAGATGGATGGATGGATGGAGGGATAACTGATTTGATATTTGGATTCAAACAGACCCATCACAAAAGACCAGGGAACAAAAGGTGAACTGATGAGCTAATCTCATTGTTTAAACAGCGTTGCAGCGTTGGACGAACTAGACACACCTCCTCTGATGTCATCAAAAGGTTTCTGAAGAATGCTCTAAAAGCCTCTTTCCCCTTCCTTTACACTTATTCCGATCAAATCTATTCCAACAGTGTCACAACTGAAAGATCACCTGAAACAAGTGTTGCCACATGTGAAACCAAGACTAACAGCAGCACAAAAACCAGGGTTATTAAAGGTGAAACCAGGACTAGCAGAATAAAAACCAGGACTACCAGAACTAAAATCAGGACTAACAGAACTAAAACCAGGACTAACAGAACTAAAACCAGGACTAACAGAACTAAAACCAGGACTAGCAGAGATGAAACTAGGATGAGTGCAACTAAAAACCAGGACCAGGACTGGGTGGAACTGGGAGTTGGGGGGGTTCCCTGATGGGGCTGCCAGGCTCTGCAGCTGGATGTGTTTGTCTGCAGTTTATCCTCCAGATTTGCGCGTAGAACCATGGTAGATTCTTCTGGCTGAGATTCCTATCAGAGTCTGAGTCACAAAGTGATGCAAACATCCTGCGACTGACAGATGCTATCAGAGGCGATACACATCAGACCGGCACTGTCATGCCTGTTTAAGAAGACAGTACATTTCTATGAGTCGTCCTGCTCTGATAAGACTTCTCACGGCACCAACAAGAGCTGGGGTGAAACACAGCTACAAGAAAACACACGTAGAGGCTCACGGGAACTCCCCAATCGCTGCAGCACTGCTGACCTGGATGCGACGAGCAGGGTCTCGGTCCACTCTCAGACTTTTCATCTTCTCTTTCATCTCTGTGTCCACAGTTTTGCTTCTTTGGCTTTGAAGCTGATATGATTTTCACTTCTGTGAGCAACAGCAGCATGTTTATAGGGGCCGTCCTCTATCATCCATCAGCTGCCCGTCTTCCATCTTCTGCCTCTGTTCCAGCTCCACATGTGGCTACAGAAGCCGAGTCTTAGAAAGCTGCACACTTTTACTGTGAAATCTCCTCATTCCAGCGGACGCCCGCTCCTTTTTCAACCTGGAAAACTCTTCCAGGATTCAGGCCACAGTCCACAACCTGAAGCAAGGCCGTAGGTTTGGTCTCAACATTGGTATGGAGGATATAACAGCATAACCTGCATGTACACTTTTAGCTGGGGACGGGACATTAATAAGACCAAACAGATTGGGTGAACGGGGGTCGGGGCTACATTTGTCATGAATATGAACCTAATTAATAGATAGGCTAAATCAGGGGTCCTCAACCCTGGTCCTCGAGGGCCGGTGTCCTGCATGTTTTAGATGTTTCCCTGCTTTAACACACCTGATTCTAATTAATCATCGTCATCAGCTTTTCATCCAGGGCTGCACAATTCTGTTAATGACACAGTCACTTGTATCATGGTGCAATGAAGCAGGGAAACATCTAAAACCTGCAGGGACACCGGCCCTCGAGGACCAGGGTTGAGGACCCCTGGGCTAAATGATCAATGCAAAATAAATCTGTATTGACTTATACTAACTGGTTCACCTGATACAGGGTTCCATTCAAACCTTTGTTTTCAAAAAATACTAAAGAAACATTTTGAAAACTTCCACAATATTCCAGGATTTTATTAGCAATTTAAATTGCAATATTTGAACATAACTTAAATTATATTAACATACACAATAAATGTATTAAGTGTACTTTAATAATCTCTTAACTATCTAGAATGCAAAAAATAAACATTTGTCTTAAGACATCTCAACATTGTCTGTCTAAATAAATAAATTAAATATAACTAAAAAAAAACAAAAATAAATAAAAATGGAACGTTCCTTCAGGTTAAACACTACTGCTTTTGTCCACAAGCACAGCCAAACTCATCAAAAAATGAGAGTTCCTTTGGGCTGCTTTAAGACCACATAAATAAATGGCATGGTCAAGTCATCAGCCAATCAAACGTGCGTTTGAGGAAAAAAAAATGGACCGGCAAATTCAGCAAGTGAAAAAGGGTAAATGTAAGTCTGAAGATAATGAAATTATTCACTTAATAATGGTAGGGTCAATTCTATCCTTACAACATTTGGGAAGACAATCTAAATTACCTTTATATCTGAACTCATTATATAATGCAAATAAAGTTGCTTAAAAGTTGGTGGGGACAATTTGAGCCTCCTGAAAAGTTGGAAGTGTTATGTCCCTACCGTCCCTATGCAAACCTACACCCTTGACCTGAAGTACCGGATCCAGACCTGAAGTTAGCGCCTCCTCCTTGTTTCTTTTGAGTATAAAAACATAATAAAAGCTCAGACATACAGTCATACACTCACTTCCACGTTCAGGCACACCTGGTGTAGCTACTACAGCGGTCAGTGAAGGTTCAACATGTCTCTCTATTTAACAAACCAGAAACCAAATCCTGAGTACCCCCTTACAACTTCCACAGCATGTAAGAGTAGCAGCCAGTAGCATCAGCCTTTGGTGATCTTAAACACGTGTGACACCTCTATAAAAGCAGATTTAGGTCTGTGTGTTAGCATGATGACTAGAGACAACAGTAATTGTCTCAGAAGAAATTGTTGTTGCACATCAATAAAAATAGAGTGTAGAACATAGAAACCAAATCATAATAGGAAAAAAAGGTTATTTCAAACCATTTGGAGCTCAATGTACTAAAGTGACTATTGACAAAGATTATTGATATTTATAGATTATTGACAAAAGGAAACATTGAAGACACCTGCCAGTCTTCCCAGCAGTGGTGGTAACTGCAGATTTACCCCAAGGTCAAAACCAGACCACCAAACTGGGACTAGCAGAGCTGAAATTGGGACTAATACAACTAAAACAAGGACTGGCAGAACTGAAATCAGGACTAGCAAAACTGAAAACAGGACTAGCAGAGCTGAAACTAGGATGAGCACAACTAAAACCAGGACTAAAAGAACTAAAACCAGGATTAGCAGAGCTGAAACCAGGAGTAATAGAACAAAAATCAGGACTAACAGAACTAAAACCAGGACTAGCAGAACTGAAGTCAGGACTAGTAAAACTTAAACCAGGACCAGCAGAAGCAAAATTAGGACTAACAGAACCAAACGCACACTAACAGAACTAAAACCAGGACTAGCAGAACTAAAACCAGGAGTAGCTGAACTGAAACCTAAACTACGCTGGAAGTGAACATTTTCAACAGGACCTTCCAATAAAATGTTGTTTCAATTGTGAAATCAAAAATTACAGTTTTTTTTGGTCTGCATATATATAAATGGTTAATACCATGTTGGTACCCAAGGAAACGCACAACGAGCACACGAGCCCCGGAAATCTGTAAGAGAAAAAAAACAAACAGACACGAGAACAGGCAGAGACACAGAAAAAGGAAGATGACACAGTTAAAGACCCGGGGGGAAACAATCAGGGCAGCTGGGAACAAGGGAAGTCAAACGTACAATACAAGGACACAGATTTTCAAAGGAAAACAGGAACTAATAAACAAAACCATGACTCTTGCAGAGACTAACGTGAGGACACCTGTCTGACACATAAAGACTGGCTGAAACTGGGTCATGTGACAGGAAACATCCCAAACACGGCAGCAGATCGACATCAGAATGATTTTTATCAACACGTGTACTTGTATGTACTTGTGTATTTTCTTTGTACTTGAGACGTGAGAGGTCATCATCTGCAACGGTAGTTCTGTTCCAATTCTTAAGTCCTCATCTCAAGTTCGGTCCAGATCTCCAGATGTGTTCCTGATCATTTTATCAAGGATGCAGCCAGTGGAGACTTGAGATGTGGAAGTATCCCAGAATGCATTTTGCACCAACAAGCAAAAGGAGAGGAGTACAAAAAACAGTTATAGCTTTAGTCTTAAGATGAGTTCATGGAAAAATATAACTGTTATAACTTCAGATTTTCTGAACAGTTATGACGATAGAGGCTTATTTAAAACGTCCTCTGTTTTCAGTTTTAAGGGAGTTTTTACCTGCCATTGTTTATGTAATAATTGCTCGGGGATCATTTTCTAGGTCTCTGGAAAGATCCTAGAGACACTTGTGTTGTAATAGACGCTATAAAAATAAAACTGAATTGAATTAACACATCAGATAAAGTCACAGTTATAAACTACTACTACTGTAATTTAGCAGACACTTTTATCCAAAGCGACTTACATCTGAGAGAACACTTCAGCACTTCAGCATAAACACTTCAGCTAGAACCCTATAGGACTAATATTAATATTAATCTATTGTGTTGACTTGTAACGCACATCCGACCGACCACGCCTCGACCAAAATCTTCCTCCGCTCAGAAGAAACTAGTCCCGTTTTGGTCCCGATCACGGGACTCTTGCAGGGTTTTGAGCTCTGAACTTTTACTTATGTAAGGCTGGTGTACAGTTAAGCCTTACCTTATTAAATTAAACCTTTTTGGGGTGGTGAGTAGGATAAACACGGGGACAACTTCTGCTGAGTTCCAGTGTACTTTAATGTCCCTCAACAGTGTAGGATTTTAGAACATCAACACAGCACCTAGTGCCGTACTGTGGCGTATCACTCCGCCCAATCTAAAACAGACTAATCACTACAGATAAACTGACTAGTGTCATTATAGTCCCTGATTTACAGAATATAAAGAATAGATTTATAAAATAATGAACCCTGAATTACCAAAATAACCTCCATCCATCCATCCATCCATCCATCCATCCATCCATCCATCCATCCATCCATCCATCCATCCATCCATCCATCCATCCATCCATCCATCCATCCATCCATCCATCCATCCATCGTCTGCCGCTTATCCGTTCCCGGGTCGCGGGGGCAGCAGCCTCAGCAGAGATGCCCAGACTTCCCTCACCCCAGACACTTCCTCCATCTCTTCCTCCAGCTCTTCCTCCAGCTCTTCCTCCAGCTCTTCCTCCAGCTCTTCCTCCAGCTCTTCCTCCAGCTCTTCCTCCAGCTCTTCAGAGGGGAGTCTGAGGCGTTCCCAGGCCAGCCGAGAGATGTCTTCCCCGGGGTCTCCTCCCAGTGGGACATGCCTGGAACACCTCCCTAGGGAGGAAGGACATGCCTGGAACACCTCCCTAGGGAGGAGGGACATGCCTGGAACACCTCCCTAGGGAGGAGGGACATGTCTGGAACACCTCCCTAGGGAGGAGGGACATGCCTGGAACACCTCCCTAGGGAGGAAGGACATGCCTGGAACACCTCCCTAGGGAGGAGGGACATGTCTGGAACACCTCCCTATGGAGGAGGGACATGCCTGGAACACCTCTGTAGCACGGTGAGTGCCACGGGGGCCCGACCGACAGGATGGAGAGACACAGAGTTTCGTGCAGACCCTTTTATTTACCCAAATCACACGCGTGCACAAGCACCTTCACAGCAGCTTCACAGGAGAGCCCTTGCTGCTGTGCAGCTATGCCTTATGAAGGCTGGCAGGGTGGAGAGGCTGATTGGGCCCACCTGTGCCCTAATCAGCCTGAGTGGGTGCAGCTCCTCCACCCTGCCACACACCCCCAACGCCAAACTCGCGCTGGGGTCTGTCCGGCCGAGCCTACTCCCCCCCCCGCCCTCTCGGAGCGGGGGAGGAAGCCCGGAACCCCCGGGCCTTCCTGGTCGGGGGGGTCGTCCCCGGCGTCGGCCCGCCCGCCGTGGAAGCCGCTCTCGGGGCCGGGCCCATGGTGGTCTTGGGCCACACGGTGCATCCAGGACCACCTCCTCCTCCGTGACGCGGCCCCGCGCCAGCTGCCGGTGCGCCTCCGGGACCGCTTCCTTCACAGCGCAGCCCCGTTCTGGAGCTGGTGCGTCCAGGACCGCCTCCTCCTCCTTGACACACTGCTCTGGCCGCTGCTCCGGCCCCGTCTCTGCAGGACCCGCCGCTGCTGGCGGCTGCGCCTCCGCACCCGCCTCCCCAGCCAACTCCGCCTCCATCTCCCCCTCCATCTCCGTCACCGACTCCGTCCCAGGAGCCGTCGCCTGGCGGCCCGCAGCTTCTGCCTCCCGGCCTCTAAGCTGCGGCACCGCCAGCGCTGCAAACCTCAGACGGGGTGCAGGGGTGGGTCGCTCTGTTGGCCACGCCGCCTCGGGAGCCGTCGCCTGGCGGCCCGCAGCTTCTGCCTCACGGCCTCTCAGCTGCGGCGCCGCCAGCTCCTCCCGCGCTGCTGCGGCAAACCTCCGGCGTGGCGCAGGGGTGGGTCGGTCCGCGGGCATCAGCGCCGCCAACACAGCGAGCTGATGCCCGCCCTGGTCCCGGCGCAGGGCGGCCAGGTCCGTAATGGCCTGGGCGAGCGCGTCCAGGGCCCGCTCCATGCCTCTCCTCCCATCGGGCCCCACGTTGGGCGCCAGTGTAGCACGGTGAGTGCCACGGGGGCCCGACCGACAGGATGGAGAGACACAGAGTATCGTGCAGACCCTTTTATTTACCCAAATCACACGCACCTTCACAGCAGCTTCACAGGAGAGCCCTTGCTGCTGTGCAGCTATGCCTTATGAAGGCTGGCAGGGTGGAGAGGCTGATTGGGCCCACCTGTGCCCTAATCAGCCTGAGTGGGTGCAGCTCCTCCACCCTGCCACAACCTCCCTAGGGAGGAGGGACATGTCTGGAACACCTCCCTAGGGAGGAGGGACATGCCTGGAACACCTCCCTAGGGAGGTGTCCAGGAGGATCCGGTACAGATGCCCAAGCCACCTCAGCTGACTCCTCTCAATGTGAAGGAGCAGCGGCTCCACTCCGAGCTCCTCCCGGGTGACCAAACTCCTCACCCTATCTCTAAGGGAGCGTCCAGCCACCCTGCGGAGGAAACTCATCTCTAAGGGAGCGTCCAGCCACCCTGCGGAGGAAACTCATCTCTAAGGGAGCGTCCAGCCACCCTGCGGAGGAAACTCATCTCGGCCGCTTGTATCCGCGATCTCGTCCTTTCGGTCACTACCCAAAGTTCATGACCATAGGTGAGGGTGGGTGCGTAGATTGACCGGTAAATCGAGAGCTTCTCCTTTCGACTCAGCTCCTTCTTCACCACAACGGTCCAGTACATCGACCGCATAACTGCGGACGCTGCACCGATCCGTCTGTCAATCTCACGCTCCATCGTTCCCTCACTCGTGAACAAGATCCCGAGATACTTGAACTCCTCCACCTGAGGCAGGACTTCTCCACCCACCAAAATAACCTTCTTAACAAAAATAAATGTCCTCTTACACTTATAAGGTGAGCATGAATCAATCTTTTTTTATGATGTAAAATTGTATGTATTTATTTACTATTATTTATTTATTTGATTTTAGTTGTTAAATTTCCGGAAAAGAAAAAATTCTAATCATACATGAGAGAAAATATTCAGTTTGTGGCTAAATATTTGTACTTGTATGAAACTGAAGATGCATAATGCAAACCTGACATTTACATTTAGTTCAGTTTGTGGAAAATGGTTGGCCTGGCTTTCTCTTTAAAACTTAAACAGTTATAAAGCATTACAAACTGTAACAATAGGGCAAACGCACAGCATTGTTTTGTATTTTGTGTCTTTCAAATAAAAGACCATTTTTTCCAGTCACATGTTCCTCATTCAAGGTTGTTAAAAAAACACTGCTATAATATCGTATCGTTATCGTGACCTCAATATCGTGTATCGTACCGTATCGTGAGATTAGTGTATCGTTACACCCCTAGTAGAGAGGAACCCCTGACCTGTGGTTGTACGGTCGCACGGCCTCTGGGTGTGTCCAGTAGGTCCTGGCGGCTGGTAGGGTGGGACTCCTGCAGATGCTTGTTTAAGGACCAAGTTATTACCCCAGACCTTTGTTCTCAGTGTTCCTGGTGGGTTTAGTGTTGTGGCTGGAAGTGTGTTTGGTGTTTCTCAGACACGTTCTGTCATAATACCTCCTCTCCACTGTGTCAGGGAGCGGTCACTTCCTTTTGTTTGGACCTGCATACACCTGCACCTGAACAACACAGAGAAACTCCAACACCTGTACTGCCCTATCTGCGACCGCATGGGGCTGGTTGATCAGTCTCATTGATCTGATTGGTGGAGCCCTTCACAGTGCAGAGGACTCTCTGTGCTTGTACAGTTGTGGACATCCGTCTGTACATGTACAGCAGCTCATTGTTAGGGGTGACTCTCCATGCAGCCAGCCCCGCCCCTGCCGGCCCACTGGGAGTCACAACCATGTAGCATCAAATTGAAAACATCCATTAGAGCGAAGCCACATCAGAGTGGAGGGATGAAGGGTGGAGGGCAGATGTGTGGTTGTTTGGAAAGGTATCTCATGTCAGCAGACGGATGATTTATTTAGTGCAGAAGAAGAAGAGGCCAAGGGATGAAATGATTTGCGTGTGAAAGAGCAGCGATGGAGATCAGCGGAGAAAAGAAGAAAAAAGGGGACAGGGAGATAAGAGGATAAGAAGACAGGATGAGGCAGTTGTTGGTGGAAAGATAGAATTACACAGCTCAGGATTATCTGCACTCAGCTCACCTGGTTTACAGGTGAGAGGCAGGTGAGGCTGCAACTTTAAAACATCTCTTCCACATGTCAAACGCCAGCAAATCAGAAGAAAAGGAAGAAAAGGAAGAAGGATTCTGTGGTAGTATCTCAAGTATATTGATCACAGTCTTCAGTGAATCCATACCATGCAATGTTATACACACGTAGCAGTCTGAATGAAAGGAAAGAGGCTCCTTTTGAAACTTTAATCTTATACTGTAATTGCATATAAAGAACACCAAACACATAAGCAAACATGTCTTAGACTCTGGTCTACTCTGAAACTACTACTACTACTACCACTACTACTACTACCACTACTACTACTACTACTACTACTACTACTACTACTACTACCACTACTACTACTACTACTACTACTACTACTACTACTACTACTACTACTGACACTTTTATCCAAAGCGACTAACATCTCAGAGAACAGCACAAGCAAGAAATGGAAAGGGTCCAGCATGGATCAGTGCTGGTCAGACTGCTGTGAGTCCAGTTGGAGAAAGGTGCTGCCATGCTAGTGCTGGGGTTTTTTTGTTGACGTGTTCCCTTCCCACCCAACAAAACAGTCCCTTTATACAAAAAAACTATGTCTTAAAAGACACCATCATACGATCATCTTGGCATAAGTGCATGGAGCTTTTAGAATCATGCAAAGAGCTGGACAAATCAAACTCAATATGATGCCCAGAGAACTGAACTAGATGCAGAAATGCTCCTTAAAAAGCTAAGTATTTAGCTTGCTCTTTTTTTCTCCTTTTTAAAATTATTATTTTTTTATTCCCTGATTTTTTCCCTTTTTTATCAACCGGTGCTCCTACCTAAGTAACAATCCTGGGCATTGCTCTCCCTCTGCCAACCCCGGAAGGGAGCTTGCTCGTAAAAGTGCGTATGGACCCTGTAGATCGGACAGTTTGGTAGGTCGTTCCACCATCGGGGAACAATGGAGGAGAAGAGTCTGGTTACTGATTTTAAGCCACGTTGTGGTGGAAGAACCAGGCATCTTTCACTGGAGTTGTCGAGAGGGAGTGCAGCTCTTGATGAAGGAGTGAAGGTATTGAGGAGCCATTTGGGTAATTGTTTGGTAGCCAGAAGCAGAGCTTTGAACTTGATGCTGCAACTGGAAGCCAGGGCAGGGTGATTAGCAGCGGAGGGACATGAACTCTCTTGGGTTGGTTGAAAACCAGACGTGCTGCATTCTGGATCATTTGCAGAGGTTTAATTGAGCACGCAGGGAGGCCAACCAACGAGGAATTACAGTAGCCAATGCGTGACATGACCAGAACCTGGACCAAGAGCTGTGTCGTATGTTCTGTCAGGTAGGGTCTGATTTTCCTGATGTTGTAAAGAGCGAATTGGCAAAGACTGGGAAACCGAGGCAACGTGCTCCTTAAAGGTCAGCTGGCTGTCTAACATGACACCAAGATTCCTAGCAGAAGATGTGGGCACAAGTGTGGTGGAATCCAGCTGCACGCTTATCTGAGGAGGTAAGGAGTGACTGGCTGGACAGACAATAAGCTCAGTCTTGGACATATTTAGCTGAAGGTGACGGTCCTTCATCCATGCAGAGATATCAGAAAGACAGGCCGATATTCCCATAGAGATGGCCGTGTCGCCAAGTGGGAAGGAAAGGAAGGGCTGAGTGTCATCAGCATAGCAGTGGTAGGAGAAGCCATGAGAGCTGATGATTTCACCTAGTGAGCGTCTAGAGACAACTCTGTTGTATTAGACGCTATATAAATAAAATTGAAATTGAAATTGAAATTGAAGAGGTGTATAGTGAAAAGAGAAGAGGGCCAAGCACCAATCCCTGTGGCACCCCTGTTGCCAGCTCATGCGATCTGGACACTCGTCCATGCCATGACACACTGAAGGATCTTCCTGAGGTCAGACATGAACCACAAGAGGACAGATCCCGAAATGTCAAGCTTTGAGGGTGTGGAGAGGAGGATGTGGTGGTTGACCGTGTCAACGGCAGCAGACAAGTCAAGCAGTATGAGGACTGAGGATAGACCAGTGAATCTGGCAGCCCGTAGTGATTCGGCAGTATGAGGACTGAGGACAGACCAGCAGATCTGGCAGCTCCTAATGACTCAGAAGGGGCAGTTTCAGTTGAGTGGCCCTGCCTAAAGCCAGACTGATGTGGATCAAACAGACAGTTGTCATGAAGGAACTGTGAGACCTGACTGAAGACGGCTCGTTCTAGAATTTTAGACATGAATGGGAGGAGTGAGACCGGCCGGTAGTTTGTAATCTGGGCAGGGTTGAGTGTGGGTTTTTTCAGCAGTGGGGTGACCTGAGCTTGCTTGAAGGCAGAGGGAAAGATGCTAGATTTAAGAGAGGAGTTAATAATCTGGGTTGTTGTAGGTTTGATGGTAGGTAAAATGCTCTGCAGGATATTGGTAGGTACAGGATCAAGAGGACAGGTCGATGGTTTTGAGCCGACTAGAAGTTTAGAGACTACATCCTCAATTAGAGACTCTGGAGTACTCTGAAACTCAGACTCTGGTTTACTCTGAACCTCAGACTCTGGTTTACTCTGAACCGTAAACTCTAGTCTACTCTGAACCTTCAGACTCTGGTTTACTCTGAACCGTAAACTCTAGTCTACTCTGAACCTTCAGACTCTGGTTTACTCTGAACCGTAAACTCTAGTCTACTCTGAACCTTCAGACTCTGGTTTACTCTGAACCGTAAACTCTAGTCTACTCTGAACCTTCAGACTCTGGTTTACTCTGAACCGTAAACTCTAGTCTACTCTGAACCTTCAGACTCAGGTCTTCTCTGAACCGTAAACTCTAGTCTACTCTGAACCTTCAGACTCAGGTCTTCTCTGAACCGTAAACTCGGGTCGGGCCAGAGTTTGAGGTTCAGAGTAGACCAGATTCAGAGTCTGGGCTTTGTTCCAGCCTCTGAACTCAGGTTTTAATCATGCACTGTTGGATGTTAATGTAAACCAAGGGCAAGGTAACGAGTGAGATGAGGAAAAGAGCGCAGGAATGAGCCATTTTAATGGAAGGTAGTGAAAGAGAGGAAGAAGAGGAGGAGGAAGGAGGGTGAGGCTTTGTCGGGTTTAAAGGTTCACGGTGAGGACAGGACAGGGAATCCTGTCTGGACGCGTTCTTGTCAAAACAACATTTATTACTCATACACACTGAAACCAGCCAGCGCCTAAACACAACCTCTTTGATCCTGGAAGGTTCTCAGACTGTGGCTCCGGGTCCCGAGAAAGTCCACCCGTCCCATTCCGGGCTGATGACTTCATATGGACGTCCGACAGCGGACTTCACCGGTTCTTCATGTAGGTCGGTCATGGAGGGCTTTCACATCCGTCCGTGTCGATGTGTCTAGAAGCTGGAACCAGAAACACAGAAGTGTTGCTCATCCTCAGATCTGGTAGACTGGGTTCGGGTGTGTTCAGGTACCTTCCTCAGTAAACACTGTAAATGAATAGAATAGACTTTATCGTCATTGTGCTCAGGTTACAATGACATTGGTTGGGATGTTCCCACCAAAGTGCAAAGGAAGCAATCAAAATAAGAGGAATAAATAAGTATAAAAAGCACAGTATAAAACATAAAAGCAATACAAACAATGTATGGATAAAGTGCAACAAACTGTGATCCAAATATCACTCCCACAGCATTCAAAAAATACACCTGTTCTGTTGTGTTATGTTCTGTTACTGTATGTTATGTTATGTTATGTTCTGTTACTGTATGTTATGTTATGTTATGTTATGTTATGTTCTGTTACTGTATGTTATGTTATGTTATGTTATGTTCTGTTACTGTATGTTATGTTATGTTATGTTATGTTCTGTTACTGTATGTTATGTTATGTTATGTTATGTTCTGTTACTGTATGTTATGTTATGTTATGTTATGTTATGTTATGTTCTGTTACTGTATGTTATGTTCTGTTACTGTATGTTATGTTATGTTATGTTATGTTATGTTATGTTACTGTATGTTATGTTATGTTTTGTTATGTTATGTATTGTTGTGTTATGTTATGCTATGTTATGCTATGCTGTGTATTATTTAACAGTCTAATGGCCCAGGGATAATAGGTGTTTTTGAGTGATGACCACTGTGACTCCAGTTTTTAGATCTTTACACTGGCTTCCTGTCTGTCCCAGAACAGATGTTAAAATCCTGCTGTTGGTTTATAAATCTCTGAATGGTCTCAGACCAAAATACATCTCTGATCTGCTGGTCCATGATGAACCAATCAGAACCCTCGGGTCTTCAGGGCCACGCCTACTTTCTGTACCCAGAGTTAGAACCAAACACGGTGAGGCGGCGTTCAGCTTTTATGCTCCTCACCTGTGGAACAAACTCCCAGAATGCATCAGGGCTGCTTTAAATCAATGTTGATTTCATCTCATTTGTTTTATTCTTTTGAACTCATGTTTGTCTTTAATTTCTGCTTTACTGTTTGGTTGTGAACCTGCTACAGCTTCTACTGCATGTGGCTGCTGCAAGATCTGAAAACATTGAACCTTTATTACAAATAGAACATTTCAAATAATTATATTATAGCATGAACACATCTTAAAACGGCCTTCTGTCAAACAAAAATTAAGTTATAACTTTATATTGACTCCTCTTTCTTTTTCTTTTACTTATACGTTCTGGGATACAGTACTTTGCCGTCTCAAATCTAACAAGTCTCCACTGGATGTATCCTCCATACACTTTTGAATGTCAGCCTGAGCTGCACTTTTTGCTTTGACTCTTACATTTGGGTCCTCATCATGACCCATGATATGACAGAACCACATGGACAAGGGAACAAGGAAACACAGAGATATGTTCACTAATGACACTTCAACATTTACTGTGGGAAACACAAGCTTCGGGTTAGGATATTTCCTGGACAGTAAGATTCCTCTGTAAGAACTGGCATCCATGTGCTGCAGAGTCAAAGGATTGGTATGATCCTATGTCCAGAGTGCAGACTCTGTCTGGTCTGGGGTTCGGATCAGTCTTCTTGGCTTGATCACATCTGTTCCAGGGATGTCTGTGAATGTTTTCAACAAAACTGTGTTAAACCACACATGACTGAGGAAGAAGAGGCTATAGTACTGGACCGATGCGGTACTGGAACGATGCAGTCCTGACTAGGGCTGCAATGATTCGTTGTCGACAAAAATCAATAATCAAAATTGTCGACAATGAATTCCATTGTCGACAAATGTCGCCAGACGTGTTTTTCCAATGGAGTGAGGCGTCTCACCCCAATACAATCTCTGCGTCTCAGCCGAGCGTTGTAGCGGGTAAACAAAAATGATGGCAAAAAATGACAAAACTTCAAAAGTTTGGGAGCATTTTAGCCTGGATATGGCGAATAAAAATATTAGTTGCAAGGTTTGCAAAGCAGACCTTGCTTATCACGGGAGCACGTCGGTAATGCACGAGCATTTGAAGAGAAAGCACGTCAGACAGTTGAACGAAACGGACTCGCCTTGGTAAGATATCAAACTTATTTTGGCTTTAAAAGAGAGCTTTAACGTTATGCCTGACTGTGCCTGACAAAAGTATTTTAAATTAAATGAATGCAGTCCGAAGAAGAGCCACCATGGACCCCTTTCTGCAAAAGAAACTGCTGACGGGTTTCAACAAATGATACACCAGTTCAACCCAGACACGTCCTGCCATCCAGAACCCATTTCACCCACTTGATGGAGAAAAAATATGAGACGTTTTATTTTATTTTATCATTTATTTTTTATATAACACAATTGCCTGTTTTAAAAAAAATGAAAAATAATGGACACAGGTTTATTTATTTATGTCTATACTGACTGAGCACTGTGCCTGTCCTTGGTTTTAGATAGGACATTTTATTTACTTTTTGTATGAACAGCAGCAAAGTTGAATAAAATATCTATTTTTCATTTAAGTACCCATCTTTCTCGTGTTTATTATCATTTGCCACATAATTAAAGCAACCTTATACTAAATTTAAGAAAAAATTACTAATTATCCGATTAGTCGACTAATCGTTTCAATAGTCGGTGACTAGTCGACTATTAAAATAGTCGTTAGTTGCAGCCCTAGTCCTGACCTGTCCTCAGTGGAGAACGTTGACGAACTTTGAAACCAAAACTACAACATCTTCTGCAGCCGCGCTTTACTCAAACTCCTGAGTGAACCCAGTTTGGGTCCTGTTGTGTTTACTAACTGGGTTCCTGATAGAAATGTGCGTACGGACTGGAACTGTGGTCCATTTGGCTTTAAGAGGCGACGTTTGAGCACCAGTGTCATCCTGCAGCAAACCCACAGCCCTCACGTTGTGGACCGATTCAGAGAAAATGAACAAGCTCGCTGTGACATCACACAGAGGATTCTCAGGAGTGCTTTAGAAACCTCCTTTTCTCCGTGCTGTGCAGTGCTGTGTTGGAAAAGTGTGGAACTAACAGGCCTGGGCACGCCCACGTCATGTCAATCACCGTAAGGCCAAATCACCTAAAACGGGTCCTCCGGTTAGCTCAGGCAGCTGCTACCTGCAGCCCTGCCGAGCTTCATCCTCACACCCTTCCAGTCTCTACCAGAACCACTCTCACTGGTTTCTCATCAGTGGACATATCTAAAATAATAGTGTTTAGGACTTGTCTTTATTTACAGCTCAGGTGTTAAGAGCAGGTAGCTGAACTGGTGACATCTAATCAAAAATCAGGCCCCTAAATATTCATAGATGTGGGGATTTATATAATTTTACCTGATCTGCTTCAAAACAATTCCCCCGTACAGTTGTGATGGATGTTAAATCTAACTTTGAGAGCAAAACTGTCTTCAATGAGCAAATATGTACATTTATGCTGTAAAGTTGGATATTTTAACCTGGAGGTCAATGGAGATGAACTCAATTCAATTCAATTCAATTTTATTTGTATAGCGTCTAATACAACAGATGTTGTCTCTAGGATCTTTCCAGAGACCAGAACATAAACCCCGAGCAATTATTACCATTGGGGGCTAAATCCACCAATCCTCTATTCCTTAAATTACAGATTTTGAAATGTATGGACTTAGTGAAAATTAGAACAGCAATAATAATGTTCAAAGCAAGAAATAATGCACTGCCTGAAAACATTCAAAAAATGTTTCAAGATAAAGAAGGAAACTATCATCTAAAAGGAAAACTACATTTTAAACAACCTTGTGTACGCACTACTTTTAAAAGCATGTGCAGATCAGTCTGTGGGGGAACTTTGTGGAATGGTCTGGATGAAGAAATCAAACGAAGCACTAACTCTATACGGTTTAAAAACACATACAAGAAAACCATTCTTTACAAATATAAAAATAAGGACCTCTAAAGAACTCAATTTACCTTCTGTATGTATTTCTTTTATTATTATTCTGTTCCTTATGTGATAAATCCTATATGATACAAATGTAACTCCTGCATTCATGGCTGGTCCTGGATCATCAAAGAAGTGACTGGAAATTACATGAGTTTAGGATATTGTAGGAGGCTAGTTTAATTATGCCTTGATCTTTGGTTATTAATTGTTTGTGTTATATTTATTAATTTTTTGTTATTATTTAGTTTTTTCTTTCTTTTCTTATTTTATTTTATTTTAATTTGTAATTTTTATATTTTCTATGGCATATGATATGATACTGTGAGGAAGGGACAGGACTAAATCAGCGTTCTGCTTCCTCCTGTTCCCTCTCTAACACATTATGTTGCTGTTGTTCTTTATTTCTGGATGAGACTGTTAAATTGTTTTGCTTCTTTTTTTCTTTTTTTTTTGACATTTTGAAGCTTTTAATTTGATTTGTTGTTCGAGATAAAGCCAACAATAAACAATAAAATAATAAAAACTCCCTGTCATTAGCAAGTGCTTCCAGTGGTGTGAATTTAGGCTCATTTATCCTGTCAATCACCCAGGCCTTCCTGAGATACGTCCTTGTTCAACAGAATTCTGCTGTGTTCCATCTTTACTCTTGCCTGCATGGATGCATACGTCAATTTATTTTGATAGCAGATTCATTCTGACACACTCTCTGTCTGCCCGTGGACTCGTATTAAATTAGCTTTATAGGTTTTGAGCAAAAATCTCAAAGTTCAGACATGGTGTCTGTGAACAGCAAGCTCCCTACGAGCCACTGGCAACTCTGTCTTTGCCACTTTAGTGCAACAGAACTGGCTTTATCTTTTGTATGTTTGTGTTTGAATGTCTGTACTTTCAGAGGGAGAATTAGTTTTTCTAAAGCAGACTCTTAGACTGGGATTAGAGGTTTTACATAAATGAAGATTATCATCATCTCTAGTTTGTTTGAAATGTTACAGTTGAGTGAGAGATTAGAATAAATCTGTCACATGTGAAACCAAAATAAAGACGGAAAGGTGGCTTTTGTTGGTGATTCATGGAGTGAATCGTTGTGTGATGGGAGCATACAGGACTGTCTCAGAAAATTAGAATATTGTGATAAAGTCCTTATTTTCTGTAAAGCAATTAAAAAAACAAAAATGTCATACATTCTGGATTCATTACAAATCAACTGAAATATTGCAAGCCTTTTATTATTCTAATATTGCTGATCATGGCTTACAGCTTATGAAAACTCAAATATCCTATCTCAAAAAATTAGAATATTCTGGGAATCTTAATCTTAAGCTGTAAACCATAATCAGCAATATTAAAATAACAAAAGGCTTGCAAAATTTCAGTTGATTTGTAATGAATCCAGAATGTATGACATTTTTGTTTTTTTAATTGCATTACAGAAAATAGGTTCCATATTCTTTTTCTTTTCAAAGATTTATTTTGTGGCTCTAGTGGCCTTTATTTCAAAAGTGGCTAGACGGGAAGTTTGGATGGAGAGAAAGGGGAAGACGAGTAAGGGGTGACAGGCAGGGACTCAAACCTGCATGAGGGTGACAGCCTCTCTATATGGTACACTGAGCCCAAAGGTCCAATATTCTCCTTTTCCTGAATTTCAAATATTCATAATTGTCTTAAACGTGTGCTGATGAAGACCAGAAGGCGAGTTTACATTACACCAGTTTTAGAATCACTGCATTGGCTCCCCGTGAGCTTCAGGATTGATTTTAAGGTTCTTTTATTCGTTTTTAAATCTCTTAACGGTCTTGGGCCTTCTTATCTGTCTGATCTGCTTTTACCCTGTAAACCCTGGCGGACCCTGAGGTTCTCCGGCACCGGCCTTTTAATCATTCCCAAAGTCAGACCCGTAACCCACGGTGAGGAATCATTTCACTACTACGGCCCACGTGTGTGGACCAGCCTGCTGGAAAACCTCAGGGTTAGACTGGTGATGCTTTTAAAAGCTCAAGACTCACCTTTTTAAATTGGCTTTTAGCTGATTCCTTTTAGTCTTTCTTATATACCCTTGTTTTAACTAGCTGTTCTTATTGTTTTAACCCAGGTCTTATGGTCTTAGGGTTTTAAGTGTTTCCTATGCTTGTTTTAGCAGGTCTTGTTTTCTAGATCTACTTTTAGGATTTTATGTTATGTTTTGACATGATGAATTTCCCCATTGAGAAAGAAATAAAGGATAATCTTATCCCTCTTATCTTATCTTATACTTTTAAACTCTTTTAGTGTGTAGTAACTTCATAGCCTATCTTGTCCTGCTTTCTTTTAGCTTTCAGCTCCAGTGTTTTATTATTAAGTTTAATTATTAAGTTTTATGTTTTATGTAAAGCGCTTTGCGTTGCATTTTTTATTTGTATGAAAAGCACTATACTACGACGGAGTATTAGGGCCAAACTAAGACGAAAAGAAAATTGGAAATTACAATAATAAAGTCGTAATATTATGAGAATAAAGTCGTAATATTATGAGAATAAAGTCGTAATATTACGAGAATAAAGTCATAATATCACGAGAATAAAGTAATAAAATTGCAAGATTAAAGTCATATTGTTGCGAGAATAAAGGCGTAATATTACGACTTTATTCTCGTAATATTACGACTTTATTCTCGTAGTATTACGACTTTATTCTCGTAACATTAGGCTATGACTTTATTCTCGTAATTTTACGACTTTATTCTCGTAATTTACAATTTTTTTTGTCTTAGTTTGGCCCTAATACTCCGTCGTATTATACAAATAAAGATGGCGTCCGTATTAATGGTGCCATCGGTGTAAACCGGAGTCAAGTTCTCTCGTCTGATTTATGTCTGACCTGGCAATAAAGCTTTTCTGATTCTGATTCTGATTCTGATTCTGATTTGTATTGATTTAATTTGATAAATAGTCATTTTTCCACTTTTCAGGCTCTCAGCTTGTTATTTTAAGACATGAACAGTATATAGAGGTTTTTTGAAGAGTGGCCATACCTGAAGTTTCCAGAAAGATTTTTCTACATCCACAAATGGTCCTCAATCATAGATGGACCCCACCCCTTCTGACCAGATACAGATCAAATAGAAACAGCCTGCAGATTGTCTCCGTCACCATGGTAACGTGACTGGCAGGACCACACACTGCATCTTTGTATTTTTGCGCATCTGCCCGTTCCAAACGTTGTTTCCATCACTATCCTGCATGCCTCCGTGTGTCCGACGAGTCAAGCACTAATCAACACTACAACTGTTGAGGAATTCGTTTTATTTGCACTAATTTGAAGGGAACAAAAACAGACCACTGAACACAAGTCAATATACAAACATTCTTTAGGTTAATTCCTGAGGCGTGAAACTAAAGCGATTGTAATTTTCAGTGTTTGAGGATGGACCCATTTTCTTTCATTTAGTTTAGAGATTGACTCAATGCTGAACCCATTGTTCCACTTTATCTTTATTCATAATCATCAAGACAAAACAAAAAGCCTCCGTCTGCCTGAGTATCTGTTTCAAATGTCGAGCATAAAAGGGCTTTCAGGCTGCAGGATCTCACAGAGTTTCAGAGGAACCATCAAGGGACCTTTAAAGCTCATTTACAGCAGTCCTTCATGAAAGCCGTCCTCCACATTTAGAAGGAAACTGAAAGTGTGAGGAGCAGCTGGTTTCATGATCTTTGATCGTTGATAATAAAGAACCGGTTCTATTTGTGATCATTTTAGGATCTGGATCTGGAAAATCTGATCCAGAAGACGTCTGGCTAACATTCTCCAGTGGTCAGCCTCATTTGGACCCTAAAAGATGCAAAAAACCACGCTTCAGTGTGCTGTGAAGTACAAATACCATGATTAACCATTTGATGGAGGCCTTTATTAACCAAAACCAGTTCATAACCAGTTCACCAGTTCATGCTGCACTGCATGTTCATGTCTTCATCTCAGGTTTAAAAGCAGATCTGACGCAGTTCCTGTGTGTCCCCCTCCTGTAAGAGTTCTTTCAAATATTGACTGTGTTTCTGGGGGTTCCTGCATTCCTAACTAAGAAACCAAGCTCTTTGATGAAGAGGGGGATGAAGACCCCAGGAACACCAGAACCATGGGTCTCCAAGTCCCAATCTGTGTGAATGCAGTCTTTAGACATAATTTATGTACACAGTTTGTCCGGGTAGAGCCCCCAAACAGACAAAAGGTCCATGGTTTGATCTCAGTGATGGACAGAGGCCAGAAGGTCCTATCCCATCCCAGATGACTGTTCTGACGGCAGTAGTAGGAACGCTTGCTCCGGCAGCAGTAGTCATGGCAACAGAGGTAGTGGTGCATCAGTAGTCATCGTAGCGGTACGTGTTGGGGTAGGCGTAGTGGTAGTCGTAGCCATCGGTCCGTTCTGTTTTGGCCTGAAGGGGTTCTGGCTGAAACGACAGGGACTTGATAACTCCACCCGACTCGTCCGTCACCTTCACCTCGGTGGAGTACGAGGACGAAGCTGTGTCATCCAGCAGGGAGGAGCAGCCGGGGAGACCGGGGGGTTTGGGAGGAGCACATGGTTGGTAGGACGGGAGGCTGGTCGGCTTGGGACATGATTGGTAGGGAGGCAGGGCCGCTGGAGGCTTGGGGCAGGGCTGGTAGGAGACCTGACAGGACAAAGAGACAGAAGGTTTATTAGTCAGCCCCATATGTACTGTTGACACACACAAACAGAAACACACACTCAGTTTACACCTACAACAGAAGCAGATTTTCCATCAACCATGGTGTCCAACTGCTGACCTCACTCCAGCATCCTCAGTCCACACTAAGACGCAACACAACAAGGTCCGAAACCGCCTTAAACAAATGAATCCCAAAACAGGTAGCACACCTGAGCCCTGGGGAACGTGGAAGAGGTGACACGCCTGACTGGTGAGCCAGTACTCGACTATTTGTCTGCAGCTTTGTTGCCCCTGAGACTTCGTCATAGCTAGGGATGGGAATCGAGAACCGGTTCTTGTTGAGAACCGGTTCCCAGTGTTTCAATTCCTTGGAATCGTTTGCCTTTTTTGCAAACGATTCCCTTTATCGATTCCATTGGGCGCGAATGACATCACCACGCATGTTGCATAGTTACACAACGTGCGCATTCGCGCCCAGCAGGAAAACATGGGGACAAAGCGGCATAAACGCTCGAACGTTTGGTTACATTTTACCAAAAAGGATGACAACAGGGCGACAATACTTGCAATGTGGACATTTCAACAAAGGGAGGAAACTGTTAGGGCTCGACCGGCTGGGCTTTCCTCCGCACCCTGGGAGCGCGGAGTCGGGCAGTGTGTGGCAGGAAGAGCCGCACGCTCGGCTACGAGGACGAGCCGGGCTCCAGCGGATGCTGCAGCTCGTCAGCTGATCTATGGGAGAAGGTAAAGAGCAGTCTAGCGCTAGCTTCTCCTTTCATCAAGGCAGGGAAGAGTATCAGGCCAGAATAGATGAATGTCACCAGCAGTGACTAAGTTTGGGGTGTTGAACATGTTACTGGACATTCTTGTGGAATTGCCACAGAATAATTTGTTGTATTTAGTTAATTTCTACAGAAGAATATTCATTTTATTATTATTATTTTATATTAAATACATATTTTATATTACAAATAGTTTTTCGGGGACCCCCTGGCACCATAGAGGAGCCCAAGGCTGGGGGCGTCTGAAGACCTCACTTGTATATATAAAATAAAGTTGATGCTAATCGACCTGTTTGTTCTCCTTTTTTCCAAATGAGAATCAATGAGAGAATCGATAAAGAATCGAATCGTTAAACAGAATCGAAAATGGAATCAGAATCGATAAAATCTTATCAATTCCTATCCCTAGTCATAGCTGGGGTAACACTGGTCAGTCTGAAAGAGTACAGGCCCACCAGGAGGGGGGCTCGGCTGGACCCAGACGTGACCCGGGGTCTGCAAGACTTTGCTAACAGTGCACAGTTAGCCCTGGCTGCCTGCTGCTTAGCAAGCTTCATCCCGAGACCCTTCCAGACCAACCCACAATCAGTCCCGATGGTCTGTTAGTGAAACTGACTACACAACAGGACATGTTCTCTTCAAAATGTGAAGATTGTGCTCTGAAAGGTCTTAATTCCCAATTCATGGTCAAGACACTGCTACGTATCTGAAGTGCTGACAGCTAGCCTACAGGGCTCTCAAGTCTCACGCATTTCAACAAGTTCACACCCTCTCACGCCAAACACAGCATTTCTCATGCTGATAAAGTAACTTCACCGCACAGAAACTCCAACAGTCCATCTTACAAACAAGTCCAAGGTAGACTACGCTGCTGTTTGCCAAGTGTTTGTGTGAAATAAGAGTCAGGAGACTCCTTTGTGTTGTCTCTTACAATGGAACATCCCCCTACCGAACGCTGAGCTCTCAGCTCAGAGAAGCTGTCTGGAGTTAGATGCACATCTAAATCAAGCTATTGGCAACAATCTAGCTAAGGATTAAACTGGAGTTTCAGAGAAATCCAAGTACACATGCACAAGAAGACAATCGATTATGTGTTGATTATTAGTGAGTTGCGTTTAATTCCGTGATGCTAGGTGGCGCCGCATGCACATTTGCGTTGGTGTTCTTCCGGTTCCTTTTTTGTTATTCGTTCTCTGCTTCTCCTTCGGTGTTGATATTCTGGCTTTCGCGTTGTCCTCACTTCTGGAAGGGGGTCAGTTGCTAGTTTGGCTAAGCGTCGGTTGGTATACATGCCGGAGTAACTTGAATTAGAACCACATTATCTGGCACTAATAGCTTGATCTCCAGACCTTCAGTCCGGTTCGACTACAGCCCGACTAAGACTAATTCATGTATACATCTGTGACGAGCTGATTCATCACGTCACGGTTCTGAGGATAAAGAGCACGTGGACATCCTCATCTTGTCATCAACAAATCCCTCCCACGACTCCTCCCCCCCGATCACTTCTGGTTACATCAGACTTGACCCACGATTTGCCATACCCTCAGAGGTGGGTTACTCGACATGCCACCCCAGTTAGTCAGTTAATGTAAAATGTACAGGCGACTCCTCGATTTGCGTGTTAAATGTGGGGTGTCGCTTCAGGTTTACTTTTGGTTCCTGGAGTTTCCAACAGAGAAGCAGTGCCTTCAGTCCCCAGGCTCCAGGTTCTGATAGAGCTACACAACCCCTCGGAAACCCGCGGCTCTAGAGCCGCCCTAGGGGCTCCTGGAGCTTTTTCAAAAATGTTTTGTTTTTTTGTTTTTTATCCCGGTTTTTCCCCCCATTTTATCACCCAGTGCTCCTACCTACGTGACAGTCCTGGGCATTGCCATCCTCTACCAACCCCGGGAGTTCCTGCACTGGGTCAGGTCTCCTCCTTAACCTGAGGAGTGAGCAGGCCGCATCTTTTCACCAGACAGGGTGGGGTTTCTCCGGCCGAACGTAGCGCGTGGAAGGATCACGTTATTCCGGCCAGATCCTCCCCACCCCATCTGGCGCCCCGGTTGGCCAGAGGGGGCAGCAGGAGTAGCCCAGGACTGTCAGCATGTTTTTGTGAGAGTAGCTCACATTGCTACCCAAGGGAACACGGGGAGAACATGCAAACTCCACACAAAAAGGCCCTTTCGCTAACCCCACCCAGGGTGTGGACGCTGAAGTCATGGGGGAACTAACAAAAAAAAAAAATAAATAAATAAATAAAAATAAATGTTTGACCTTTTTTCCTTTTTTTCTTCTTTTTTTCTCTTTTTCTTTTTTCCATTTTTTCTCTTTTTTTCTTTTTTTCCTTTTTTCTTTTTTTCTTTCTCGACTTTTTACTCGACATTTCGGCTTTTTTCTCGAGATTTTGACTTTTTTCTCGTCATTTCGACTTTTTTTCTAAACATTTTGACTTTTTACTCGACATTTCGACTTTTTTCTCGACATTTGGCCTTTCGCCATTTGCCTTTATTCTAAGGCTGATACAAGACTTTTCATTTACATTTTTTGCGGCTCCAGACATATTTGTTTTTTGTGTTTTTGGTCCAATACGGCTCTTTAACATTTTGGGTTGCCGACCCCTGTGATAGAGGGTTCTTCTTGTTCAAGGCGCCTCGTGCTTGCTCAGGATGGGCGATTGATCCAGTGAACATTACATGTCCTTCTCTGGGTTCCTCAGGGTAGCTGCTTCTATGAGGCAACATAAACTTGACTACACTGAACTGATTTCACTCTAATGGCAGTGTCTTATTAGCAGGATGTCCTAAAATGTCCCTGAACAGCCCCCAGCGGATAACCCTGCAGCAGAGTCGGATGTGGATCAGCCGGAGACATCAGATTTATACTCCTCACGTATGAAACCTGATGAAACCTTGAAGGCCTCATCGTTCCAGAATCAGATCATCCTAATAGCAGAGCGTTTTCAGATTCAACCCTGTTACTATCCTTGGATGAAGACTTGTGACGTCATCACACTACAGGCCACCGATTGGTCGGGGGGTTGGGAGTCAGACGTCTGAGTCAGGAGGAGGAAATCAGAGAAAGAGACTCTGACTGATTCTTGTTCATTTTATTCAACAGGCAACGGCAGCAAAAGTCTGTTTCTTGATCCAACTCTGAGGGTCAGATGTTCATAAACCTGGTGCTGAGGAGAGAATTAAAAAGGGATCTAGACGGCGATAAGGAACGACCAGATCTACCAGGAGTTCTGTCTCTTCATAGCTGCTCACGGCTCCAGCTGACTTTTCAGCAGCACAGAGACAAACTAACAAAAGAAAGCGTCGCCGCTTGAAGCTTCTCTCACTCTCATTTTTTAACTTGATATCAAACCCAAGCCACAGACCCAGCAGCACATCTATCATCTCCTCCAGGTTCTACATCTTTAGTGTTGTTGTCTTATTCCTTTAGATACACAATCAAATACGTCACAGCAGCTTCACTCCAACCTCCTACTTCTGCTCCAGGTGTGAATTGTTATGGAAAAGAAATTAGGCCGAGTTGATATGAGTAGAGCCGAGTAGGTGCTGGTGGAAAAGCGCCATAAGAACTCTAAAACTGACTTGAGAGGACAGAAACAGCCCAAGTCCTCAGCGAGCCACCGTGAAAACCCCAGCCTACCTTGGTCGTTGTAGTGATGATGGTCTGCAGGGGTGCAGGGGACCCCGGGGTGTTGCTGGGGTATCTGCAGGGATACTCAGGGCTGTAGTAGTGGTGATTATCACTGTAGGGGGTGGAGCTTTTCAGCAGCTCCTTCCAAGCTGGGGTGGGTTTGGTCTGGGGGTCAAAGGAGGAGGCGGAGGAGGACAAAGGAGCTGATGATGATGAGGGGGTTGATGAGGAACCCAAGACGGGTGCCACCCTGAAAACAAATCAGAAGCCATTTAATACCCTCCTAGACAATGAAGTTCTCATTAACAGTCAGGAAGTGTCTGGGTTCAGATTATCTCTGGATTTTCAGGATTGTTTCTGCCATCACGAGCTGCTTTTCACTTTATGCTCCAAATGTCTTCACAACCCCCTCTGAATCCCAAGATCCAATCTTATCAAGGTCTGTCGGAACTCTCAGAACCTGGTTCACATTGGTTCAGGATCTGGCTAAATTAATAAATAAACACATGGGCTAGACGGAACCTGGTTCAGAACAGTTTACATATCTGTTGTCTCTGGGAATGAACCTGCCACAGGTTTCTTGGAGCTAACCCTAACCCTAACCCTAACCCTAACCCCATAACCTAACCCTAACCCTAACCCTAACCCCCTAACCCTAACCCTAACCCCCTAACCCTAACCCCCTAACCCCTTAACCCTAACCCTGTCTCCCTACTCTGGCTTTAATCTGGTTTGGACCCTCCGTACACAGCTAAACTCTGATAAAAACCAATGCAAAGGCACTGAAAAAGAAACCTGTTAAAGAAGTTTAATGGACAGGACTGTGGCTTAGAAAGATTTTTTTTGGTTTAGACCCATCGCTTATATCTGGATCGGAGAAGTTAATAATATTGTTTGATTCCATTTTAACGTGTTTTAAACACATTCTGAAATATAATTTCTGAACTAGATCTGAATCTGATTAAAAGGTCCAGGATTCCTGGATAGGATCATGTTTGGACCTGTTTGTGAACAGTTATAAATCTTAATTTAAGCCTGAATTCGATACCTCAGTAAAAGATTCTGGTGTGGATCACGTCTCACTGGCAGATTCTGGATTCGATCTGGTCTCACCAGCAAATTCAGGTTTGGATCTGGTCTCACTAGCAGATACTTGTTTGAATCTGATCTCAAAGGCAGATACTTTTTTTTGGATTGGGTCTAACTCGTTTGGTGTTTGTGTTGGAGACTGACCTTGGATCACACAGCTCAGATGCCATGGGATATGAAGGCGAGGTCAGGTGGTACCCTTGGAACTCGTAACTGGGTCGGCTCATATACAGCCTGGGATTGGACGGTTTTTGCAGTGTGGATGGGGCCTCTCCCAGTGCATTATGGGGGCTGTAGTAGGGCTCTGGGCTTTGGAATGCTGGGTAATGCTGTGGGAAGTTGGGCTCCATAAAGGAGATTCTTTCTGCTGGTTCGACACAGAGAAGGGCGGGGCCCAGAGCCTGAAATGATGAAGCAAAAACGCAGCATTAGTGCTGCTGCAGTGCTGCAGTTGTCTCCGTTTGTTTGGAGGGGCGTACAGTACCTGTGTATCGATGAGTCTCCTCTTTGGTGTGAACTGGGGTGAACTCACTCTTCTCTTTACTGAACTTCTTCTAGCTTCAGTTTCAGATTTGGATTCTGGCCTCGGATGATCATGAACACCTTTAGCCTAAAAGACCACAATGTTACACAGATATAATATCAGCAACAGAGAGCAGCATGGCATACAGTATATCTAGACCAGGGCTCGGCAACCTGAGGCTCTAAAGCCGCATGTAGCTCTTTAGCGCCGCCCTGGTGGCTCCTGGAGGTTTTTCAAAAATGTTTGACTTTTTTTAATTTTTTCTTCTTTTTTTCTTCTTTTTTCTTCTTTTTTTCCTTTTTTTCTCCTTTTTTTCCTTTTTTTCTCTTTTTTTCTTCTTTTTTTTCTTTTTTTCTTTTTTCCTCTTCCTTTTTCCTTTCCTTTTTAATCTCAATATTTCAACTTTTTTCTCGACATTTCAACTTTTTTCTCAACATTTTGACTTTTTTCTCAACATTTCGACTTTTTTCTCGACATTTCGACTTTTGTCTCAAGATTGTACTTCAACATTAGATTGTACTTCAACATTAATCTTCTCGAAGTGCATAATGAAAATAAATATCTTCCCCCAGTTATAGCTAATATAGAAACATGCAGTACAAATATGTCTGGAGCCGCAAAAAATGAAAAGTCTTGTATAAACCTTAGAATGAAGGTAACACATGCTGCATGTAGCTATATTAGTTATAACTGGGGGAAGATATCACGAATAGGCCTACACAGCCACAAACGGTCAAGGAAGTGCACTGGCAAGTATCCATAGTCGATAAACGACTGACGGAGGCCGACGGGGGAAGATATTTATTTTCATTATGCACTTCGAGAAAAAAGTCGAAATGTCAAGATTAATGTTGAAGTACAATCTTGAGACAAAAGTCTAAATGTTGAGAAAAAAGTTGAAATGTCGAGAAAAAAGTCAAAATGTCGAGAAAAAAGTCGAAATATCGAGAAAAAAGTCAAAATGTCGAAAAAAAAGTTGAAATATCGAGATTAAAAAGGAAAGGAATAAGGAAGAAAAAAAGAAAAAAAAGAAGAAAAAACAAATATGTCTGGAGCCGCAAAAAATGAAAAGTCTTGTATAAGCCTTAGAACAGGGGTAGGCAATTCCGGTCCTCGAGGGCCGGTGTCCTGCATGTCTTAGATGTTACCCTGCTTCAGCACACCGTGATAAAAGTACCTGTGTCATTAACAGAATTGTGCAGCCCTGGATGACAAGCTGATGACGATGATTAATTAGAATCAGGTGTGTTAAAGCAGGGAAACATCTAAAACATGCAGGACACCGGCCCTCGAGGACCGGAATTGCCTACCCCTGCCTTAGAATGAAGGCAAATGGCGAAAGGTGAAATGTTGAGGAGAAAGACGAAGTGTCGAGAAAAAAGTCGAAATGTCGAGAAAAAAGTGAAAATGTCGAGGAAATAGTCAAAATTTTGAGAAAAAAGTGGAAATGTCCAGAAAAAAGTGAAAATGTCGAGATTTATGTTGAAGTACAATCTCGAGAAAAAAGTTGAAATGTTGAGAAAAAAGTCAAAATTTTAAGAAAAAGGTAGAAATGTTGAGAAAAAAGTCAAAATTTCGAGAAAAAAGTTGAAATGTTGAGAAAAAAGTCAAAATGACGAGAAAAAAGTCGAAATGCCGAGAAAACAGAAAAAAGGAAGAAGAAAAGAAAAAAGAAGAAAAAGAGAAAAAAGGAAAAAAAGAGAAAAAAGAAAAAAAGAAGAAAAAAAAGGAAAAGAAAGGTCAAACATTTTTGAAAAATCTCCAAGAGCCACTAGGGCGGCGCTAAAGATGCGGGTTGCCGAGCCCCGTCTTAGACTGTCATGAGCTGGTTTAGAATATGCACACAGTGGTTTAGATGCATTTACACAGTCAGGATCCAGTTTAGATTAACCAGGTGATGGTTGACAGTGTCAGGATCTGGTTTTGATCATCCAGAAGGTGTTTACACTGTCAGGAACTGGTTTAGATTACCCAGACACGGTGGTTTACATGCATCAGGATCTGGTATAGTTGTGCTGAAGACCATCACATTCCTGATACATTTCTCCAGCCTTTGTAGAACTGGTTCAGTCTAGTTCTGCCAGCTAGCATGGTTAGTATATTAGATTGTGTGTTGTGTGTTGTGAGGTTTTCCACCTGAAAGAAGATGGACTTCCCGTCAACTCTCCAGAAGTTGGTGACGGGGTAACCGCTGTGACCGCGGCACGGCAGCAGCTCCAGAGCACTGTTGCAGCTCGGACACAGCTTCTCTGAAACACACACAGTCTGGTAAACAAACAAAACCATGGAACTGCAAAGAAGTGGATGTGGTTCTGGTTCTCACTCTGCTGCTTCTGGCGGGCTTTGTCGCAGATGGCAGGGCGGAGCTGCAACCTGGAGCCGTCCGGCAGCGTGCAGCCCCGGGAACACACCACCACCCCCAGGCACGACTTCTTCAGGATCTGACAGTTGTGGTTGTTGGTGTTTCTCATGGCCCAGCCTGACAGGTGCCGCTGAGCATTTTTATCTTCAACTGCCAACCAGAGAAACATCAGAGCTTAGGTCATGGAGTGTACAGGCCCAAAACACACGACCCAGGATAGTCTGTGTACTTGTTAGTCAGACCCCTACGGAAGAGTATTAGGGCCAGGCAGGAGAAAAAATATTTGAGAGGGGAACATTTTTTTTATTATGCACTTCGAGAAAAAAGTTGAAATGTCGAGATTAATGTTGAAATACAATTTCAAGAATAAAGTCAAAAGTTCGTGAATAAAGTTGAAATTTTGCCTTTTTTCTCAACATTTCGACTTATTTCACAAAATTTCGACTTTTGTCTCGAAATTGTACTTCAACATTAATCTCGACATTTCGACTTTTTTCTCGACATTTCGACTTTTTTCTCGAAGTGTATGATGAAAAAGAATCTTCCTCCTCTAAAATATTATTTTTATTTTTCTCCTGCCTGGCCCTAATACTCTTCCGTAGACACCTGCTTGGTTTATGTGTTCAGTATTCTTGTATACTAATTTTAAAAGGTTTTTAAAAGCGACTTTAAGACAGTTACGTTGTTGTGGTCTAAGCTGGAATTTCACCACCTATTGTTAAATACATTTCTACAGTATACAGAAAGTCTGACGATCCTATAGGCTTCATTTTCTTTGTTGGGCTGGTTGATCTGAGCGTAGAGTTTGGAGGACCGATCTGCAGATGCAGTTACTGCAGAAAGATTTTCTACGAAACAAACGAACAAAAAAGAAAACTAAACTAGAAGCTCCTGGCATGACTGCCCTTTCAAAAGCATTAATTCAAACTGCTTATATGACAATTTAATACAATGTTGAACTTTCGAAAGTCAGGAATAACAGAATAACTAAAGAACATTGACCCCATAAAGTTCAGATTAGGATATTGCATGGTGGTTTTAACCAGTCACCATGTTCCTGCCATCAGAAACTGGGATGGACCTCCTTAAAGTAAACCTACGATGATTTCTGAAGTGAATGGAAGTCTTTGTCCATGGGAAGACTTTAGAGAATTTGAGATGTTTGGATGTAGCCAAATGTGGACAATGGTCTTCCAGCAGACCAAGAGTGTTCTAGACATTGTGAAAAATACCCATAACATATTTAAGGGTTTGCTGAAGATGATGTCTGTCCCAGTCAGCTGGACAACTAGTCTGTGAAGCTGTGATGGTTCTCACCGTTGTAGATGTAGCGAACGTAGCCGTCTGTCCACTCCTGGAACGGGTCAAACTGCTTCAAGTCCTGCCAGAAAAAGGTAACAGTTGATCTTGTGGACCTTTTTTATGACATTTAGAGAGATTTAAATCTGTGATCTGATGAACTGTCATCTCTGACAATGTTCACAAACTCAATCTTTAGTGCCTTAACAGCGCTAAACCATAGGATTTAAAGCCACGATTCTGCTTGCTATCACTAGCTTTCAATCAATCAATCAATCAATCAATCAATCAATCAATCAATCAATCAATCAATCAATCAATCAATCAATCAATCAATCAATCAATCAATCAATCAATCAATAACTTTATTTGTCCCCAATGGGGCAATACATTTTGCAGCAATATATACACATAGTAAAAAAAAAAGGACAACGAGTTTAAATCTAAAAATCTAAGCACCACAACAGCTACCTTTTCCTCATGGAATTGAGGTGGGAGATGCACAAGGAACAAAATAATGTTTATATCTGTTAGTTTTGACAAGTGGAAGTCTGAACAATGTACCCGATGGGAGTAACTGAAACTCTTGGTAGAGGACGGAACAGTCCCATAGGATAGTTTATCTTTCCTATACAGCTGTTTGTTCTACAGGTCCTGTAGAGTCACCTGAGCAGAGCCAGTTATTTTACTACAGATATTAACCACCTTGGTAAGATCAGTTCTCTGCGTGTGATGAAAACCAACAAATGAAAGAAAAAGTTAATACAGACTCAATGAAAGAACGATAGAAGAAAGAAGGAAAGCTTCCCTTAGTACTCCCACAATGGGGAAATTCTTTCTCTGCATTTAACCCATTTTCTAGTTGAACTAGTAGCAGTGGTCTGCCATGCAATGACACGGCACCAAGGGAGCAGTAAGGGTTAAAGGCCTTGCTCAGGGGCCCAAGGTGGTTGACTTTTGGTTGCAATCCAGGGGCTGGAACCTGGGTCCTCCAGACTCCAGCCCTCCTCTGTAACCACTAGGCTGCCACTCCCAAACGTGTACTGGCAGTGGTGGGATGGACATCAAGGATGAATCAACATGGACAGTTTTCTAAGACAGTACAGACGCTGCTGACTTTTCTTGTAAATTAAGTTGGTGTTACTCTCAAATGTCAGCTTATTGTCTATTATAGTTCCCAGATATTTATAGGACTCTACAATTTCTATATCTTGTCCGTTAATCACTGTCCAATCCGGAGAGGGCTGAGAACGTCTAAAATCAGTACATCAACTCATCATTTTAGCTACTTAGCAACAATGAATAGAAAAGACCTTGCGGAGTATAACCTTGCTTATTCCAAAGAAAACATGCTGTTTCATGTGGTTAACCGTACTATCTGGACCTTGAAAGTTCCTGGAGCTAAACAGTGATGCTGGGCTCCTGTTGGCCTCCAGGATTCATTAAACATTCTACAAACACTCAGCAGCCAATGACAATAATCAGTTCCTGATTGATTGATTGATTGATTGATTGATTGATTGATTGATTGATTGATTGATTGATTGATTGATTGATTGATTGATTGATTGGTTGATTGATTGGTTGATTGATAAGTTGATTGATTGATTATTTGATTTACTGACTGACAGACTGACTGATCAACTACTGCTCTAGTAGAAACAGCAAATCATTGTATAATGGTTAAAGACATTCATCAAAAATCAATTCATGGAAGAATTATGAAAAAAATGAAAACCTTCCACTTCCTGTTTCACGGCGAATGACAAAGGTGCCGTAAGACATAAATCCATGAAACTGTACGTATTACATGAAGACAAGTTTGGGTACATTCATCACGAATCTCAGGCTGATGTGATGAAGCACGGTGTAATTACTGGACATGATGTGGCAAAAACCATTTTTCTTTCATCAGAAGGTGGCGCTATGGAGTTCCTCCAAAATTGTCATATCCACTTGTTCAGCAATGGAAGCTTCATCAAGAGTATACACTTTGGTTCAGATTGGACAGCGCATGGGCATCTCTGTGCGCGCACTCTGTCCTCCGTTCAGTGAGCTCTTCAGCCATATACTCTGGCTCAAAACGGTAAGGACGTCCATCATATTCAAAGTCGTCGTCCACAACCTCAGAATTTGACAAATATTCAGACATGTTTCAAATAACTAACAGTAAACTAA
This sequence comes from Cololabis saira, assembly GCF_033807715.1. Classification (NCBI taxonomy): domain Eukaryota; kingdom Metazoa; phylum Chordata; class Actinopteri; order Beloniformes; family Belonidae; genus Cololabis; species Cololabis saira. The sequence goes on from NC_084608.1 coordinate 4,086,994, forward strand.
CAGTAGCGAACTCCAGCTGTACACAGAGCTGTGTCTGCGATGCGCGCACAGAGATGACGTCATGAGTTCAGAGGTCTTGTTTACAAACTGATTTCTTTGTTACACACACAGCCCCGGATGTAGACAACAGGTCCTGGAAGCAGATCTAGTGATTCATAAAAGAAATGAACGAGTTTCGCGGCAATCATGTGTTATTTAGACGCTGCATCGTCTGTGTCCCGCTGTGCCCCGTTCACTACTGTTATATGGAGAAGCGGCTCGCAAAAAAAACCCTAATATCTTCCGAAGGACTCCAAATGACACCAAACTTGCCTGGGTGAGTATACGACCATAAAAAATGCCAGAAATAAGGTCCAGGTTGTAAAAAACCGAACTTTCCCTTTAAGGTAGCAGATTAAAAAAAACGAGCGGCAAAATAAGGCGCAAATATTAAAGTTGTACTGTATCTAGTGTTGTATGTTCCAAAACGATGTGGGGAGAGGGGAGACCACGCCCACTTAGGAGACAGGAAGTGTAGACCATTTCATACCAGAAACGAAACGGTAATGCGTGATCTTCTGTATAGAGTATCTTTGGATTAGATTGGCAAAAAGCGTTGCTGTGGCAACATCTTTGCTGCTACATTAGCTGTGGCTGCGCTCGGGTGCTTTGCGTTTATGTGGTTAAACTTCGGCGGTGAGCAAATTCCTTTCCACAAAGAACACATATCACTCTACCTTTATCAAAGGTGCCGTCGGGGCGTTTGAGAAATATACATTTCCCATTCACTGGACCGACAACTGTCATATGCTCCTCCATTTTCACCTCTCTTCTCCGCTACTCACCCCCCCAGGCCTGTCCAGCTACAAAGGGAGCCCACCAACATAGCTAGACAAGCCCAAACACAGGGACAGCCAATCAACGTCCACTTCAAGGTGGGACTGACCGTTGTTTTCCACCCACAACTCAAGCACAATAAACCCACCGCACAAACACAAAAGTAAAAAGTAAAGTTAGAGATTAAAAAACATATAACATTTTTCACCAGACCTGATGGGTGAAGAAAGTATGGCAAAGCCCAGAACAAAGCCAGTTTAATTCAAACTTTCATCAATCAAACTTTATTTGTATAGCACTTCTCATACACATAATGCAACACAAAGTGCTTAACATAAAACAAATAAACATAAAACTTATTAATGCCCCCCCCCCCCCTCCCCCATCCCCGCAGACACAAGCACACTACAATTCACCTATACACACAGACACACACACAGACACACGGTGCAGACATGGCTAGGCACAGAGGATCCAGGTGAGGAAACGGTAACAGGGAGCCGTCCACGCCAGGAGGTCTCATAGCCCGCAGCTACAAGGGGGGGGGGGCCCACAGAGACCATCCCGACCCGGACGGATAGAGGAGTCCACACCACAGCGGTGAAGCCGTGGTGCAGAGCTCCACCACCATCCTGGCCAGAACCACCCCCAGGACGACCCCCTGCAGGCCAGAGTCACTCCCAGCATGGAGGCTCCCCATGAGGAAACACTGGAGATAAAAGCTGCAAGAAAGCAGGATAACATACACTAATAGAGTTTAAAAAAGTGTAACATAACGTAAAATCCTAAAATAAAATCCTAAATAATGTTATTTATTTTCTTTAATCCAATCCTGCACACAAAACATAAATAAATAAATAAATAATAATAATAATAATAATAATAATAATAATAATAATAATAATAATAATAATAATAATTATTATTATTATTATTATATTATTATTATTATTATTTAGTTATTATTATTATTATTATTATTATTATTATTATTATTATTATTATTATTATTATTATTATTATTATTATTATTAACACTACAGACACAAAAGGGTAATCACACCATCGTGCTCGACCTCTAATTATTATTGTTAATTCATTGGTTTTGTTTTTATTGATTTGGAACAAGTTGAAATGTGTTGTTGAAGTGTCTTGAGACGTTTGTCATGATTTGGCGCTATATAAATAAAGTTGAATTAAGGAACCGGTCAGAGATATTGATCAATGTGGGACTGACTTGAGATCAGCTGACGATCTCTCATTTGCTGTTTTGGTTTAAGTAAAAACAAAAACATGAAAACCAGTTCTTGTGTTTGAGCAACAACAAATCCAGCTGAGTCAACAGTGCTCGTGCCACCTTCACATGACCTTCACAGTTTCACATGAGTGAAACTCCAACAGGCAGACAACGTTTTAAAAAACACACATACATAACCATGAGGAAGATGAGCCAGCAAAAAGAAAAAGAATATGCTACATATGCTGCCGGAAAATTTACCGTCTGTTCTGACATTTTCAATGTCACTCTTCTAGTTTGTCTTGTTTTGTTACTTGCATGTTTTTGTGATTTTCTGTTTAAACGTAAATAACATGGTTTGTATAAAAAACATTTTGAAGCTGTTTCGGCAGTTGTGAGGAGCTTCATGTGGTGCAGAAACGACAGCCAAGAACTAAGCAGGCGGCTGTCAAAGAGAAACGTACTACTGTACACCAGTCCTTTTGACAAAAGTCAAACTTTATTAGTACCGGATTCTGTCAAAGACTAAGGTCACAGACAGTGAAGGGCAGACGGACCGATGGGGATGGATGTTGTGTGTGTTATTGATAGTGCATAGATGTTTGCGTAGTGTGGTGTGATGTGTGGAGATGTGATGACTATCACAGCTGACTATGTTAACTTAGCTCAGATTTACCCGTGATCCACTGATCACATCTGTCCAAACATCCTCCTATCAAGAGGCGCCACCAAAAGAACGTCTGAAATGACTGCTGACTGAGATGAAGCCAGGACAAACAGTTTAACCAAAACCGGAGGGGCTGGAACCAGGATAAGAGAAACCAGGACTAGAGGAACTGAAAACAAGACTAGAGGAGGGAAAACCAGGACAAGAAAAACCAAGACAAGAGAAACCAGGACTAGAGGAGCTGAAACCAGGACTGGTAGAACTGAAACCAGGACTAAAAGAGCTGAAACTCTCTTCTCTCTCCACCACCTGCTCAACCACCCACTGGGTTGTCTTCAGAAATGTTTCCATCCTACATAAGGCCGGGATGAACGATGACCTGGGAAAGTGGGTGTGGCCGTTTTTCCACCAGGGAGTGGTCTTGGTGAAAAATAAATACTTTCAATGAACTCAGAATATTGAAAAACCCCTAGTTTGACCGCTCGCAAGTTAATTAAGGCCAAATTAAGCATTTTCGATTTTTCAAAGATCGGTTATTGGTACCCTGACTTTGTGCCGTTTTTTTTTATGAGGTTTCCCCCAAGAGTTGAATTTCAACTTTTTAGGACATGTTATTAGACACCTTTAGAAACACATTGGTGAAGAGATTTCTTGGTAACGATTTAGTTCCCAGATTTTCAGACGCTTCCCTTACTCGTATAAAAGAACTGTTGTGTTGGGTATTCAACAAAAAAAATCTAGCACTAGCATGGCAGCACCTGTGTCGAACTGGACTCCCAGCAGTCTGACCAGTACCCATCCATTCTGGACCCTCCTATGTGATTTCTTGCTTCTGCTGTTCTCTCAGATGTAAGTCGCTTTGGATAAAAGCCTCTGCTAAATGACAGTAGTAGTAGTAGTAGAAGTAGAAGTAGTAGTAGGTTCAGAGTAGACCACAGTATAAGACATGTTTGCTTACGTGTTTGGTATTTGTATGTCCTTTTCGAGCCCATAGAGCTGGGGCCTTATTTATAAAGCTTTCTTGCGCACAAAACAGGGCTTGAAAGATGTGCAAGCCACCTTCTACGCAAAGGTTGGGATTTAAAAAGAAAAAACGAACTGAAAAATGTGCGTATCCCTACGCCAACCCTGACCCTCCCGTAGGAACTTACTTAAGATCTGGGGAACTGGTGACGCAGACGGTGAGGTGGTGAAATGAAGCCAGATTCATGTCATACTCTTAATGTCATCACATATCAGACTTATAATATAATAGCACTGATCGTGTCCCTCTGTGTGTGAAGCTCAGCGTCAGTCAGGACTCTGGTGCTGCTGGTACTGGTACTGGTGCTGCTGCTGCTGCTGCCGCGGTGCAGGACACGCCGGGCTGGGAACCTCCTTGTGACTGAGGACAAATGACAAATAAGTGCCGGGCCACTCTACAGAGCCCCTAAAGGACTCAGATTTTTTTTTAAATATATATAATGAGTTTTATGCGCGCATGAAACCTTTATGCGCTGGCGTAAGCCTAAATTATGGTTCTGCGTTAAAACGACGCGTAGGGTACGCAGCAACGCGCACCTACGCCGTAGGCTCTGCGTTGGTGTGACGCAGAACCATAAATCAGCCTAGAACAGCACTGAGGGGAGGAGGGGGAGCGGGGCTGCCGTCCCGCCTTCGCACAGTGTCTGGATGATTTGCAATTACAGGCTGAGCCTACCGTTAGTATTTAAACTGTAAAAAGTGGGGGGGACAAAAACATGATTTTGAAAAGTGGGGGGGACATGTCCCTCCTGTTGCGCCGGGGCACTCACGGCGTTTAGCGCAGCAACGGCGTGCTGCCACTCACTCGCTTTATTTTATGCTATTTATATACTTTTTCTACTTTTACTGTGACCAACAAATAATGTGGTTTTCCTGTCCTCCACCTCATCAACAACATCTCCATCTCAGTCTCCGTGAAATTTAGTGGCACGGTGGCTCGACACGTCTCATTCATGCCCAAACAGGCTGCAGGAAGCCACTGCGCATGCTCAGCAGCTCATTCATATGCAAATACTACTTTGCATTGCCCATACATGGTATAAAGTGGGCGTGTAGAGGGCGGGATATGAGGCGAATTCACCTGCACAACCTTCCAGCTCGAATGTGATTTATAAAGAAAACATTGCGTGCAAGTGTGCGTGCACACGGTTTTATAAATCAGGATTTTTTTTTGCGCCCGCCAATTTTGGCTTTTGGGTTTACATGTACTTTTAGTATGGATCCTACACACTCTTTTATAAATGAGGCCCCTGGTCTTTATCTTCGGTTTCTGTAGGGCAAACAAACAGGTGGTAACCACCCCCAGGATAGGACGCTAGTCTAGTCGCTGGATACTTCCCCTAACAAAGCTAGGTACCCATTCATACACCTGGGTGAAGTGAGGAAAGCCGAGAGTAAAGCATCAGGATGCACAAAGTGACGCCAGTGCCAGGGTTCGAAACTAGACCTTCGGATAGTGAGCCCGAAGCCCCAACCACTAGGTCACTCCGCTCCGTTTTGTATTTGGGTTAAACCAGACTGAAACCGGGACTAGAAAAACTGAAAACATGACTAGAGGAGCTGGAACCAGGAATATAGAAACCAGGACTAGTAGAACTGAAACCAGGACTACATATATCATCTCAAGCAGATCTGAAGCCAGGATAAGAGAACCCAGGACTAGTACTGTAGATCTGAAACCACGATTAATAGAGCTTAAACCAGGACTAGAAGAGCTTAAACCAGGAGTAACAAAGCTTCACCAAAACCAGGAATAAAAGAGCTGGAACCAGGTCAAGAGAAACCAGGACTAGTATAACTGAAACCAGGACTAGTATAACTGAAACCAGGACTAGAACAACTGAAACCAGGACTACAAGAGCTGAAACCAAAACTAGAAACATCAGGACTAACAGAACTGGCACCAGGATTACAGGAACCAGCACTAGCAGAACTGAAACCAGGACTAGTAGAACTGAAACCAGGACTAGTAGAACTGAAACCAGGACTAGTAGAACTGAAACCAGGACTAGTAGAACTGAAACCAGGACTAGTAGAACTGAAACCAGGACTAGTAGAACTGAAACCAGGACTAGTAGAACTGAAACCAGGACTAGCAGAACTGAAACCAGGACTAGTAACGGAAACCAGCACTAGCAGAACTGAAACCAGGACTAGTAGAACTGAAACCAGGACTAGAGAAAGCAGATTTCCTCTTTAAACTGGATGTAGCTGATACTCTAAACTGAGCTAGGTCGATAATAAACTATAAAACTAAAACGATGATAACTAAAACGATAATAACATAACAAAATGAGTCTTTCATAACACATGAATTGTTGCTTTATCGGGTCTTTGTCCACAGCTCAAAACCCTGTACAGCACTTAGGGCCTGATTTACTAAGATCCTAAATAAAGAGTACTAAATTACGTGTGCACTGAAAAAGTTTGCACGTGCTGTTGTTGTGTGTTTTGCGGGTGATCAAATAAGAATGCTTGCGCAATTGATAACAGGTGCAAACCGCAGTATTTAAATGAGGTGTTGCGTGTCTTACGGTTTGCGCCATGGAGAGTCTGGATGGAAAGCAGGATAGTCGCAAGCGCAAAATGAAATTTGACGAGTTGGAGTTAGAGATATTAGTGGAAGAGGCAAATAAACACATTCATGAACTACAGCAAAGAAATTTAAACATTACCAAAAGAAACGCAATATGGGAGAAAATCTGCGATAGAATAAATGCAGTTGGTAAGACAAAAAGAACGGCAGATGAGGTTAAAAGAAGGTGGCAAGATATAAGGCGAAGAACTAAAGAAAAAGTGGCCTTTAATAAAACTTGTGCAACCATTTTTAAAATAGCATGCAGCAGAATGAAGACTCTCTCTCTGCGTATTCTTTGATTTTGGCGATGTCGCCTCCTTGCCACAATAACAGCAGCCATCCCTGCGTAATGCTGGGCAGATTAGTACCTTCCTTTCGAACGTATTAAATGCAGACGCAATCACAATCCCCGCAACTACTTTCTGGCTTGGTAAATCTCATTGCGTGTGGTAAATTACCCTATTTGCATCTTCCCCTCCCAGTATTTAGCGATTTCTGGGGGGTACGCCCCATATTGATTATTCATCAGCGCAAAAGTACTAAATGAACAGCGTGTGCTATTTTGCTCATTTGAGAGACGCAGTCGTCTTTGCACGCTGTTAGTAGATCAGTTTGCACATTGGTTTGCGGGTGATGTCAAGTTTGCACACGTTTTTACGCACGCAAACCTTTAGTAAATCAGGCCCTAAGTAGCTAAAGTGATGGCAGCTATGATGAACTGATGGTAATAGAGATTACTTCACAAAAGAGATAAGAAATGAAATTATGAATAAAGTGGTTGGAGTTATTATAGATTCATGCAAACAGAAGGGGTCTTTGCACATGTTTTTTTCTACCAAAGTTTGGGTGAGAGCGAGGGGAGTCAACACTTTACATAAAAGCAGCATGGGAAGCAGAACTAAAAATCTAAATACAAGACGAGGAGTGGGAGCACATGGGTGAGACACAATGTACCTCCATAAACCCATTAACGTGGAGGGAATACTACGGAAAAACCTAACTCATTATTTTATGACACCAGAGATGAAGTCAAGGCAACCCGCTATATAACTGCTGCTGCTGGAGGCTGTGTGACTGCAGACGCACACTGTGCACGTCTTCTGCAACCGTACAAAAATAACTTTATACCTGCAAAATGTCAAGTGGGTTGGAAATAATGTCTTGGGGTATGGAATCCCAAATGCTTGTTTATTGAAGTTTCTAGGGAACATTAAGAAAATGTTTACCTGATGAAAATATGACAAGAACATGACAGGAACCTGACAATAACTTGACAGGAATGAGACAGGAACATGATAAGAACATGATAAGAACATGACAAGAACACGATAAAAACACGACAAGAACATGACAAGAACACGACATGAACGGGACAAGAACACGGCAAGAACACGACATGAACGGGACAAGAACACGGCAAGAACACGACATGAACGGGACAAGAACACGACATGAACGGGACAAGAACACGACAAGAACACGACAAGAACACGACATGAACGGGACAAGAACACGACAAGAACATGACAAGAACACGACAAGAACACGACATGAACGTGACAAAAACATGACAAAAAGATGACAATAATATGACAAGAACATGACAAGAACATGATAAGAACATGACAAGAACACGACAAGAACACGACAAGAACACGACAAGAACACGACAAGAACACGACAAGAACATGACAATAATATGACAAGAACATGACAAGAACATGACAGGAAACTGACAGGAAAAACTGCAATCAGTTCAATCAGACCAAGTAAAACACCTAAGATCATCCATGATCCTGAAGGTGACGTGATCATGTGATCAGAACGAAGGTCACATGACCACCTCTGCACACAGACCAGCCATTTCCTGTCCTGAGGTTTTTATGGAACCCAGTTTTGTCCTGTTTCTAACCTTATATGCTGTCATGTGACTCACGTTTGTTTAATTTTAGGTGCATTCATATCAGATAATAGTTCAAATTAAATTGTTTGTTTTTTTATATATATATATATATATATATATATATATATATATATATATATATATATATATATATATATATATATATATATATATATATATATATATATATATATATATATTTGTCAATTTTTTATCCTTATGTCCTTGTCTGTTATTTCTCTAAATGCGACAGGTTTAAGAAACAATGTTAAACACAAAGCCATATTTTGGTTTTGTAAGCAGGTTAGTGCAGATAATCTTTGGTGGAGACTTTAATATTGTGTTTGATAATTGTTGAGCTGAATCTCAGGAATGGAACTCCACTTCCCAGAATGCACCAGTAGCAGCCAGCAGGCTGCTGGTCACCTGATCAGTCATTATCACTGATTTGAACACCTGAGAAAGACTGAGGGAAGCTCAGTTAGTCAAACCAACAAACTTCAGAGGGAAGAAGCTCCAAGTCACTCATGGATTCAGTCCAAAGACGCCAATGGTCCCTGAAATGGTTTTATTTGCTTTTATAGTTTGTGAAATGCTGCTTAATATGATCAAGTTTATGTTTAACTGCTGTGTAGATTAATGTTTAATGAAAGCATTGCAGCATTGACTTCATTGGGTTTGCACTAAGATGATATTTCATTTATCAGTAAGAAAATATTTCATTTTGAGTTTGAAAATTAAAAGTATAGAATACAGTATATAGAATATATTGTTGAATATAGAATACAGAAGGATAATTCAAAGGTGGAAATGTTACAATCCTTTACTAAAAATGTGGAAAGTTCATGAAATAAGATTTTTCTTTATCCCATTTAAAAGGTTTAAAAGGCTTAAAATGTAGGAAATTCATGAAATTAGATTTTCATTATTCAATTTAAAAGGCTTAAAAGATTTAAAAGAACTTTTGTTTCTGTTTTTAAAGGGTTACAACCTATTGTGATGAAGTGACCAACCAACCAACCTAAAGAAAAATAAAAGTATGAGTTGGAAATTGGAGTTATCCTTGCGTCCTTTGGAGGGAAAAAGAGGTGGACTTGACAATAATTGCATGGACAGGTGATTTCTGGGAGTTTGGACTCTTCTAACTCACATGTAAGGATGTTTCCACAAAGATTGAGTGTAACTGATTCTTGGAGGGTTCTCATCCTGCTCAATCAGCAGTTCCATGGTGGAACAAACTCACACCTGGATCTGGAATCGTCTGTCTTCTATGCCAGAGGCTAGAATAGCCAAAAAAGTGTTTAATTGGGATAAAACACATAACTATCCTTTGTGTCAGGGAATAAATTAGAGCTGGGTATCATCACTGACCTCCCGATACGATACGATTCCGATACACTAGGTCCCAAGACGATACGATTTCCGATACGATTCGAAATCGATATTCTGGTTACAATAAGGGAATAACATGATCCTTCCACGCGCCACGTCCGGCCAGAGAAACCCCAAACCCAAAGAAGCAGCCTGCTCACTCCTCAAGTAAGGAGGAGACTTGAGCTCAGTGCAGGGCTTCCCGGGGTTGGTAGATGGAGCAATGCCCAGGACTGACTTAGGTAGGAGCACTGGGTGATAACATGGGGGGAAAAAATCGGGATTCATTTTTTATTTTTTTTATTTTTTATTTTTTTAATCGATACTTGGATTTATGTGTCGATAATCGTTCCTACAGATGCATATCGATAAAATATAGATATTTTTAACCCACCCCTAGAATAAATGCTATTTTTAATGAAATTGATCTACAACATATTTTTATAAATGGTCAGCGGTGTAATATTCACTATGTGAAGCGTATGTTCTTTGAGTATTAAAAAAAATGGGCCAATGACATCTGGCATAAACCGAAATTTAGAACTTACTTAGGATGAATAATAGTTATTGTCCTGAACCTTATGCGACTTTACCCCTGGATCGATCAGAAAGATCATTACGTATCAATTACGAACTGGGATTCTCCCTCTGGCCATAGAAACAGGTATAACTCTGTTCCTGAAGAGGAAAGACTATGGAGTGTTTGTGATTTAAATGTTGTTGAGGATGAACTTCATTTTTTGTTTTATTGTCCATTATATGATGAAGCCAGGAAGCTTTTATTTCAGAAAATGTAAGATTGTAAACGTGAGTTGTTTTGGACTGAGGATGATGCTAAGTTGGAATGGTTTTTCAGAGAGGTTTTCTCTATAGCTACCTTTTTATAAACGGAGAAAGGACAAATTATATGGAAACTGAGAAAGGATCTGTTATTTATACGTGGAATTTATAATTTTGTGTTTTTGTTTGTAGCAGCTGATGTTTGTTTGCTGGCGTAGTTTATCTGTGTCTTGTAAGCCCTTATAGGCTGGAACCTTAGAGGTGTATGACACATGAATAAATAACCATTCATTCATTCACGGACCAGGCACTCGCGCAGTGATTATTGGCTTATTTCAAAAGACTTGACAGAAGGTCAAACGGATATTTATCATTCTGTTATCAGATCACAGAATAATTAACTGTTCCTTTGTCATCCTTGAGCACGAAAACCCCAGGGTTTATAAATGAACAGATTGTTTTTAGGTATAATGTTCATAATTATAACACTAGAGGTTCCAGTCAGCTCAAATCACCAATTCCAAGGACCAATCATCTTAGATCTTTTATTTATAGATCAGTGACTTTGTGGAATAACCTGCCTCAAAACCCCTGCTGCATATACATCAAATTAACTTTTAAAAAGAATCTTAAAGTCTCTGTAAAGTTTTTGTTGTTTTGTTCTTTTTGCATTCTGTATTTAATAGTTTTCTTTAATGTAATTTTATCTAGTATCGAACTTATCATTGTGCATTGAGTTAAATCATGTAATCACTTTGTATTTGCAATTGTATAATTCTGTATGTTTCTTTTTTGTGGACCCCAGGAAGAGCTGGTTGCTATGGCACCAGATAATGGGGATCCTCAATCAAATCAAATCTTTTGGGGCTAAAACATCATCAGTACTGTCCTTGAGCAGATAGATGGATAACGCTTCACTGGAATAAAGCTCTAGCTGAAAATATGCAACAACTGGAGCTTTTGAACTTGGTACAGTCTTTAGAAAATCCAGTATTTGTCAGAGAGAAGAACAGCTGATGAATGAAGTAATACATAATATTGCTTTTGTTTTTACTTCCAAACCAGTAAAGGCTCTGAATGAATGAATGAATGAATGAGAGACTTGCAGCACAGATCAGATGAGATCTGCAAGCGTAACGTTCTGCTTTCAAAGGCAGATTACTTTTGTAATATTGAATTTGACCCGGTCTTTGTACGTTTTGATCGTATAGAAACATAATTCCTACCATTGTAAGAATGAGATGTACCTGCTGTACTCTACTGCCCTTACTTTTAACAACTAGTGCTTTTTATTATTTTACCTCTTTTCTTATTTTATTTTCATTGTATTTATTATTTACTGTTTAATTGTGTCTTGCTGCTTTTAATGTTGATGTAAAGCACTTTGAAATACCTTGTGTTGAATTGTGCTATACAAATAAACTTTCCTTGCCTTCAAAGGCAGAAGTAATCTCTCGTCTAACCTGCTGCTCAATCTCCACACGTTAAGGAAACTTGTGAATCAATTCATACAATATTACACCCTTTTTTTTTATGGAAAAGCAAAACCCACCACCTATGGAAATCTGTCACTTTAAGTGACAAAGGTGGTTGAAGTTTTTTACTGATTTTGGCCCACTTAATACCTTCAAGTTAAACTGGATCAAAAAGTATCTGAAAATCCCCACATCGGTTTACATTTCATTTCACATCATGTGTTCTCCAGATAAGGTGGCTTTCATTTGCTGCCGCTCTGTAACTATAGCTTTTAATTACCATTAAAACTTGTTGAAAACGGTTTGAGCAGTACCACAAAGATTCTATTTAACAAAGAAAGTCAAAGAAATCTCATTTAAATTGATATGAAAAACAATATTTATCACAATTTAAGAAAGATTTAGATGTCAACTGTCCTTTCTGCCAAAAGCAGCCTGAAAGTGACTTATTTTGGTCGGGGGGATTCAGGGTTTACTGCTGACTCTTGTCTGATTCTCCCCTTTACTATCAGAATGTTGTTTTTGGTTTTCATCATTTTAATAAAAGGTAGTGATGCATTGCTTTTTAACTATGTTTTTATTTTTATTAAAGATTCACATACACAAACGCAATGCAAATTCATTAACAGAAAGCCTGAACTCTTTTACTTTAAAAAAAGAACTTGAACAGTACAGGACAGTCTTCATCAGAACACAACCTGATCAGCATCTGTAGCCTACATCTAAACTTCTTTATTTATGATCTGTTGTTTTTATTTCTATCAATTTACTTTCTCTTTATAATTTATATGTATCTCTCTCGTCTTTGTTAATTTTTCTTTCTTTCTTTTCAATCTGTGTTTGGATGTGTCGTTCATATCTGATGTTGCAGTGATTAACTGAACTCACTGAAGATGCAATAAATACATGTGTGTATATGTATATACCGGTATATACACACACACATATATATATATATATATATATATATATATATATATATATATATATATATATATATATATATATATATATATATATATATATATATATTACTAGTTCAGATTCCGTTTCGGACACACGTCAGTTCATCAGATCAAATCCCATGAAACAACAAGAACAGCTGTTGCGTAACTAACCAGTATTTTACTTTCTGGGATTTAATCCCAAAGAGAGCACGTTTATTTAATCCCCTTTTCTGCGCAGAAATGATTGATGGTTAGAAAGTGTAGATGAAGAGAAGGAGCTGATCACTGACAACACATGAGCGCCTTCATCTCAAGCATACACAGCATATACATCCATGAAATCAGGGAGTTCTTTACCACTATATGACTAAACTAACACAGAAATCAATATTCAAAAAGCAAATGAAGAAACACCTTGGAATATCATATGTATAGGATACCACACACTCACACACACTTATACAGATACATATACATACTGGACAGGGTCAGGTGTATTTTTAATCGTTTCATTACTGTATATTGGAATGTTTCATGTATGTTTTTTTGTTTTAAGATAATGATTTACACGTACGGTAAAGTTTAATGTAGGTTTGTCGTGTTATTTCGTTGTATGTCTTGTTTTTAACTATGTTTTAAATGTATTGTTTTTGAATGTGGACCCCAGTAAGACCTGCTGTGTTTAAGGGCATAGCTAATAATCCTTACAAATAAACTAATACACAAACTAATCTCAGCCTCCTCTTCATCAACGAACACAAACACCGAACTAATGGTGTCTTATTCTGACTAACTTTAATGTCTTTAACTTTAATGTTTAATTGTTTTGTTATTTCCTTCATGGTTCACATCAATTACTAAAACACTTTATGACAGTTTGCGACCTCGCTCAAATATGAATGATTGAATTCAACTTTAGGAACCCGCTTCAGAATTAAATAAGATTAATATACTCTCTCTAAAATATTACCTCATTTTTATCAAATAAATGTAACATCAGAGCAATTTGTTCCCTTCATTTTATGAACATAAAACCTGTTTTCTCCGAAGTTTTATCTTCGCATATGTTTCAGTATTAAACGACTATCTTTGTGTATTGATTTGGTCTTGAAAGCTAAAACTAGATTTTAATAAAAGAGTTTTATCCGCCGGGACCTCACACCAAACTCCATTTATATTTCACTGAATTTAAGAGTAAAGAAAACGTGTTGTTTACCTGTAGGCCCTAATTCATCTTTTTTTCTTTTTTATCATATTTCGTACCATTTTTGGCTTTTCAACGCTTTTTCTCCATATTCTGAAGGATTTTTTATCTAATCAATAACAATCACACTTATTTTGCATGACTTTTAATTTACACGTTCAGAATCAATATTTGAGTCCTGATGTTCTGATTTGTTTTTACTGTACCTTCATTTTTTTAACCTCCCTAAATGTTTTTTTAATGCTGTGATTCGGTTTTAAAAAACGAAACTACAACAGAATAAAAGGTTTTAATGCCATTTAATTGGCTGCGACCTCAAACCAAACTCCATTCAGATTTACTTGAATTTAAGAACATTCAGATTAAATTGGATTCGTTTTGTTTCTTCCTTACTTGCCTTTTTAAAAATTCTGGAGTTTTCATCAAAATCTGAACAATGTTGACTCGTATTTTCAATATTTCAATGAGGCTACACGTCTCCACATATTTAATTTCCGTGGTTTTAAACGTTAACTCTCTGCTGCAGCCCTGATTTTAATAAATATAGTTTAAAACGTGCAAAACGTTTCTTTTATTGATGTGATTTGCGCTCAAAAACGAACCCAAAGCGCGACTTAATGAAAGACTTGAATCGGCTGAGAGTTCCCACCAGACTCCGTTCAAATTTGACTAGATTTGAAAGAAAAGGCCTTTAATTCCTTTCTTCGGGTTTCTCTTAACCCTCCTTCATGTTTATTATTAAACCGACTCGGGGGAGGGTTATTCCGTTTAAGAAAATCTGATTTAATTCGTTAGTTGTGTATATGTTTACTTTTTGGAGCTGAATTTAAAACCTGTGATTTTAATTTAGGGTGTTTTATTTGAAGAATTGTACTCTCACAATTTTTACATCACATTAATAATAATAATAATAATAATAATAATAATAATAATAGTTCAAAAACCAAGTAAAAGAAGTCCAGTTTAAGCCTCTGAACCTGGGAGAGACCGGACCAGCAGCGTCTCTGCAAACACGCGCAACGGTCTCATGCAGCTAAAGACAGAAACCCCCTCACCCCCTTCAAATAAAAAATACATTAATAAATACATTTAAAAAAATAAAAAGAAATATATATATACACAGGACTGTCTCAGAAAATGAGAATATTGTGATTTTCTGTAATGCAATTACAAAAACAAAAATGTCATACATTCTGGATTCATTACAAATCAACTGAAATATTGCAAGCCTTTTATTATTTTAATATTGCTGATTATGGTTTACAGCTTAAGATTAAGATTCCCAGAATAGTCTCATATTTTTGAGATAGGATATTTTAGTTTTCTTAAACTGTAAGCCATGATCAGCAATATTAAAATAATAAAAGGCTTGCAATATTTCAGTTGATTTGTAATGAATCCAGAATGGATGACATTTTTGTTTTTGTAATTGCATTACAGAAAATCACAATATTCTCATTTTCTGAGACAGTCCTGTATATGCAGGCAAAAAAAAAAAGACAGAAACCCCACAATGATCCCAGAAAAACCCCAAACCAACCAAAGCACGACTAAATAATACTTTACTGGGCGCTGACAAGCAGACGTTGCTTTTAAATTGTGGTCCAACAGAAGTCTTTACTTTGACAGTAAACATGTCTCATGTCTTCCATCAGGGGGACATTTACAGGTTAAACGTGTCCCTGTGATGTTGGTTTCATGGACATCATGGACCAGAGACAGTCACGGACAGAAGAGGAGTCAGGAAGCTTGGTCTCAGTCGCAGGTCACGGTCCTCCAACAGGATAACGACCCAAAACACACAACCAGAACCACCCAGAACCAGCCAGAACCAAACACTGGACTGTTCTCAACTGTTCTCCCATAAATCCTAATCTAAGTCCTGTTGGACATCAGTGGATCCGCAGTCTGGAGAAGAAACCCTTCAGATTTACTTGAAATTTAAGAATATTCAGATTAAATGGGGCTCTTTTTCTTCATTACTTACTTGCCGTTTTAAAAGTCCTGCAGTTTTCCTCAAAATCTGAACAATGTTGACTCCTATTTTTTCTTGTATGGTTCTTTCATTTAGGCATTAACTCTCTGCTGCAGCCCTGATTTTAATAAATAGAGTTTAAAACGTGCAAAACGTTTCTTTTATTGATGTGATTTGCGCTCAAAAACGAACCCAAAATGCGACTTAATGTCCTCCGACAAGATAACGACCCAAAACAGAACTAGAACCCCCCAGAACCAAACACTGGACATGTGGAGAAGAAAGCCTTCAGACCTGAGACATGTGGACACGTCTGTCCCTCAGCTCTGGATTTCAGACACTCAGATGTGTTTTAATCTGATCCTAATTTCCATTTTTTGCTCCTGAATGGTTTTACTTTTGTTCCGATTTGGTTTTCAAAGCTTTAAAACATGAACAGGAAATCCCGACATTTGTTTTATGAAAATGTTTTCATCTGATCTGATGTTTTTAAGATATAATGTCATGTTTAATGTTGTCATATTTAAGAGTATTCTAATTCTTAGTGTCATGGCTATTACAAATTTACTAGAGCGACTCTGTAGTTTTGTCAGATCACACCACACTCCATTCCAATGTAGTCTAATTTAAGAGCATTTTAGGCGTCTGTTTCAAATTTAACTACATTTAATTCAGTACGGAAGATAAATAAATATAACCACAAACCAAGGTCTGTTGTTTTTTTTCTTCCTTTTTTCATTTTAGTTAAAGAAATCTAGGATTTTTTATTGATTTCTGATCCACAGAGCACATCGTTGTAAAAGCACCTGGAACTCATACGAGGATTTGAATATAATGGTCTATGGACGTTAAATAATAGTGTTATTTCCATGTTCGGTCATTGCAATCTGTAGTTTACTCCTTCTGATCGGACTTTTTTGTTGAAATGTCGTTTTAGTAAATATATTTATGTATTCTCTTTTTTATTATTCACGTTTTAAAACTAAACTGAAACCAGATTTTTTTTTCCACTCACCAACTTTTACTGAATATGTAAAAGTTGTGTTACTTTCAAACTCGAGAACGACCGTCCTTTTCTCTTTTCCTTTTATTATCATCACTATTATGGGATGAATTGAACTCAAATAAAAGAGTGGAAGCAGAGGTGGATTGTTCTGATCGATCAGAAATATTCCCGATAACAGAAACACAGCGCAGTTCAGATTCTGTTGAACTGGACGCGAAACAAAAAGACCCGAACTCTCTCTGGTGCTGAAACAGTGACCAGAGATCGATCAGCTGTGATCGGAGATCACCGCAGCCTTTTAGGTATTGATCAGCTGTGATCAGGCATTGATCGGTACCTGCGGGAGTTTGGGGTCGTTGATGTCCCAGGATAACTTCATCCCCACCGAACACACGCAGTCCGCGTCCTCGCGCTCCTCCGCCCGGGACATGGTCCTGGTCCTGGTCCTGGTTCTAGTTTTAGTTCTAGTTCTGGTCCTGGTTCTAGTTCTGGTCCTGGTCCTGGTCCTGGTCCCGGTCTTGTACTGGTCCAGATACGAGTCCTGCTCCGGGTTCTGCTGACTCCAGCTCTGCACCTGCTCCCAGTCCTGGTACGGTTCCTGGTTCCTGGTTCCTGGTCCTGGTCCTGGTCCTGGTCCTGGTCCCTCTGTAGTCCCACCGGTGCTGCCAATGCAGAATCTCTCTGGTGCAGAATCGGAACCAGAAACGGAGTGAAACTATGAAGGACGCAGCATGCAGACGAGAGGAAAAGAGAGCAGAGCTGCACCGGGGGTAGGACTGAAGTGAGGGAGGGACAGACCAGGGGGAGAGGAGGAGAGGAGGAGGAGGGGAGGAGGGACGTGAGAAAGTGAAGACAGACGGAGTGAGAGAGAAACAGAAAGAGACACAGAGAGTGTGTGTGTGTGTGTGTGTGTGTGTGTGTGTGTGTGTGTGTGTGTGTGTGTGTAGTGTGTGTGTGTGTGTGTGTGTGTGTGTGTGTGTGTGTGTGTGTGCGTGTGCAGTACTCGAGTTGTAAAAATAAATCAGGGGGGGTGGTGGATTTGATCATATGGACACAGATAATTTGTGCTGATTACAAATAATAAATGTTAAAATGTTTATACTGTAGATAGTAATACCACATTTGTTTATTGTTTATTTGTTTATTGTTTATTTTTTTACTACCAAAGAGCGAAATAACCGAATCAAATTCCTTGTTGGACAATGTTCGAACCTGGCCAATAAAGCTGATTCTGATTCTGATTCTGATAATATATTACAAATAATAGCAGTGACCAAAACACCTGCAGAAATACTGCAGGAATGACATAGCAGCAGTTAAATGCAGCCTTCTGTAAGCTTTAAATATCCACTGGGCTTACATCAAATACATCAAAACACAACAATAAAAAACACTTTTCTGAACTTATCAATATGACTCTGTCCTTCACAGGATAAGTAAAATGGATCACTGCAAAAACTCACAATCTTAACAAGAATATTTGTCTTATTTCTAGTTAAAATGTCTAATTTTAGTAAAAAAATCTCATTACACTTAAAACAAGACTCATCACTGGAAAAATAACAATTTTCACCTGTTTCAAGTAGATTTTCACTTAAAATAAGTAGAAAAATCTGCCAGTGGAACAAGATTTTTTTGCTTGTAATAAGAAGATAAATCTTGTCCCACTGGCAGATTTTCCTACTTATTTCAAGTGAAAATTTACTTGAAACAGGTGAAAATTGTCAAATAAGTTATTTTTCTGGTGTTATTTTTCTGGTGATGACTCTAAATGTTGAAATAGCAGTAAAACCACATTCATTGATGAAATGACATAAGGGATGGAAAGGAGGGATGGCAGTTTTACAGGGGGGATGATTTGGACCGTTTTTATTTCAGGGGGGGATGATTTGGACCGTTTTTATTTCAGGGGGGGATGATTTGGACCGTTTTTATTTCAGGGGGGATGCCATCCCCCCTCATCCCCCCTCATCCCCCCTCATCCCCCCTCAACTCCAGTGTGTGTGTCAGAGAGAGAGAGAGAACAGGTGAGTCTTCTTCAACCCCAGGAATTATATGAGTGTGTAGTTATGCAACATATTAATACTAGTATTATATTGAGATTCAGCAGCAAGTATTGAATTCAATTCAATTCAATTTTATTTATATAGCGTCTAATACAACAGATGTTATCTCTAGACGCTTTCCAGAGATCCAGAACATGAACATAAACATAAACATAAACCCCCGAGAAATTATTATATAAACAATGGCAGGTCTAAGCCTTAAGCCAAACAGTGGCAAGAAAAACTCCCCTTTAGGAGGGAAGAAACCTTGAGCAGGACCAGGCTCATAAGGGGGGACCCTCCTGCCGAAGGCCAGACTGGGGGAGTCAGGGACGTCAGCAGCACACAGCAGGCAGGTGGAAGCAGCAGCGGGATGAGCAGAGGGGGGTGCAGGCAGGCGGAAGCAGCAACAGCAGACATCCACGTAGGCAGGTAGAAGCAGCAACGGGATGACCGGGGATGGGGGGTGGGGCCAGGAACACAGGCCAGAACGCAGCTCCCGAGGCTCCAGCCTGCAAACATGCACAAAAAAGAGAAAAAAGGGGGGCCGGCACAAGAAACTACAGGAACGATGGACAAAAATGATAGCTATGAGATATTTATAATAAATAAAAATGGTAATGGAGAAGAGAAGAAGAGGAGAAGAAGGGTGAGAGGCACCGCCCAGCGGATCATGTCGGTGCCCCCCTGCAGCATAAGCCTATAGCAGCATATCTACCGCGAAGCTATATTTGAGACTAACTATTATAGTCTTGTTCTATAGCTGCAACTATGACTACTGACTCTAACACACTAGAGCAGGGCCATTCAATTGGCGGCCCGCGGGCCACATGCGGCCCGCCAGGAGCTTTTATGCGGCCCCTGGTCATATTTCAAAAAAGGGCGTGTTTGTTGAAAAAAAAAAAAAAAAAAATTTAAATAATATTTTTATAACTGGCTACTATGGACTAAAATGGTTGTGCTCAATGCTTAATATAATATTCAAATAAGGAAATCTTGGTGGAAAGTGGTGCTTTGTCATTATGGCGTGTTTTATTAAAAGTAGGTCAATATCAATTTCATTAAGTTTGCACAATGCATGGTTTCAAAATGAACTTGCATTCAAAATAATATTTCTTTATCTGAATATTATATTTAACATTCACAATTACTAAATCTGGAGACAATTAATACATAATTCATATGTAAACTAGATATATTCAAATGTATAATAAAAATGTATTATATTTACATAAGTCTTCGTCTTTGAGTGCAAAATACATTTTGAAAACCCCCACATTTTCAAATTGTGCGGCCCTCTCCATACAGTCCTTTTGCAGATGTGGCCCCCGGCCGAATCTAGTTGAATACCCCTGCACTAGAGTTTACACTACCTAGAGATTTACCAACACCAGCTAGAGGTTTACTAAACACTAACTATAGGCTTTACTAAACAGAAGGTTTTAAGTTTAGTTTTAAAGGTGGAGGTGGTGTCAGCCTCCTTAACCCAGATTGGAAGTTGGTTCCATAGTAATGGTGCCTGATAGCAGAACGCCCGCCCTCCAAATCTATATTTGGATACTCTAGGAACTACGAGTAAACCTGCACCCTGGGAGCGGAGAGCTCTGCCAGGAACATAAGGCACTATCAAATCTTGTAAATACTGCAGAGCTAAGCCGTTTTGGGCTTTATATGCAAGTAATACAATTTTAAATTTAATTCTGAATTTTACAGGTAGCCAATGGAGCGACGCTAATGTCATGCTGAGTGCCAGGCTGTGTCTAATTGTTTATTGTGTTAAACATTTTAGTTGCATGCATGTTTTTGTTTTGTTAGTTACCGTTTGAAATGTAACCTTTTCTGTGTTTTGAGTTGACATGCAATTACCTTTTTGTTTGAGTTGATTAGACACAGCTGAACACAATCAACTGAATCCTGACAGACAGCTGCAGTGGCCAATAAACCACTGCAGGCTGGCCCCCCAGACCAATGGTGAACGAGGGGAGGGTTTCCTTCCCCTTTTATATATTCAAGGCAGACATTCAAGCTGGGAGATTGAACGGACGGACAGAGGCCCATGAGGGACGAGAGTTGATGAACAAGAGTGGATGGACTGACGTACAGAGGCCCATGGGGGCCCAGGTGGTTGGGGAGCCCCCGGCGAACTCGGACCGGGGATCCCTGTTGGCGTGGGCCAACAGGGAGGGGGCACTGAGAGGGCACTGGAGGACAGTGAGCCCAGAAAGACTGAGACTGTCCATCTTTAACCTTTTTTAACCTTTTATGGATTGGCCATTTTAGAAACAGTTCTATTTTTAGTGACTCCCCCACCCCTGATTTTATAACCGTCTTTTGCACAATAAATGTTTGTTGCTGCACCCCTGCTTTTTGTTGTGGGTTACTAAGCGCTGCTCACCCTCGAAAGTATTTAATTGGGGACTTGAACCACCCCTGTGACACTAACACTGGAGAGACGTGGTCTCTCCTGCTGATTCCTGTCAGCACTCGTGCTGCTGCATTTTGGATCAGCTGGAGCCTATTCAGCAAATTACTTGGACATCCTGCTAACAACACATTACAGTAATCCAGTCTAGAAGATACAAACGCATGAAATAGTTTTTCTGCATCACTCTGCGAGAGGATTTTCTTAATCTTTGCAATATTACGGAGATGGAAAAACGCTATTTTACAAACCTGATTAACATATGGTTTAAACGAGAAATCCTGATCGAAAACAACACCAAGGTTTCTCACAGTTGCACTGGAAGCCATCGCAACACCATCTAGTCCCTTCCTAAGATGTTCTGGACCAAGAATGATAACCTCTGTTTTATCTGAATTTAGAAGCAAGAAATTTCTGGACATCCAGTCCTTGATGTCCCTAAGACATGCCTGAAGTTTAACCAACGGTTCTGTCTCATCCGGCTTCATAGACAAATAGAGCTGCGTATCATCAGCATAACAATGAAAGTGTATGCCGTGATTCTGGATTATACTTCCCAACGGCTGCATGTATAAACTGAACAAGATTGGCCCTAGCACTGAACCCTGTGGAACACCATAACAGACCCTTGACTTTTCTGAAGAAACCCTATGTACTGAAGAAACCTCATGTACCAGAACCAGAGCCAATTACCCAAACTCATACAGAAATAGGGGTAAAACCCCTAAGACCAGAATCAGTGACCCAAATAAACTACACAATACTGGTTAAACCCCCAAAACCAGAACCAGTGACCCAAAGTCAACCAAAGATACTGGTAAAACCCCCAAAACAAGAGTTAGTGACCAAAACTGAAAATACTGAAAAAAAAACAGAATCCAAATTTGTACTAATTTGTACTAAATCAGTCACCCAAACTAACCCCAAAATACTGGTAAAATCCCCAGAACCAGAATCGGTGAAACAACCGTATAGAAATACTGGTAAAACCCACAGTGCCACAATCAGTGAACCAAACTCACCCAAAAAATACTGGTAGAAAACCCCAAAACCAGAATCAGTGACCCAAACTCACCCCCCAAAAAAGGTAAGCCCACAGAAACAGAATCAGTGACCCAAACTGACGCAAAGATACTGAGTAAAACCCCCAAAACCAAAATCAGTGACCGAAACCCACCCAAAATGCTGAAAAAAACCCAGAATCCAAATCAGTGACCCAAAACTCACCCAAAAAGTACTAGTAAATCCCCAGAACAAGAATCAGCCAAACTAATCCAAAAATACTGGTAAACCCCCCCAAACCAGAATCTGTTACCCAAACTCACCTAAAAATATAAGGAAAACCCCCAAAACCAGATTCGGTGACCCAATCTCTCACAGAAATACTGGTTAAACCCCCATAATCAGATTCAGTGACCCAAAGTCACCCAAAAAAACTGGTAAATCCCCAGAATTAGAATCAGTGACCCAAAGTACAAGATTCCGTTATCTAAAATTACCAAAAAAAAAAAAAAAAAACTGGTACAACCCCCAGAACCAGAATTAGTGACCCAAACTTCCCCCAAAAACTGGTAAATCACCAGAACCAGAATCAGTGACCCAATCTCACACAGAAATACTGGTAAAACCCCCAGCACCAGAATCGGTTTCCCAATTTCACCCCCAAGAAACTGGAAAATCACCAGAACCAGAATCGGTTACCCAAACTCACCTAAAAATACAGGTAAAACCCCTAAAACCAGATTCAGTGACCCAAAGTCACCCAAAAAAAACTGGTAAATCCCCTGAACCGGAATCAGTGACCCAAAGTACAATATTCCGTTATCTAAAATTACCAAAAAAAACTGGTACAACGCCCAGAACCGGAATCAGTGATCCAAACTCACCCCAAAATACTAGTAAAACCCTCAGAACCAGAATGGATGACCCATACTCACCCAAAAATACTGGTAAAAACCTCAAAACCAGAATCGGTGAAACACAACCGTATAGAAATACTGGTAAACCCCCCCCAACACCAGAATCAATGACCCAATCTCACACAGAAATACTGGTAAAACCCTCAGCACCTGATGCTGGATCCCCCTCTCTTCTCATTCTCCTGGATCTATCTGCAGCATTTGACACAGTTGACCATGACATACTCCTAAACCAGCTTCATCACACCATTGGTCTCTCCGACACAGCCCTAAACTGGTTCAAGTCATATCTTACAAAACGAACAGAACGCAACTCCCTTGGTAACTCCCAATCCAAACCCCATACTGTCACCTGTGGGTCCCCCAGGGGTCTGTGCTTGGCCCCACCCTCTTCACCCTCTATCTTCTCCCCCTTGGCCAAGTCATCAGCCGGCATGGAATTTCATTCCACTGCTATGCTGATGACACACAACTTTATGTCAAAATTCAATTCAATTCAATTTTATTTGTATAGTGTCTAATACAACAAAAGTTGTTTCTAGGCGCTTTCCAGAGACCAGAACATGACCCCCGAGCAATGATTACATAAACAATGGCAGGTAAAAACTCCCCTAGTGGGAGAAAAGCCTTAAGCCAAACAGTGGCAAGGAAAAACTCCCCTTTAGGAGGGAAGACTACAAAACTACAGCTGCAGCCCTGTCACCAGTGTCATCATCTTCACAACTCACCATTGGTCTGGAGGAGATAAAGGCGTGGATGGAGCAAAATTTCCTTCAACTGAACAGCTCCAAAACAGAGGCCATCATGGTTGGCACCCCTCACCAGATCCAGTCATCATAAATAACCAGCATCACCTTCTCTGGCCACAACATTCCCCTCTCTTCATCTGTCACAAACCTTGGTGTCAAAATGGACCCCCAACTCTTCTTTGTTTCCCACATAAATCACCTCTGCAAGATCTCCTTCTACCACCTTCGCAACATCGCCAAACTCCGTCCAACCCTCACCCTCCCAGATGCTGAAAAGCTTGTCCACGCCTTTGTCTCCTCCAGACAGGACTACTGTAACACACTTCTCATGGGTGAAGAGTCTCCAGAGGCTCCAGTACATCCAAAACTCTGCAGCTAGGATCCTGATGAGAGTGTGGAAATACGACCATATCACCCCATTCTTCACTCACTCCACTGGCTTCCTGTCTCCACCAGGATTGAATATAAGGTCTCCCTCCTCACTCACCAGAGTGTCCATGGAAATGCCCCCCCCCCCATCTCAAAGAACTACTCCTCCCACAACCCACTACATCTCCCTCCGCCCTTCCCAAACTAACCGCCCCCATGTTCCCAGGACCAGACTCTGCACCCATGGGTGATGGGGCCTTTAGTGTCGCTGCCCCACGTCTCTGGAATGCCATCCCTTACAACCTAAGGACACCACAAACCACGAACAATTTTAAAAGAGGACTAAAAACCTTTCTTTTTAGCAAAGCATTTTATCACTAAACAATGCTGTTGTTGTTTTTCCCTAGTTGCTGTTTTTAATTGTTTTACTGTTTTCTGCCATGTCTTGACTTTTTATCCCCTTTATCTCTTATCTTCATTTTATTATTTCTTTTTCCTTTTAATGATCAAACTGTAGCACTTTGAGATTTTCGGTAATGTAAAGTGCATTATAAATAAAATAATAATTATTAAACTCACCCCCAAAAAACTGGAAAATCCCCAGAACCAGAATCAGTGACCCAATCTCACACAGAAATACTGGTAAAACCCCAAGAACCCCCCAAACCCCCAGCACCAGAATCAGTGAACCAAACCCACCCAAAAATACGGGGAAAATCCCCAGAACCAGAATCAGTGGCCCAAAGTCACCCCATACAAAGATAATCAAGGTGCTGATTGTCACAAGTGTGTGTATGTGTGTGTGTTTGTGTGTGTGTATGTTTTGTAATCACTTCAGTGTTTCTCCCCAAACACAGAAAGTCATTACTCATCAATCTGAAGAGTGTTGCCCTGACGACCCATCCGTCTAATGTTGGCCCCCTCCACCCGTACAGTACATCCAGCAACGACACCTGAGACCTCTCCGTCCACGAAACTGTTGCATCTCTGGGCTCTGAGGTATCTGGGAGGGACCTGTTTGATAGTTGACACTGGTCTGATCATCTGGCTGATGGTTTCAACCAACCACTAAAGGTCAGTTATTTTTATTTTGAAGATATCATGGCTTCTTCTGCTGTTAAATGTACCAAAAGAACCGCAACAACCGGTTCTGGGTTGCTTTGGAAGGGCTTTAGGCAATAGGCAGCAGCTTCTTTCATCCATAGACAGACATCTATTAACTGGATTAAAGCAGCACAATGTAACTTTCAGTTTTTGTTGAATGTGGCGGCTCCTTTGGACAAAAGCGGTAGTGCTTTACCAGAAAGAACACTACATTTCCCATGAGCACCAGCGCGTACAGCCGGAAAGATCCTGTCCCCGTCGTGTGCATTTGTTTTGATGAGAGAAGACGGGACGGACTTTCAAAACTACTTTTCTGTTTTCAGCGGTGGTTTGCAGGATGGATAGTGAAGAGGTAATGTATCTATTTTTGGCTAAACAATATAATATGACGATGTTGAAAAACACTAAGTTCAACTTGGCTTTATTAAGTTGTTTCAGCGAGATAATGCGCCTACAAACTCATACGCTCTGCACCTTTTTCCTGTCACGTTTTTTAGAGGGACTTCGTCATAAATTAGTAGTCCAACATACTTACTGACAAAATAAAAAAATACTTTATAACCTGTGAATAAGTGAATGCCCATTCCTTATATTTTGCAGATCAGCCCTGCACAATTTTACAGTTCTCAGGAAAAATACTAGAACCCAAGACGAATATGTGAAAACATTCTAATTTTGATTCTTATTGAACATAGAACTCCACATTTACATTTGTATCATAACAATTCTGTCTCTCTTGTCGGACATCCCTCCTCGTCTTTCTGCTCACGCCACGGAGTGAACGCCGGGCCAATGTTTATTCTTGTCCGGGCATTTTAAAAAAAAATTAATTAATTTATTTTTTGTCCGGGCATTGTTACTCTCGAGCTTGTTACTCTCCCGCTTTCTTTTTTTCGCTTCCTCCAATAAAACTTTTATTTTCTTGGGTTTTTTCGCTGCTTCGGCCATGACACCAGCTTCTGCTGAGCTCTGCGCTCCACGCCCCGCCCAGCTTTGGTCTCCACTACGAATGGGGAAGGAGGGGGAAGTGACGTATGCCGTAAAACAGTCAAAGCCAGGCGCGCAGGAAGACGTTTTTGCCAGGGGGTGCGGGGGTTCTCCCAAAATCACTTGCCCCTCCCCTGCATGAAGAACAGCTGACAGTGCGCACAAGCTTTACCAAAACATAGCGAACCAACCATCTACAGTAAAAAAGCAACATCACTATAATTATTATCATAGTCACATAGGCGGCGGGTGACAGAAAATATTTGGTGAAGCTACAGGGAGGAATCCTCGGGAGGAATCCTCGCGCCCGCGCGAAAATTTTGAAGTTTTTTTTCACCCAAAACAGTTGCGTAACAATGATTTGAGCATAATTTGACCAATATTACCGGCAGTGCAGTCTCCTCCTCCCGGGTCATCACTGCTCATATAGCCGGCTGCACCATCAGGTGAGCCGGTGTTAGACACTGGGGGAGTCGCTGACGCGGTGACTGCAGGTGCAGTCGCTCTCCTCCGACTCACTGTCACATTGGCAGCAGCTCCAATGTTTTGTGTCTGTTTCTCTTTTGGTTTAAAAAATGAACTTATATCCATCTTGGTCTTGACTTGGAGCTTTGTGTTGTGTTTTGAAAGGAGCGCTGCTGGCTGTGCATTTGTAATTGGCGGACAAAAATGCGGATGTTTACAAACAACATTTGCGGTTCTGATCACCTGAGCGTTCCGCAGACCAGGGGGTGTGACTGGCTACTTTTCTTTTTTTTTAATTAAAATTACCCCTATATTCAGCCTTCATCTCAAATGTGGCTTACAATGTTGTGGAACAGAAACAGCAACCACAAATATTTATATATTTATAATCTTTTATTGTCATTTCAATTTTTCCAGGGGGTGCTGCAGCCCCTGCCGCACCCCCACTTCCGGCGCCTATGGTCAAAGCCGTAAAAATGTGTAGTTTTTTAGTGTGGAAGGGTTCCTACCATGCTCCTCAAAGTTACATAGTGCCAGTGAAGGTGATACAGACCCCTCAGACCATGACAGAGGTTCATTAAACCTGTTGTAAGTTGATGTACCATCACAATGATGATGATGAAATATTAGATTAAGGTGGAAAAGTTACATAGTGCTGCTTTAAGTGGTGGAGGGTCTCCAGTGTAACCTGTTGGCAGACAGAACCGCTGGTTCCTTCAGCGGAGACTCCATCTAGGTTAGCCTTGAACCTTTCTGGACTGAGTAGCTTTATCCAGATGTCTGCCTAAAAAAATCTGGACTCACTGGCTTTATTCTGACCTCCGCCTTGAACCTTCAGGACAGAGGACTGACGACCTTCCTCTAGATCTCCACCTGGAACCTTCTGGACTGACTATCTTGGTCCACTTGGAATTTTCTGGACAGGGGATTGACTAGCTTTGTCCGGAACTCCATTTGGAACCTTCTGGAGTGAGTAGCCTTTTTCACATCTCTATCTGGAACCTTCTGGACAGAGGACTGACGAGCTCCGTCTAGATTTCCATCTGGAACATTTTGGACTGACTATCTTCATCCACCTGGAACCTTCTGGAAAGAGGACTGACTACCTTTGTCCAGACCTCCATCCGGAACCTTTTGGACTGACTAGCATCAGCCAGCTCTCCACCTGGAACCTTCTGGACTGAGTAGCTTTGTCTAGACCCTCCAGCTGGAACCTTCTGGACAGAGGACGGACTAGCTTTATCCAAACCTCCATCTGGAACCTTGTGGACTGACTAGCATCAGCCAGCTCTCCACCTGGAACCTTCTGGACTGACTAGCTTCATCTAGCTCTCCACCTGGAACCTTCTATGACTGAGTAGCTTTGTCTATTACAGGGATCGGCAACCCAAAATGTTGAAAGAGCCATATTGGACCAAAAACACAAAAAACAAATATGTCTGGAGCCGCAAAAAATGAAAAGTCTTGTATAAGCCTTAGAATGAAGACAAAAAATGCTGGGGGAGGATTTCTTTTTTCATTAGAGTATGTACTTCGAGAAAAAAGTCGAAATGTCGAGAGAAAAAAGTAAAAATTTCGAGAAAAAAGTCAAAATGTCAAGATTAATGTTGAAATACAATCTTGAGAAAAAAGTCGAAATGTTTAGAAAAAAGTCAAAATGTTGAGAAAAAAGTCAAAATTTCAAGAAAAAAGTCAAAATTTCGAGAAAAAAGTCGAAATGTCGAGATTAAAAGGGAAAGGAAAAAGGAAGAAAAAAAGAGAAAAAAAAAGAAAAAAGAAGGAAAAAAAAGGAAAAAAAGAAGAAAAAAGGTCAAACTTTTTTGAAAAAGCTCCAGGAGCCACTAGGGCGGCTCCGGAGCCGCATGCGGCTCTGGAGCCGCGGGTTGCCGACCCCTGGTCTAGACCCTCCAGCTGGAACCTTCTGGACAGAGGAATGACTAGCTTTGTCCAGACCTCCATCTAGAACCTTCTGGACTGACTAGATTCAGCACTTTGGCCAGACCTCCACCTGCACCTGGAGTTAGCTTTATTGGTTACTGTGAGCTAAACTGAGATAGCTGACTGGTGGTAACTGGGACTAAGGTCAGCGTAGCTTCCAGTTCTGCTCTTTTTGGCCAATTTTGGATTAACTGGGGTTGGGTTGTCCCTGACTAGAAATGGATAAAAAAGGTAAGCTGTGTGTTGGAGCAGAGCAACATCTAAAACATACAGGACATACAATGAAGAAGGAAAACATACATACAGTATATATATATATATATATATATATATATATATAATTTTTTTTTCAGGATTATTTTACCCATTTCTGAAGGTTTTACAGTTTTTTTTAATGACTATGATGCAGCTGGAAAGAACTAAAGGACAAAAACGTCTCCTGTCATGATGAAACGTGGTCTTCTGATCCATTTGATAGAGGAAGCACCAAACTGCACAACATCTGTGAAGACTAGAAGCTTCTGACATTGTCTTCAACAAATCCATCCTTAGTGAACTTTTCAATAACATTTGTATGTGTAAAGCTGTTGTTTTAATCACGTAATGAAGTGACATCACGTTTGTTGTGGGCAGGTTAACAGCTGTGTCCTGGCCCATGTCTCCATCTAGTGGACAGAGGTCGTCATTGCATGTGTTCACGCAGCTCTGCAAGGACTTTTTAGGGCCCGAGCACTGAGGGTGCAAGGACCCTTCTGTATATGTAGTGGTTATTATTATTAGGTCCCGAGCACTTACAGTGCGAAGGCCCTTTGTATCTGTAGGAATTTTTTATTATTCTCATTTTTCTCGTTTTTCCTCCGACGAAATGAGGGCCTTTTTGCCCCCCTAAACATGACCCAAAAGTCACCAAATTTTGCACGCAAGCCAGACCTGGCGAAAAATGTGATATTTAATGGTTTGCATTAATGGGCGTGGCCTAATTGCTCAACAGCGCCCCCTAGAAAACTTTGTGCCTCAAGCCCCACAATACGGTTTGACGTACATGCACGAAAATCGGTACACACCTGTATCATGTCGCAACTTAAAGAAAAGTCTCTTGGCGCCATGGCCGAAACCGAACAGGAAGTCGGCCATTTTGAAATCGTGTAATTTTGGCGCAATTTATGCCATTTCTTCGGCCGCTTCTTCGCCCGAACCGTAACGTGCACCCAGGTGTGTTATACATCAAAATGTGCAACAATGCGCATTACTTTTCTCAGTCAAAAGCGTTACCGTGGTGGCGACGATAGACGCCAAAAAGCGCGCCCCAACTTCATCTGATTGGTCGATATTTGATATTCCTACTTTCTGTGATAACTTTTGAATGGTTTGATAGAGTCGTGGGTGGTGTCATTGGACTCGGTTTTGAGTCAGTGAACAAAATTGGTGCAAATTAGCCCCGCCCCTTCTTCTGATTGGTCGATATTTGATAGTCCCTATTTCCTGCTATAACTTTTGAATGGTTTGATATAGAGAGTCGTGGGTGGTTTCATCCGCTAAATGTCCAGGCCTGAAAAATCTACATGCAAGTCGTACAAGCTTCCACTGCAGCCTGAACGTGCACAAGGGTGGAGGGCCCGTTCATCGCTGCTTTCAGCTTTAATTGTACTTTTTATTTTATTTTTTTTACTCTTGGGGGCCCCCTAGTGGTCACGCAGCCCTAAGCAGCCGCTTAGTTCGCTTATGCCTTGGGCGCTTTTTGACTCTGACGTAGGCACAGAATGCAGAAATATATCTCGACCATCAATCAAAAAAGCTTTACATGTATAACATTGGCAGACATTACAGTATGTAGGGAAAATAAATTAAATTGATCATAAAAGCATGAAACTTGCTACAGTGTAGTGGCCTAAACATGTTCAGATATGAAACAGAATGGCCTTGTGGTTTCCATGGCTGCCAGTTTACATACAGGTGTACCTGAACCAAACTTAATATTATTGATGGTCAAGATTTACAGCGATACCAAGCACAACATCTGTTCAGACGAATAGTTCATTGTGAGTTCAGTCAAGCAAGAGGTGGTTCAAAAAACATAAGTAAGACTGTAGCATGGCGAGTGCTACGGGGCCCGACCGACAGGATAGAGAGGACACAGAGTTTAGTGCAGACCCTTTTATTACAGCAACTCACACCCACATGTGCCCAAGCATCACACAGCTCCTCAGCAGCAGCTCCTCCGACTGACCGAACCCAGCTGCAGTCTCCCAGTCCTCCTTATCAAGGCCAGCAGGGTGGAGAGGCTGATGGGACACACCTGTGTCCCGTCAGCCTGAGTGGCTGCAGCTCCTCCACTCTGCCACACACCCCCAACGCCAAACTCGCGCCGGGGTCCGTCCGGCCGAGCCTACTCCCCCCCCCCGCCCCTCTCGGAGCGGGAGATGAAGCCGTCCGCGCCCCCAGACCTTCCTGGTTCAGACGGCCGCCGAGCCCCATCGGGAGGTCGCCCTCGGTGTCGGGCCGACCAGCGGGAACGGTCGGGCGGCCGTCCTCGGCGACGGGCCGACCAGCGGAAACGGTCGGGCGCCGAGAAAGCCGCTCTCGGGCCCATGGTGGCCTCGGGTCAGACGGTGCATCCAGGACCCGCGCTGGCCGCTGGTCCGCCTCCAGGACCGCCTCCTTCACGGCGCAGCCCTGGTCTGGAGCTGGTGTGTCCAGGACCGCCTCCTCCGTCACGCAGCCTTGCTCTGGCCACGGGTCTGCCTCCGTCTCCGCGGGTCCCGCCGTCGCTAGCGCCGCCGCCTCCTCCGCAGCCGCCACCGTCTCAGTAGCCGTCGCCTGGCGACCAGCAGCCTCTGCCTCCCGGCCTGTGGGCTGCTGTGCCGCCAGCGCTGCCGCGGCGAACCTCAGGCGTGGTGCAGGGGTGGGCTGCTCCGTGGGTCCCGCCGCATCGGGAGCCGTCGCTTGACGGCCCGCAGCTTCTGCCTCCTGGCCTCTCAGCTGCGGCGCCGCCAGCTCCTCCCGCGCTGCTGCGGTGAACCTCGAGCGTGGCGCAGGGGTGGGTCGCTCCGCGGCCACCAGCGCTTCTAGTGCCGCGAGCTGCCGCTCCCTCTGGCTCTGAAGCACGGCTGCCAGGTCCGCCATGGCATGGGCGAGCGCCTCCAGGGCCCGCTCCGTGCCTCCCTTCTCCATCCCGTCGGGCCCCACGTTGGGTGCCAGTGTAGCACGGCGAGTGCTACGGGGCCCGACCGAGAGGATAGAGAGGACACGGAGTTTAGTGCAGACCCTTTTATTACAGCAACTCACACCCACATGTGCCCAAGCATCACACAGCTCCTCAGCAGCAGCTCCTCCGACTGACCGAACCCAGCTGCAGTCTCCCAGTCCTCCTTATCAAGGCTGGCAGGGTGGAGAGGCTGATGGGACACACCTGTGTCCCGTCAGCCTGAGTGGCTGCAGCTCCTCCACTCTGCCACAAAGACTTTGTCAAATCATGTCTATTTCATTAATGATAATTATAACAATAATAATAATACATTTTATTGTTAGGCGCCTTGAATGGCACTGAAGCTTGCATACAACAATCAAAACATAAAACACTATTAAAACAGCAGAGACCCGATTCTGAGAGCACCAAACCAGAACCTTCCACTCTTCTGCGCCTCAAATTCTGTTAAAGTCATGAACAGAATCGGTGACAGTCCAACCCCCTC
Organism: Cololabis saira; assembly: GCF_033807715.1. NCBI lineage: Eukaryota > Metazoa > Chordata > Actinopteri > Beloniformes > Belonidae > Cololabis > Cololabis saira. The sequence goes on from NC_084608.1 coordinate 4,119,666, forward strand.
AGGAATCCAAAATAGAAAAAAACAGGAATGTTACAGGTGAGTTTCATAAAGAAAGCAAAAGTACTTGTGGGAAAATTGGGTGAGAGCAGGAGTAATACTAATGGAGGACCTGTTCGATGGGAACCACTTACTCTCCTTTGAGCAGCTGGTGTCCAAATATGACATACCTAGGAAGGATTTCTGGAAATGTATGCAAATTAGGAGTTGTATAACTACAGCAGATAGGAAGAAACATGTTGCCCCTGTCACTGATATTCAGGAGTTGTGGCGATCGAGCTGGAAGCTTAAAGGAGGGACATCCAGGTTTTATCATAAGTTTAGAGAATATCAACTACCAAACTATGTGGGTGTCAAACTAACTTGGGAAAAAGATTTGGGAACAACTATTCAAGGGGATAGCTGGAGGAAGGACATGCAAACACGCCTAATTAATTTCAGAATAATAAATATAAATTACTGGACACCAGCAAAGATGTCGATCCACATGTTGTATGAATGTGAAATGGTACAGGACATTTGTTTTTTTTTTTTCAATTTTCAATTTTATTTTATTTATATAGCGTCTAATACAACAGATGTTGTCTCTAGACGCTTTCCAGAGATCCAGAACATGAACATAAACATAAACATAAACATAAACATAAACATAAACATAAACATAAACCCCCGAGCAATTATTATATAAACAATGGCAGGTAAAAACTCCCTTAGTGGGAGAAAAGCCTTAAGCCAAACAGTGGCAAGGAAAAACTCCCCTTTAGGAGGGAAGAAACCTTGAGCAGGACCAGGCTCATAAGGGGGGACCCTCCTGCCGAAGGCCAGACTGGGGGAGTCAGGGACGTCGACAGCACACAGCAGGCAGGTGGAAGCAGCAGCGGGATGACCAGAGGTGGGGGGGGGGGGCGTCAGCAGCACACAACAGTCATGTGGAAGCAGCAGCGGGATGACCAGAGGGGGGGGGGGCGTCAGCAGCACACAACAGTCATGTGGAAGCAGCAGCGGGATGACCAGAGGGGGGGGGGGGTGCAGGCAGGCGGAAGCAGCAACAGCAGACATCCACGTAGGCAGGTGGAAGAAGCAATGGGATGACCAGAGGGGGGGGAGGGCCGGGAACACAGGCCAGAACGCAGCTCCTGAGGCTCCGGCCTGCAAACATACACAAAAGAGAAAAAAGGGGGGCCGGCACAAGAAACTACAGGAACAATGGACAAAAATGATAGCTATGAGATATTTATAATAAATAAAAATGGTAATGGAGAAGAGAGGCAGGGAAAAGGAGAGGAGAAGAAGGGTGAGAGGCACCGCCCAGCGGATCATGTCGGTGCCCCCCTGCAGCATAAGCCTATAGCAGCATATCTACCGCGAAGCTATATTTGAGACTAACTATTATAGTTTTGTTCTATAGCTGCGACAATGACTACTGACTCTAACACACTAAAGTTTACACTACCTAGAGATTTACCAACACCAGCTAGAGGTTTACTTAACACTAACTATAAGCTTTACTAAACAGAAAGGTTTTAAGTTTAGTTTTAAAGGTGGAGGTGGTGTCAGCCTCCTTAACCCAGATTGGAAGTTGGTTCCAAAGTAATGGTGCCTGATAGCAGAACGCCCGCCCTCCAAATCTACATTTAGATACTCTAGGAACTACGAGTAAACCTGCACCCTGGGAGCGGAGAGCTCGGCCAGGAACATAAGGCACTATCAAATCTTGTAAATACTGCGGAGCTAAGCCGTTTTGGGCTTTATATGCAAGTAATAAAATTTTAAATTGAATTCTGAATTTTACAGGTAGCCAATGGAGCGACGCTAACACTGGAGAGACGTGGTCTCTCCTGCTAATTCCTGTCAGTACTCGTGCTGCTGCATTTTGGATCAGCTGGAGCCTATTCAGCAAATTACTTGGACATCCTGCTAACAACACATTACAGTAATCCAGTCTAGAAGATGCAAACGCATGAACTAGTTTCTCTGCATCCCTCTGCGAGAGGATTTTCCTAATTTTTGCAATATTACGGAGATGGAAAAACGCTATTTTACAAACCTGATTAACATATGGTTTAAACGACAAATCCTGATCGAAAACAACACCAAGGTTTCTCACAGTTGCACTGGAAGCCATCGCAACACCATCTAATCCCTTCCTAAGATGCTCTGGACCAAGAATGATAACCTCTGTTTTATCTGAATTTAGAAGCAAGAAATTTCTGGACATCCAGTCCTTGATGTCCCTAAGACATGCCTGAAGTTTAACTAACGGTTCTGTTTCATCCGGCTTCATAGACAAGTAGAGCTGCGTATCATCAGCATAACAATGAAAGTGTATGCCGTGATTCTGGATTATACTTCCCAACGGCTGCATGTATAAACTGAACAAGACTGGCCCTAGCACTGAACCCTGCGGAACACCATAACAGACCCTCGACTGTTCTGAAGAAACCTCATGTACATGAACAAACTGGAACCTGTCAGATAGATATGATTTAAACCAACGTAGAGCTGTCCCTTTAATCCCAACAACATGCTCTAACCTGTGCAGTAAAATGCCATGATCAACAGTGTCAAAAGCAGCACTGAGGTCCAGTAAAACCAATATGGACACTAATCCCTTATCTGAGGCCATAAGAAGGTCATTCGTAACTCGAACCAGTGCTGTCTCTGTGCTATGATGCATTCTGAACCCTGACTGAAAGACTTCAAACAGATCATTTCTATACAAATAGTCACATAACTGGCTTGAAACTGCCTTTTCCAGAATTTTAGATACAAATGGAAGGTTAGAAATTGGCCTATAATTAGCTAAGGTGTCTGGGTCAAGGGAAGATTTTTTAAGTAAAGGTTTAATTACTGCCACTTGGAAAACCTGTGGTACATATCCTAAGCTTAGGGATAGGTTGATTTGGTCCAGTATTGTCACACCAATAAGAGAAAAAACATTTTTGAATAGTCGAGTCGGGATGGGGTCTAACATACATGTGGTTGACTTAGCTCTATTAACGAGTGAAGTCAGCTCAGGGAGGTCTATAGGATCAAAACAGTCTAGAGACAAGTCAGAGCCTAGGGAAGTCGCTAAAGCTGAAGAAACGCCCACAACCGGCTGGTTGATTTCTTCTCTAATTCTCGTGATTTTACTGTTAAAGAAGCTCATAAAGTCCTCACTACTGAGAGCTGCAGGAATACACGGCTCCACAGAGCTGTGACTCTTTGTCAGCCTGGCTACAGTGCTGAACAGAAAACGTGGGTTACTTTTGTTATCCTCTATCAACGTTGAATAATAAGCTGTTCTTGCTTTGCGAATGGCTTTTTTATATACTATTAGAATATCTTTCCATTCACGATAAGAGTCTACAGACCTACAAGAGTACCACTTCCTTTCCATTTTACGCACGCTTTGTTTCAACATGCGAATATCTGAATTGTACCAGGGAGTTAAGCTCCTGTGGCTAGAAACCCTCCTTTTCAAAGGAGCAACTTCATCTAAAGCTGAGTGCAACAGATCAGCAGTGTTACTAACAAGAAAATCAACATCAGAGGTAGAACCCAGGTCACTGGCCTCTATTGCTTCAGTAGAGGCTTCACTATTTTCCACTGTCGCAAGACGAGCAACGGTCTCCTTAAATTTAGCAATAGCTTCATCAGACAAACATCTGCTAAAATAATACCTCCTGCCCTGCACTTCAACATCAACAACATTCAATTCCAACGTTATTAAATAATGGTCGGATAAAAGGGAGTTAACAGGTGACACCAACAGACCATCAGTTTCAACACCGTAGGTGAGAACGAGATCGAGAGTATGACCAAAACAATGCGTCGGCCCGTCCACTTTTTGTGAGATACCCATTGATTCTAGAAGAGAATTGAAAGCTAATTTAAGATTATCGCTTTCAACATCCATATGAATATTAAAATCACCCACTATGATGAATTTATCTGTACTGATCAATAATCCAGAAAGGAAATCTGAAAATTCAGACAAAAACTCTAGATAAGCGCCAGCAGGGGGCCGATACACTACCACTAACACAACTGGCTTCTCTGATTTCCAGCTCGGAAATTTCAGACTAAGCGTGAGGCTTTCAAACGTATTATGATTGCACTTAGGTTCAATTTTTGTTTGGAGACTGGAGTTATAAATTGCTGCGACTCCTCCGCCCCGGCCCGTGTTTCTAGGAATGTGATGATTAAAGTAGCCGGGCGGAGTTGATTCATTCAAACTAACATACTCTTCATCCTGTAACCATGTTTCTGTTAAGCAGAAAACATCACTCCTGCTCTCTGTGATTATATCGTTTACTAACAGAGACTTGGAGCTTAATGATCGTATATTTAGTAGTCCGCATCTAATTTTTCGGTCTCTTATTGGTACCAAATGTGCATTGGTTTTAATTTTTACAAGATTATTTTGGTTAACGCCTCTATAACGCCGCACCTGGTGAACTAGTGGAGGGCGGGGAACTGCAACTACTTCTATTTTGCTAGGCACCTGGTTAGAGTTACCAGTTACATCATGTAATCTTATAGTTTTGTTGGCAGGCGTTGGTCCTCGAGAAGCAGCAGAGAAGTGTGTTAAACTACAGCTCTGCATCCTGGCCTGGACCCTGCGATGTCAGGGAGAGGGTCTAATGAAACAGGCCAAATTACTAGAGACAAGAGCAGCACCATCCCGGGTGGGATGAATGCCGTCTCTTCTAATCAGACCGGGCTTTCCCCAGAACGTTTCCCAATTGTCAATAAAGGCCACGTCGTTTTCTGAACACCACCGATACAACCAGCGGCGGAGCGAGAGCATGCGACTAAACATGTCATCACTGGTCAAATTGGGGAGGGGGCCAGAGAAACCTACGGAGTCCGACATGGATTTAGCGAAGTTACACACCGAGACAATATTCATTCTGGTTACTTCCGACTGGCGAAGACGGGAGTCGTTAGCTCCGACATGGATGATAACTTTACCATATTTACGATTACCCTTTGCCAGTAGCTTCAAATTTGCTTCTATGTCGCCCGCTCTGGCCCCAGGGATACACCTAACTATGGTCTCTGGAGTCGGCTTCACATGTCTGACTATGGAGTCGCCAATCACCAGGGTCGGCTTCTCAACGGGTGTGTCGCTGAGTGGGGAAAATCGGTTAGACACGTGAAGCGGGTGGTGGTGTTCCGTGAGCCCTTTACTACGCTTCCCCCGAACCGTCACCCACCGGTCCTGACTGGCCGGCTGCTCGGGAGCTGCAGGGGAGCGGCTAGCCTCAGCTGCTATGGGCCGGTCCGCCGCTAGCTTAGCCTGGTTAGCTGAGGAGGCTATCGGACTATGGTCAAATTGGCAGAACCGGACCTCTAACTGACTGAGCCTCGCCTCCAGCCCTGTAAATAAACTACATTTTAAGCACTTACCGTCTTCACTAAAGGAGGCAGAGGAATAACTAAACATTTCACACACTGAGCAGCAAAGAGGTGAAACGGTGGGAGACGGAGAGCCCATGCTAAGATGCTAACGGAGGCTAACGGACAGAAAATGTATTGGTGATTGGTGACAGTGAAAGTTACGGAAGAGAAAATGAGCGAGTGTTGAAATAAAGACAGTAATGTACCAGATATAGTGCTATTTTACCAGAAAACAGTCTAAGTTTAGGACAAAAAAGTCGGGAGAGATCTGTGCCCGCACGCCGTGCAGCAGCAACGGACCGCAACACCAGGAAGTGACGCGATGCGTGACGCAGTACGTTACCCAATCAGCAAGCACGCAAGAGATCCAAGCACGCCCCTCAGCGGTGGTCAGCGGTTGTTAGGTGTATTAACAATATATTGGGAACAGGACTTACGGAAGATCCAGCACTATGTATATTAGGCATCATACCAACAGAAGATAACTTGTCTGCACATAAGTGTTCTTGGGTGAAACTGACCCTTTTATCAGGAAGCAGGATAGTACTTATGCATTGGAAGTCAAGAGAGAAGGTCAGTCTTAAGGAATGGAGAGATGAGTTGGCTAAAATAGCTTCATTTGAGCAGCTTATTCAAATAGTTAACAACAGTCTAAGGGCCTGATTTACTAAAGGTAAACGTGCGTAAAAATGTGTGCAAACTTGACATCACGCGCAAACCAATGTGCAAGCTGATCTACTAACAGCGTGCAAAGAGGACTGCGCCTCTCAAATGAGCAAAATAGCACACGCTGTTCATTTAGTACTTTTGCCCTGATGAATAATCAATATGGAAAAGTAGACATTTTCACCATCATCTGATTCATTCTGATAAAATATTGGCGCCTCATATTTACAGCCTGCTGTGCTGTTGCCGTCCCTGACCCACCAGTCTGGCCCTCGGCAGGAGGGTCCCCCCTGATGAGCCTGGTCCTGCTCAAGGTTTCTTCCCTCCTAAAGGGGAGTTTTTCCTTGCCACTGTTTGGCTTAAGGTTTTTCTCCCACTAGGGGAGTTTTTACCTGCCATTGTTTATGTAATAACTGCTCGGGGGTCATGTTCTGGGTATGGGTCTCTGTAAAGCGTCTAGAGACAACTCTGTTGTATTAGACGCTATATAAATAAAATTGAATTGAATTGAATTGAATATGGGGCGTACCCGCCAGAAAGCGCTAAATACTGGGAGGGGAAAATGCAAATATGTTCATTTACCACACGCAATGAGATTTACCAAGCCTAACAGTTTTGGCGGGGATTGTGATTGCGTCTGTATTTAATACGTTCGAAAGGAAGGTGCTAATCTGCCCAGCATTATGCAGGGATGCTTGTTGGTGCCTGATTTGAGGACTGGGGTGGGGATGGCTCAACTTGTGGTCAGGATTCTCCACATGCAAAAGGAGAAATATTTTATTTGAATGTTAAATCGAGTATTATTCAGCAAAAGGTTGCCACAGGAGGCACATTCATTTTTTTATTTGTGATAATAAATAAATCACGTGTTTTCATGGAGAAAAAAGTGTTTCTTATTGTGCGCCTATACTTGTTCTGCAGTTGTCATACCCCGGTGTTGTGCCGTATTCAGCACCTCTGCCGTGAAAAGCACCCCCTCGTCTGACAAAAATGATATTCTCATTCCGTGTCACGTTCTGTTTAGCGTCCAGTTTTGTGTTAATGATTCATGTTTAAATGCGCTCATGGATTCCACAATAGTCATACTTTCCCACAATCACAGTCACAGATAACAAAAATCGGGTAAATGGTTATTGATGTCATTAATTAATAGCCTGCTTACTGTGTTGTCTTCCATAATATTTGTAAATATATATAATATAAACTCCTAAGTATGTGTTTGTGTGAGTGTGTATATATAAATATATTGAAGTGTCAGTGTGTTGTTTTTTTTCTTGGTCTACTTATCATTGAATATACGAGGGGGTGCTTTTCACGGCAGGGGTACTGAATACGGCACAACAATTTGTCTCTTCCACTAATATCTCTAACTCCAACTCGTCAAATTTCATTTTGCGCTCGCAAACCGTAAGACATGCAACACCTCATTTAAATACTGCGGTTTGTGCCTGTTATCAATTGCGCAAGCATTCTTAGTTGATCACCCGCAAAACACACAACAACAGCACGTGCAAACTTTTTCAGTGCACACGCAATTTAGTACTCTTTATTTAGGATCTTAGTAAATCGGGCCCTAAGTGTGTTCAGAAAAGTCTGGGACCCCTATCTGGAAATGATGATTGGAGAGGTTAGCCATGATAATTGAAATCTGTGTGTCATATCCCTGATGTATGTGTATTATCATATAATGCGCAGTAGATGAATGTGAAGTGCAATGTTATATGAGGAAATGCGGTGTTGCATGTGGTGTCAAGAGGAATGTGCATGTTATCTATGTTTTCTGTTGGTTTTCTGTTTTGTTTTTTTTTTTTGTTTTTTGTCTTTTCTTTTCTCGTGTTCACAGCTTGGTTTTGTATGGCTGTAAACGGTCATATTATGGACATGTGAATTGCTTGATCGAGTGATGGAAAATCAATAAAAAAGTTTAATCACAAAAAAAGAAGGCAAAAGTACTGAAACTGGTCAATTTTCTTTTAAAAATGCATTATTTATTTTATTTCTGAAGACTTAAGAAAAGCTGTGTTTAGTTATTTAAAGACAAACAAACATGCATCCAGGAAAGTACTTTTTGCAAATATCATGAAACGTAACAAATAAAAACTGGAAACTTGACAAACTCCCTAATAGCATTTTTTATATATATATATATATATATATATATATATATATATATATATATATATATATATATATATATATATATATATATATATAATATATTGCTTAAGCATGATTTTCAAAACAGGGCCTGTGTTTTCAAAACACTACACACAATTAGCACAACAACACACCAAATTAGCAAAGCACTACAGATCCTTTGCAAAATTAAACACGCTTGTAAAAACTATACACTTCTTTTTAAAAACCACACTTTGTTACCATATGAAACACACACGTTTCACATTACTATACTCTGTTTGCACGAGTTACACTCTGCTGTGATAAACCTAAAACACTTTTAGCACTTTTACTTCCCTATGATTAGAGTAGGCTACTATCAACAAAGTACAAATATAATGTAAATTCACTAAACACTACACAAGACCAATGCTGCAGACTGAAGAAACTCATTTATTTCTCAACACACCCAAAATGTTGACATGGAGATTCACAATACTGTAACAAAACGTCACTTTACATATTGTAAGTTACTGTAAAAAAAACAAACGGTGCGGGGCTGCCGGGCCGTTCTCGCATCGCCTTCGCACAGTGTCTTGATGATTTGCAATTACAGGCTGAGCCTACCGCTAGTTTTTAAACTGTAAAAAGTGGGGGGGACAAAAACATGATTTTGAAAAGTTGGGGGGACATGTCCCCCCTGTCCCCAGGCACTCACAGCGTTTAGCACAGCAACGACGTGCTGCCACTCACTCGCTTTAATTTATACTATTTATATACTTTTTCTACTTTTACTGTGACCACCAAATAATGTGGTTTTCCTGCCTCCACCTCGTCCACAACATCTCCATCTCAGTCTCTGGGAAATTTAGTGGCACGGTGGCTCGACACGTCTCATTCATGCCCAAACAGACTGCAGGAAGCCGCTGTGCATGCTCAGCAGGCTCATTCATATGCAAATACGACTTTGCATTGCCCATTTATGGTAGAAAATGGGTGTGTAGAGGGCGGGATGAGGCAAATTCAGCTGCGCAACCTTCCAGCTGGACTGTGATTTATAAAGCGAACATTGCGTGCAAGCAGTTTTATAAATCCAGATTTTTTTTTGCGCCCGCCATTTTCGGCTTTTGGCTTTACGTGCACTTTTAGTATGAATCCTACACACTCTTTTATAAATGAGGCCCCTGGATTCCTTGCGAACAGAGCATGCGCAGAAAACAAATTCCTGTTCCTTTTGATGGGGATATTCCGTTTGGCGTTTACATGACCGAATATTCAGGTTTTAAAAGGAGTAACCCAGGGCTCATATTGGGGTTTTTAAAAACCTGAATATGAGTAAATTCGGGTTATTCAAAGGGGTTATTGGTGTTTACATGGCCGTGCAAATTCGGGTTATTGCCAATATTCTGGTTTTAAAAGGGTAATTGACTGCATGGAAACGCAGTCAATGTTCTTGGTTTGTTGCTATGTTGCTGGTAAAGACAGAGTTGTGTGTGTGCACGGCTGCTGGTACAAGTCCCCCAGGTTCACACTCCTTAGAAGTGTGTCAGAACTAGGGATGTAACAATATATCGTGCCACGAAATTTCGCGATACAAAAACATCACAATACGTGTCGTGGAGGTGACAAACTGTAGTACGATATTGGGTTATTAATATTAATATATTGTGTTGACTAGTAACATCCTATTGGTGCAGCGGGATCACGTGACGTGACCGCACCTCGACCCGCGGACCAAAATCTTCCTCCGCTCAGAAGAAACTAGTACCGTTTTGCGGCCCCGATCACGGGACACTTGCAGGGTTTTGAGCTCTGAACTTTTACTTCTAAGGTGAGCATGAATCAATCTTTTTTTATGATGTAAAGATTGTGTCGTCCCCAAAGGTGGGAGAATGAAACGATAACGGGGTTCACCTTACGGCCTCAGGCTGGAGCAGTTGAAGCTCTGAGCTTTGGCAGAAGATAATAACAGTCATGGTGCATTTGGAGTTTGGGACTTTTCATAGTTTATTTATTTACTTTTATTTATTTATTTAATTTTAGTTGTTACATTTCTAGAAAAGAAAAAAGTCAAGTCACACATGAGAGAAACTATTCAGTTTGTGGCAAAATATTTGTACTTGTATGAAACTGAAGATGCATAATGCAAACCTGACATTTACTTTTAGTTCAGTTTGTGGAAAATGGTTGGCCTGGCTTTCTCTTTAAAACTTAAACAGTTATAAAGCATTACAAACTGGAACAATAGGGCAAACGCACAGCATTGTTTTGTATTTTGTGTCTTTCAAATAAAAGACAATTTTTTCTAGTCATATGTTCCTCATTCAAGGTTGTTAAAAAAATACTGCTATAATATCGTATCGTATCGTTATCGTGACCTCAATATCGTGTATCGTAACGTATCGTGAGATTAGTGTATCGTTACATCCCTAGTCAGAACATACGTGAAAAACCAGGCTAACTTCCCACAAGTAAATGCGTAAAAATAAATGATAACGAAAGTGGCTGATCCATCCAGATGGCGCAGCAGCATCTCTTTCTCTGAAGCGTCCCGGTTCATTTACACCTGTATGAAGGGTAAAAAACAAAAACAAGCTCTTATTTTATTCCTTTGACCATGCCTGAAATAGTTCAGTTTAGTTTAGTTTATTGTTTTGCACAGTTTTAAAAATATACAGGAAATATCAAATATAAATACTATAGTTGCAGGAAGAGGCAAAAAACCCAATGGGCTTATTTGAAGCCTCCACCGAAGTTATTAAAATTTAATGTGTTATAAAGAACACAAGATTAACATACAAAAACAAAAATTATAACTACACAAAAGTGATGGCAAACTAATAATGCAATATATAAAGAATAAGGAATAAAGACAAAAAAATAAGTGTGTGTGTGTGCATGGGATATTGTTTTTACAACTTATATTATTTATATTGACTCCTGAGCAAATAAGACGGTACATGTCACTATGAGTGAAACACAAAAAAACAAACAAAAAGAACATGCATACATGTACAACATTACATTGGGAAAACAGTTACAAAACAGCAGTCAAGTTCCTTCAAACGTCTTTTGTAACATTTCAAAGAGGAAGAGCTCTTTGCCAAGTGGGAAAAATCATTCCACAATTTAGTCCCTAAATCTCACTGAAAATTGACGTCTGCAAGTGAGAAATTTAGGAGGATGAAGATCTGAGGATTGTCCAGTTGAATAAGAATGAATCTGTGAATTAAATTTAAAGTAAGTCTTGAACTGTCCAGGAATATTCCCTTCACTTGAATTTAGCTTATAAATAAAAACGCTGGATGGTTGGATGATGATGGCGCCGTGAGGAGGGCGACGTGTTGGGAGCTCCGCAATTGTTTGTAGTGACAACTGATATTTAAAAATATCTAGTTGATCATAGGACCTTAGGAAACTGATGTCTAGTAACATCAGTTTAACACAGTTTAGGGGACTTTTGACAGCTACAATGACGATAATCACCTACAGCAGAAACATGCTATTAAACATCAGAAGGAAGAGCCACACTCATCGCGGGACACACTCGGATCGCATCGCCCTATTCCCCGAACTTCAGCGGAGGAAAAGAGGCAGGAGAGCCGGCGTCCTGGTTCGAATGAGGCGGCGTGCACACCGTGCTCCTCTTCCTAGTATGCTGCTGGCTAACGTGCAGTCTTTGGAAAATAAACTGCATGAACTACGCGCGCGGATATATTTCCAGCCTGACATAAAAAACTGTAACATAATTTGTCTTACGGAGACCTGGCTGTCAGCTGCAGTACCGGAGCATGCCATCGATGTCCTGGGCTTCTCCGTCCACCGAGCGGATCGAGACACGGTTCTCTCCGGGAAGAAGACGGGAGGAGGTGTCTGTCTTTTGGTCAACCGGGCCTGGTGTGACCAGAGGAACATCGCGACCGTAGGAAAAGTCTGCACACGCGATCTGGAGAACATCATGCTGCAGTGTCGTCCTGTTTGGCTCCCAAGGGGAATTTACTTCGGTCACCGTCGCCGCTGTTTACATCCCGCCAGACGCCAACACAAACACAGCGCTTGAGGAACTGCACGGCGCGATCAGCAGGCAGGAGATACATCAGCCAGATACAGCGATGGTCGTGGCTGGAGATTTTAATAAGGCTAATCTAAAAAAGATTATGCCCAAACTCCAGCAGCATATCCACTTCGCAACCCGAGGCGTAAACACGCTGGATCACTGCTACTCTGCCTTCCGCAATGGTTACAGAGCCCTCCCCCGACCGGCTTTTGGCAAATCCGACCACTGCTCCATTCTGCTCCTCCCCGCCTATAGGCAGAGACTGAAACGGGAAGCCCCTGTCTATAGGACGGTACATCGCTGGTCAGACCAATCAGAAGGCATCCTTCAGGATTGTTTTGATCACACGGACTGGGATGCGTTCAAGGCTGCAGGGAATCTGAACGACTACACTGACACTGTCACCAGCTACATCAGAAAGTGCACAGAGGATGTGGTACCCACAAGGAAAATAAAAATCATGCCCAACCAGAAACAATGGCTGAATGCTGAAGTACGGACAGCTCTCCATACTAGGCTCATAGCTCACCGGTCTGGTTCTCAGGAGGAGTATAAAAAGGCAAATTATTCACTCAGGGCAACCATCAAACTGGCCAAGAGGGAATACAGTCAAAAACTGGAGTCCAAGCTCGTTACCAACAACCCGAGGCACCTATGGTGTGGACTCCAGGCTATAAGTGACTACAAGGGGAAAACAAACCAAACCCCACAAATAACATCTACCCTCCCAGATGAACTTAACTCATTTTATGCCAGGTTTGAGCCCTCTGTCAGCACAACTTCCCCCACCCACACCGTCACCTCTGCGGGAGAACAGACCCCCCCTCAACCCCCCTTGGACTGTCCCGTAACCATCAGCGAGGCCGACGTCCGCCGCTCCTTCAGCAGGATTAATCCACGTAAGGCAGCAGGTCCGGACGGCATCCCGGGACGTGTCCTAAAAGCCTGTGCCCACCAGCTGGCGGGGGTATTCACGGGAATATTCAACCTGTCTCTCTCCCTCAGAACTGTTCCCACCTGCCTCAAGTACAGCACCATCATTCCCATCCCCAAACAGCAGAAAGTAACTAGTCTCAATTACTGGCGCCCCATAGCCCTCACACCAATAGCCAGTAAGTGCTTTGAGCAACTGGTCAAGTCACAAATAACCCCCATGCTTCCCCCCACCCTGGACCCCTTGCAGTTCGCCTACCGTGCCAACAGGAGTACGGAGGACGCTATTTCTCACGTCCTCCACACTACCCTCTCCCACCTGGAAGGGAAGAACGCCTATGTAAGACTGCTATTTGTGGATTACAGTTCAGCGTTCAACACAATCGTTACATCTAGGCTAGTCAGTAAGCTCCAGGACCTGGGTCTGCACACAGCTCTGTGTGACTGGATCCTGGACTTTCTGACGGGCCGCCCCCAGGTGGTGAGAGTGGGCGACTGCACCTCCTCCCCACTGACTATTGGCACAGGAGCACCACAGGGCTGCGTTCTCAGCCCACTCCTGTACTCCCTCTACACCCACGACTGCATGGCCTCACACCCCTCCAACACCATCGTGAAATTTGCAGATGACACGGTGGTGGTGGGGCGGATCACCGGTGATGACGAGGCAGCTTACAGGGAGGAAGTCACCAGCCTGGAGCGGTGGTGTGAGGAGAACCACCTCCAAATGAACGTCTCCAAGACCAAGGAGGTCATTGTGGATTACAGGCGGGGGAGGGACCCACAACCTCCTGTCACCATTAATGGTGCTGTGGTGGAGAGGGTGGAAACCTTTAAATACCTGGGAGTACACATCCACGAAAAACTGAAATGGGAGACACACACAACCGTGGTGGTCGCGAAAGCGCAACAGCGCCTGTATGGACTCAGGCGTCTCAAACAGTTCGGCCTGACCAATAAGACCATCCTGAACTTTTATCGGGGGACGGTGGAGAGCCTGCTGACCAGCAGCTTCACCAGCTGGTACGGGAGCTGCACCGACAGAGATCATAGAGCTCTCAGGAGGGTGGTGCGCTCAGCCGAGCGCATCACTGGCTGTCAGTTGCCTACACTGGAGGAACTGTACACACAGCGCTGCCTCAGCAAATCCCTGAGGATTATAAAGGACCCCACACACCCCCAAAACACATTTTTTAAGTTGCTGCCCTCAGGGAAACGATACCAGTCAATCAAGGCCAATACCAGCAGACTGAAGAACAGTTTTATTCCACAGTCGGTCAGATTGCTGAACAAACTCAAATGAACACTATGATTTGACGGCCTTGTACGCTGATTTTAGTTCTTTTAAACGTTTTTTTTTCTTTTAGACTAGCATTTTATTATTATTGTTTTAACTATGTATTGTGGAGCACGACCCAGCATAAGTTTTTCACAATGCATGTACTTGTACATTCTGTGTGACAAATAAACACCTTGAACCTTGAACCTTGAACGCATATCTGAAAAATATTGATATCATAAATAGTAAGAATCTGGAGTTTGTGAAATAAAGGAGTATAAAAGAGCATGAAATAAAGATGTGTTTGAAGAGATCCATAAAGCCGGCTTCAACCCCCCCCACCCACCCCCCCCAAACTGACCTGAATCTCCACCAGATCCTCCACCAGATCTGACAGGTGCGTAGCTCCTGAATCCAGCTGCAGCTTGTTCAGATTCAGGTCCAGATGTTTCAGACGGCACGGTTTGGACTTCAGAGCAGAAACCAGGGAAGCCCAGCCTTCTGCTGTGATCCCACAGTCCTTCAACCTGCAGGGGAGGACGTCATCAGCACGTTTCCCAGAGCGCATCCCACCAGACCGTCATTAAACCTCTACTCAAACAATCCTGGTCATACCAAGTTTTGGATTTAAAAACAAGGGAAATTTTCCACCACCCGCTGTCCCACCAGCCCAGGGCTCGGCAACCCGCGGCTCTAGAGCTGCATGCGGCTCTTTAGCGCTGCCCTAGTGGCTCCCTGGAGCTTTTTAAAAGATGATTGACCTTTTTTTTTCTTTTTTTTCTTCTTTTTTTGCTTTTCTTTCTCTTTTTTTCTCTTTTTTCCCCCTTTTCTCTTTTTTCTTCCTTTTTCCTTTCCTTTTTAATCTCAACATTTCGACTTTTTTCTCGACATTTTGACTTTTTTCTCAAGATTGTACTTCAACATTAATCTCGACATTTCGACTTTTTTCTCGACATTTCGACTTTTTTCTCGAAGTGCATAATGAAAAAAAAAAATCTTCCCCCAGTTATAACTAATATAGAAACATGCAGCATGTGTTGCCTTCATTCTAAGGCTGATACAAGACTTTTCATTTTTTGCGGTTCATATTTGTTTTTTTGTGTTTTTGGTCCAATATGGCTCTTTCAACATTTTGGGTTGCCGACCGCTGCACCAGCCCAACCGAGGACCAGTATCTTACATTTTAAGACAGATTTACGGGAAATTTTAAATAACTACCTGTCAACGACTTACAAATAAAAGAAAATAAACACAATCTCAGGGGAATATGTAATTTCAAAAAACAGCATGTACGAACAAACATCAAAACCCATAGTGTATCAGTGATGGGAGTTAATCTGTGGAACAACTGCAAAGATGAAATGAAATCATGCAAATGTCCAAGTAAGTTACACAAATTTAAAGTAAGTTAAACAAATCTTTAAAATCAATACTATTAATGGATACAAAATGGAAATGGACACATGAACTGACAGCCAATGACCAAAGTGCCTTGCTCAGCTGAACCACCTTTTCTTTCTCTTTTATTCTTTCTTTATGCTTCATGCTTTATGCTTTATGCTTCTTTTGGAGTTCTGTGAAATGAAGAAATTGTAAAAACTTTGTAAAAAAAAAAAAAAAAAATTGCTTTGTTTTGCTCATGTTTTTTTTGTTAGTTTTTTTTTTGGTATATACATTTTATGTATTCTGATCATTTTTTATTTTTTTGTTTGAATAAAAAAAAAAAACTACAATTATGTGCTCATAGCCTGATAGTTCTACCTTTGTTGACACTGAAATGTTGTGGACATTCTCATGTAATTCCTATAATAGATCCTCAATGAAAACACAAAGGGGAATTAAAGCACACTTATTTAATTTAAATATTTTCAGTTCATATACACATTGATTGTCTTCAAGTGAAACATTTACATTTTCTTTTAATTTGTCATTTTCACACATGTGGCATCGGTCCTTCCCCCGTGAGACACTAGAAACGCAGTTACTCATCTTTCAGAACGGGTAACTGAGCCCCATCCTGCTCCTCTTTAAATGCACAGCCATGAACCTACTGTATTATATAATTTAGTCTTAGTAATGTCAATGAACATCTAACATCTTATGTATATTTATAATTGCTCTTTAACTAAACAAAAATATTTTTTATCCGAAAACTCGATTAATCGATGGAATTTTCAGTAGAATACTCGATTACTAAAATATTCGAGAGCTGCAGCCCTATTTAGCTATCTTAAGAAATTACACCTTTAATGCCACCAGCCAGATAGAAATGAACAGATGAAAGGACTGTGCACAAATGGGGAAGAAGATCCTTACTTCAGAGTTTCCAGTCGACAGTTTGGGCTCTGGAGTCCAGCAGAGAGATGTTTGGTTCCTGAATCCAACAACTTGTTGTGACTCAGCTCCAGTTCTTTCAGTCTGGAGATACCGAGGCTCAGAGTTGATGTGAGAGAAGCACAGCTTTTGTCTGTGAGGAGACAGCACTTCAACCTACCAAGAGGACCATGTTTTATCACTGTTATCACATCACTTTCAGAACCCAACAAAAGCAAAACATTTCTTGTACCTCAGGGTTTCCAGCTTGCAGTTTGGACTCTTCAGTCCTGGTGTTAGCAGCTCCACTCCAGAGTCCTGCAGCTGGTTGTAGCTCAGGTCCAGCTCTCTCAGAGTGGAGCTCCTGCACTTCAGAGCTGAGGACAGTGGTGAACAGCAGCTCCCTGACAACTCGCACTGGTTCAGTCTATGGACAATATTCAGTCACAATCAAACTTAAACAGTTAAATTAAACCACTTAAACTGTGGTCTGTTTCTGTCAGCTGTTCAGATCATCCATTTCAATTCAATTCAATTTTATTCATATAGCGTCTATTACAAAAGAAGTTGTCTCTAGGTGCTTTCCAGAGACCCAGAGCATTACCATCCATCCATCCATCCATCCATCCATCCATCCATCCATCCATCCATCCATCCATCCATCCATCCATCCATCCATGCATCATCCATCCATCCATGCATCATCCATCCATCAATCCATCCATCCATCCATCCATGCATCATCCATCCATCCCTCCATCCATCCATCCATCCATCCATGCATCATCCATCCATCCATCCATCCATCTGTCCATCCATCCATTTATCCATCCATCCATGCATCCGTCCATCCATGCATCTGTCATTCATCAATCCATCCATCCATCTGTCATCCATCCATCCGTCGATCCATCCATCCATCCATGCATCTGTCCATCCATCTGTCCATCCATTAGGGGTGTCACGGTACACACAAGTCACGGTTCGGTACATACCTCGGTACAGGGGTCACGGTTCGGTACGGGTTCGGTACGGGTTCGGTACAACGGGAAAAAAAATACAAAAAGTCCCAAATGTATAAGTCGAGTTTTTTCTTCCTTTATTTTGATCATAGCATTTGAAAGTTAAAGTTTGTTCAATTGGCTACAAAACTAAAAAGCATCTCTTATTAAAGTGTAAAATAAATAGAATAAAACATTTAACTTATGCATAAGTGTTTTTAATTTTACCACGGACTGGTTTATGTGAGCGGGATGGGACATTGTAACGAGGCTCCAGCACTTTTAATAAATACTTGAACCCGGACTCCTCTACTGCTGCATATGGGCAGAGCCGTCTGGGGGCGGAGCATTCTCCATGGGCCTTATGATAGTCATTTTAACGTTCAACAACACCTCATCCTACCCATCAAACTACATTTATTCTCACTTTTAGTGAGCCAAGCCTATAGGCCTATGCTGCAGAAAGCAGAGTAAAGTCACACACACACACACACACACACACACACACACACACACACACACACACACACACACACACACACACACTGAAAACTCAGGTAGTCACGGACTGACTCAGTTCATTCTTTGATACAATTTAAATACAAAAAAAACATAACTGGTCTAAATTACACAATCTATTTAGATAGATATAGACACAGCGGTCTATAACATCATTTCTGAGCTCTATAACAGAGAATAGACTCGGCGGTCTCGTTCACAACAACACAAGCTCATTAAAATAGGCAGCTGGTCAAGAAACTGATAAATAAATTATTTATGAAGGTTACACTCACTCACCAACGGTAGTTGACTCTTCCATAACCCAAAATAATCCACGTAACGTGGAAAACGGGGTAACATTCAAAACTTTGTACAAATTTAGTCCTCTTTTAAACTTTAGCGCTAATCTCCTTCACTGTGACTGTTAAGGCTGATTTATGGTACCGCGTTACACCAACGCAGCGCCTACGGCGAAGGTTGCGCGTCACCGCATAACCTCGCCGTAGACTGCGCCGTACCCTACGGCGTATGCTCTGCGTCGATTTAACGCAGAACCATAAATCAGGATTTACACCCAATCCGCGCTGGCACACGGCCCTGATGCGTTCAGGACAGTTGTAAATTAAGAATTAGAACATTTTATCGTTATCATAGCCTACAATTTATGATGATATATGAATTGCACATATATTTATTGATATGCACAGACTAGCACACATTTAGGTCTGTAATGGAACGTGACTGTTGATATTTATATGGGGGAAAAAAAACGATGATTGATTTTTTTTTTTTTTTAACTCAGTCAGACGTATTCGCCGTATGACTGCGTGAACCGAACCGTGACCCCCGTACCGTGACGGCACGGGACGAATACAAATACCGTTACACCCCTACCATCCATGCATCTGTCATCCATCCATCCATCCATCCGTCCATCCATGCATCTATCATCCATCCATCCATGCATCTGTCTGTCCATCCATCCATCCATCTGTCCAGCCATGCATGCATCTATCCATCCATCCATCCATCCATCATCCATCCATGCATCTGTCATCCATCCATCCATCCGTCCGTCCATCCGCCCATCCGTCCATGCATCCGCCCATCCATCCATCCATCCATCCATCCATCCATCCATCCATCCATAGATGCATCCATCCATCGTCGATCTGTCTATCCATGCACCCCTCCATCCATTTGTCCATCCATCCATCCAACAAATGACTACTTGTCTTGTCTTATTCCAGCGAGTGTGGAAGGAAAACAGCCGTTTTTTTAACTCTGATACATTCACAGAACCATTACTAATGTACAGTGTCTCTACTAAATAAACCCATAAATAAACAACTAAAACATGTCTGACCTCAGAGTGTCCAGTCTGCACTCTGGACTCTCCAGAAAACCACACAGATGTTTCACTCCTGCATCCTGCAGGTCATTGTTACTCAGGTCCAGATGTTTCAGATGGGTGGGGTTGGACTTCAGAGCTGAGACCAGAGAAGAGCAGCTGTTCTCTGACAACCCGCTGGAACTCAGACTGAAGAGAGAACGGCAGAAATGTATTTCAAAGTCGAACAAACAAGATCATAGGTTCATTCATACTGGACTGAGCACCAGTGCTGGTGTTTGGTTTCAGAATGCATATGTATGTATGTATGTGTATGTGTGTGTAAATGTATATGTATATAATAATTAAAATAATAAAAGTTAACATCAAACAAACAGAGCAAACAGAGGCCGTATGAAATTGCTTTTATTCTTTCCATTTTCAGTCTTTTTCGGTATTTCATTTTTGAGAATTTGGTTTTTAGCATTTTATGCGAATGTAACCCCAAGATGGTATGTAAATCAAAGAAATATAGACAATTTATGCAATTATAACTGAAAAGTTTAAGGTTTTCATACCTTTTAAACATATTTAAAGGCAAAAACATGGCACTAGTTATGCCCGTGTCCAACAAAACATTCCTTTTTTGGGCATAAACAAAAAAATACCAAATGTAATGATGAAAAAAAAAATATCGATCTTTAGACATACAAATCGATTTTTAGGAATTAATATGAGAATCGATTAAGAATCGGAAAATCGATTTTTCAACACAGGCCTATCCAGGATCCATTTCCGTTTAAATCCCCCTTTAAACAGCAAACCAACAAAGACAACAAGGAGAAGGTGAGTTAAAGCAAGTCTGACCCGAGAGTGTCCAGTCTACACGATGGGCTCTCCAGTCCAGCAGACAACTGTGCCACTCCCGAGTCCTGCAGGGGGTTTCTGCTCAGGTCCAGAGCTGTCAGGGTCGACGTGGACTTCAGAGCCGAGACCAGAGCAGCACAACTGACTTCTGACAGTCCACAGTTACCCAGCCTGTCGGTTAGAGGATGACAAAGACATCGGACGTTCTCAAGTTAAAAAGGGAACTTCGCCACACGACACAAACGTACCACAAAAACATCAAAACTTTCCAGATGTTGCATAAGAACAAAGGGAACTGACCAAAGTCGCTCCACTCGGCAATGTGGACTTTGCAGGCCAGCGGTCAGCTGCTGGACTCCTGAGTCCTGCAGTTTGCTTCCTGCCAGGTCCAGATCCGTTAGGTGGGAGGGGCTGGACTTCAGAGCAGAGACCAGGATTTCATAGTGGATTGCTGAGAGCCAACATTCAGGGAGCCTTGGAGAACAGAATGAATGCAAGTCAGCGACTGATATTTTGGCAATAAAACAGACTCGTCTTTTTATACCAGGAGGGACAAAGGCAAAGACATGTGCAACCACACAACTGTGTCCTTCACAGGTGGCTGGTTGATGAATGTGAACAGGGTGGCTTTTGGAATGACATCAGATAAGGGTTTGGTTGCTTTTTCTATTCTGTCCCTTACAAACTCTATGAACATGGTTTTATCAATGTTTGGTGCTTCCCTGAGGCAGTTCTAGATCTCATGGTCCTTGACCTCACCGGTATATAAAGTGATGAGCTCTGTACCCATTTCTTTGAAGGGATTGACAACTTTGTCATCCTTGACAAGATCACATAGAGCGTTCAGATGATTGAGGAACTTCTTTTGTTCAGCATCTGCAGACTCTGGGTGCTCCAGACTTTCCTTGTTCCTTGAGGCAGAGAAACAGGCCCCCTCAAACTCATCAATGGCCTGTAGGACTTCAGGTTTTGAGAGCTTGATGATCTCCTTCTCCTCTTGCTGACCATAGAGGCCTTTGATCCACTATCCTCCTTTAGAAACTTGAAGCTTCTGGCTTTGATCAAGTGCCATTAATGTGAACTTCTTTTCACCACGTTGTACGACAAACTTGCCCTCCATGAAAGCCTCATGGACTGATGGGCGGGTATCTGGTAGAGGTGCCATGTCTTTCAAGAAAACTGGCATCCAGCGGGCATAGTTTGTATGTCCAAAGGCAAATAACCACGGGCACAGATCCTCACAAGCTTTCAGGGTTAGTAGCCAATTGCCCACTCTCTGACCCCGGATGAGGCGGCAGTTGATCATCAGGTAGTCTCTCACTGTCAGCCAGTAAGAAATTGTTGGAGCATTACTCATAAGTTGATTCTCCCACATCTCCATGGTTTCATGAGGCCCATAGCCCTCTTGGCAGTATTATTCATATGCCTGTACTTTGAGTACACAGAGCCAGGCAAGAGTAAGCTGGTATGCATACCGTGTACGTTTGACATGCTTGCCACTTAGAAGACATGCTGCAACACCAGTGTTGAAAATCTTTGCGAGGGCAAACATCCGGTGCCAGCCAGACCCAGCCAACAGCTTACCCCCACACTCTTGGGACATCCTCTCGATGTGAAGGAAGCCCAGGAGGCACACCATATTTGATTCACCAACCTCATTAGGGAACTTCCACTGACATTTTTTCTGTAGGGCATACAGAGGACAGTCAGCCACTATGACTGGAATCTGGCCAGGATTCACAAACTCTGTTGCCTTCATGACCACAAGCATTGCATGTTTCTGCATGGCCATGGATGAGGCATTGTCATAAAAGACTGGGAAAACTCCAACTGTGACTGTTGGCCTGACATCTTCATGGCGTTGGCCATGTGAGAAAACCCAGAGTGGGTCACTGGTGTGTCTTGAAATGTTCCATCTTTTTCTATCAGGACCTTGTGGACTCCACCGGGAAAGGGTGGCGTGCCTTCTCCGGGTGGGTGGAGAAGTCCTGCCTCAGGTGGAGGAGTTCAAGTATCTCGGAGTCTTGTTCACGAGTGAGGGAACGATGGAGCGTGAAATTGACAGACGGATCGGTGCAGCGCCCGCACTTATGCGGTCAATGCACCGGACCGTCGTGGTGAAGAAGGAGCTGAGTCGAAAGGCAAAGCTCTCGATCAATCCCTCCCGGTCAATCTACGCACCTACCCTCACCTATGGTCATGAACTTTGGGTAGTGACCGAAAGGACAAGATCACGGATACAAGTGGCCGAGATGAGTTTCCTCCACAGGGTGAGGAGTCAGCTGAGGTGG
Organism: Cololabis saira; assembly: GCF_033807715.1. Taxonomy (NCBI): domain Eukaryota; kingdom Metazoa; phylum Chordata; class Actinopteri; order Beloniformes; family Belonidae; genus Cololabis; species Cololabis saira. The sequence goes on from NC_084608.1 coordinate 4,142,407, forward strand.
CTTGGGCATCTGTACCAGATTCTCCTGGACGCCTCCCTAGGGAGGTGTTCCAGGCATGTCCCTCCTCCCTAGGGAGGTGTTCCAGGCATGTCCCACCGGGAGGAGACCCCAGGGAAGACCAAGGACACGCTGGAGAGACTATGTCTCTCTGCTGGCCTGGGAACGTCTCGGACTCCCCTGGAAGAGCTGGAGGAAGAGCTGGAGGAAGTGTCTGGGGTGAAGGAAGTCTGGGCATCTCTGTTGAGACTGCTGCCCCCGCGACCCGGTTCCGGATAAGCGGAAGAAGATGGATGGATGGATGGATAGATGGATGGATGGATGGATGGATGGATGGATGGATGGATGGATGGATGGATGGATGCATGGATGGATGGATGGATGGACCTTGTGGACATGGTCTAGCCACAACCACAATCGTCAATATTATCAACTCCACCAGTAGTGCAGACTCCTCGCTTAAGGCTTTTTTTTTTGTGCAAAAAATGACCTGGAAAATTAAATTTGACCTTGAAATAGGAAATTTATCTCAGAATTAAATTCCTAGCACCAAAAAGGGAGAGAAAGTGACAATATACAACAATCTAGGACTAAGAGAAGCTGAGATATGACCTTTGGTCTTTTCAGCGGGAGCCATTTCTAATTTTCTGAAAACTGGCCACTAGGGGGCCATCCCAATTTGTTTGCAGTGGTTTTTGCAAACCTTATGTATATACCTAACACCTTGCCAAATATCAAAAACTTGTCACCAAGTGCACAATCTTTATGATTTTTGACATATTCCCTCCCAGCTATAATCATGCTTGTATAGCATTATCCTCAGTCATATGATAAAAATAATAATAAGAAGAATATAATCAATAATAATAATAACAATAATAATAATAATAATAATATTTAATATAATAATAATAAGTGGCACCGGTCAGCACAGAGGCACCCTCCTCCCCTTTGGCCCTGCAGAAGTTCTCCAAAATTATTGATATACTTGTGTCCTTGTTACCGGAACATGAGACAGCCTTCAAAGCCCCAGAAGACTCAAACCATAGTCCTGTTGATGAAAAACTATCTTTTAAATCTTTTGATTTTGACATGAGCTTATAACTGCTTCCAGTACTAAAGAGGACTTGAGACTCTGGACTCACCGAGCCTTTCTGCAGTTCCTCACAGCTGGCATCAGTCTCAGTCGACCCATAGAGGATGTCTTGTACTTGTCCAGGTCCAACTCATCCAGAACCTCCTCTGACATCTGCAGCATGTAGGCCAGAGCTGAACACTGAATCTCAGAGAGCTTCTCCTCGGATCTGTTCTCTGACTTCAGGAACTCTTGGATCTGCTGATGAACTGAGAGGTCGTTCATCTCCATCAGACACTGGAAGATGTTGATGCTTCTGTCAGGAGAGATTAATCTATCTCTATATATCGTCTCCCTCAGGTTGTTGGTGATTGTCTGGATCATTTCTGGACTGTTCTCCGTCTGGTTCAGCAGGTCTCCTAACAGTCTCTGGTTGGACTCCACAGAGAGACCATGAAGGAAGCGGACAAACAGGTCCAGGTGGCCATTTTTACTCTCCAGGGATTTTTTGGTGACTAAGTGCAAAAGTACAGGTAGTGATGGGAAGTGGTAAATCTCATCATCCCAGTCACTGTCATCTTCTTCATCATTATCATCATTCTCCTCCTTAAGGAAGTTCCCCAGCACATCTGTGTTTCTGGTGGACCAACAGTGGAGCACGTAGACTGCAGCCAGGAACTCCTGGATGCTCAGATGAACAAAGCAGTAGACGGGTTTCTGGAAGACCTCACACTCTCTCCTGAAGATCTGGGTACAAACTCCTGAGTACACCGAGGCCTCTGAGACATCAAGACCACACTGCTCCAGGTCTTCTTGGTAGAACATGATGTTTCCTTTCTCCAGATGTTCAAACGCCAGCCTCCCCAGCTTCAGGAGAAGGTCCCTGTCAGCCTCCATCAGCTCCTGTGGATTCGTCTCGTGTCCCTCCTGGTACTTGTTCTTCTTCTTCTTGGTCTGGACCAGCAGGAAGTGGGAGAACATGTCAGTCAGGGTCTTGGGCAGCTCTCCTCTCTGCTCTGTGGTCAACATGTGGTCTAAAACTGTAGCAGTGATCCAGCAGAAGACTGGGAGATTACACATGATGTGGAGGGTTCTGGATGTCTTCATGTGGGAGACGATGCTGCTGGACCGCTCTTCATCCCTGAACCTCCTCCTGAAGTATTCCTCCTTCTGGCCGTCGGTGAAGCCTCGTACTTCTGTCACCCTGTCCACGTGTTTCTGAGGGATCTGATTGGCTGCTGCAGGTCTGGAAGTGATCCAGATGAGAGCTGAGGGAAGCAGGTTCCCCTGGATGAGGTTGGTCAGCAGCACGTTGACCGATGAGCTCTGTGTGACGTCAGACACCACCGGACCGTTGTTGAAGTCCAGGGAACGTCTGCTTTCATCCAGGCCGTCAAAGATGAACAACGGTTTCCCGGCAGCCAGCTGCTCTGCTGTTAGCTTCTGGAACGATGGATGGAAAACCTGGATCAGCCTGAGAAGACTGAGCTGCTCATCTCTGATCAGGTGCAGCTCCCTGAACGAGAGCAGAATCACCACGGTGACGTCTTGGTTCTCCGGGCCCTCGGCCCAGTCCAGAGAGAACTTCTGAACCGAGAAGGTTTTCCCAGCGCCAGCGACACCGTTGGTCAGAACCACTCTGATGGCTCCACGTTGGTCAGGTAAGGCTTTAAAGATGTCCTGGCACCGGATTGGAGCGTCATGGAGGCTCTTCATCCTGGAAGCTGTCTCCAGCTGCATCACCTCATGTTGGGTATCAACCTCTTCACTCAGTCCCTCTGTGATGAAGAGCTCCGTGTAGATCCTGTTGAGGGGGGTTCTACTTCCTCCTTCATCAATTCCTTCGGTCACATGTTCACATCTGCTCCTCAGACTGGTCTTGTGTTCATCTAGGACCTCCTGCAGAGCAGCATCTGCTGAAAGACAAGAACAACTCTGAAACTATTGAAGAACATGGGTCTTTCCATTTTTCAGAAATGAGTCTATCAGCAGACACATGGATCTTCTGATGGATTTTCAGAAGGAAATCTGTGGGTGGTATGAACCAGAGGTGGGAGGAAGTCATTGTTTTGCAAGTCACAAGTAAGTCTCAAGTCTTTGCCCTCAAGTCCCGAGTCAAGTCCCAAGTCAAGACTGACAAGTCACAAGTCGAGTCGCCAGTCAAGACTGACAAGTCACAAGTCGAGTCGCCAGTCAAGACTGACAAGTCACAAGTCGAGTCGCAAGTCCTACACTTTGAGTTTCGAGTCCTTTCAAGTCATTTTAACAACAGAGTAATAATATATTAAATTTACACAGATCATGTATGCTTTTAAAATCTATATTTATTTATCAAAACAAATGATAAAAACAAGTGCCATTGAACTTTACAAGAAAACTAGTGTCGACTAGTGCTGGGCGGTATACCGGTTCATACCGAATACCGGTGTTTATTTTTCTCATGATATGAATTTTTCATATACCGTAATACCGGTGAGTAGCGCACACAACGTTGGGAGCGCCGCGCAGCGCGGCGGAACGTAGCGCTGCTGGACACTGTTTGTGGGGACTGTTTAGCGAGTGAGCAGTGAGCAGAGCCGGCAGGGAAAAGTCAACAGTGCTGCGTGTCCGCGTGTAACTTAAATCTACCATGGCCCCAGCGTTAGGGCTCGGCCAAGTGAGGCTTTATAAATATATGGGCTTTATAAATTTATTAAATATATGAGCGCGGAGTTGGCGAGGAGCTGCGCGCGGCGCCGAGCACGAGCCGGGCGCACAGTGAGTCGCGCTGTGAAGCCTGATTTATGGTTCCGCGTTAAATCGACGCGGAGCTTTCGCCGCTGGGATTTTTTGAGTTATTTATGAAGAAGTTCTGAGTTCCCTCTGAGCAGTACTCGGGTTGAGGGGGGATGAGGGGTGATGTGATGGCACCCTCCCCCCTGAAATAAAAACGGTCCAAATCATCCCCCCCTGAAATAAAAACGGTCCAAATCATCCCCCCTGTATAACTGCCATCCCCCCTTTCCATCCCTTATGTCATTTCATCAATGAATGTGGTTTTACTGCTATTTCAACATTTAGAGTCATCACCAGAAAAATAACACCAGAAAAATAACTTATTTGACCATTTTCACCTTGAAATTTCACTTGAAATAAGTAGGAAAATCTGCCAGTGGGACAAGATTTATCTTCTTATTACAAGCAAAAAAATCTTGTTCCACTGGCAGATTTTTCTACTTATTTCAAGTGAAAATCTACTTGAAAACAGACTGATTTATTGCTTGTGTAGTTGAAAAAATACATGAGAACAGGACCTTGAAAAAAATAATCGCATTGTAAACGGCATCATTTTATGAGGCCATGCAAATCTGTATTTATACTACTGTGGACATTAATGTTTTTCTACAATATTCCGTCCTCATTACAGTAAAATAGGCCATTCTAAGTCAATTTACTGCAGCAATTCCTTTCCAAATCATTAGAAAATGTGGTTAACACCCAGTTGTGGATGAAAAAAAAAATACCGTGATATACCGTGAAACCGATATAATTTTGAAAAATACCGTGATATAAATTTTTGGTCATACCGCCCAGCACTAGTGTCGACATTGCACTATTAACCAGTATAATTTAACATTGAACTCATATTCTGCAAGAATATTCTACCTTTTAGACTAATTTCTTCACAGAATAAACAAATTTGATAAAGTGCAAATGAAATTAGTAGTAAAAGTACAAAAGTGCTGACATTATATTTCCATAGCATATTCCACTATAACTAGCACCACAGCAGTTTCTGACCAATCTTGTATTTATCTCATATTGTCTGTGTGTGTGTGTGTGTGTGTGTGTGTGTGTGTGTGTGTGTGTGTGTGTGTGTGTGTGTGTGTGTGTGTGTGTGTACGCATGTGTGTGTGTGTGTGTGTGTGTGTGTACGCATGTGTTTGACGGAGAGGGAAAAATATAAATACATGAACATAACAATGAACAGGGTTGAACATTTTCTGTTATTTCAGGGCCCTATGCTGCATTGCACTTGCAAAAGACCAAATTGGATAAAAGTCTGTCAGTCATTTGTGCACGATGGGGCCGTAGGATGATGCCACCATGGCTGAAAACTCGCTCCACTGGAGCACTGGAGGCAGGCACCGCCAAGACTCTGATGGCCACTTGGAACAGTGAAGGAAGAGTCTTCATGTTCATTGATCAAAACAAAAGAGCATTCTGTCCTTCTGCTATGTCAAGGTAGTGACTTAGCTGTAGAGCTGGAGTGGTCCCCACATCCTTCTTCTGTCTCTTATGGTATGCTGCAAACAGCTCTTCTCCTTGTCCAAGCTCTTCTGCCTGTTCTTCATCAATAAGAGGCACAAGTGTCCCTGCTGCATCCTGCAGGATCAGTTCTGGCAAAACAGAAAAATAGTAGAAACAAACAATCCCTTATTAGCATTAGTATGGGGGATGAAGTATGTTAGACTGAAAAAAATATTGTTGCAATCAATTAGATCAGACTGTGAGGGGAAAAAAAGTTACATCAAACTCAATAAAATTTACCTTTAACTCGATGTGCCACCTCTGCCTTGACATCACGACTGACGAGCACATGGGGCTCCACCCACAACAGAGCAAAAGCTGGATCCAAGACAGCTGCTTTGAGGTAGACTGGGTCTGAAAAGGGGGCAGTGACCCCATCTTGTGTCCTGGCCATTTTCACATTGATGAAGATTCCAAGAAATCTTTTGTTCAGGGATGCCTGGAGACTTCTGACCAGGCCGCTCAGGAAACGGACTTGAGGCTTCATCTTCTCAAGGTGGTGATTGAGGGACAAGATAGATGGAACAACAGCACTGATTGTGACTACTTTCTCCCCCTGTGTCATATCTGTTGCTTCTCCAAACGGCTTCAAGATGTCCACCAACTCCTTCAACAGATTCCACTCCCGTGCTGTGAATGACAACTCCTTGTGCCCAGCCTTTTCCAGAACAGCACAGAGTTTTGTATGATCACACTAGAGAACTGCCTTCACTTGCCTTAGTGTTGAGTTCCATCTTGTGTTCACAGCAGCAGGAATGCCTTTCTGTTGCCCAAATTCAGCATCAAACACATCTTTGAACGTCGTGCTTGTGTGCAGCAGTGAACTGAGTTTGGATAACTTTGAAAGAGAAGGAGATGCCACTTTCGTTTCTTTCAAGCCGTCTCCCACCACCAGCTGGAGAGTGTGCGCAAAACACTGCAAGCGCTGTTTCTTTGCCATGGCAGCATCTACTGTTAGCTGGTCTTCCAGGGTTAAGTCATGCCAGAGCTCTGGGTCATCTAGATCATCCCCGTCATCATCATCATCTTCTTGTTCGGCTGGGAAGCACACAGTGAAGGCTTTACGCATGTTAGCAGCGTTGTCACTAATAATGTAGTCCACTTTATCTTTAATGTTGTACTCATCGCATATAACATCAAATTGGTCACAGATTCTTTCAGCTGTGTGTGAGCCTTTGAAGCGGTTACAGGCCAAGAGATTGGACTTTAGCTGTATTGTCTCCACCTCTTTCTCTATCCAATGCACAGTGATACCAAGGAACCCCCTCATCTTTCGGTCAGACCAACTGTCCACAGTGACTGAAACATGGTGAGTGTTGCTCAGTTGAGTTTTTAATTTTGAACGTCTCTCTTCAGCGAGGTTCTCTGTTTTTGATGTCAATGTTCTGCGACACACTGGGCTGTACTTACGATCAAGTACTGTCAGAAAGTGGCGAAAGCTCTTGTTTTCCACGATAGACAGGGGCAAGTTGCAATCAATAATCAAGTCAGACAATATTGCATTGGTGATAGCTTTCTGTTGTGGATGACTCATGCTGTAATGTCCAACAGAAGTATCCAGGAATTGTGAGATTGAAGGCTGTTGTGGTTCATTTGGGATGCTTTTGTTCATCTGGTATTCGTCAAATCTGCAAGATACCAGCATATTAAACAGATGTCAGAAAATTGCTTATAGCCACACATGAAATACTTGAAAACTACCCTTCATTACTCACATTATTAATATATCAATCTTAACCAGTACTCGAGTTGTAAAATAAAATCAGGGGGGATGGTGGATTTTATCATATGGGGACAGATAATTTGTGCTGATTACAAATAATATAATATATTACAAATAATAGCAGTGACCTAACCACCTGCAGAAATACTGCAGGAATGACATAGCAGCAGTTAAATGCAGCCTTCTGTAAGATTTAAATATCCACTGGGCTTACATCAAATACATCAAAACACAACAATAAAAAACACTTTTCTGAACTTATCAATATGACTCTGTCCTTCACAGGATAAGTAAAATGGATCACTGCAAAAACTCAAAATCTTAAGAAGAATATTTGTCTTATTTCTAGTTAAAATGTCTGATTTTAGTAAAAGAAAATTCATTACATTTAAAACAAGACTCATCACTGGAAAAAACACAATTTTCACCTGTTTCAAGTAGATTTTCACTTGAAATAAGTAGAAAAATCTGCCAGGGGAACTATTTTTTTTGCTTGTAATGAGAAGATAAATCTTGTCCCACTGGCAGATTTTCCTACTTATTTCAAATGAAAATGTACTTGAAACAGTGAAAATTGTCAAGTAAGTTATTTTTCTGGTTTTATTTTTCTGGTGATGACTCTAAATGTTGAAATAGCAGTAAAACCACATTCGTTGATGAATTGACATAAGGGATGGAAAGGGGGGATGGCAGTTTTACAGGGGGGGATGATTTGGACTGTTTTTATTTCAGGGGGGGATGCCATCCCCCCTCATCCCCCCTCAACTCGAGTACTGATCTTAACATTGTCTTACTATTAATTTAATTGTGTACAGTGTTAAGACATTTATGAATGTTTATTGATTTTTTTAAAGCAAAAATAATGACTACCACTGCTTAGCCAGCCGTGTAGTAATAGGCCTACTGGATGCACTGACTATCAGACTGAAGCTGAAAACACTCCATCTGGATTGCATACACTGTAAATCCATGCAGTAACGTGAACGTTGCGTTACCTTCGAAGCTGAGGCTTTGCAGCGCTGGTTAAAGCCGCAACGCAACGCAACAGATTACCGTGTTTGTAATGTAACGTTACCAGTACAGCATCATTAACTACAACTAGCAAAGTTACTTTACTTAGCAGATAAAGTAACGTTAGCTGAGCATGAGCTCGCCAGCTCCACTTACCGTTCTTTGTGCAGCTTCAGATGTCGAACGAAGTTGGAAGTTGTTGCCTCTCCGTCTGTTATCTTCGACCCGCATGTTTTGCACACTGCAATTCGTTTTTTGTTCACTACCTCGTATTTTTTGTACCCAAACGAAATTACCTTCGGTATCATTTTTAAAAACTGGCGCTTTGGTTTCAATTTCTTCTTCATTGGTTGTCCTGCAATTTGATTGGCTGCTGTCGCAACGTGGCTCTAATCTGATTGGATGCCGCGCCAGCTCGCACACACACGAACGCACACACGAACGCACACACACAGAGAGAGAGAGAGAGAGAGAGAGAGAGAGAGAGAGAGAGAGAGCGCGTTCGTTATTAACATACTTTTTAATCTTTGTGTTTTGGTGAAAGTAGCAAGTCTTCTCGAGTCAAAGGGCCCAAGTCCAAGTGAAGTCACGAGTCATTGTTGTTAAAGTCCAAGTCGAGTTGCAAGTCTTTTAACATTTTGAGTCTGACTCGAGTCCAAGTCACATGACTCGAGTCCACACCTCTGGTATGAACACTCGGGCGTGTGATAGAGGTGACTGTGAGATACCCCATAGACCAAGGGTCGCAGCCCGCGGCTCTAGAGCCGCATGCGGCTCTTTAGCGCCGCCCTAGTGGCTCCCTGGAGCTTTTTCCTTTTTTTCTTCCTTTTTTTTTCTTCTTTTTTAATTTTTTTTCTTTTTTCCTTTTTTCCTCTTTTTTCCTTTTTTCTGTTTTTCTTCCTTTCTTCTTTCCTTTTTAATCTGGACATTTTGATTTTTTTTTCACGAAATTTTGACTATTTCCTCGACATATCGACTTTTTTCTCGACATTTCGACTTTTATCTCAAAATTTTGACTTTTTTCTCAACATTTCAACTTTTTTCACGAAATTTTTCCTTTAAGGGAAATCTCAAGGAATGGCTTAAAACTAGGGCTGTTAGTTTAGCCCGATAATTAGATTAATTCATTAGATTGCTTATTAACGCGTTATGAAAATTAACGCAATTAATTATGAGTGGCAAAATGCCCGAGCATTTGAAATTTGGCCCATTGAGTCAGGGGGCGACTCAGGGGAGCGACGCGAGCAAATCTTTGCTGGGGCCTTTGAACGGCAAGTTTATGTATAAAAAGAAAGAAGACGGGACTATCAACAAGAACGCAGTGATTTGTACATTTTGTAAAAAAGAATTTTCCTATCAGCGGAGCTGCTCCAGCCTGAATTATCATTTAAACGCTAAACATGTCCGGACAAGTTCCACTGTAAACGTTACAGCTACTAGTGCTTGAATCGCTGTATTGAATCAGCTTTAGTTTTAATTTTGAATTGAGAGTCTGCTTAAAGGAGCATGAGGCTCCTTTTAAGAAATTAGACTCTCTAGCGCCACCCTTCACCACGACGGCCGTTGGGGGTACTGCAGCCAAAAGCGAAGCCGGCACGGGAGAACGGGGAGAACGTGCATGCAGCGTCATGTGACGTCACATCCACAGGACAGCGGGGGAAATTCGGCGGCCAAATTGCAGCACATTTTGCAGCACACAGCCTGTTCAAGGCAACGGAGAGATACACTAGAGGGCTCATTGTTTTTGGTTTGGAACGCTTCATCTGACATTATTACTAGAAAACTTCAAACGTATACTAATTTTTTTCATAAATCCTGCCTCAAGCTCCTTTAAGTGCCTATTTGAGACTCAGCCGTATTTTATTTCTGAATTTTATTTATTTAACTGTATTTGTATTGCATTTTTGAATAATCCACCTGGCCTAATTGGATTGCTGATGTGCTTGAGCTTTTTCTTTTGAATTTCATTTATGAAACACACTTCACCAATAAAAATGTGGATTTCAAATCTTCTCTTCTTAGTGTATTCAATTGATTAGTCATGCACTGCAATTTTGCAATGTTCTAGAATTCAAATACTTTATTTGGGGACCTTTAGCAGATATGAGATTAAAATGTGATTAATTAGATTCATTAATTATAAATCCTGTAATTAATTAGATTCATTTTTGTAATCGTTAATTGTTTATTGTATTACCAATTAGAGTGTTGTGCGATTTTTTATTGTTTTTGATATTGTGTGTCGTGTAATGTTGCTTGTATCTTTTTACTGAGTCTTGCAGGGGGACAGCTAATGCAAATTAGCCTTTTGGCTACAATTGGGTATATTTACATTTTAAAATGTTTATCAATGTACAATGTCCCTCTACACCAAATAAAGTGAAATGAATGAATTAAATGATGTTCAGTCTTACCTGGTACAGTTCTGCTCTGACTGGCTGTCTGCAGTCCAGCTCTGGTTCTGGATCTTTCTCCACACTGTGGACAGGAGGACGGTCCTGGTGGAGCAGACTGGTCCCAGTACGAGCTCATGCAGCGTCTGCAGAACCAGTGTCCACAGCTGGAAGAGACTGGGTCCTTCAGGACGTCCTGACACAAAGGACAGCAGGACGGCTGCTCCTCCACACAAACTCCTCTCCTCTTCCTCCCTCTGTGAAGACATGTCTTCATCACTACAATCATCTTCGAACAGCTGTCAGAGAAACTGATCTCCAGCACATTACCTGGTGTTGCATCAGGAGATACAGCAAAAGCAATAAATATTTCTCATGATTTTCAGTTCTGAATAATTAAAAACAATATTTTCAACAATTAAGAAAAACTCCTTTATGGTTCTTTCTCTGGGTTGGAGCACCAGATAACAGCTCACAGTACCCTCCTTAGTTTGGTTCTCACAGTCACCAAGAAATTCTTGCACAGAGTTTGGCCTGCACGACTCAAATGCAGGAGATCTATGGGTTGCAGATTGCAGAAAAGTCTGTTGTTTTAACTTAAAGGGGACCTATTATGAAAAACAGGTTTTCTCTTGCTTTAACATATATAAAGTGGTCTCCCCTCAGCCTGCCAACTCAGAGAAGGAGGAAAGCAACCAAATTCTGCAGTGTCTGTACAGCCGCCCGGATGAGCGGTCCAGTGTGATGTGACTTCTACGAGCCGTTCAGATTTGCGCATTTTCGTTACGTAACCAAAATGCAAACCACGCCTCGTCAGCCCCTGCTGCTGAAACCACGCCCACAACTAACTCCGCCGGCCGGAGCTTCCGCCATTGTTCAGAAGCGGTGGCTGTTTGAACAACGAGGCACAGTAGAAATTAGGTTTTGCATCGACCCTCATAAAAGGATCAGTTCCCAGGGCCCCCAGCCCCCCATAGGCTGGGGGCCTATGGGGGGGTTACCTCATGGCAGTGGGGGGGGTGGCTGGGGGGGGGCTCGGGCGGGGGGCTGTGGCTAGGGCGTCTCCGGGTCTCCCGGGGAGGGCTGGGCCATGGGCGTGGGGGTCCCGCTCGGGGGGTGCCCTGCCTGGGTGGGGGGTGGCTGTCTGCGCTGGGGGGGCATTGCTGCCTTGGTCCTCCGTCGCTGGGCGGGGGCCGCATGCCCCTGCGTCTGTGGGGACTCCGTGACCTTTGGGGTGTCCGCCGGGGTGGCCCCGGGGGGGGGGGGGGGGGGGTGGGGGTGGTGCCGGGTCCGGGGATCGGGCCTCTCCTGACCGGGGGGTGCGCGGGCGGGCGCGGCGGTGTGGTGGCACCATTCCCAGGTGTCTATGTCTTATGTTGTCAGTATGCATGGGGGGATGTTGGACCGGTTCCCCCTCCGTCTGGGGGCTCCGGTGGCGCCCGTGGAGGTATGGTGGGGCCCTGGCCCGGCTCGGAGGGCCGGCCCCCGTCAACTGTCTTTTCACGGCCGACTCTGCTGGTCCTGCCTCCTGGCTTCGGTCGGGATACCCGGGCCTGGCGGGGCTCGCTGTGCAGCCTGGGGTGCCTTCTGGCGGTGCTGGACCCCCCGGGGAGGGGAAAACGGTGCGTGAATGTGCGTCTGTGTCGGTGAGAATGCGGTATGGAAGGGTCCTGCCATGGAGGATTTGGGCCTCCATTGGCAGGACAACTAAATTTAATAATTTATTAATATTATGTCATACAAAGATGGTTATTTATATTATTATTATTATTATTATTATTATATTACTACTATTATTATTATTATTATTGTGATAGTATATCATATTATTATTAGTATAGATATCGGATAGGTGAATGGATGAATGAATGGGATGCCTGGGTCTGGGGCCCTCCGTTGTCGGGCCCGCGCAGGGTGTCGCCCTGTTGGGGGGTTCCCTCTCTCCGGGCCCGTCTCCGGTCCCCCCCGCTGCCTCCGCGGCGGGGCGCCCCTCTGGTCTTGGAGGGCCACTTTCGTGGGGGTGGGTGCTCCTGGCCCCTCGCCGGGTGGGGGTCGTTGGCCTGGAGAGTGAGGGCCTCCTGGCCACGTGTCCGGCCCGGACCGGGTGGCCGGGGATTGTCTGGGTCGCGGTCCGGCGCCGCGAGATCCCTGGCTGCTTCTTCCCGTGTCGTGGGGGCCCACGCCCGCGGGCCCCCTCGGCCGCCGCCGGGGGGGGGGGTCTCGCTGGCAGTGGGTTGCCTCCTTCCTACCTCTCCCCTCTGTGGGGTTGCTGGTGGCCTGTGTTCCGGGTTTTTCCTGGTCGGCCCGTGGTCTCGCAGGTGGCGGGGTTGCTCCCCCCCTCCCCCACTATAGATACACTTCAGGTGGAGCTTTTTTTGGTTTATTACACACACACACACATACACACACACACACACACACACACACACACACACACACACACACACACACACACACACACACACACACACACACACACACACACACACACACACACACACACACACACACACACACACACACACACACACACACACACATACACATAGCCACATAGACATATACACACTCACGTACACGTATGCATATTCATACATTCATGCATGCACACATACACACACACACACACACATAGCCACACATATGCATACACACACAGTTACATTTAGCCACACATACATATACACGCTCATACACACACACACACTCAGACATAGTATATAGCCACTCAGTCACACACATATACATACACATACACACACATACACAGCCACACAAACATATACATACACACACACACATACACACACACACATAGCCACAAAGACATGTACACACACACGCACGCATACTCACACACACACACACACACACACACACACACACACACACACACACACACACACACACGCATGATCATATACATACGTACGCACACACACGCACACATAGACATACATACTGGCTTGTTCACCTGCATGCTCGCTCTGTAGTTTTTGGGGTTAGTTAGCGGTAGCTTAGCTCAGACTGTGATTTGGGTTGATTGCTGCTTGTGTTTTGGTCGGCTCCGCATTGGTTTTGTTGGTTTTGTGTTTTGTTTGTGGTTTTTGTTGCAGATTTCCAGTGCTTGACGTGTGCCTCCGTGTGTTCCTGTTTCCTGGATTGGCAGTGGATGTCAATAGTGCAAAAACATGTTATTTATATACAACTTATGTTCTTTTATTTTTTTTAACAATAAAGTTGCCATTTGTGAAAATTCAGTGTTGTGATTTCTTTACAGTTAACATGATTCAACAACATGCCTCTTGTTTTTGCACTATCCCCTTTGCTGCTGTAAACTGCAAATTTCCCCTCTGTGGGACTATTTAAGGATTATCTTATCTTATCTTATCTCTTATTCATTTGTCTTGTAACATAAGAAATGAAATGATGAGGAATCGGAGTAAAGAACTGTGGTGTACCTGTTTAGAATTCAATTAAATCTTCCTGTGTGAATAAGTGTGAAGACGAGGTGACCCGTTCCCTCTTCAGGGAACTAAAGGCTGATTTATGGTTCTGCGTTACACCAACGCAGAGCCTACGGCGTAGGGTACGCGTCGATTTAACGCAGGACCCTAATTCAGGCTTTATGGAATTGATTTTATCGCTAACGCTCGCTCGCATGGGACACGCTTTGTGTACGGAGCCGCTGCTCTTCAGCCCGGAGAGGCTTTGTTCCCTCCCCTGCTACACTTCATTCAGGCAGCCAATCAGCACAGAGCCTCATTATCATAGCCCCGCCCCTCAGAATCCCTCACAGAGAAGGAGGTTAGAAGCGGTAAAACTAGAGACATGGCCAACAGGCTGAATTGCTGATTTATGTAGAAAAAACAAGCTTTTGATTGTTTTTAAGACATTCAAGGCCTGTTTAAAATATACATTAAATGCCATAATAGGTCCCCTTTAAAGCGCTGCTCAGGCAGTAATCCAGAAAAGGAATACAAAACAGCCTCTATAACAAGAACAAAGGCCATTGAAAAGACAACTTATCATCCAGATAGAAAACAAACAGGACTGGAAAACAGTTGGACCAGCAGACAGGAAGTGAAAGACAAGAAACTAGGGCTGGGGATCGATTCAAATGTCAAGAATCGATTCGATTCCCATTGTTAGAATACCTTTAAACATATTTAAAGCCAAAAACATGGCACTAGTTATTCTCGTGTCAAACAAAACAAAAAAATTCCAAAAGTTTTTTGTAAATAAATAACTAAGAAATCAATAACTCAAATATGCCTTTCAATAGCCATTTAAAGTGCAAAAAAAGAAAGAAATTGCAACAGCGCATGTGTGAATTAAATGACGAGACTACTGGGATTAAAGTTCACCGTAGGGAAAATGTAATAAAAAAATAAATACATTAAAAAAATCTAAAAAAAGAAATTAAAAAAATCGATCTTTAGACATACGAATTGGTAGGGGTGGTTGCGCTGCCCGGGTCCTGGCGGGGCTCGCCGTGCAGCCTGGGGGCTACCTGGCGGTGCTGGAACCCCCGGGGAGGGGGAAACGGGGAGTGAATGAGTGTCCTTGTCTTTGTCGGTGAGAGTGTGGTATGAAAAATTATTATTATTATTAGTAGTATACTATATTATTATTATTATTATTATTATTATTATTATTATTATTATTATTATTATTATTATTATTATAGAATATAGATGTGTGAATGGATGGATGAATGGGATGCCTGGGTCTGGGGCCCTCCGTTGTCGGGTCCACGCGGGTCTTGTTGGGGGGGGGTTCCCTCTCCCCGGGCCCGTCTCCGGTCCCCCCCCCACTCCCTGTTGGAGGGTTCCCTCTCTCCGGCCCGTCTCCGCCCCCCCCTCCCTGTTGGGGGGTTCCCTCTCTCCGGCCCGCTTCCGGTCCCCCCCCTCCCTGTTGGGGGGGTTCCCTCTCCCCGGGCCCGTCTACGGTCTACCCCCTCCCTGTTGGGGGGTTCCCTCTCTCCGGGCCCGTCTCCGCCCCCCCCCCCCTCCCTGTTGGGGGGTTCCCTCTCTCCGGGCCCGTCTCCGGTCCCCCCCGCTGCCTCCGCGGCGGGACGCCCTTCTGGTCTTGGAGGGCCACTTTCGTGGGGGCGGGTGCACCTGCCCGCGTCGGCGGCCGGGGCGGCTCTGTCTCTCCGGGCAGGCTGGCCCCTCGCCGGGTGGGGGTCGTTGGCCTGGAGGGTGAGGGGGGTGGGGGTCGTTGGCCTGGGGGTTGAGGGTCGTTGGTCTGGAGGGTGAGGGGGTGAGGGGGGTGAGGGCCTCCTGACCACGTGTCCATTTATTAATAAAATAAATATATGTGACATATTAAAAAAATATATCATATGTATTTTATATCAAAAATGCACATATATATGCTTTAGGTTCTTACCAGCAGGGTATTAACCATTAATGTATGTGCAGACACGGGGAAAAAAAAAAGACATACGAATCAATTTTTAGGAATTAATATGAGAATCAATTTTTTCAACACAGGCCTACAAGACACAGATCCAAACAATCAGGAAGACAAGGTCAAATCAAACAAAACCGCAAAGACACACCTTCAAAGTAAAACAGGAACTGAAGTTAACAAAAACAGAAAAGGGCGGAAGGAAGCGCAAAAGATCAGAGATTACTCAGCCCACAGCCCTGGGGTATGCCTGACGTGAAAGGGGAA
This sequence comes from Cololabis saira, assembly GCF_033807715.1. Classification (NCBI taxonomy): domain Eukaryota; kingdom Metazoa; phylum Chordata; class Actinopteri; order Beloniformes; family Belonidae; genus Cololabis; species Cololabis saira. Next base: position 4,158,578 of record NC_084608.1, read on the forward strand.
AGCTGGGATGTGAAAATTTGAATAGTAACTAATTTTATCAAGTAGTATAGAGATAAATGGTAGATTGAAAATAGGACAGGTTATTGAAGTTGGTAGGATCAACTCCTATCTCGGTTGTCTTACTTGGTGTCTGAAGGTCCAGGTTCATTACTGAAGTCTGGAGGTTGATCTTTGGACCAGTCACTCTTCAGAGACACACAGCTGGATACTGGAGACTCTGGTCTGTCCTCCTCTTCCTCCACGCAACCATCCATCTGGAGTTGAGTCAGTCTGAGAGGTAAACCAGACACTGTGAGATCCGAACCACACGTCATTAGTTTTAGTCAAAGTTCATGACCATAGGTGAGGGTGGGAACGTAGATTGGCCGGTAAATGGAGAGCTTTGCCTTTCAACTCAGCTCATTCTTCACCATGACAGTCCGGTACACCGACAACACTGCTCCGATCCATCTCTCCCTCACTTGGGAACAAGACCCCAAAATACTAAAACTCCTCCACCTGAGGCAGGACCTCTCCACCCACCCGGAGAAGGCACGCCACCCTTTCCCGATGGAGAACCATGGCCTCGGTTTTGGAGGTGCTGATTCTCAACCCCACCGCTTCACACTCGGCCTCAAACCGCCCCAGCACATGCTGAAGGTCCCAGTCCGATGAAGCCAACAGGACAACGTCATCCGCAAAAAGCAGAGATGAAATGCTGAGGTTCCCAAACCGGATCCCCCCGGCCCCTGGCTGCCCTAGAAATCCTGTCAATAAAAATTATGAACAGGACAAAGGGCAGCCCTGCCGGAGTCCAACATGCACCGGGAACAAGTCTGATCTACTGCCGGCAATGAGAACCAAGTTCCTGCTCCGATCATATAGAGACCGGACAGGCCTTAGCAGGGGACACGGTCAAATGCCTTCTCCAGATCCACAAAACCCATGTGGACTGGTTGGGCAAATTCCCATGAATCCTCAAGCACCCTGCGGAGGGTCCAGTGTTATACGACCAGGACGAAAAACGCATTGTTCCTCTTGAATACAATGTTCGACTATCGACTGAATTCTCCCATCCAGTACCCTGGCGTAGACTTTCCTGGGGAGGCTGAGAAGTGTGATCCCTCTATAGTTGGAACACATCCATCCACCTGTCAGTCCCCTGCTCCATCCTTCCCTCACTCTTGAACAAGACCCTGTGATAGTTCAACTACTCCACTTGAAGCAGGATCTGTTTGTGCCCGTCTCTTTAAAAGCAGATGAGCCACTTCTCTGCTCTTCCCTCTCCGTGATGGAGAAAGCAGTGTGGATGACACATCCCATCCCGCCTGAAAACATTTACAGATGGAAACAACGTACCTCCTTCAAAAACACAGCAGTGCAGCCGTACATGTTTGACTGGGTTCATGCTTGGGGGAATGGGGGAGTATTAACTTCGCAAAGACACATCTATTAACCTGCTCTAAGACAAAAGAAATACACCTCTGTTAAATATTTAGAAAATAGCTACATCTTTATCGTGTGTGGATTAGTCATGAACAGTATGGATCCGTCTCTTAATAGGAGATTGGTCGTCTGTTGAAGGCAGGAACGCAGAATATTTTGATGTTCTGTACAGACAACTTTTGGTCAGAACGAATCTCTTAACTGCTGCTCCCACAAATCTGACTTGTTTGGCTCTGTGAAGCCAGGACACGTCCAAAAAAGGAAGGTCTGCTGTGGATCATTATTGGTCGTCAGACTGAAGTCCTGGTTTGACGTAGGGACAGGACCAGAATCTGAAAGGCTCAGTTTCTCCCAATCATTGTGACTTGGGTAGCACCTCATCACACATCAACTAATTTAAAGAGACACACTTTTGGTCTGGTAGGTGCCCCAGATACCAAAGTTTCATACTCAAGCCTTAAAGTTACATTTCCACAATATGTCCCCTTTAATAAGAGTCATGTAATCAGTCAACACGGTTGTCTTACTTTGTGTCTGAAAGTCCAGGTTCATTACTGAAGACTGGAGGTTGATCTTTGGACCAGTCACTCTTCAGAGACACACAGCTGGATACTGGAGACTCTGGTCTGTCCTCCTCTTCCTCCACGCAAACATCCATCTGGACTTGAGTCAGTCTGAGAGGTAAACCAGACAATGTGATATCAGAACCACACGAGTATAGTTCTACAGACTATTCTAGAACTACCTTTAGAACAGTGCCGCTCATGGTGCAGGCTTGCTGCAGGAGATCCTTACAATGTTTGTATAATCTATTTTCAACAAAGTTTTTTCATTGATTTTCATTGGTTGTTGGATTATTTTTCATCCAGGTTTTGGTGGCGTGCTGCTTCAGGAATTTTCCTCCCGGGTGACTGAACTCCTCACCCTATCTCTAAGGGAATGTCCAGCCGCCCTGCGGAGGAAACTACTCTCGGCCGCTTGTATCCGCGATCTTGTCCTTTCGTCATTAGTTTTAGTCAAATTTCATGACCATAGGTGAGGGTGGGAACGTAGATTGGCCGGTAAATGGAGATCTTTGCCTTTCAACTCAGCTCATTCTTCACCATGACGGTCCAGTACACCGACAACGCTGCACCGATCCGTCTTTCCCTCACTTGGGAACAAGACCCCGAGATACTTGAACTCCTCCACCTGAGGCAGGACTTCTCCACCCACCCGGAGAGGATATGCCACCCTTTTCCGGTGGAGAACCATGGCCTCGGTTTTGGAGGTGCTGATTCTCATCCCCACCGCTTCGCACTTGGCTTCAAACCGCCCCAGCACATACTGAAGGTCCAAGTTCTGATGAAGCCAACAGGACAACATCGGATATAGGATAGCACCTCAACAAACATCAACTAATTTAAAGAGACACACTTTTGGTCTGGTAGGTGCCCCAGATACCAAAGTTTCATACTCAAGCCTTAAAGGCAAATTTCCACAATATGTCCCCTTTAATAAGAGTCATGTAATCAGTTAACACGGTTGTCTTACTTTGTGTCTGAAGGTCCAGGTTCATTACTGAAGTCTGGAGGTTGATCTTTGGACCAGTCACTCTTCAGAGACACACAGCTGGATACTGGAGACTCTGGTCTGTCCTCCTCTTCCTCCACGCAACCATCCATCTGGACTTCAGTCAGTCTAAGGGGTAAAGCAGAAACTGTGAGATCAGAACCACACTCTCAGAGGTAGAAGAACTTTAACAAACCCTGCGATCAACTAAACCAGAGCTGCTTTCGGTTAAGAAATAGAATTAGACAGGAGTTAACTTATTCAGACATCCTGACAGGTGTTGCATGCAGCCCTGCAGTCCCCCCTCTGACCACCTCAGTGTCTGCTGTCTACATCGGTCTATACAGTCATCCCTGTAGTGCACCAGTTAGCCATTGTGTCTGTGTCTCTCCTTTCTCTGTTCTTCATTCTCTCTGTCTGTTTTCTCTTTTCCTGCTCTACCCAGCTGGTCTTCAGCAGGAGGTTCCCCCCTTATGATCCAGATCCTGGTCCAGGTTTCTTTCTTCCTAAACTTGTATTGTTATAGATGCTATATACAGTTGTGTGATGAAATGTTTCAGATCACCAAACAAATTTAAATATTAGACAAAGATAACACAAGTAAACACAAAATGCAGTTTTTAAATGATGGTTTTTATTATTAAGGTGATAGAAAAAGTCAAACCTACACGGCCCTGTGTGGAAAAGTGATTCCCCCTAAACCTAATAACTGGTTGGGCCATCGGCAGCAACAACTGCAATCAAGCGTTTGCCATAACTTGCAATGAGTCTTTTCCAGCGCTGTGGAGGAATTTTGGCCCACTCATCTTTGCACAATTGCTGTAATTCCGCCACATTGGAGGGATTTCGAGCATGAACCGCCTTTTTAAGGCCACTTTACATTGGTGTTAAAGTACACATTATTATCATCATCATGCCGTTATGAGTTGTTTGTTTGTTTAACATTCCCCTGCACCTGATCACCTGTGTCTCCCTTACCTAACCTCTGATGGCCAATTACCTCCTATGCCCACAGGTGCGCAGGTGATGCAATGGCAACCTCCACCCACATCCACACATACATACACACACAGCACAACTCTAAATTGGCTACAACAATATATATATATATATATATATATATATATATATATATATATATGTATATATATATATATATATATATATATATATATATATATATATATATATATATATATATATATATATATATCCAAAAGGTGCATGTGTACGTATGTGTATATATGTATGTATGTATGTGTGTGTGTGTGTGTGTGTGTATATATGTATATATATATATATGTATATATATATATATATATATATATATATATATATATATATATATATATATATATGTATATATATATATATATATATATATTAGGGCTGTCCAACTGGTGCACAGGTGCGCAGGTGATGCAATGGCAACCTCCACCCACATCCACACATACATACACACACAGCACAACTCTAAATTGGCTACAACAATATATACATATATATATATATATATATATATATATATATATATATATATATATATATATATATATATATATATATATATATATATATATATATATATATATATATATATATTTATTTATATATTTATACGTTTTTACTTCTTCCTAGTCCTTTTCGAGCATGTTAATTACGGTGGATGCATGTTTTTATTCATATATTTGTTTATTTTGTTTTCTTATTTACATGTATTTATTATTGATTATTAGTTTTGTTTTGTATTCACTACTGTTTCATGTTCAAAATAAAATGTCAATTCAATCATCATCATTATTATTATTAACAGGCGCTATATTAAACTGCAGTTTCTGCTGCAGACATGGAGAACCTGGTTCAGCTTCTATGATCCACATGTCTGGAACAAACTCCCAGAAAGCCTCAAAAACACAGTTTATTCATTTAAGTCCAGGTTGGAGACTCACCTGTCCTCAGCTGCACCTGAATAAAGATCCAAACCTGAACTGGTACTTTTAAACTTAGAAATTTGATCATATTTTACCTACTGATTTTATCAATTGATATTTTTGTTACATTTTTAAAATCATGCTTTATATTTTTACAATGTGATGATTTAACGTCTCCACGATGCAAAATGAATCACCTGGTTGTTGAATTGTGACAGAGAAATAAACGTTGCATTGCTGATCATCATTTCATCATGTAGAAAAGGCAATCAAGGCAATCTATAAATGGCAAATGGGTAATCATTTATCACAAACTAAACATGTTTATGTCCATTTCTTTCAATGTGGAGAGTTTTTTTTTCCTGGTGATGAAGAGAGGTCTCAGGCCGAGATGCGGAGTTAAGGCTGATTTATGGTTCCGCGTTACACCAACGCAGAGCCTTCGGCGTAGGGTACGCAGCGACGCGCAGCGTAACGCGGAACCATAAATCAGGCTTTACGGAGAGAGAAACACGCAACCTCCCACTGCGGCTCCTTCACCACAAATACAGAGAAAGTGAAAGATAAAAAGAACGAGAAGAGAAGAGAAAGTGGCGACTTTTGAGTCTCGGCGCCTTTAAAAGCAGCAGAAGAGGAACGAGGGCAAACTCACCAGTTTTTTTCTGCTGACTGGAACATGAAGTCCAAAAAATGAAGACTTTAGGTTATGTTTTACAGGGAACCACGTGACCTAAGGAGGCAGGCAGAGAACTTGCAGCTTCCTGTCTCAAAACCAGTCCCTCCACATTTCTCCTGCGCTGTGCGGTTTTATTCTTACCTCTTCAATCTGAAGCCAAGCAATGTCAAAGCATCAAACAGTTTAAAAACTAATATTAAACAAATGATTTTTTACAAGATACAGGGATACAGTTTGTTTGTTTTCTTTTCTTTTTTGTATATTGTTGACTGATATATATTTCATAAATGGGTATAAAGGACTGTCTAAGAAAATTAGAATATTGTGAATATTGGCTTGCAATATTTCAGTTGATTTGTAATGAATCCAGAATGTATGACATTTTTTAGAAAATATATGACTTTATCACAATATTCAAATTTTCTGAGACAGTCCTGAATATTAATTTATAAATGGGTATATTTATATCAGTGTATATAGGTGTGAGGATGTATTATTATTGATTTTTATATATTGATCTTTTGTTTTTTGTATAGAAATTTAATTAATTTTGATCATAATGAAATATAGTATAGGGGGTAGAATTGAATACGTTTTTACTTCTTCCTACTCCCTTTCGATCTTGTTAATTATGGGGGATGCATGTTTTTCTTATTTACATTTATTTATTATTGATTGTTATTGTTTTGTGTTGTATTCACTACTCTTCCGTGTTCCAAATAAAATTTCAATTCAATTCAATTCAATTCAACTTCTAACGAGAAACAGAAGAAGGCTGAACTGCATCGCCAGATACTCGTCTATTTAGATGAAAAGGCAAGCATAACACTTTTTTTTTTTTTACATCCTCAGGGGATATCAGTTACGAAGTTCTATTTAATATGCTATACATAAAAAAACAAAATAAAATATAAAATAATTGGGTTATTTTAAAGATATAAATAGAAAATAGAAAATCTTGTGAAGATATCTAGTTTAATTGCAGCAGCTGACCTCCTCAGGTGATGTAATTTATATTTGACATGTCTACTTAAATTAGACACATTTGCAATACACTGAAATATACTTTTGTAATTTCATGGTTAGTTTAGGCTATTTAAAAACATTAGCTGACAGAATATACATTTTGGTATGAACCACCATATAGTGGTACTTTTGCAGTAACCCAAAGCAGCATACTAAGAATGACCATTTATAAGCAACTGTATACCTATAGCATACTTTTGTGCCTTGTAAAGTGATAATGAAATAATATTACATTTAAAAAAAGAATCCACCAATTACTTTTATTTCTTTATTTGAAATATTTTTATTTCAGAACATGAATCCAATGGTGTACTGCCATCTGAACACCACAGTGCCCATCATCAGGCAGTATTTTGATGACCCGGTTGACCTGCGCCCCAACCTCAGACTCTCCAGGCCTCCATCACTGCCTTGATTGCTGCCCTGGAGCTGGAGTCAGCCCATGGTTGGGCCAAGGACATTGAGATCCTTGTCTTTTTGCGTTTGTCACGGCTCAAAATGACAGAGAACCCAAAAGCACAACACCAAACAGAGTATCAGAGTTCAAAAAGGCTTTAATCAAACGTAGGCAGGAGTGAAAAACCGGGCAGACAGGCAGATCAGGCAGACAAAACCAAAAGGAGCAGGCAAAAATCCAAAAACCCAGGAATCAGGCAAAGTGGCAGGCAGGCAGAAACAGACAGACTCAGGAACGCTGGAAAGCTAAGCATGACCACTAGACAATCTGGCAGAGGGCATGTGGAAGTGGGCCGGTATATAAAGGGAACTGATGACAATGGAAACCAGGTGTGGAGATGGGCGGGGAAGCACAGGTGAGGGGAATGAGTAGATTGTCTGGCTGATGAGGCTGGCAGAATCTGAAATGACAGGAGAGTGAGTGATCAGGTAAAAACATATTCCAAACTGAGAAACCATGACAGTGTTTGCTGGCTCATGCTGCCTCTTACAGAGTTGTGTCTACAGCCAAGGAGAATAGGTGGGTTTTTAGAAGAGATTTAAAAACAGACAGAGAGGAGGCCTGTTTGATTTGCTGAGGCAGGTTGTTCAATAGTTTTGGAGCTGCAACAGCGAAGGCGCGGTCCCCTCTGAGCTTCTTCTTAGTTTTAGGTTCTCAGGAGAAGCTGATCAGCTGACCTGAGGGAGTGACTGGGTGTATAAGGGTGTAGAAGCTCAGACAAGTACAGCGGGGCAAGACCATTCAAGGATTTAAAAGCAAATAAAATAATTTTAAAATGAATCCGAGACTGTATGGGCAGCCAGTGAAGGGAGGCTAAAATGGGGGAAATGTGCTCATATTTGCAAGTGCCAGTTAAAAGGCGTGCTGCAGCATTTTGGACCATCTGGATACGGGAGATGGAAGAAGCACTAACCCCGACATAAAGGGCGTTGCAGTAGTCCAGCCGAGTGGTGACAAAGGCATGTATTACTATCTCAAGCTGCTGTCTTGAAAGAATTGGCTTTATTTTAGCCAGCTGCCACAAATGATAAAAACTAGATTTGACAACCGCCCTGATCTGGCTGTCAAGCTTGAGAGCTGCATCCACTTTTACCCCTAGGTTTGTGATGGTTTTACATGCTGAGCCAAAGAGCCCAGATCTGGAAGGCTGTTCCAGCGGCAGAACCAAAAACCATCACTTCAGTCTTTTTTTTCGTTAAAGTGTAAAAAGTTCAAAGACATCCAGGCCTTTATGTCATCAAGATACTTAACTAGGGCAGTAATTGAGTAATTGTCTTTCTTTTTAAGAGGGACATAAATTTGACTGTCATCTGCATAAAAATGATAAAAAATCCCATGCTTCCTAAGTATGGAGCCAAGCGGGAGCAAATACAGGGAGAACAAGAGAGGGCCGAGGACCGAGCCCTGCGGAACCCCACATGAAAGAAAGAAGATGGATGATTGGATGGACTCATAAATAATGATAATAGTAATAAATCAACCAAACGGCATTTTCATTTTCCTTTTCACCACCCCTCATTCTGTGACGTGATTAAAATGATAAATTCATGTTATTCATGTTAAACCAATATATACAGTCAAGGGTCTGTTATGGTGTTCCGCAGGGTTCAGTGCTAGGGCCAATCTTGTTCAGTTTATACATGCAGCCATTGGGAAGTATAATCCAGAATCACGGCATACACTTTCATTGTTATGCTGATGATACGCAGCTCTATTTGTCTATGAAGCCGGATGAAACAGAACCGTTAGTTAAACTTCAGGCATGTCTTAGGGACATCAAGGACTGGATGTCCAGAAATTTCTTGCTTCTAAATTCAGATAAAACAGAGGTTATCATTCTTGGTCCAGAGCATCTTAGGAAGGGATTAGATGGTGTTGCGATGGCTTCCAGTGCAACTGTGAGAAACCTTGGTGTTGTTTTCGATCAGGATTTGTCGTTTAAACCATATGTCAATCAGGTTTGTAAAATAGCATTTTTCGGATTAGGAAAATCCTCTCGCAGAATGATGCAGAAAAACTAGTTCATGCGTTTGTATCTTCTAGACTAGATTACTGTAATGTGTTGTTAGCAGGATGTCCAAGTAATTTGCTGAATAGGCTCCAGCTGATCCAGAATGCAGCAGCACGAGTACTGACAGGAATCAGCAGGAGAGACCACGTCTCTCCAGTGTTAGCGTCGCTCCATTGGTTACCCGTAAAATTCAGAATCCAATTTAAAATTGTATTACTTGCGTATAAAGCCCAAAGCGGCTTAGCTCTGCATTATTTGCAAGACCTGATAGTGCCTTATGTTCGTGTCAGAGCTCTCCGTTCTCAGAGTGCAGGTTTACTCGTAGTGCCTAGAGTATCTAAATGTAGATTTGGAGGACGGGCGTTCTGCTATCAGGCACCATTACTATGGAACCAACTTCCAATCTGGGTTAAGGAGGCTGACACCACCTCCACCTTTAAAACTAAACTTAAAACCTTTCTGTTTAGTAAAGCCTATAGTTAGTGTAGTAAACCTCTAGCTGGTGTTGGTAAATCTCTAGGTAGTGTAAACTCTAGTGTGCAGAGCAGTGTTTTACATTGCAGTCAATGGAGACAGAGGCAGGAATTCGCGTGGCAGTTACCCCCCCCGTTCAAATTGTGTGCATACCCCGACTGTCAAAGTCACATTTTATGAATCACAACACGTATGTCTACATTCTGACCAAAAATTATCCATCTACCTTTTACGGTTTGGCCGTGAGCCCGAGTTACAAATAAAAAATCATGTTTTTTTTTTCCAATTTCCAAAAAACTTTTCTTAAAAAAAATCTCACTTTGTTTTCGAACTGCCGTTACTCAGACATTTTAAGGAATATCTGAATAAAAATAAGATTGACAGAATCGGCCAGGTTCTGTGTCTCTCACGATATCTTTATTTTTCTGCTAGGAGCTACGGTTTTCTCACAAATCTGGGTTTCTCTCACAGCCAAACTGAAAGCTGCTGACTCATTCAGCCAGAACTGGTCACATGACTGAAATATGATCCCTGAGCTTCAGAACTGGTCACATGACTGAAATATGATCCCTGAGCTTCGACCTTAGCCGACCCCCAGTCCTGCAATCTGATGGTTCCGGGGGAACCCCCCAGTAAATACACAGTAAATACCCACCACAGTAAATACATAGTAAATACACAGTAAATACTGAATGAATGCTGAAGCTGGTAATGAATGAATGAATGCTGAAGCTGGTAATGAATGAATGAATGAATGAATTAATGAATGAATTAATGAATGAATGAATGCTGAAGCTGGTAATGAATGAATGAATGCTGAAGCTGGTAATGAATGAACGAACGAACGAAGGAACGAAGGAACGAAGGAACGAAGGAACGAACGAACGAACGAACGAACGGACGAACGAACGAACGAACGAGCTGGTAATGAATGAATGAATGAATGCTGAAGCTGGTAATGAATGAATGAATGAAGTTGGTAATGAATGCATGAACGAATGAATGAATGAATGAATGAATGAATGAATGAATGAATGCTGAAGCTGGTAATGAATGAATGAATGAATGAATGAATGAATGAATGCATGAATGAATGAATGAATGAATGAATGAATGAATGAATGAATGAATGAATGAATGAATGAATGCTGAAGCTGGTAATGAATGAATGAATGCTGGAGCTGGTAATGAATGAATGAATGAATGAATGAATGAATGAATGAATGAATGAATGAATGAATGCTGAAGCTGGTAATGAATGAATTAATGAATGAATGAATGAATGAATGCTGAAGTTGGTAATGAATGAATGAATGGATGGATTGATGATGGATTGATGGATGAATGGATGAGTGAATGAATGGATGAATTAATTAATTAATTAATTAATTAATTAATTAATTAATTAATTAATTAATTAATTAATTAAGCTGGGAATGAATGAATGAATGAATGAATGAATGAATGAATGAAGCTGGTAATGAATTAATGAATGAAAGAATGTATGAATGAATGAATGAATGAATGAATGAATGAATGAATGAATGAATGAATGAAGCTGGTAATGAATGAATGAATGAATGATGCTGGATGCTGAAGCTGGTAATGAATGAATGAATGAATGAATGAATGAATGAATGAATGAATGAATGAATGAATGAATGAATGAATGAATGAATGAATGAATGCTGAAGCTGGTAATGTAATGAAAAAGTCCAATAACTTTTGAATGGTTTGACATATAGAGTCATGGGTGGTGTCATAAGACTCAGTATCGAGTCCTTGACCTTCATTGGTGCAAATTAAAAAAAAAAAAAAAAAAAAGCCCCGCAATCATCCGGCAGTAGTCCCGTGGCACTTCAAAATTTCCTGTGAATTTTGTCTAGTTCTCATTATTCTCTTCAATGTCTGTAACACCTTAGACATAAAAGTGACTCTTCACTTTTAGGTACCAGATTTCCCTTCATAAATATCCACTAGACATGCAGCTTGTTGAAACGCCCAACCTGTACACAGAACTACACTATATTGGAGAACACATGAAGGACAGATTATACATGAAGAGATAGATTCTCACAACTAGAAAGTTGTGAGAATCGGTTTCTTCATGTATAATCTGTCCTTCATGTATGTAACAGTGGAATTGAAGAAAACAGTGAAAACGCCTTCAAGGTATATTAACATACAATTAAAGTTAAATCCTAAATTAAGTTAGGATTTCACTATACAAATACACAGGGCATGACAGAGTGGGATAGAGCTTTTTCATTTTCATCACAGCTTTTATTCTTTATTCAGGTTGAAAGACTGCTGTGTTAGGGTTTGGCACACCCTTCCTCCTCCAGAGGGCGCCAAAGCCTGTTCAGGCTTAGCCAGAGCACCCGCAGCTGATCCTCATCACCTTCTCCACACCTGACAACTAGTGATGCACCGAAATGAAAATTTGTGGTCGAAACCGAAAATAATAATAAACACTTGGCCGAATACCGAATAATACCGAACAATGGTTCTTCGCAGTTTTTCATTCATTTTGCCAATTTTTGAAAAAAAAAAATTGAGAATTATCTTTCACAATCTCTAATAGGCTATGTTCTGCTCTTACATCTGGTGATGCTTGTAAGTCCCATTGTTGGGCATGTGTAGGCTATGATAATGAGACGGGTATTTTTGCAGCCTGACGAGAAGCTCCAGGCTGCAAAGGGCCCGGTCCTGATATGCCCCGCCCCCCGGCCATATGCCCCGCCCCCCGTCCCGGCTCTGATATGTTCTACTGGCGAGAGGGTTCTCGCTCCTGGAGATGGAGACTCCTGAAAGACTACCATCTAACTGTTGAGCGGCTGCGCTTGTTGTCTGCATCTGGGTTATTTTCTTGGAGGATCTCGTCATATCACACAGTGAGGCGCACCGCATCGGGCCCTTTTCCCTGCGCTCCACGATCTCCTGCGCTGTGCGTCCCGTGGCTGTCTCCTTCACCAAGCGGTTTCCCAAATACAACTCTGCCCGGATCATTTCTTGTGTGCTCTGCTTTTTCCCCACATCCAAGTAATGATCTGACATGCTGACATGTTTGCTGCATTTAACACCACCCGCCCCTCACTCCACGCTGTTCACTGTTTGATTGCGTCATCTAAACTTGCCGTTATTAATTGTTCGTTTTTTTCCCCACTTATTCCACCGAACACCGAAAGTGTTTTTTTGCTATTTTCGGCTGAACAATTTTGGTTACCGAACAATCGGTGCATCACTACTGACAACCATTCAGCCTCATCACCCAGCCTGCTCTTAAGCCTGCCAAGCTGCGGTGTTGGATTATTCTCCTGCTCAGAGCCCCGCACGCTACCGGTTTTCTGGACCTGCCTTGCCAATTCCCAGCTTCCTGTTGTGGACCTTCCCTCCCTCCTTTTGGATTTTACCCCGCCCTGCCGGGACAGCTTTGGATTACTTTTTCCAGCCATGAGTTTCCCTCCGGTCTGCGCCTTTTGTTGAACTTTTGCTTGATCCCTGTCTGCTTCGTTTACCCTCGCTGATTTGTCTACCCGTGTCTACCAACCTGGCCGCTGCCTGAAAAAAAAAAATTCAGACTTCTATGACTTCTGTAACAGTGTTTCCTCCAAAACGTCCTGGCTGGTTAGGAGGGTGTAGAAACGTATAGGTCTGAGAGCCTCCTGACTAATGGAACAGGGCCTATTTTGTGTCTTTTTTTGCATAGTTCACTAACGCTTATAGCTAGGAGTCTGAATTTTTTATATGTTGTTTGGGGGCATCCCCTGAACAGACATACGTTAGTTAGGTGCAGATCTGACATGTACTTTTCGATGGGCGGGGCTTTGAAACTTCACCTTTTCCAACATTTGAATGGACGCCGTTGCCACAACATTTGACCAAACCAAGTAAAACTTGACCTGTGGCCTCCATATGGGGCCTAGATTGGGCTTGCCAAGTCTCAACTCTGTGAACCCTCTGCAACGCCAACTAGCTCTGTGGAAGTCGTACAGCCACGGGACCAAAAGATCCTAGCAAAGGGCCTTCTGCATCGCAACATAGTCAAAAATCAGCCTCCCAGCTCGAAGCGTTAGTGAATTATTCAAAAAACACACAAAAAAGGCCAGAAAAAGGCACCGCACACAGTGACCTTTGGCACTTCCGAAGGTCGCACCGGTCTGGACCTCGGCACAGTGGATGAGAGTCACCTCCTGATACAGAATCTAGAATTTCAGCCTCCTAGCTCAAAGCGTTAGTGAACTGTGCAAAAATAGACACGAAATAGGCCTCATAGGCAAACCTATAACAATACATAACACACCTCCTGTGCCTACTGAGCATTTATAACATGTCATAATCGAAGGAGAACTAATTAAAACGGATGTCCTTAACATGAACCTATTGTATTATTGAATTATCAAGGACACTTTCGTGTTTTTGTGTTTAGAAATGTTAAAGATATTAAAAGAAAACCATAACACAATGAGGAAAATACTGTGGCGAACAAGTCGTGCCCAGAGCGTGTCTCGAACCACAGTCTCCCAGACCACAGTCAACTGCACTAACCAGTCGGCCAAAAAGGCCTTATCTTATCTGTGGTCGTTACACTATGTTCCAAAAAGTATTGTTTTTAATGGACAAGATCTGGCATTTTACGTTGAATTTTATTGTTCAGGTTTTAAAATTCTAGCTAAATACATGAAAAAGGGAGGTGAGGTGTGAGCTTCATAACAAAACTTCTGTGCCTACTGAGCATTAATAACATGGGGTTAGCCATAGAAAGGGGCGATAATGAGGTGTGAGCTCCATACCAAGCATTAATAACATGGGGTTAGCCATAGAAATGGGCGATAACAGCCTCCTGCGCCTACTAGTAGGTAGAGTAGGGCCCTACTGGCCCATATCTATGGGATGATTGTTATCTTTTTGTCCTTCATTCAATGGTATGACAGCAGTCAAATCGGGATGACGGATCCCATTGACTTCGCATAGTACTATATCCGTGGTGCTCCCATTAAAACCTCAATAAAACACTGCTAAAACAGCATTAAAAACATGCTTTTACAAACTGACCATAACAAACAGTACCTTGCGCGACAAAATCTAATAATTTAGCCACTATAACAAAGAATAATATATGAATAATGATAATGTCATAATCCGTGTATATATCACGACCACAGATCCCATTGACTTTGCATGGTACAATATCCGTGGTGCTCACACGGAATTATACCACTTTCCGTGTTGGTACCACGGAAAATAGTGTTGAGAGGTCGTGGGCATTTCACGGATTTTTGTGAGATCAGGTTGGCTCTTCTCTGGTGAAAGAGCTCCAGGTGCCATAGCAGAAAACTCCGTTATTCAACAAAACCAGACAAAGTAAAACGCACCAAATCACCGTGGCTGCCATCCTCTGCGGCGCCAGAAGTCGAGATTCATAATTCAGGACAGAAGTCAGGACAGAAGTAAGAACTGAAAGCAGAACTGAAGACAAGACAGAAGACAAGACAGAAGACAGAACTGAAGACAGAATTGAAGACAGGACTGAATACAGGATTGAGACAGAACTGAAGGCAGGACAGAAGACCGGACTGAAAATAGGACAGAAGGCAGAATAAAAACCAGGACTGAGGTCAGGACAGAAGTAAGAACTGAAAGCAGAACTGAAGACAGGACAGAAGACAGGACTGATGTCAGGACTGAAGACAGGGCTTAATGCTTAAAAGGTCGTCACTAATGTACACGTATCCGTGTACATTAGTGACGGAGATCTGCAGCCACTCACATCTCACAGAAACCAGCTGACTGACAGCTGCATCTGTGTGTGTGTGTGTGTGTGTGTGTGTGTGTGTGTGTGTGTGTGTGTGTGTGTGTGTGTGTGTGTGAACTCCAGCGTTTATGTCAGAATGGAACAGACAGTGATTTAGTGACTGCACTGCTCTCATGATCTTCCTCGTTTCCTGCATTCTTCCGTCCTTCACCACAGCTATATGAGGACTTTTCAGATGTTTAATGAGGTAGGGAACCATTTAAGGTGTGTCATTGAAACCTTAAAACTAAAGTCTTGAGGTGACACGATTAGGGAGTAAATGTTTTAATGGGAGAATAAAATGCACATATCCACTTGACTAAAACTAAAATGATGACATTGTGAAGAAAATGCAGCTGTTATCAGTGGTCGTCCAGACTGATTTGGAATTGTCATTATTGTGAGTATTCTTACTATGACAGTGCATAACTGCATATTGATCAGAGACATACTTGTAATTTAGGATAAACCCTGAATATACTGGCTTCTAAATAATATATATTTTCTTTTTTTTTTAATTTTGCTCTTCATTCTCAGACTTATTTAATCCTTTGGATTAATAGTTTCACAATAAACATATACAGGACTGTCTCAGAAAATTAGAATATTGTGATTTTCTCTAATGCAATTACAAAAACAAAAATGTCTTAAGAAAACTCAAATATCCTATCTCAAAAAATTAGAATATTCTGGGAATCTTAATCTTAAACTGTAAACCATAATCAGCAATATTAAAATAATAAAAGGCTTGCAATGTTTCAGTTGATTTGTAATGAATCCAGAATGTATGACATTTTTGTTTTTTTTAATTGCATTACGGAAAAAAAAGAACTTTATCACAATATTCTAATTTTCTGAGACAGTCCTGTATGTTCTATTTTATTCTATTATAAATTCTATTCTGGGGAAATACACGAAGCAAAGCTTGAAGGCTTACAAAAGTCTTGACGCTTGGTCCGACTTCAAGGCAGGATTTGTTGTAGAAATTAAAGTGATGAGGACACCAAACTTTATGATTTGACCGTTTAACGTTAGCTACCCAAAAATCCAACATTACCTGATACAAAATGGGAACCACAAATCCACGTTTCGGTGCCTGGAATCCAGTTGTTTCTGTGAATTGCAGCGATCCATTTGTCTCTCTTAAACTTATTTATCGGCAGTCTGTAAAACGATAACTCCAATTTCTTGCTAAATCTATGAGTACAGTCGATCGCACAACAGCTCTTTCCCATTTTAGATGTTTTCCATTTGCTCTACGCTGCCACTCAGTCTTTCTGCCACTCAGTCTTTCTTTTTTTTTTTTTTTTTTTCTTCCCTTGTCTGCACACATATTAATGATTGATACCATGACGGTAGAAACCAAAAGTATATATATGTGCATTATTACTATATTTAATATATATACATATATATACGCATACATATGCGTACACATACATATACACATACAAACCCAGTGATTTTTTTTTTTGGGGGGGGGGGGGGGGGGGGGGGGGGACACGGAAACACACGTCAAGCACTGGAAATCTGCAACAAAAAACCACAAACAAAGCACGAAACCGGCACAGAGCCAACCAAAACAATAACCGCAATCGACCTAAATCTTGAGATCTGATTGCAGTCTGAGCTAAGCTAGCGCTACCGCTACCTAAACCCAAAAACTAGAGAGCCAGCATGCAGGTGAACAAGCCAGTGTGTATGTCTATGTGTGTGTGTGTTTGTATATGATCATGTGTGTGTGTGTGACTATGTGTGTGTGTGTGTGTGTGTGTGTGTGTGTGTGTGTGTGTGTGTGTGTGTGTGTGTGTGTGTGTGTGTGTGTGTGTGTGTGTGTGTGTGTGTGTGTGTGTGTAATAAACCAAACAGAGTTCCACCTGAAGTGTATCTATAGTGGTGGAGGGGGCCACTCAGTCTTTCTGACACTCAGTCTTTCTGACACTCAGTCATTCTGACACTCAGTCTTTCTGACACTCAGTCTTTCTGCCACTCAGTCTTTCTGCCACTCAGTCTTTCTGACACTCAGTCTTTCTGACACTCAGTCTTTCTGACACTCAGTCTTTCTGACACTCAGTGGGCAAAACCTGCTGTGAAGTCGCATCTGTGACGTCATGTGCATTCTCTCTATATGTCTGTTGCAGTATTTGTTTGCGATGAATAATGAATTACAATTGAATAGTCTGCAGTCTGCAGAGGGTGTTCCTTTAATGAAGCCTGTTTGACATGACAATGAAACAAAGGAAGCATCAAGGTTTTCACGCATAGATGAGGATGACGTAAGAATGATAATTCATTCTTACGATTCTGGTAGACAAAACTTAATTAAGGTTGATGTTAATCTTTTTTGGAGCAGAGTACCAGTGTGTATGCTTAGTCGTCCGAGGCTACATTTCCATCAAAAAGGCTTACGTGTAAATACGGGGGTGTAGGACTAACCCTCCCCTCCTTTGATCTGGAGCCCCCAGGTGGAAGCCGGGCTGGGGGTGGGATTGACAGCGAGCTTCGTAGGTGAGACATCCAAAGGCGTTTAAGAACGTATTAGGCATGTTGTCAGGCATGAGTTGGAGTGCTTTATTGGAGTGCTGTTGGAGTTAGCAGCTTATCAAGTTCTTCAGCCTGGTCCTCTGTAAGGGGACGTAAGTGGGTTTTGTTGAGAAA
The DNA here is from genome assembly GCF_033807715.1 of Cololabis saira. Taxonomy (NCBI): domain Eukaryota; kingdom Metazoa; phylum Chordata; class Actinopteri; order Beloniformes; family Belonidae; genus Cololabis; species Cololabis saira. Next base: position 4,176,581 of record NC_084608.1, read on the forward strand.
AGTATCAATATCTAGTACGTTTGGTTTGTTTGTAGATTAATATGGGTTTATATAAAAAGTCCCTGAATTGATAATTGATGTCTTCAGGTTCTTGAATAATGTCGCCTGTTGAGTTAAGAACTGTGGAGGTTTTTCTTTATTTTTCTTTCTAATCAGATACTTGCCAGACTTATTATTGAACTCAAAATTTTCAAGTCTAAATCTTTGGATGAGAAATTTAGTCTTTTTATTTAGGTATTCATTCAGTTGTAGTGTGTATTTTCACAGATCTGACTGATTTTATAGGAGCTGGGTTGTTAGTGCTCATAGTTTCTAATTCTTTTATATTTTTTCTTCTTGCTGTTCCTTGTTTTTCTTATGGGGAGAATATGAGATGATGTGTCCTCTTAGCACAGCTTTGCCTTGTTGTGCCACAAAGGGGATGCTGGTTCAGTTATTAAAAAGTTATTAATAATTGTCCTTTGATAATTATTAATAATTAATAAAGTAGATTACTTATCAAATTGAATTATCAAAATGAATTAATCAAAATGGGACACCACCTGACTTATCACGACAATAATAACTATCAGCAAAATCAGTCTCAAAATAGCTGTTATTCCATATGTGCCAGCCTGTTGCCAGGGGTGGCGTTACAGAATAACAGTGAAGGAAGGCGTCTGAGCACAGACATTTGAAACCAGCAGCTGTGACAAATATGTATAAAATAAACACAAACAACTTCTCTCATTCAAATTAATCAGAATTCATTTACACAAGTGTTAAAGTATGATAAAACAACACTTAGGATACATTCCGATGCAAACTTCAGATTATATATGTGTGTGCATGTGTGTGTGTGTCACGATGGCTGTTCATACCATGGATGTATAATAATAACTGGATAGGAGATAGGAAAATGGCCGCCCATTCATTTCAATGTAAGTTGCTTACCTAGCGCGTACGCCGAAAAATTTCCTGACTTCCGGGTTTACTTCTGCGTTAAGGGGCCCATAGAGCATGCACAGTTGAGTCACCTCCCATGATGCTCTGGGGCCTCCCATCATGCCCCTGGGCAATGACGCAAGTATTAATATTATATGTATTAATACTCACTCACTCATCACTCATCTTCTCCCGCTTTATCCGTTACCGGGTCGCGGGGGCAGCAGCCTCAGCAGGGATGCCCAGACTTCCATCAGCCCAGACACTTCCTCCAGCTCTTCCGGGGGGAGTCCGAGGCGTTCCCAGGCCAGCCGAGAGACATAGTCTCTCCAGCGTGTCCTGGGTCTTCCCCGGGGTCTCCTCCCGGTGGGACATGCCTGGAACACCTCCCTAGGGAGGCGTCCAGGAGGCATCCGGTACAGATGCCCAAGCCACCTCAGCTGACTCCTCTCAATGTGGAGGAGTAGCGGCTCGACTCCGAGCTCCTCCCGGGTGACCGAACTCCTCACCCTATCTCTAAGGGAGCGTCCAGCCACCCTGCGGAGGAAACTCATCTCGGCCGCTTGTATCCGCGATCTTGTCCTTTCGGTCACTACCCAAAGTTCATGACCATAGGTGAGGGTAGGGGCGTAGATTGACCGGTAAATCGAGAGCTTCGCCTTTCGACTCAGCTCCCTCTTCACCACGACGGTCCAGTACATCGACCGCATTGCTGCGGACGCTGCACCGATCCGCCTGTCAATCTCACGCTCCATTGTTCCCTCACTCGTGAACAAGATCCCGAGATACTTAAACTCCTCCACCTGAGGCAGGACTTCTCCACCCACCCGGAGAAGGCATGCCACCCTTTTCCGGTCGAGAACCATGGCCTCGGTCTTGGAGGTGCTGATTCTCATCCCTGCCGCGTCGCACTCGGCCGCAAACCGCCCCAGCACATGCTGGAGGTCCCGGTCTGATGAAGCCAACAGGACAACATCATCTGCAAAAAGCAGAGATGAAATCCTGAGGTTCCCAAACCGGATTCCCTCCGGCCCCTGGCTGCGCCTAGAAATCCTGTCCATAAAGATTATGAACAGGACCGGTGACAAAGGGCAGCCCTGCCGGAGTCCAACATGCACCGGGAACAAGTCTGACTTACTGCCGGCAATGCGAACCAGACTCCTGCTTCGATCATACAGAGACCGGACAGCCCTTAGTAGAGGGCCCCGGACTCCATACTCACTCAGCATCCCCCACAGAATGGCACGAGGGACACGGTCAAATGCCTTCTCCAGATCCACAAAACACATGTAGACTGGTTGGGCCGCGGCTGGCCACTGGGAAAAATCGGCGTGCCTGCTGAGTGCCAGACTGGGGGGCTGGTTCATACACATGATGAAGCAAAAGAAAAGATGGCTGACGAAGTCACATGGTGACTGAGTCTCGCGTGATTCAAAATGGCGGATGAGATTTCATCTTATGAAGTGAAAAACAAACTCTGGGGCTTTATGGCCAAGATAAGAATGTGTGTGTGTGGGGGGGGTTAGTAGGAGAGGATGAGAGGAGAAAAGTAAAACCCAAGACACTAAACTAACTTCTCACTACCGGAAAACCAAGTTCTTCTGATGTTTCCCACATAGAGACGCACCAATGTGAAACTAACTTCACATGTGTGCTCTGGTCGTTCACCTGGGAAATGAGGAAGGGCTTTTTTTCTGTTGTGGAAGAACACGTCATCAATATCCAGCAACGTGGGTGCAACAGTAGACAAACGATAAAATCAGGGCTCTCAAGTCTCACGCATTGAGCGTGAGACACACGCATTTCAACCAGTTCACACGCTCACACGCCACACCTGACATTTCTCACGCTGAGAAGTGATAAAGCCGAGCGCACAGAAATTAATAGTGAACGGGCGGGGCGGAGGAGGATTTCTCTGCTGAGTTTACAGCGGTCCCGCGTCAGCGACCTACCAGCCAATCAGAAAATAGTATGTCTTGTTGCTGGGCAGTTTTTTCCCCCGCTGCATGTTCGTTCCGTGGATGCGCGTGCACGCACAGGTTGCAGACGAGTTGGAAAAGCAAAGCAAGGTATACGGTAGGTAACTATTATCATTCACTAGGTTAGTCATTGGCAAACTGTAAGTCTTCACTTATTGGGTGTCCTAATGTTGGTTTTATTAATTCAGTGGCGGTTTTGTAGTCTGGCCTTCACTGATGCTTCATTTATTGACAAAAAAAAGAATAGCGTGGGAATCTAGTACACCTGTTTTGTATGGAAACCTAATGATGCAAATCAAATTAAAATGAGTCACACTACCAAATAAACCACCATTTATGTGTGTTCTATTTGAAATAAATCCAAAAGTTGAGTTCATAAAGTAACTTTCATTCATTTGATTCCCAATCAACATACACTGGTAAGAGTTGCTTTACATTGTTAATATGGTCTTAAAAACTGTTGTGAAATGCAAAATAATAGAATTTTATACATGCAAATATGTGATTAATAACTGAAATTCAGCCATTAAGCACGATTAAAGAAAAAATCATCACTTGACAGCCCTAGAAAAAAGTAATCATGTATTCTTCCAATCCTCATATGTGAGTTTGTCTACCCAAATAGCCCACAATTGTGTATAACGTTATTTGAGCTTGGAGAGCAGCCCCCCCTATTCTAAGCCTCCTTGATACTGGTGCTCTGTCTGCAGACAGGAAAAGTCCTGTGCCCATCAAGGTGTAACAGACGTGCAGAGACATATTAAAAGCAAAAGACATCAGGCTAAACAGCAGGCTATCCAGTCCACAAGCGGCATTACTACTTTTTTTGCTCCACTTCATTTTTTCAAAGGTGACTGGTTTGAGCAGATTTGGACGGCTGTCTGAGATTGCCAAACTGGTGTTAGTGCTTCCACAATGCAGATGCGGAGAGAGTGTTCTCCATGGTGGGACTGAACAAAACCAAAACAAGGAACAGTTTGGCCCTGGATGGAACGCTCTCATCCATCATGACTGTGAAAATGGCTGGCCTTGAGCCCCAGTGCTTTAAATGGGAGCCCCCTAGCTCTGTCATCAAGGCATCAAAATCTGCTGCAAACACAACACAAAACACCATTCATAAACTGAAATCCGCGCATTCACACACACACACACACACACACACACACACACACACACACACACACACACACACACACACACACACACACACACACACACACACACACACACACACACACACACACACACACACACACACACACACACAAATGTTGAGCACTGCTGTTGTGAAAAATGTCTTACTTATTATCCATTTGTTGTTGGGTTTTTTCTTAAATGTATTTAATTTTATTTAGCTGGATTTGTCTTATTGGATTAAACAATTCTTTTCATTTCTATTTATGCTGGTCAATTATAAACAGTATGTAAACTTGAACTGGTTTTAGTAGCAAAAATAATTGGGAGTCTGGATTGGGCCGAGGGGCCGCTGGGGCCAAAACGCACAGAATTTCAAGTCGCTCCAGCCCTAATAGATGTAATCTCACTCCAAATTTTTCATGAAACTTGAGAGCCCTGGATAAAATAAACAAACACACTTAAAGGGGACCTATTATGGCATCTAATACCTATTTTAAACGGGCCCTGAATGTCTTAAAAACAAGCTTTTTATTGTTTTTGCTAAATAAATTAGAAATTCAACCTCTGAGCCATGTCTTTATCTTCCCATTCTCTAACCTCATTATCTATGCGGGATTCTGAGTGGGCGGGGCTATGATAATGAGGCACTGTGCTGATTGGCTGCCTGAATGACGCGATACACCGCTACCAAAAAATGGCGGAAGCTCCGGCTGGTGGAGTTAGTTGTGGTAGTGGTTTCACGCATCGGAGGCCAACCTATGTAAATCGCGCCCGTACGCTACGTAATGACGGGAGCAGAATCTGAACGGCTCGTAGATCCACATCACACTGGACGGCTCATCCAGGTGGCTGTACAGACACTGCAGAATCTGGTTGCTTTCCTCCTTCTCTGAGTTGGCAGGCTGAGGGGAGACCACTTTATATATGTTAAAGCAAGAAAAAACGTGTTTTTCATAATAGGTCCCCTTTAAACTAATAAACACCGTTGTGACGGGATCAGCGGTCCGGCTCATAACGTACAACTACGATAGTTAAATGTGTTAACTATGTTTCTCTGCCCAGACACAAACCAGCCTCTGGATCTTTCTAGTTGAAGAAAAAGGTGGTTTTGTCTGGCCGGTCAGCGTTCCTTGGTGAACAGCTGGGTTGTTACACTCCGCAGGTGATCCTGATAAAGAGCAGCTCTCTCTCTCCTGCTCTCCTCAACTCCGTGTGGATGAGGGGATGCAGCATGGGCTCTGCAGCTGGGCCTCCTTGAGCTCCAGGTCGGTCCAAAGGCCTTCATGTTGAGACATGCAAGGGTCGCTCCTTCGCCTCATCTGGGGCTCGGAACATTCGTGGGTCACTCGTTGCAGGCCTGCAGACTGGTTGCCATTTCAAGGCAACCAGACGCTTCTTCGGTCACGATCATGGAGGAGGCCGGCCCATAGCTAGGAGCTCTTCATGCTAAAATAAAAGCCTTTGTCATAGCTCACAGAGAACTACATGGGACCGTGGACAGGTCTGAGGTAGAAGAGACCTTGGGAGCAAGAGAGGAGGGAAAACGGTAAAGAGAAAAAAAAAAAGAAAGAGGGGGGAGCCTGCTCTTTATAGCTGGGCCCAGGCTGCCACTGCGGCTCCGCCTCCGTTTTGGGGTCTATGCCCAATGAGGGTGCATAAATGCAAATCCTGCTCGGGCTTTGAGTCATTATGGAGGTTCCTTTGTTTCAACAATGTCAGCTGTAAGAAAATCAAGGCTGGCCTCAGAGTGAGGCCTCAGAGCTGGGCCTTAAAGTTCAAATTAAGGCTCCCCATGTTCACATAGGACTGTGGCCCAACAGCTTGTTTCCCAAAGAAGTGATGGAGCTATTCCTGGTGAATCATTTATTTCAAGGAAGTATGCCCAGTTTCTCTTAATACAATCATCAAAGTCAGGATCTTCCGTCCATAGCGTCCATCCATCCATCCATTCTCCACCGCGTATCCGTTACCGGGTCGCGGGGGCAGCAGCCTCAACAGAGATGCCAAGACTTCCTTCACCCCGGACACTTCCTCCAGCTCTTCCGAGGGGAGTCCGAGACGTTCCCAGGCCAGCAGAGAGACATAGTCTCTCCAGCGTGTCCTGGGTCTTCCCCGGGGCCTCCTCCCGGTGGGACATGCCTGGAACACCTCCCTAGGAAGGCGTCCAGGAGGCATCCGGTACAGATGCCCAAGCCACCTCAGCTGACTCCTCTCAATATGAAGGAGCTCATTGAGAGCCTCGACTCCGAGCTCCTCCCGAGTGACAAATGGTTGAAACAAATGGTGCCAGCGGTGTAAACCGGAGTCAAGTTCCCTGTCTGACATGTTCTAACTCGGCTAATAAAGTTTATTCTGATTCTGATTCGGATTCAAGTAGCGATGTGTTAAATGGCCACCTGTTGCTGATTTTGACAGATTTGCTTTTGTTTAAGGTCTGAATGAACGGTGCAAGATCACTAATAATGATGGGATGCATCACAATGTAATTCACTTTGGAGATAATGGAGTTACTAATAAGGTAATAGTTGATACGTGAGTAAGATTGATGAACTTGTGAGAAGTAAGAGAATTCTTTGTCTTTGGGGCGTTTAAGCCTCCAACCATTTCCAAGACCACAATCTGCCATGAACTGTTCCTACTATCAGTAACCAGTTCTCTGAGCCTGCCCATTTCTTTTTTTCTTTCTTTTTTTAAATGGCCTGACCATCTCAGCCCACTCCAACCTGCTACTGGTGCTTTGTCTGTTCCTTCTGGTCTCTAAATGAGGATGGAATCTAAACTTCTAGTCGGCTCAAAACCAATGACCTGTCCTCTTGATCCTGTACCTACCGACATCCTGCAAAGCATTTTACCTACCGTCAAACCTGCAATAACCCACATTATTAACTCTCTTAAATCTGGCATCTTTCCCTCTGCCTTCAAACCAGCTCAGGTCACCCCACTGCTGAAAAAACCCACACTCAACCCAGCCCAGATTGAAAACTACCAGCCGGTCTCACTTCTCCTGTTCATGTCTAAAATGCTAGAACGAGCCGTCTTCAGTCAGGTCTCACAGTTCCCCCGCGACAACTGCCTGTATGATCCACATCCGTCTGGCTTTAGGCAGTTGATTGTGCAAACACAATCAACGCCAACCGCTTTGGAAAACTGGCGTGGTCTCTCACCACCGGTACCTTTATCGTTCTGCTGTTTCCCACTCAGGAGCTAGTGTCTGGGGCTGAATCCACAACACTTGTTCTAAGCTTTTGACGGGAAACAGGAGCACGAAACTCTTCGGTAGTGAGGGAACACGTTATATGGGTCCACTTACATGGGCCCACAACAATATAATACACAAACTTAACGACCGTCGGTCTGCATGAGAGACCTTTGGCGCGTTACACAGTAATGAGCAAATAAACACTGCAAACACAAACAATGCTAACCTCTTTAAACTAACTCTGCCCAGACACAAGCCTCTTACTCTGAGATGCCCTGGAGGTTGTCGGCGGCATCCTGAAATTTTTGGAACTCCTGATTCTGGTCCTGGTCCACAGGTTACACTGGTGGTTCAGTGTGAGTGGCTCCCCCTTTTTCTCTCTCTTTCTGCCTTCCGGAGACAGATGATGCAGCGCCGCTGGCAGCCGGGCTGTTCCCCTTCCTGATCGTCTTAGCCTGGTCACGTTGTCTTGGTGCGCACGGCCCCGGTTCCCCTTGTTGGAACGTTTGCGGGTAAATCCGTTATAACATGGGTGGACGAGTAGACGTTTCCCTTGCGGTAAAGAAACTCGGAGCTAGCAAGATTTGGGAAGCAACACAGCGTTCCTTGGTGAACAGCTGGGTGGTTACACTCTGCAGGGGGTCCTGTTGAAGATCGGCTCTTTTACTCGGCTCTCCTCGTCTCCGTGTTGACGAGCATGTAGCATTTTTAGCTCACGGAGAGCTCCGTGGAAGAGCTTGGAAGCCTGGAAAAAAAGAGGACGAGGTTCAGGAAGTCATTGCTATTTACCACCAGTGGGGACGCGCTTTGCATCAGCAGCGCCTGCGGACCAATTCACTGTCCTTACTGTACGCGCATGACCTCAATCCCGCCCCCTTTTGACACCTTTCCGGCAATGAACTCCAAAGCTCGCTGGGCTTTGGAGTCATTCCTTAATTCCTTTGTTCAAACCATGCAGTCTGCTTTGAGAAATCGAGGCTGATCTCAGAGTGAGGCCTCAGAGCTGGGCCTTAAAGTTGAAATTAAGGCTTCCCATGTTCATATAGAACTGTGGCCCAACAGTGTGGTGGTATGAGAATGAAACGGGAGGAAATGGGAAAGGCTTTACAAAATGGAGAAGACCCAGAAAGACTTGGGTTTAGTGAAGAAGATGTGTTCCCGATCAGGTTGTGTTTACGGCATGCTGACTCCAGTTTGAGTTTCTCCTCTTACTCACGTATAAGCTACTACACATTCCCCTCTGATTAACAGTTTCCCTTATTTCTGGTGTAACACATGCAGAGTTTTCATTTCACCTGCTTCCTGAGATAAATCCCAGGGCCGAATTATGTCTTTTTTTGACACTTCGCAGACGCTGGTGTCTACCTGACCACCTATCATTAGTCAACTTCCTGCTTACCTCTGTCTGCTCAGAAGAGGGGTCGGAGGACAAGGAGAGGGAGGGATGGGAGGAATGGCGTGTAAGGAGGAGGCAAAGGAGAGGAAAAGAAGGAGCCTGGGGATGGAGGACAGTCTGACGTCAGCCAACAGAATCCGACGATTCACTGTCAAACAGTTTGGATACAACGTCCTGAGCCTGGCTCGTCGAGGTCTGAAGGTACGAGTGTGGATTCTTGCTGTTGCAGTCACATCCATGGTTTTAGAGGACGTTTTCACTGATCAGTCCTTCATCGTCTTACTTCGAGCTTCTGTTCCTGGTATTTCTTGTGCAGGAGGTCCCAGAGGAACTTTGGGAGTTACTGGAACTGGACAAGCTGAATTTGTCTCTCAACAGTCTGAAGGTTCTTCCTTCTCAGCTGGAACTGTTCTCCAACCTGGTGGTCCTCAACCTGTGGGGCAACCAGGTGAGCAGCTCCTACATTTCCTTATATCGACTTGCTTTGTAAACCTGTTCACATTTCGTGGTGCACCTGCAGCATCGAACACATCAGGGGTTGTTTAGCCTTTCGTACATGGAGGTTCTACTTAACTCCAGTTGCTTAGCTCACATGGAGAAAATGACTCGCACTCCCCAAGAACGAGTGAAAATCCCAATCCAAAACAGATGCTAACCTTTCAACTTGTTAACTCTCCAGATGGGAATTTTGTAAAATTGGCACTTATCCACACTCCCTTTTATTACTTCAGAATAGATTTTGACTAACACTTCTAGGTGAGGAGGGGTCCTGTCGGAGGCTTGTCCAACATGACAATGAGGAGGAGGTCACCAGTCAGGAAGCTGTGTTCGGAGCAGAAGGAGTAGCCCAGGATGTGGCTGGTCTGTAGGCTCCGCCCTGCTTCGGCAAACATTGAAGTCCCAGGAGCGGGAGTTCTTCAATTTATTTATTTTTTATTTTATTTTACCTTTATTTTACCAGGTTAGTCCCATTGAGATCGAGGATCTCTTTTTCAAGGGAGACCAGGCCAAAAATGGCAGCTTTAAAAGTTACAGACAAAACAACAAATCAACAACAACAGAAACAGAAGGACAATGCAAGATACCTCACAAAACAGTGCCAGTAAATAAGTTACAATACTTAAGGACAGTGACATGTACCAACAGAGTCATTTAAAAATGCATTTGTAAGAGCTTTAAAATCAGACAATGACACTAATGTGTTTAGCTTCAGGTCTTTTTGGAGGCAATTCCAAGCAACTGAGGCAGAACAGCTGAAGGCTTTCTTCCCTAGATTGGTCCTTGCACTTCTAAAGACAGCAGGACAACATCATTTGATCTCAGTCTATAATTACTGATGGCTTTCAAATTGGTCAGAGAACAAATGTAAAATGGAAGTTTACCTAATATAGCTTTGTATATGAACAAGTACCAATGACTAAGCCTCCTCCATGTCAGTGAAGGTAAGCCAGCCTTGGAGTACAGAATGGTTTACACTTTGTAACAAATCTCAGTGCACTATGATACGCAGTGTCTAACATATGCAAGAACTGGGCAGGAGCATTCATATACAATAGATCACCATAGTCCAAAATTGGTAAAAATGTCACAGAGAATAGTCTCCTTCTGGCTTCAAAGGAGAAACATGCCTTGTTTCTGAAGTAAAACCCTATCTTTAGCCTCAGTTTTTTAAGAAGATTATTTACATGCAATTTAAAAGAAAGGCAGTCATCAAGCCATATACCAAGAATTGAGGATTTCAAGCATAAGCAGCGATGGAGAAGGGTGCAGATCCAGCTCAACCAGGTCCGTTAATACTTTGCGGAGAGGCTTCATCCTGCCGCTCCCGCTGCTCATCCAGGCTCCCACCTGAGCGCTGCCGCAGCCGCCTGCCCATCATCTTGCCAGAGCGCCATCACAGCCGCTCACCCAGCATCCCACCAGAGCGCACCACCAGCAGCCTGGTCTACTGTCGCTGCGACAACTCTATGCAACATCCAGACCACCATCATCAATAAATCTAAGCGCAGCCGGAGAGGGAGCCCCGTTGCATGTCACAGGCAGCCATTCCCAGGTATGAAGAGAGTGAGGATATTGAGCAATATTTAATCACTTTTGAGAGACTGGCCATGGCCTATCGCTGTAACGTATCTCAGTGGAAAAGCTTGCAGTGTATATGTGGCGGTGGACATTAATGACAACCTGGATTACGAAAAAGTCAAATCCTGCGGATCCGTCAGCGGAGGTTCCAGGAGCCAGATATCCTGTTGGGGGAAACCCCCAGGGAACTTTACCAGCGCCTGAAGGATCTGTTCCATAAATGGATTAGACCTGAGAAGACTGTGGATGAGATAGCTGAACACAACATTCTGGAACAGTTCATAGGTACCTTGTTACCTGAAGTCAGAGTGTGGGTAAAAGAACACAACCCGCAGGCAGGGTTCGGACGGTATGAAAGGGTAATTGAGGATTTCAAGCAGTTACAGGGGGAGGATCCAAGATTAAAAGAAGCCCGTGACCATGTCAGCAGTGTGGACGGTGTGCCCACTGGTGTTCCACCCACTTTGGTGGGGGAAAGCTTTTTGTTGAGAAAGGGACTGGTGTACCATCAACCAGAGGGGAATTTGGCCAAACAGCTTGTTGTCTCTGGTGCGCTAAGAAAACATGTACTCTCCATTGGCCACAGTATTCCCTGGGCAGGGCATCTCAGTACAGCTAAAACGTTGGAGAGAGTGGCTGCCAGGTTTTTTTGGCCAGGGAAGTATAGGGATATTTAAGAGTACTGCAGGTCATGTAGTGCTCACCAGCCAACACAGGACCAGCCCATTTCCCCTTCAGCCTCTTCCAATAATTGACAACCCCTTTACTAGAATAGGGATGGACATAGTTGGGCCTTTTGATAGAATACAGAGGGTTTATCGTTACATCCTGGTTGTCTATGATTATGCTACAACGTATCCAGAAGCTTCCCCCCTGTGTAAAGTAACAGCTAGCACTATCTCACATGCTGTCCTTCAGTCTAGAATATGAATCCCCCAAGAAATAATTACGGATCAGGGTACAGCGTTCCTATCCAAGAAGTTAAAACACATGTATAGCTTGCTAGGGGTTAATAGAATTAGGACCACCCCCTATCATCCCCATACTGACCTTTAAGGGTATGCTATGTAAATATCTGTCAGCCAATGGGAAGGATTGAGGCTACCTTATTTGATGTTTGCATACCGTGAGGTGCCGCAGGCCTCCACTGGTTTCTCACCCTTCGAGCTATTGTATGGAAGAGCTGTGTGGGGTCCCCTGGATTGGTTAAAGGAAGCATGGGAGGGGCTGAAAGTCCTGGAGGCCCACAGCATTTTGTTGCATATCTTGGAAATGCAGGAAAAAATGGAGCAGATGAGAGAGGTGATTCGTGAGCGGGAGCAGGTGCAACATCGCCAGAAAGTTTGATATGATAAGTCTGCCCGAGAACGCGCCCTCCAGCCTGCACAGAAGGTCCTCTTGCTACTATCCACCTCTGAGAATAAGCTGCTCGCTCAGTGGCAGGGGCTTTTTACCATCACCCACAAAGTGGGGCTTGCCACCTACGAGATTGACATGACCGGTCAGAGAAAAACCCGGCATGTGTTTCTTGTCAATCTTTTGAGAGAGTGGTGGGAGTCAGGTCCTCAGAGCGGCGCACAGTTTCTGGTTCAAGCTGTTGGGGAAGAGGATGACCATCTGGAGCAGTTCTTTCCCTCTGTTCAGCCAGCAGTATCTCTCGTCTTGGAACATTTGTGTTCCCAACAGCAGGTGGAGCTACAGGCTGCCATTGCTCCAGGAGAAGCCCGGATTTACCACATTAGTGGAACGCACCATTCCACTGAAGGACACCACACCAGTCCATCAGAGCATGTACAGAATCCCTGCTTCTTCCTCTGCTTAAAGAGGAGGTTGAAGCGATGCTGTCTCTCGCCGTCATTAAACACTCCCACAGTGAGTGGAGCAATCCAGTGGTTCTTATAACCAAGAAGGATGGCAAGATGCACTTTTGCATATACTCCCATCGAGTAAATGTACAGTCACACTTGGCACCTATCTTATGCCCCAGCTGGAAGATCTCCTTGAGCGTCAGGGTAAGGCCTGTTACATCACCACCCTTGATTTGTGCAGGGGGTACTGGGCAGGTGCCCCTTGCCAAGCATGATAGGCCTTAAACAGCCTTTAGAACTCCTAAAGGACTCTTCCAGTTTGAAGTCATGCCATTTGGCCTGCAGGGGGCCCCTGTAAGCTTCCAAAGACTAATGGACTGTGTTCTGGAGGGCACAGAGGCCTACGCTGCAGCCTATCTAGATGATATTGTGATTTATAGCACCACCTGAATTGATCACTTGAGTCTGGCAGATGTCCTGCTGCGTATTAAAAAGGCTGGGCTCACTGTGCATCCTCGGAAGTGTGACTTTGCCAAGTCTGAAGTCCAGTATCTGGGCCATGTGTTGGGTAGGGAGGTAATAAGGTCCCAGCAAGACAAAGTACAAACCATCAGGGACTGTATGTGGCCCCAAACAAAAAAAAGATTCACTCATTCTTGGGTTTGATGGGCTAGTACCGGAGGTTTGTGCCAGACTTTGCCACTCGAGATGTACCCCTGTCTGATTTAACCTGAAAAAATTGACCTAATCAGGCGCAGTGGGGGTCTGAGCAGGAATCGACCTTCAGTGACATGAAGGGAGCCCTGTGCCACGATCCAGTGTTGCAATGCCCTGACTTTGATAGGCCCTTCATTTTGATTGTGATCCCCACTACTTTTCATTTTCCACTTTTAATTTGTTATACATCCATAAACCGGTTTGTTTGTTCATTTACTTACCTTGACGCTTCCTCTGCCATGTCTCATTGCGGAAGCGCGCTCTGCAGTGAAACAGGGTATTTATATCACCCTCCGCAAGGGGACGGGGCCAAGGCGTGCGAGGTAGTAGGGGAAGTTAAGTAATTTAGGCAAGGCAAGGCAAGGCAAGGCATTTATTATCATTTTGTAAACTGGTGATTATTTTGGTTTGTTTTATTTAGGTTTGGATGGATTATCGTAAATTGTATTATTTGGTCTTATTGTGTTTATATTGTGGTCTTATTGTGTTGGGCAGCTACCTGTGGAAGGTTGCTGCCCAATTAAGATCGTATGGGGGGGGGCCATAAAAAAGGGCTGCTCGCTGGTCATGGGGCGGTGGTGCAAAGGGAAGAAAACTTGTGGAAAACTGGAATAAAAAAGAACCAAGTATATCCTCTCAGCTGAACTATCATCTCCTGTAATTCTTTTCCACATGAAACCCCAAGTCCACATTTGGCTTAGCGCATGGTATCTCACAAAGACCAAGAGAGTTTTTGATGCGTTGTTGGAGGTCGCTCCATAGACAAGGGCTGAACGACTGGTTCCTGACTTCACGTTGGTCAATCGAACGGAAGGCCTGAGAGTACAGTTGGGTATGTTGAGGTGGAGGAGCTTGGTTAGGTATTTAGGTACAATGTACAATGTTGACCAGGCTGTGAACCAGAACAACAGTACTTTGGGATGAAAGAGATGAATGTTACATAGATGGAAATGGGCTGAACAGGTATGTAGGTTTAAATGAGAGCTTATTATTGAGGATGGCACCCAGATTAAACTGGGGGAGGAGTAAACCGAGGAGTTGTCAATGGAAATAGAGAATTTTTGATAGGGTGGATCTGGTGCCACTGAGTAGAAAGCATGGAAGTGGGTTTGGTTGACGGAGAAAGCTGGGTGTCATCGCTGTAGCAGTGGAAATGGATGTTATTATAGTTCCAAAATATATGACCCCTTGGGGAACACCAGAAGAGGAAGGGATAGGGGGGATATAAACGTTTTCAACTGAATAATAATTTGTCTCGAATGCATGAAACCAAAAGACAAAAACAAAAAAAAAACCAGCAGTTGACATGCCCCCCCACCCGCCCCCCCCCCAGCAGCTGCTGCGTCTCTTGGATAAATAAAACTCGTAAGGCTGCTATAATCCACCAGGATCCAGTTTCTGTCCTCTCATCTGATTTCGTCCTTCAGCCTGAACCTCAGCAAGGCTGACCGCTGCTGACATCTTCTGCAAGCTTCATTTCCCTGCACAAGTCCATCCTATCGCACATGTTGCAGTCATCTTTTAACTTGAACTTTTCTAAAACTGTTCTGCTCTCCTGCCTTTTTTTCTTATTTACCTGTTGTTTTTCTTCTGTTAACTGAAGTGCATCCAGTGCTTTCTAACTTTGTTGGAGGCCTGTACTTCTGTGTGTCATGTGAACATTTCACAAATGTTCATGAAGTTGAACTAGTATATAATATGGTGATGTGTGTCCAGTAGATCTGCAGTACTAATGTGAACTCTGGAGGTTTCCCTCTCTCTGTTGTTCCTTGCAGTTGAGCAGCTTGCCGGCGGAGATCGGGCGGCTGAAGAGACTTCGAGTTTTGTTTGCCTACCGAAACAGACTGACTGAAGTTCCTGAGGAGTTGGGGGCCTGTACAAAACTCGAGGTAGTGAGGAATGGGTGAGGGTCTGCCTCTGCTGCTAGATTTGACTGTACAAGTTTTTGTATGTGCAGGCTTTAACTTTACCAGATAATTACTGCTGAGAGATTAGATATGACCTCTGGAAACCAGCAGCATCAGTGGAAATCCGAAATGTGCATAAGGAAATAGAGTAAACAACATGTCCTGGGGCCTCATTTATAAAAGAGTGTGTAGGATTCATACTAAAAGTGCACGTCCGCCCAAAAGCCGAAAATGGCGTGCGCACAAAAAAATCCTGATTTACAAAAACGTGTGCACACACACTTGCACGCAATGTTCTCTTTATAAATCACAGTCCAGCTGGAAGGTTGCGCACGTGAATTCGCCTCATATCCCGCCCTCTACACGCCCACATCATACCATGAATGGTCAATGCAAACTACATGATGACTGTATTTTCATATAAATGAGCCTGCTGAGCATGCGCAGCGGCTTCCTGCAGTCTGTTTCTGCTGTGCGTCAGGATGAATGAGACGTGTTGAGCCGGTGTTCTGCCGAGTTGTCCTACCTCGGCAGAAAATACGACCGTACGATCCCCGTTTCCTTTATCTCAGTTTCTTTTTTTCAAAGGCTTTTTCATGCAAATAGACGATTTAACAGCAGGAAGTCAGAAAGTGCTTCACATAGATCTATGTGCACAACGCTTTGGCGGAAGAAAAAAAAACATCAAATAGAGAAATGATGCAAAGCACAAAACGATATAAAACAAGAAACCATCTTCAAAAGAAAAACTCTTCATAACCGGTCACTACAACCGGAAGTGCTCCAAACCTGCATGGGGCGCTCTCAGCGTAACAGAGACCGAACAGCTGAGACAGTGTTTAGATCCATGGTTTAAACATACAGAGGGAACGGTAATGTGATTTTTATCTGACTATATTTATATACAATGTTTATATCACTGTACAACGCTGTACATTGTATCGAACTGGTGTAAAATATAATAAAGAAACGTCTCGTAATGTACAGCGTTGTACAGTGATATAAACATCGTATATAAATATAGTCAGATAAAAATCACATTACTGTTCCCGCTGTATATTTAAACCATGGATGTAAACACTTAGGTTCAGTCAGAGCGCCCCCTGCAGGTTTGGAGCACTTCCGATTGTAGTGACCGGTTATGAAGCGTTTTTCTTTTGAAGATGGTTTCTTGTTTTATATCGTTTTGTGCTTTGCATCGTTTCTCTATTTGCAGTGCGTTGATGATGCTGCATTTGTCTTTATTTTTTGCAGCACGTTTTTTCATTTGCACCACGTTCCTCTTTTTGTACCTCGTTTTGAGTTTGTGAATTTGAATCGTTTCTGTACTTGAAGCCGTTTTCCTTAACTGAGACGCATTAGGCCGTTGCAGTGCGTTTGGCCCTTGTCGGCCACCGTACTTGGGCTCAGATATTTCGCAAGTGGTCCCACATGCAGTTGGGGATGCTGAAAATCTTAGCAAAGCGACTATTTGCCACACCATCAGAAGAGTGTATCTGGCGTTAAAAGAATATATGCACATCTTCATAACCTGTGCACACATTGATTTTTTTTTATTTGATGGATTTATTTCAGTCATTAATCAAACTCATATTAATCTGGTGTGGACAGGTGCCAATAGTCTATCTACTTTTGAATAATACTCACTGTATTAATGTTTGCCAGTCAGTCCATATCATTCTACAGACATGTGATTATGTTGTCCAGTGGTGGAATGATGTACCATGTATGAAGGGGGCAGTTTCTATGGGGGCGACACAGTCAGTGGCTCTCCCCCCCTGCTGGTACATTTATGCCACTACCTTACAAGAATAGGTGCTTACAGGTCGCGTGACGTATAGTTCACGTACTTAAAGGGTCGTACATGCGTACAGGTCGGTTACGG
Source organism: Cololabis saira (assembly GCF_033807715.1). Taxonomy (NCBI): domain Eukaryota; kingdom Metazoa; phylum Chordata; class Actinopteri; order Beloniformes; family Belonidae; genus Cololabis; species Cololabis saira. The sequence continues at coordinate 4,193,612 of NC_084608.1, forward strand.
ATATTCCACGTATGACACAGGTCGTGTAGTTCACGTACATACAGGTCGCATGATATATTGTTCACATACGTACAGGTCAGGCGCGTGACGTATCTTTCACATATGTACAGGTCGGTTACATATAGTTAATGTACGTACAGGTCGGTGACCAGGGACGTGCGGTCAGGGGAGGCAGGTGAGGCAGAGCCTCACCTGTCATCATGACAAGTAAAAAAATAAATAATTACAACATCAAATTTATATTAATATTTGTCCACTGATCTTTATGTATGTAATTTCGTAATTTCGAAAATGTTTTATAGTCAAAATCGCTGAATTTGCCTATTTCCTGTTCAAATACGGGGCTGAAACGTGAGGTGCGGCAGCAACGATCCTCACCTCTGATTGATAAATCCATCACAAACTGGGTTGATACGTGCAATTGGCGCGTGCTGGTTGCCGTATCTCTGCATGTCGCCAATATAATGTTTGCAGATACGTTTATTTGACCTGATTTTCCACAGTCTGGCTAATGTCTTTAACCATTAAAGTTTAATGTTTGTTAGTGAGATATTTAGTTTTGCTGATGGGAAATAAAACCGCAGTGAAAAAGGCCCAGGGTGAGGCAGACAATACTCTGCCGCCCTGAAGGGGGCGTACGTGAGCCAACAGGTACAAACACTTTTAATTTCAATCTCATAAAAAAGAGATTAGACTAAGAAAAATACAATAGAATATTTAAAAACAAAATTTTGGCCTCAAATAAAATATATATTTTTTTAAAACAACTGAATATTTCACTAAAGGTCAAAATTTCAATCTGTGGTTTTGTACACCAGTCTATACTCTCATTTATGTTGTATGAATTATAGAATTGCGACAGCCAACACATGGAGGGTGTAGAGCAAATGCACGTTCTTTCTTACCTTTACGTATCTGTGATATGTACCGTGTGTGTCGGTGTGTGTGTGCCGGTGTGTTTTTTTGTGAAGAATGCTGATGAGAGATGAAATAACCAGTAGCCAATTGAATAAGCCTTTTTGGTTTATATATCTGTAAATCTGACACTAAAGGAGTCAGTGCCTCACCAACAATGAACCTCACCGCACGTCACTGTCGGTGACGTATAGTTCACATACGTACAGGTCGTGTGAGTAGCAGCCATGTGCTCCACCCACATACAAACTCTGATGCAGCCTCTATCAGAGAGAACTTTCTACCTGGCAAAGAGAAGATTGTTGACTTTCCTCCATCTCTGCTTTGGTCCAGGTGCTTAGTTTGGCCAACAACCAGCTCTCCTCACTGCCTGATTCTCTCTCCAATCTGACCAGACTGAGGAAACTCAACCTCAGCAACAACCTCTTCACTCTTGTTCCCGGCTGCATCTACAGCATGAAGACGCTGGTATGTGCTCACTGTCCAGATCTTCATTGAGTCAAATACATATCTCTGCTGGCATGTGGAGAGTATTTTTGCATGGTCAACATGAATCAGGTGTCCTGGATAACAACATGCTGTTGTTTTATATGGTTTTGTGCTTTGCATCGTTTCTCTATTTGCAGCGCGTTTGATGATGCTGCATTTGTCTTTGTCTTTTGCAGCACGTTTTTTAATTTGCACCACGTTCCTCTTTTTGTACCTCGTTTTGAGTTTGTGAATTTGAATCGTTTCTGTTCTTGAAGCCGTTTTCCTTAACTGAGACGCATTAGGCCGTTGCAGTGCGTTTGGCCCTTGACGGCCACCGTAATTATCTCTATTATTATTATTATTATTAGTGCCACGGCCCCCGGCCAGAGGCACGACTCCTCCAAAGCTATGCAATAGCAAGGAGGAAGAATCGTGTGCTATGACTTTTATAAGCAATTGTCGTGCACGTTTTTTGCGCAAGGTGCACAAACGTGCGCGCTAAAACCCATCCGGAATGCATTGGGATAACTTTGGGGCCTCACCACTCGCACACGGTTACTCGAAAAATTCTGAACCAAATTAGAAAGTGCAAAAACATTTCCAAATTTCCAAATTAATGGGGAGATCATTTTCCCATGTATTCCTATGGCGCCATTCAAAGCGGATGGGAGAAAAAAGACGAAATTCACCTTTTTTCTCAGTCACGTATCTTTCTCATAGTTGCACGTAGAAATGTCATTCAAACTTCAAAACGGAGGAAAACTTCTCTTCTCTCTCTGAACCTGGAACTGTTTTTTCCTAAAATGTACACTTTTCAAGATATGAGCGCTCAAGCAAGGACTGGAAATCACTTTTTGTCAAATCTAGAGGGGGAGTTCTAATTGATCAGAGTGAGGAAAGATTAAAAGAATGAACATAATTTTCTCGAGCTTACGGCCAAACCGTAAAAGCTAGAAAGATAATTTTTGGTCAGAATGTAGACATAGATGTTGAGATTCAAATAATGTGACTGTGACAGGCGGTGTGTGCACAAAATTTGAACGGGGGGGCCAACAGACACGCCAATTCCTGTCTCGCTCTCCATTGGCTGCAATGTAAAAAAAAGTTTTCTTCAAAAAAATCTCATTTTTGTTTTCGAATTGCCGTTACTAACACATTTTAAGGAATATCTGTATGAAAATAGCATTTAGAGAATCTGCTAGGTTCTCTGTTTCTCAAAATGTTTTCGTTTTTCTGCTAAGAGCTACGGTTTCATCACAAGGTGAAGTTATTTGAGGTTTGTCAAAACCGAAAATCTAGCTGAGTCATTCCCGCTCCCTCTGTATACAGTAGTAGGCTTCTGAACCTTTTTTTTTTCAGGTTGTTGTTGCCCGGCAACCGGAGCTCAGCTGTACTGATTAGACTGACCCAGAACTGGTCACATGACTCAGTCAGTACAGACTTCATATAATATAACCTGGAAAATGGAGAAATCTGAACCCTGACCTTTTGACCTTACATGATCCCCAGTCCTGCTGGGGACAGGTTCATGGGATATATATGTATATTATTATTATTATACATATAAATATTTACATTTGTATATTATATATACAAATTAGCCCCGCCCCTTCTTCTGATTGGCCGATACGTTATAGTCCAATATCTTTTGAATGGTTTGACATACAGTGTCATGGATGATGTCATATTACTCAGTCTCGAGTCCTTGAACTTCATTGGTGCAAATTAGCCCCGCCCCTCTTTCTGATTGGCCGATATGTTATAGTCCAATATCTTTTGAATGGTTTGACATACAGAGTCATGGGTGATGTCATATTACTCAGTATCGAGTCCTTGACCCTCATTGGTGCAAATTAGCCCCGCCCCTTCTTCTGATTGGCCGATATGTTATACTCCAATGTCTTTTGAATGGTTTGACATACAGAGTCATGGGTGATGTCATATTACTCAGTATCGAGTCCTTGACCTTTATTGGTGCAAATTAGCCCCGCCCCTTCTTCTGATTGGCCGATACGTTATAGTCCAATATCTTTTGAATGGTTTGACATACAGAGTCATGGGTGATGTCATATTACTCTGGGATGGCAGGTGTTATTATAGGATGTTAGTGTTATTATGGGATGGCAGGTGTTTTTATAGAATGTTAGTGTTATTATGGGATGGCAGGTGTTTTTATAGGATGTTAGTGTTATTATGGGATGGCAGGTGTTATTATAGGATGTTAGTGTTATTATGGGATGGCAGGTTTTTTTATAGGATGTTAGTGTTATTATGGGATGGCAGGTGTTATTATAGGATGTTAGTGTTATTATGGGATGGCAGGTTTTTTTATAGGATGTTAGTGTTATTATGGGATGGCAGGTGTTATTATAGGATGTTAGTGTTATTATGGGATGGCAGGTGTTTTTATAGGATGTTAGTGTTATTATGGGATGGAAGTGTTATTATGGGATGCTAGGTGTTTATAATAGGATGTTAGTGTTATTATGGGATGGAAGTGTTATTATGGGATGCTAGGTGTTTATTATAGGATGTTAGTGTTATTATGGGATGGCAGGTGTTATTATAGGATGTTAGTGTTATTATGGGATGGCAGGTGTTTTTATAGGATGTTAGTGTTATTATGGGATGGAAGTGTTATTATGGGATGCTAGGTGTTTATTATAGGATGTTAGTGTTATTATGGGATGGAAGTGTTATTATGGGATGCTAGGTGTTTATTATAGGATGTTAGTGTTATTATGGGATGGCAGGTGTTATTATAGGATGTTAGTGTTATTATGGGATGGAAGTGTTATTATGGGATGGTAGGTGTTTATTATGGGATGGTAGTGTTATCGGTGTTAGCGGTCCCGTTAGCAGTTCTGTTAGCGATCCCGTTAGCAGTCCCGTTAGCGGTCCCATTAGCGGTTCCGTTAGCGGTTCCATTAGCGGTCCCGTTAGCGGCTCGGTTAGCGATCCCATTAGCGGCTTAGTTAGCAATCCCGTTAGCGGTCCCGTTAGCGGTTCAGTTAGCGATCCCGTTAGCGGTCCCGTTAGCGGCTCCGTTAGCCATTCCGTTAGCGGTTCTGTTAGCGGTCCCGTTAGCGGTTCTGTTAGCGGTTCCGTTAGCGGGTTGGTTAGCGACACCGTTAGTGGCTCGGTTAGCGGTCCCGTTAGCGGTTCAGTTAGCGATCCCATTAGCGATCCCGTTAGCGATCCCATTAGCGGTCGTGTTAGCGGTTCTGTTAGCGGTCCCGTTAGCGGCCCTGTTAGCGGTTCTGTTAGCGGTTCCGTTAGCGGTTGTTAGCAGTTCTGTTAGCGGTCCCGTTAGCGGTTCAGTTAGCGATCCCGTTAGCGATCCCGTTACCGATCCCGTTAGCGGTCGTGTTAGCGGTTCCGTTAGCGGTTGTTAGCGGTCCTGTTAGCGATCCCGTTAGCGGCTCGGTTAGCGATCCTGTTAGCTGCTCGGTTAGCGGTTCAGTTAGCTATCCCGTTAGCGATCCCGTTAGCGATCCCGTTAGCGGTCGTGTTAGCGGTTCTGTTAGCGGTCCCGTTAGCGGTTCTGTTAGCGGTTCCGTTAGCGGTTGTTAGCGGTCCCGTTAGCGGTCCCGTTAGCGGCTCGGTTAGCGATCCCGTTAGCGGCTCGGTTAGCGGTCCCGTTAGCGGTTCAGTTAGCGATCCTGTTAGTGATCCCGTTAGCGGTCCCGTTAGCGGTTCCATTAGCGGTTCTGTTAGCGGTCCCGTTAGCGGCTCGGTTAGCGATCCCGTTAGCGGCTAGGTTAGCGGTCCCGTTAGCAGTCTCGTTAGCGGTCTCGTTAGCGGTTCAGTTAGTTAGTGGTTCTGTTAGCCTATTACCTATTTTCTGTAATAACTTTTGAATGGTTTGACATAGAGAGTCATGGGTGGTGTCATTGGACTCGGTGTTGAGTCCTTCACCTTTATTGCTTTTAAAATGTACACAAATGTGCAGCAGTCTGCCGTGGCACTCTCAAAATTTCTGCGAGGAAATTGTCTAGTTATTATTGTTGTTGTTGTTGTTGTTGTTGTTTTTTATTATTATTATCTTTCTACCTTAGTCAGTCACAGCTAATCTGTCCCAGATGCTGATACCTTAATATATCAGGGAATAATTTAATCTACCTCAGCATTCCCTGCCTCCTTGGTCCTCACAGGTCTTCTTAGATCTGGCCTGTAACCACCTGGAAAACTTGGCAGAAAACATCCAAGCTCTGGTGGAGTTGAAGATCCTCATCATGGAGGGAAACAGCCTCCACTCACTGCCCAGAGCCCTCTGTTTCCTCACCAGGTAACTCTGATTCACTTCTTCCATTCATTATCTATACCCTCTTATTCCAGTGCAGTATATGCTTTCTTTGACAAAATACAGTTCACCTGGACAGCGAGGTTGATCTCTTACACTTAAGACACTCCTGGACAATTTAGACTTCCTGATTAAACTGACATACATGTTTTTGCACTGTTGAAGAAAGTCAGAACACCTGGAGAAAAAACACAGAAGCACACGGAGAACATGCACATTCAATACAAAATTCAATTCAATTCAGTTGTTCCAATTCACAAAAAAACTAATTTCAATGCACCACACAGAAAGTAAACATTAATGCAGTCCAAATAAATACAGTCAATTCCATCCTGTTACATTCCCATTCAGTCGTTGAATTTAATTAATTTGTAATCCATTTAATTCCAACTGGGTCACATTGAGAGGAGTCTAATCGCCACTCTATGTTCCTCTGACGAAGGCCAGGGAAAGACATGGTCAGGACAATAGGGGCGTGATCCGATATGATGATACTCTGATAAGCACAAGAATGAACTAATGGAAAAAGTTTCTTGTCAATTAAAAAAATAATCAATCCTTGAGTAAGTGTGATGGACGTGTGGAAAAAAAACTGTATTTACTGTCACATGGATGCAGAGAATGCCATATATCACAAACACTATAGTTAGACAGGAAATCTTGAATAAAATGGGCTGACTTACTTGTTGCGCTGGGATTAGTGGAAGATCAGTCCAAAACTGGATCCAACCAACAGTTCAATTCAATTTTATTTATATAGCATCTAATACAACAGATGTTGTCTCTAGACTCTTTCCAGAGACCAGGGGCCTCATTTATAAAAGAGTGCGCAGGATTCATACTAAAAGTGCACGTAAAGCCAAAAGCCGAAAATGGCGGGCGCAAAAGAAAATCCGGATTCATTAAACCCTGTGCACGCACACTTGCACGCAATGTTCGCTTTATAAATCACAGTCCAGCTGGAAGGTTGCGCACGTGAATTCGGCTCATATCCCGCCCTCGACACACGCCCACGTCATACCATAAATGGGCAATGCAAAGTAGTATTTGCACATGAATGAGCTTGCTGAGCATGCGCAGCGACTCCTGCAGCCTGTTTGGGCGTCAGGATGAATGAGACACATGATGAGACGTGTCGAGCCACCGTGCCACTAAATTTCACGGAGACTGAGATGGAGATGTTGTGGATGAGGTGGAGGCAGGAAAACAACATTATTTGGTGGTCACAGTAAAAGTATAAATAGTATATAAATAGTATTAAATAAAGCGAGTGAAAATAAAACGCAGTGAGGCGCAAGGGCGCAATTTCCACTGGGAACAGGGGGGACATGTCCCCCCCACTTTTCAAACTCATGTTTTTGTCCCCCCCACTTTTTACAGTTTAAGAACTAACGGTAGGCTCAGCCTGTAATTACAAATCATCAAGACAGGAGGAGCCCCGCGGCGTAGGCTCTGCGTCGATTTAATGTGGAACCATAATTTAACAATAATTAGGCTTAATTTGTGCGTGCGTGTGTGACAGACGTGCATGGGACAATTGTGAAATACGGAATAAACTGCGTTCCGTATTGGTTCAATACGGAACGCGGTTAGTTTTTTCTTTTTAAATCCCAACCTTTGCGTAGAAGGTGGCGCATCTTTCAAGCCCTGTTTTGTTCCCCTGTTTTAGATCTTTATAAAGGAGGCCCCAGAACATGAACATAAACCCCCGAGCACTTATTACATAAACAATGGCAGGTAAAAACTCCCCTAGAGGGAGAAAAACCCTAATCCAAACAGTGGCAAGGAAAAACTCCCCTTTAGGAGGGAAGAAACCTTGAGCAGGACCAGGCTCATAAGGGGGGACCCTCCTGCTGAGGGCCAGACTGGGGGATCGGGGACGTCAGCAGCACACAGCAGGCAGGTGGAAGCAGCAGCGGGATGACCAGAGGGGGTGGGGGGTGGGGGGTGCAGGCAGGTGGAAGCAGCAGCGGGATGACCATAGGGGGGTGGGGGACCGCAGGCAGGTGGAAGCAGCAACAACTTGTTGACTGATGTCCCCTGCAGCGAGTTCTAGGGACAAGACAAGCTGAACATGGTCCTCCACTGCGTCTGGTCAAGCTTTTAATAGAGTTGGCCTAATGTTGTCTTAAACTCGTGGACAAGGCTTCACGATACTGTTTGAGCAGCGCAATGATGGCTTCCAATTTCAAGCCAATGTTAGCCTCTTCTATATTGCTTGATTTTCCGCTTTTCAAAGCCATTTCGGAGAGAAAACAAAGATTTTCCGGTCAAAACAGGGCAGTAGATAAAGAAAAATAGAATAGTTGTTTCTCACAGAAAGGTTTGGGGGATGGGTTGTTTGAAAAGTTTAGCATTCACAGGAGCTCTCTTCTCTCTACTCCAGCCGCCCTACCAACCCTGTGTCTTTTTGATCAAATCTCATGTATTCATTAAAAACACAACTTCTCCATCTCTGATGTTCCTGTCACACCGGTCCATTTGCTTTTGTTTGATTTGTTCTCCTTCAGGTTGGAGCTGCTGAATCTCGACTTCAATGACATTAAAGAGGTTCCGCAGGTAAAACCCTGACTTGTTGATTTTGGCAAGGGTGATGATGACAGTGAACAGGAAGATGATTCTTTGTGTTCAGGAGCTGCACCAGTTGTCTCATCTGGAGAAGGTGGCCTGCCATCCTCTGGATAAAGGACTACACATCATCCACAATCCGCTGCTGAAGCCACAGAAGGAGGTGCTGGACGGGGGGCTGAGCGCCTTCTTCAACTACCTGAAAGCTGTCTAGAGCTGTGGGCACTGTGACCACCTGAAGGCTGGACTTAAACCACTTTAACCACCTTAGTCCTACCTGAGCTTCTGACATTCTTCAGATTTGGAGGGCGGAAGCAGCGGCGGAGGAGGAGGAGGGTTTTCCATGTTAATGAATATAAAGGGTATGCATTGACGTCACTTCCCCACTGGACGATGCACTCGCACTGAGTGGTAAAAATGACTGCAACTAGTAGGGAAACTGTGGAGAAGACGGGATAACAGCTGATTATCGGCTCAAATTAAAGGCAGTTGGACTTGACAGTTGACCAACCCGTACAGTTACCCCAAGAACCAGTGGTCCATGGACATTGATATTTGGTACAGTTACCAAGAACCAGTGGTCCATGGACATTGATATTTGGTACAGTTACCAAGAACATGGACATTAATATTTGGTACAGTTACCCCAAGAACCAGTGGTCCATGGACATTGATATTTGGTACAGTTACCCCAAGAACCAGTGGTCCATGGACATTAATATTTGGTACAGTTACCCCAAGAACCAGTGGTCCATGGACATTGATATTTGGTACAGTTACCAAGAACATGGACATTAATATTTGGTACAGTTACCCCAAGAACCAGTGGTCCATGGACATTGATATTTGGTACAGTTACCCCAAGAACCAGTGGTACATGGACATTGATATTTGGTACAGTTACCAAGAACCAGTGGTCCATGGACATTAATATTTGGCCACGAATCCAGTTTCCTGATATTTATATGTACTTAATTTCGGGGTTAAACTCGGAGTTATTCTGGACAATAACCTCTCCTTCCAACACCATGTCAACCACATCACAAGAACTGCTTTCTTCCACCTCAGAAATATTGCCCGTCTCCGTCCATCACTCTCCTTCTCTACCGCTGAAACCTTGATCCACGCCTTCATCACCTCAAGACTCGACTACTGCAATTACATCCTCTACGGTTCAACTTCCAAGGTCCTCAATAAACTCCAATATATTCAAAACTCTGCCGCCCGCCTGCTCACCCACACCCGCTCCAGAGACCACATCACCCCAGTCCTCCAGAAGCTCCACTGGCTCCCCATCCCTCAACGGATCCACTTCAAAATCCTTCTCCTCACCCACAAAGCCCTCCACAATCAGGCCCCCTGCTACCTCACCGACCTGCTCCACCGCTACACTCCCTCCCGCAGCCTCCACTCCTCTGATGCCAACCTCCTGTCCCTTCCTGTCAGAACCAAGCACCGGACCTGGGGCGACAGAACCTTCTCCATCGCTGCTCCCTCTGGAACTCCCTCCCCAAACACATCCGTGACTGTACAGACCTCCCTGCATTCAAATCTCATCTCAAAACTCACCTTTACAGAACAGCTTTTAATGTGTGATTATTGTCCTGTGTCATGTTGTGTCTTTATGTACTGTCCTGTGTATTGTAATTTGTACTATGTTGTTTTGTTATTAATGTAAAGCGTCTTTGAGTGCCCTGAAAAGCGCTATATAAATAAAAATGTATTATTATTAATTTCTACGCCAGGGAAATACACAAAGCAAAGCTTGAAGGCATACAAAAGTCTTGACTTCAAGAGAGGATTTGTTGTAGAAATTAAAGTGATGAGGACACTGAACTTTATGATTTGACCGTTTAACGTTAGCTACCCAAAAATCCAACATTACCTGATACAAAATGGGAACCACAAATCCACGTTTCGGTGCCTGGAATCCAGTTGTTTCTGTGAATTGCAGCGATCCATTTGTCTCTCTTAAGCTTATTTTTCGTCAGTCTGTAAAACGATAACTCCGATTTATTTATTGTTGGCTTTGTCTCGAACACAACAAATCCCAATAAAATTCCACAAATTTCCCCCACAGACTGATATGATTTCTTGCTAAATCTATGAGTACAGTCGATCGCACAACAGCTCTTTCCCATTTTAGATGTTTTCCAGTTGCTCAAACTGAAAGTTTACGCTGCCACTCAGTCTTTCTGACACTCAGTCTTTCTGACACTCAGTCTTTCTGACACTCAGTCTTTCTGTCACTCAGTCTTTCTGTCACTCAGTCTTTCTGACACTCAGTCTTTCTGACACTCAGTCTTTCTGTCTTTCTGTGACGTCATGCACATTCCCTCTATAGGGTTTCTGTGTGACAAACGGACTTGTGAATGATGGAGAGATTGTGAACAGACTGTCATCGGTTCTCCTGGCCTCACAGGTGAGTTGTAGGAGCTGCTCCGCAGTTCTCAGTCAGCATTTGTGTTTTTTAGTGTGATGGACTGCTGTATTAAAATAATCCCTTTCTGGGAATGTCTGTGGTTTAAACTGATCCCAGTTAGTGTTTTGCCTGTTTTTATGCTGAAGTATTTATTTTCAGGCTGCATGTTTCAGTCCTGTAACTCATCCAAGCACAGTATACCTGCCTCTTTCAGATGATTTAATAAACTGCTTTTAGTCATCCGTCTCATCTCTGCCTTCTTCCTTTCATCTCATATTGTGTGTGTTCTTCCATTCAAGGTTTTAGGGTGCTAATTCAGCTCTTTATTGTTTCAAAAAAGTTGGGTCTTTGCCTTTGTAAAGTGTTTAATGATGTACGTATTCTGCTGCGGCCCCACAGCAGTACGCACATAAATCCCTGTGAATGAAGTACTGTTTCCTCTTCATTGCTGGACGCCCTTTAAAGCTGATAAAACATGAAATCTGCTGCTTTCACTCCACATTCGGTCTGTCTAAAATCCCGGGTTCCTCCAGTTCATGTGCACATGATACACACACGCACACAAAGTGAGCACACAATTAAGATTTTTTTAGAAGGAAGGAAGATTTAACTTAAAACAGTATTAACCTTTTCGAGATACATGAACCCATTGAATGCTAAAGACTACTGTATCTGTCACACCTAGGCTTAGGTGAAGGTAGTGTAACGGTAACCCTTTCTTTTACAGTACAGTAATAACCAGGTAATACCATGGTAATTACACTGTAATTACCTAGTAGTACCTTGTATTTACAAGGTAATTACATGGTAACTACCGGGTAATTTACCCAGTAAGTACTAGGTAATTATTACGTATTTTCTTGTACCATGTAATTATGTGTATTTACCATGTAATAACATGGTAAATACCTGGTTGTTTAAACTAAACATTACTAGGTAATTACAAAGACATTAGACGGGAACTATGAGGGAAATTACAGGTATTTACTAGGTTAATATTGGTAACTACCAGTCAATTTACCATGTAATTACTCTGAAATTACATGAATTATTTCTAAGTAAGTACCAGGTAATTACTAAGTATTTTTCTGCAAACTACCAGGAAATGATAACCTATATTTGAGGTAGTTACCAGCTAATTACACTTCAGTGACCATGTAGTTACCTTGTATTTACTATACATTTCATGGATAACTACCGGGTATTTACCCATTCATTATTGATTTATGTTTTATCAATGGATTGGTGCCGGTACCCCCGAGGGTGTAAATGACTCTATTGACCTTGTAATTAACCTGATAGTTACCATGTTTTACCTGGCAATTGGCAGGTACTTACCTTGTAGTTACTTGCCCAGTAATTCTATTTCCTAAGTATTTACCCAATAAGTACAGACATTTTTACCTGACTTTTACTCAGTAATTAAAGTGAAACTGGACTGTAAAAGAAAGCGTGTGTTGTTGAAAATACTGTGCCTGTAATTTTTATTTGTTGCATTGATTGACTGAATGTTCCTATATTTTCAACACTGTGCCTAGTTTTATGTTTTACACTATGCAATACGTTTTACACTGTACAATATGTTTTTATAAAGAACTTTGTATTTTTTTCTTTATCCTTTTGAAGAAAAAAAAAGTATCTGACAGATCACCTGTTTTGGCGTATTTGTTACAAGGTGGTGGTGGTGTGTGAGGAGGTATATGTGAGGGGGTGTATGTGAGGAGGTATATGTGAGGGGGTGTGTGTGAGGGGGTGTGTGTGAGGGGGTGTGTGTGAGGGGGTATGTGTGAGGGGGTGTGTGTGAGGGGGTATGTGTGAGGAGGTGTATGTGAGGGGGTGTGTGTGAGGAGGTGTATGTGAGGGGGTGTGTGTGAGGAGGTATATGTGAGGGGGTGTGTGTGAGGGGGTGTATGTGAGGGGGTGTGTGTGAGGAGGTGTATGTGAGGGGGTGTGTGTGAGGAGGTATATGTGAGGGGGTGTGTGTGAGGAGGTATATGTGAGGGGGTGTGTGTGAGGAGGTGTATGTGAGGGGGTGTGTGTGAGGAGGTGTGTGTGAGGGGGTGTGTGTGAGGAGGTGTATGTGAGGGGGTGTGTGTGAGGAGGTGTATGTGAGGGGGTGTGTGTGAGGAGGTGTGTGTGAGGGGGTGTGTGTGAGGAGGTGTATGTGAGGGGGTGTGTGTGAGGAGGTGTATGTGAGGGGGTGTGTGTGAGGAGGTATATGTGAGGGGGTGTGTGTGAGGGGGTGTGTGTGAGGGGGTGTGTGTGAGGGGGTGTGTGTGTGAGGGTGTGTGTGTGAGGGTGTGTGTGTGAGGGTGTGTGTGTGAGGGGTATATGTGAGGGGGTATATGTGAGGGTGTGTGTGTGAGGGGGTGTATGTGAGGGTGTGTGTGTGAGGCTGTGTGTGTGAGGGGGTATATGTGAGGGTGTATATGTGAGGGTGTGTGTGTGAGGGTGTGTGTGTGAGGGGGAGTGTGTGAGGAGGTATATGTGAGGGGGTGTGGTCCAACTTTCTAATTGCGGGGTAAAGGGGAGGTAATTATCAGACGTTTTGCCAATTGTTCAAATCTTTATAATTATAATCTACAATTACCAGGTAATATTATGGAAACAACACACGCTTTCTTTTACAGTCCAGTTTCACTTTAATTACTGAGTAAAAGCCAGGTAAAATTGTCTGTACTTATTGGGTAAATACTTAGGAAATAGAATTACTGGGCAAGTAACTACAAGGTAAGTACCTGAAAATTGCAGGTAAAACATGGTAACTATCAGGTTAATTACAAGGTCAATAGAGTCATTTACACCCTCGGGGGTTCATGCACCAATCCATTGATAATACATAAATCAATAATGAATGGGTAAATACCTGGTTGTTTAAACTAAACATTACTAGGTAATTACAAAGACAATAGATGGGAACTATGAGGGAAATTACAGGTATTTACTAGGTTAATATTGGTAACTACCAGTCAATTTACCATGTAATTACTCTGAAATTACATGAATTATTTCTAAGTAAGTACCAGGTAATTACTAAGTATTTTTCTGCAAACTACCAGGAAATGATAACCTATATTTGAGGTAGTTACCAGCTAATTACACTTCAATGACCATGTAGTTACCTTGTATTTACTATACATTTCATGGATAACTACCGGGTATTTACCCATTCATTATTGATTTATGTATTATCAATGGATTGGTGCATGTACCCCCGAGGGTGTAAATGACTCTATTGACCCTAATTAACCTGATAGTTACCATGTTTTACCTGGCAATTGGCAGGTACTTACCTTGTAGTTACTTGCCCAGTAATTCTATTTCCTAAGTATTTACCCAATAAGTACAGACATTTTTACCTGGCTTTTACTCAGTAATTAAAGTGAAACTGGACTGTAAAAGAAAGCGTGTGTTGTTTCCATAATATTACCTGGTAATTGTAGATTATAATTATAAAGATTTGAACAATTGGCAAAACGTCTGATAATTACCTCCCCTTTACCCCGCAATTAGAAAGTTGGAGCACACCCCCTCACATATCCCTCCTCACACACACCCCCTCACATATACCCCCTCACACACACCCCCTCACACACACCCCCTCACACACACACCCCCTCACATATACCCCCTCACACACACCCCCTCACACACACTCCCTCACACACACACCCCCTCACATATACCTCCTCACACACACACCCTCACATATACCCCTCACACACACACCCCCTCACACACACCCCCTCACACACACCCCCTCACATACACCCCCTCACACACACCCCCTCACACACACCCCCTCACATATACCTCCTCACACACACCCCCTCACATATCCCTCCTCACACACACCCCCTCACATATACCTCCTCACACACACCCCCTCACATATACCCCCTCACACACACCCCCTCACACACACCCCCTCACACACACACCCCCTCACATATACCCCCTCACACACACCCCCTCACACACACCCCCTCACACACACACCCCCTCACATATACCTCCTCACACACACACCCTCACATATACCCCTCACACACACACCCCCTCACACACACCCCCTCACACACACCCCCTCACACACACCCCCTCACATACACCCCCTCACACACACCCCCTCACACACACCCCCTCACATATACCTCCTCACACACACACCCTCACATATACCCCTCACACACACACCCCCTCACACACACCCCCTCACACACACCCCCTCACACACACCCCCTCACATACACCCCCTCACACACACCCCCTCACACACACCCCCTCACACATACCCCCTCACATACACCCCCTCACACACACCCCCTCACACACACCCCCTCACATATACCTCCTCACACACACCCCCTCACATACACCTCCTCACACACACCACCACCTTGTAACAAATACACCAAAACAGGTGATCTGTCAAAGACTTTTTTTTCTTCAAAAGGATAAAGAAAAAAATACAAAGTTCTGTATAAAAACATATTGTACAGTGTAAAACATATTGCATAGTGTAAAACATAAAACTAGGCACAGTGTTGAAAATATAGGAACATTCAGTCAATCAATGCAACAAATAAAAAATACAGGCACAGTATTTTCAACAACACACGCTTTCTTTTACAGTCCAGTTTCACTTTAATTAATGGGTAAATATCAGGTAATTATTTCTGTACTTAATGAGGAAGTACCAGGTAATATTATGGAAACAACACACGCTTTCTTTTACAGTCCAGTTTCACTTTAATTACTGAGTAAAAGCCAGGTAAAATTGTCTGTACTTATTGGGTAAATACTTAGGAAATAGAATTACTGGGCAAGTAACTACAAGGTAAGTACCTGCCAATTACCAGGTAAAACATGGTAACTATCAGGTTAATTACAAGGTCAATAGAGTCATTTACACCCTCAGGGGTACATGCACCAATCCATTGATAATACATAAATCAATAATGAATGGGTAAATACCCGGTAGTTATCCATGAAATGTATAGTAAATACAAGGTAACTACATGGTCATTGAAGTGTAATTAGCTGGTAACTACCTCAAATATAGGTTATCATTTCCTGGTAGTTTGCAGAAAAATACTTAGTAATTACCTGGTACTTACTTAGAAATAATTCATGTAATTTCAGAGTAATTACATGGTAAATTGACTGGTAGTTACCAATATTAACCTAGTAAATACCTGTAATTTCCCTCATAGTTCCCATCTAATGTCTTTGTAATTACCTAGTAATGTTTAGTTTAAACAACCAGGTATTTACCATGTAATTACATGGTAAATACACATAATTACATGGTACAAGAAAATACTTAATAATTACCTAGTAATTACTGGGTAAATGCCTGGTAGTTACCATGTAATTACCTTGTGAATACAAGGTACTACTAGGTAATTACAGTGTAATTACCATGGTATTACCTGGTTATTACTGCACTGTAAAAGAAAGGGTTACCAGTGTAACACCTCAGCACTAGAGCAGAAACTCTCAACATTAGTAAGGGACGGCAGAAGACCTTGTAGCCCAGGCCTGGACCCACAACCTCCTCAGCTATCACTATGTTTACTTCCTTTCCCCAACGCTTCCTAATGTAGTCAGTTGAATTTTTGTTCATTGACGTGAATGCATTATATAATTTGCCTATGATGCTTCTGATCTTTTTTGAGTTATATGTGTTAATAAATACCTGGATTATTTTGGAAGGCTCTGCTGAGTCATAACTCCTTGTTTCCGTTAGGAAAAAGTTGCGGATCTGCAGACACCTGTAAAAATCCCCCTTCCCCAGCCCATACAGTCCATGTTCCAGACCAGATATCAGTACCATCAAGGTGACAAAACTTACTTATGATTTTTGAAAAGATCCATGTCTATAGATGATATTCTGGTATGAAAACCTTCCTGAGTAGCAGCTGTATCAAAGTTATCAGCTCATGAAGTTACCACCCCCTTCAGAAATTTACATTAGATGCTGGTGCATATCCTGGTTTAGACTCATGTACAGGAAATCTGTTAATGTTTCACTATATTGTCTTTGCTTAAAAGGTCCCCTTTAAAATGACACCATTCATGCAAGCTAAGATGTGTGGGTATATTATACATGTCCTGAATCCTTATGGTCCTGTGAGTATTCCAGTTTTTGTATTTTGTGTCTCTGTTGTTCCTAGATGACACAGGGATAAAAGATAATATATCATTAAGGTGAAAATTGTGTAAAAATGTGTGTTGTTTATAGTTTAAAGAGCTACAGTGACCTCTATGTTGGTCAGAAAGATTCACATCTTAGCTTGAATGAATGCTTAAAAGGTCCCCTTTAAAATGATACCAAAGACAATATAGTGAAACATTGACAGATTTCCTGTACATGAGTCTAAACCAGGATATGCAGCAGCATCTAAAATGTACTTTTGCTGATAACTTTGATCCAGCTGCCACTCAGGAAGGTTATCATACCAAAATATCATCTACAGACATGGATATTTTCAAAAATCATAAGTAAGTTTTGTCACCTAGAGTGGTACTGACAAATTACATTTTGGACTCTGGCCCATGGACTAATAAGCCTGATGTAAATCCTCAAGATCATCAAAGACTCCGTTTGTTACTATCCGACACATAGAGGGGATGCCTTGCTTCGCCATGCGTCTCTATCTATGGTCTAGAGTCGCTGGGAGGAAGTGTGGGTCAAATGCTGGCCAGCACAACAATTTAATGTCTTTGTGGAGGTTATATCTCTTCACCACTTTAAACCATATTTTTCTTCACTTTCTTTCTTTCTTTGGCTGCAGTTAATTTTCTAGGTGTCCCAAACAGTTGGGACAGGTCTTCATCCAAGAAAATAACTTTGCACCAGTCTCTTGATGTAAAGTTTCTGTGTTTTGATGGTTTTTCTCTGAGAAAAGTGTCTTATTTTCTGGTCTCCTTGACACTGGGCCATTGTCCAAAGTTCTTGGCCTGGCAGCGCTACAGAAATGTGGACATCCACCAGATGGCGCCGTTGAGCAGCTCTGCACTGGCGGCTCAAGTCCTGAGCTCAATCCTGACATACAGGACTGTCTCAGAAAATTAGAATATTGCGATAAAGTTCTTTATTTTCTGTAATGCAATTACAAAAACAAAAATGTCATACATTCTGGATTCATTACAAATCAACTGAAATATTGCAAGCCTTTTATTATTTTAATATTGCTGATTATGGTTTACAGTTTAAGATTAAGATTCCCAGAATACTCTAATTTTTTGAGATAGGATATTTGAGTTTTCTTAAACTGTAAGCATTTTTGTTTTTGTAATTGCATTACAGAAAATCACAATATTCTAATTTTCTGAGACAGTCCTGTGTACAGTATAATTGGAACAGAGCATGAACAAGGAGAGGTTTGTTTTAGGATAGTCAAAGAAAGTATAGGGTATAACTGCAGGTTTTGGAATGTCAAGTAAGTGGTACCTTTTAATTTAATCTTTAGATGTAAATGTACATGTACTTTATTTATATAGCCCTTTACAGCCACCTCTAGGTGAGCCAAAGTGCTTTACAGAATAAAACATACCGAAATACAACATGCATTCATGAGACTGAGCAAAAAATAAAATAGAATAAAAAAAGAATAAAAATAATAAAAGAATAAAAAAAGTGTCACCACACTACTGGGTATTAAAAGCCATTCTAAATGAATACGTTTTAAGCCTTGATTTAAAATTGAAATTGAAAATGCTCGGTCCCGTACTGATTGCCAAGAAAATGATTACTGTGAATTGGAAGGACAGTAAATCACCGACAGTAACACAGTGGAAGCAGAGACTGAAGCAGGTTTACATCATGGAACAGATGACCACAAGGCTACAAATGAAAATGGACACTTTTGACCAAAGATGGGGAGATGTTGTGTTGTATTTGGATACTGATAGAAATAGGTTGTAGTAAAAGAAGGGGAATTGTCTTAATAAGTAATCTTGCTGTCTGTATTAATGTCGATTTAATATGCACTTTTTGATTGTCTGTGTATGGGGGAAATGTTCTGTTATTTGTGAAAAAGGAAAAAATAAAAAGTTATAAAAAAAAGAAAAGGCTCGGTCCCCCCAGCGCTTGAACTTTGACCTGGGAACCTCCAACAACAGTTGGTTTGAGGATCTCAGGTGAACAGATTACTGCTGGATGTCATGATTGTGACGATTATAGTCAGTACTCGAGTTGAGGGGGGAGGAGGGGGGGTCAAGGGATGGCACCCCCCCTGAAATAAAAGTAAAACTGCCATCTCCCCTTTCCATCCCTTATGTCATTTCATCAATGAATGTGGTTTTACTGCTATTTCAACATTTAGTCATCACCAGAAAAATAACACCAGAAAAATAATTTATTTGACAATTTTCACCCGTTTCAAGTAAATTTTCACTTGAAATAAGTAGAAAAATCTGCCAGTGGGACAAGATTTATCTTCTCATTACAAGCAAAAAAAATCTTGTTCCACTGGCAGATTTTTCTACTTATTTCAAGTGAAAATTTACTTGAAACCGGTGAAAATTGTTGTTTTTTTCCAGTGATGAGTCTTGTTTTAAGTGTAATGAGATTTTTTTACTAAAATGAGACATTTTAACTAGAAATAAGACAAATTTTCTTGTTAAGATTTTGAGTTTTTGCAGTGATCCATGTTACTTATCCTGTGAAGGACAGAGTCATATTGATAAGTTCAGAAAAGTGTTTTTTATTGTTGTGTTTTGATGTATTTGATGTAAGCCCAGTGGATATTTAAAGCTTACAGAAGGCTGCATTTAACTGCTGCTATGTCATTCCTGCAGTATTTCTGCAGCTGTTTTGGTCACTGCTATTATTTGTAATATATTATATTATTTGTAATCAGCACAAATTATCTGTCCCCATATGATCAAATCCACCATCCCCCCTGATTTATTTTTTACAACTCGAGTACTGATTATAGTCTCAAGTTAGACTGAAATTCACCTGAACATGCAGCAGTGTGAAGAAAGGAACATAGTTCAGTTGCAGAGAGCAGTAAGAGCCAGCAGGGGGCAGCACGGTGACGTCAGCAAGTGCGAGAGCCGTCACTCATGTCAGAATAGCAAGTGGTGTTAGAAATCAAACTGGAATTAAAGTTCAACACCACAACAAGAATAATTATTTACAAAATCGGTTTGACAGAATGAAGAAATGAAACATGTTCCTGTTTTCCTGCAGAGACACCGTTTGCAGCGTTCTGCACACTCAAGTTTGTGTGGAGTAAACTGGAAAACTGCAGCGAATGGGATCCGGATCCATGCACCTCGACTTTGCTGCTCGTTACAGCAAAGGAAAGACTGGATAAAACACGGCAACCTGACAAACCACAGCAGGACAAGCTGGCGGAATGTTCGGAATGAGAAGAATCACATTAAACACACCAAACCAAATCCTAAAAACACCCGATACAGTGACAAAAACAGGAAAACAGTTCTGAAAGTGCAGATAAAGTGAATAAATGAAACTCCTGTGGGGAGCAGAAGGTGGAGACTCTCTCTCTCTCTCTCTCTCTCTTTCAGTCTTTTTTTTCCTCATCTTTGATGTTTTATTGAAAGTTTGCAATATACAAACAAGGTACAATAATCAGACATTTCAGTTCACAACCTGCAACATCAGCAGCACAGAGCACAGTTATGCATCATCAACAAGAACATTAGAAAATTAGAAATAAATAAATAAAAAAAATACATGAAAGAAACAAAACCTTGGTGTGACAGACTTCATAATATCTCACATAAAATGAGAATAATATTTGTGACACCTTAATGATTGAAAATCTCAGAATGGATATCCATCATTGATATACATTTCTTATTTGTAATTAACTCAAGAGACTTGAGATATTTGATTTTTGAAGATATTTATTTCGAACATGCATGATAAAAAAGCGTACAAAAAAGTGAAAAAAACAGAATACAAATATATATATATATATATATATATATATATATATATATATATATATATATATATATATTATATATATATATATATATATATATATTTGTATTCTGTTTTTTTTTCACACTTATCGAGTCCTACACCTGAATCTTACGAACATTCTTACATATAACAAGACGAGTTTCAATAACTGTTCCATACGGTGATATAATACTCAATTATATGTATATATAAATATAGTCAAAGATACCATAGATAATAATCAACTTCAATCAAAAACAACTTAAATAACGGAAAAGAGTTTTGGAATTGACATTTATGGATGTGAAATTTTCCTAATAAAATACAAAGATTGACAATAGTACATAACTTCTTTTCTTTGAATTCATTCAAATAAGTAATAATGTTCTTCCCTTCCTCTCTCTCTCTCTCTCTCCGTCTGCCCCGGAGTCTCTCCCCCCTGTGACGTCAGCGGCTGCTCGCTGAACGGACTCTCTCTCTCCTTCTCTCCTTCTCTCCCTCTCCCTCTCTCCCTCTCCCCCTCTTTTCTCCCCTCTCTCCTGTGAGCAGAAACAGACCGGGACTCGGGGATCTGACCTCCGTCCTGCAGACCCCCCTCACCTGTGCGCTCCTCACCTGTGCGTCCTGCGCGTCCTGCGCGTCCTGCGGGGGAAAGTCCGGCACAGGCACACGCAGCAGCAGCAGGAGGAGGAGGAGGAGGAGTGGAAGGAAGGAGGAGTGGAGGGAGGAGTGGAAGTACAGCTGGAGTTGCTCGGGTAGTTTTCCTCGCCCTCCGGAGGGGTCTGGGAGTGAAACATGGAGCGGGCTGGAAGTTTGCTGCTGCCCGCGGCTCTGCTGCTGCTGTCCCTGGGACCCGCGGCCGTGCGCGCAGACACCTTCAAGGGTAAGTGAGTGGACCCCCGGGGGGACCCCCCCAGGGGCCAGATCTGAGCTGGGTTTAAGCTTCTGGAGAGGTTCTGGGCAGGATCGGGGGAGGAAGAGGCGAACATGGGAGTTTCTGCGTGTCGGCATCCAAGTTTCCAGCTGGAAAATCTCCTCCTCCTCCTCCTCTCCTCCCCTCCGCGCAGCTCCGGCTGATCCGAGAGCAGGAAAAGTCCCGGGCAGAGGGTCCTGCAGGCACAAGCAGCAGGTCCAGAATCAGAACTGGAGTGTGTCACTAGAGCCAGAGCAGAACCAGAAGCAGCACTGGCTTTGTTGCTGGTTTTTTGGGGGGAAGTCAGTAGGAACTCCGCGTAAAATCCGCGTAAAATCCGCGTAAAATCCATCAGTTCCCGAACCCGCGTCCTCCACAGCTGTGACTGAATGATGTCGTTGCGACTAAAACTCTTATCGATCACAGGGACTGCAGTGGTAACGCAGCAGAACTCGGTCCAACTTGGTAGAACTATACACAGAAGATTTGCAAGATGCAGCGCATTTAATCAGCGCTCTTTTGTTCGCATCCTGAGACAGAGTCAGATTAACACTGAGGGTTCAAGCATCTTTATTGATTGTATTGATCCCTGCGCTTCGATCTTGTTAGAGACCAGTAGAAACCAGAAGAATCAACAGTCGCAGCACAGAAACGGACGTTTTCCCCTCCCCTGGAGCCAGCAGAGTTCTGTTTCAGGGGGGAGAACCGGGTCACCTGGAGGGTCTGGGTTTGGTCTGCAGGTCTGGGATCTGTCCAGAACTCGTCCAGCCTTCAGTCCTGAAGGGAGAAGGTGACCAGGATGAGTTGATGTCGTGCTTCTTCTGTTTAGTGTGCAGAAATGGCTCTGGGAACCTGGAATTGTTTCCTTATTTAGGGGCTCTCTTGGTTGCACCGTTCTGCTTCTTCTTCTAGCCCCGTGGAGAGTGTGATATACAGGACTGTCTGAGAAAATTACAATATTGTGATAAAGTCCTTTATTTTCTGTAATGCAATTAAAAAAACAAAAATGTCATACATTCTGGATTCATTACAAATCAACTGAAATATTGCAAGCCTTTTATTACTTTAATATTGCTGATTATGGTTTACAGTTTAAGATTAAGATTCCCAGAATATTCTAATTTTTTGAGATAGGATATTTGAGTTTTCTTAAACTGTAAGTCATGATCAGCAATATTAAAATAATAAAAGGCTTGCAATATTTCAGTTGATTTGTAATGAATCCAGAATGTATGACATTTTTGTTTTTGTAATTGCATTACAGAAAATCACAATATTCTAATTTTCTGAGACAGTCCTGTATTTGATGAGCTACAAAGACATGGGTCCTGAAAAACAGAGCTGTTGTGTTAGTGAGACGCTCACTCGGCATCCTCATCCTCACGGTTCCTTGTCCTGCACCCTGTACTCACCAGAGGTGATGAAGAGGGGAAGGTGATGAAGAGGGGAAGGTGATGAAGAGGAGAAGGTGATGAAGAGGAGAAGGTGATGAAGAGGAGAAGGTGATGAAGAGGGGAAGGTGATGAAGAGGGGAAGGTGAGCAGGGCCAGGATGAGGAACATGATTACAATGATTCCGTGTGAAGATGAAGATGATTATTTTCATGATGATGGTAGTGATGAAGAGGACGATGAGGGTGGTGATGAAGAAATGATGGGAATAGATTGATTTATTTTGTGTACATTTATTGAAAACAGATTCCTTTATTCATATAGATTTATTTACAAGCGCTTCTATTTTATCAAAGTGTGTGTGTGTGTGTGTGTGTGTGTGTGTGTGTGTGTGTGTGTGTGTGTGTGTGTGTGTGTGTGCGTGTGTGTGTGTGTGTGTGTGTGTGTGTGTGTGTGTGTGTGTGTGCGCGTGTGTGTGTGTGTGTGTGTGTGTGTGTGTGTGTGTGTGTGTGTGTGTGTGTGTGTGTGTGTGTGTGCGTGTGTGTGTGTGTGTGTGTGTGTGTGTGTGTGTGTGTGTGTGTGCATGTCTGGAATGAATCAATACATGAAATGATGATGATGAGAAGATGATGATAGTGGTGAGGAAGAGGATGATGATGAAGAGGATGAGGGTGATGATGAAGAGGATGATGATGATGAAGGTGGGAAGGTGTTGAGGAAGAGGATGATGATGAAAAGGATGATGATAATGATGATGATGATGATGAAGAGGATGAGGGTGGTGATGAAGAGGCTGAGGGTGGTGATGAAGAGGATGATGAGGGTGGGGAAGGTGTTGAGGAAGAGGATGATGATGAAGAGGATGAGGGTGGTGAGGAAGAGGAAGAGGAGGGTGGTGATGAAGATGTTGAGGTTTTTCACTTTACACTTTACATTTGATAGATAGATCGATACGAGGACGCCAAACTCTCACTGACGGGTCGCTGCGTGCGCATGCGCCCCCCCCCCACTCGGGGGGGGGGGCGATTCTGTAGCTCCATTTGGAGCTACAGAATCAACGAAAATAAAGCCACGTGATTTGGCTCCAAAGACTGAATGTGGTGATAGATTTATAGTTACAAAGGTGGAGTTGAATTGGTATTTTTTTTATCGTCATTTTTATCGTTATTGGGATAAATGCCAGAAATTATCGTGATTAATTTTTTAGTCCATACCACCCATCCCTAATACAACAATAATGTAAGTTCACCCGCTTTGAGCTATTTTTCACTTAAAACTCACTAAGAGGTCAGACAAGAAACTAACGGAAACCACCTGAAGATCTCACAGTTGTAAAGTATCAGTAAAGTGGTGATGGTTCTGTTGAAGCCTGGTGTTCTGCAGACGTTCAGCTGCTTTCAGAGGGTCGTCAGATGGATACAGTGTTTTGGGAACAGCGCTGAGCTCGCAGTGAGATGTCCTGAATCACATGACCCAACCTCTAGGAGGAGATCAAGAGCGTCGCAGCTTTGTTTGTCTGCAGCCTCTGGGTGTGTTTCATTTTTGCTCCTGCTGTCCCTCTCACTACTGCACATTTGGTCTATGTGTGTGTGTGTGTGTGTGTGTATGCATGCATGCGTGTGTGTGAAGCAGCAGAGAATGAAATTAAACTCTCCGCGGCCTAAGTCCAAGATGGCCGCCACGCCCTAATAACCGCAGTGATGGAGGAGGGCTAATGAGCGCGCCCGGTCGTCGGGGGCAACATCTGCTTGAGCCCCATCAGTAGTTCCTGGATTTCAGTTTCTGGACTCTGCTGTTGATCATCAGTTTACTTTTTCTTATAATGTAGGTGTCTTTCAAATGAAGATAATCATCTAAAAATGAAAGGCTGAATAAGATTTCTTTGATTTTAAAATAACCTTTTCAGACTTTTCAGGAGGAAACAGTGTGTGTGACTTTGTTTCTCTGTGTAGTACTTCTGGGCAACAGGGTCCCAGGTTTCAGGTGTCCAGGGGTTCAGAGGTCCCATTGTTCACAGGTCAGGGGTTCAGGGGTCCCATGGTTCAGGGGTTCAGAGGTTCAGGTGTCCCAGGGGTTCAGAGGTCCACTTGTTCACAGGTCAGGGGTTCATGGGTCCCATGGTTCAGGGGTCCCATGGTTCAGGGGTGCCATGGTTCAGAGGTCCAGGGGTTCAGGGGTACCATGGTTCAGGGGTGCCATGGTTCACAGGTCCAGGGGTCCCATGGTCAAGGTGCCCCATGGTTCAGGGGTCCCATGGTCCAGGGGTCCCATGGTTCAGATGTCCAGGGGTTCAGGGGTCCCATGGTTCAGGGGTCCAGGGGTTCAGGGGTCCCATGGTTCACAGGTCCAGGGGTTCAGGGGTTCAGGGGTCCCATGGTCAAGGTGCCCCATGGTCCAGGGGTCCCA